>NC_138193.1:101094311-101741848 GCF_964194105.1 Spermophilus citellus
AATTATACTGTACTTTGCCATTGGTTGAATTACACTTCAGTGTATTTATTGTGTGTTGATGGTGTTTGGGTCATTTCCAGTTTGGGACTATTAAAGGTAATACTGATCAACATATGCTTCCCCCAGTTTCTGGTTATTTCTCATATGATTATATTGATCAAAACTTAGCTGAAACTAAATGGTAACCCTCTGCAGATCTCTGGAGCTTTCCTCATTCATGGTAGATCTCTCCTCCCACTATTTTGCCTTGTCAAAAACCAAAGCATTCACCTCCCTAGACTGTCAGTCCTGTCTCCTTGTTTTAAAATGTACCTGGAATTTGTTTTAATCAGGTATGTTTAAGTGACAGACATGAAAACAAACTGTGTTGAAAGAGAAGCTAGTTACTTACAGTTTTCAGGAGAGCAGGGGGACATGCTACATGAGGCAGGGTTAGACAGGTAAGCACCTCATTGGGTCAGAAAGCAGAAGGAACATAGGTGAACATGGCCTAGGGGTTCCAAGAAAAGGAGTGGGTGAGGCAAGTTTAAGATAGCTAATTTGAATAATTTTGCCAAGCTCTAGACTTTTGAGATAGTCCCTAATTGTCTGGTACTTGGCCCTGGGGTTATTTAGAACAGGGAAAACACTGACTTGCTGGCTTGTTTTCTAAGTAACAAGGAGTATGGACTTTGGATTGGTTGGCTTGCATGTGAAAGGCAAGTTCGCAGGGAAATCAAAGAACTAACTATCCCTGAGAGAGGTAATCTCCCCCTGGTCAGCAAGGCCACCAAGATGTCAGTGCATCATAAAATGTAGAATATAAAAAAAAAGACTCATGCTCTCCTCAACTTGGGGAGATTACCAAATTTTGCATGTATTCCTCCTTCCTGTACTGCAGCCTGAAGACTTTTCAACACAAACAACAAGCTAAGATGATTATAACAGTCACCTCATCATTTTCAGTTTTCTCTAGGTTCTTTGCCCAATATCCAGTGTCTTGAAAATCTTTTCTTCTTCATATATTTTATTTGTTGCTCTAGTTTTAGAGAGGAAATCAAATCCATTTTCTATCACTCCATTTTGTTCAGAAATGGAGGAACTATGTGAGGTCATTCTTCCCCTCCCCCCCCCCCCCCCCCGCTTTTTTTTTTTTTTTTTTTTTTTTGGTACTGGGGATGTTTAATCACTTAACCACTGAGCCATATCCCAGCCCTTTTAAAAATATTTTATTTAGAGAGAAGGTCCCACTAAATTGCTTAGGGCCTTGCTAATTTGGCTTTGAACTTGCAATCCTCCTGCCTCAGCCTCCCAGGCCTCTGGGATTATAGGTGTGTACCATTGTGCCAAGCTGGGGTCATTTCCATTTGAGATTACAATTCAGTTGAGATTTTTGGAAGCAACAGCATGGCTTCTATCTAAAATTCAGCAATCTTCATTAACAGATTCCACTTTTTCATCTCTGAAGACACTTTTGTTTCATAGAAACTTAAAACATATCTCAAATTTTATGAGGAAGATTATGTTTTATAAACAGCTTAAAATCAGAAATCTTTTACTAACAGTGATTGAAGTTTAATTATTTCTTGACTTACAAAAATTTATTTTAAAAATGCCAAGTATGAGGTATTAAAACCACACATTTAATGCTATAACACAGTACACTTCAAATATATAGATGTGGGGCCTTGGAGGCATCTCACATGGCAGCCATGCACCAAAGTTAAGCTTCCCACACCCCACATCAGAACCTTATCTGGCATTACCTAACAGTTCCCAGGTGACCTTTCCATTGCATTTATAGCCCTCAGTGCTTTAAATGAATGTGGCCTTACTAAAAGTTGGAGAGTGTCTGATGTAAGTACTCATTGCTACTTACCTAGTTAGAATGTAAATTGAAGGCCTCCGTTACCATAGGACATCCCCCCAAAGGGAAACAAGTACCAAATTTAACACAGTTGATTTAGGATTTAGCTTTTGTAATATAATTCTTTTGTAGGTTCTATACTATCTATATTGGCATTTTTATAGGAAGGCTAAAAAAAGACATTTTTATAGGAAGGGTATGTTACTCTACATTTTATACTTCGTATTATATATATATATATATATATATATATATATATATGAAACCAATTGATTTGATTATGAACATCACTGGTCAACTGGAATTTCTGTAATGGATCTGGAAAGGTAAAAGTAAATCTACCGTTTATAATTACAGAGTAACATTTTGCTCATGGTCAGAGTGTTTTGTGTTGAATTTCAAGCACCCAGAATTGCAATGAGGAACTTCTACCTAGAAGAAAAGGTGTACTATATAAGTCACTCTTGGACTAATTAGGACTGCTCCTAAGGTTCTTCTGTCACATATAAGAAAGTATTGTGCTTTCACTTCTTGTAATATGGGACTCAGCCCCTTGGTAACAAAAAAGAAATCAGACCCACTATATCTGCAGGGAAGGTAGGGGAATGAGTTATATCCACCTATCTTGGATAAATGGGGCCTTCACTGCAGATAAGTGTCTTTCTAACATTGTGTCGAAAAATGAGAATCTTAGCTGAGACTAGCCTATCTATGTCACACTCAATGATAGCCACATTACACAGGAGAGCTGGAAAGTGGATTGCTGTACAGCAGGGCCTGCTGTTAACAGGAAAGAAGCTCATCATTCTGATTGCATCTATAAGGGAAAGCTTTCTACCCACCTGTGAATGAACAGGGTATCTCATATCCAGGGACAAAACCTGCACTCTCAAAATGAGACAGACATCATTACTCTAGGTACATGTATGAGTGCATGAATTGTGTGACTCTACTTCATGCTCAACCAGAGAAGTGAAAAATTCTGCTCCATTTGTGTACAATGAATTGAATATCTTTCTGCTGTCATGTATAACTGAATAGAACTAATAAAAAAATGTCAAGGCTAGAAGAAGAACACAAGTAAATACTTTTCCTGAATAGATGCATTATAGATCTTGTATTTGCAGGAAGAATACCATTACCAGTTGGAAGGGAGGGAGGAGAGGGAGAAGAAAAGGGAGAACATGGATTCCATCAACTAGAAAGAACCACTATTATTATTTTATTGTTCATCATTTCATATATCTGTACCACATATCTGTCTTTTATTTACAATAGGATCATACTTTATCAGTTTGTAATCTGCTTTTTTCCAACTACTGTTATACTTAAATATGTATTTGACATTATATATTCTTTAGCATAATTTTTAGTAAGTTATGTGTTGAATTAATTGAGGGGGATGGACCATAATTTATTAACCTATTGTTTTATTTGGTTATTATCAATTCCTTGGATTATATTACAGTAATGTGGAGTACCGACTTTGGAAGTAGGACTTTAGAGTCTTGCATTACACATCCTTACTGTAAATCTGTGACTAAACAGCCTGTCTTGATTTAGATTAGGCCAAGGAAATGGAGACTATTTACCCCTATGTGTATTTATGCTAATATCACAGATGGACAAGAATGATTAAAATCTCACTTTAGGAATTATATAATGGCTATATTTAAGATGTTTAAATGGAGGAAGCAGCTTGCTATTAAACACATGGCATAAAATAAATAAAAACCACTTACGTGTAAATTCTTTGGGATAGGGATTATCTCTTTTCGTCTCCTGTACTTAAGACATAGTAAGTGCCCCATTGTGAACAAAGAAACTGGCTAACCCAATAATTAATATCATGTAGATGTTTTTAGGATCACTGTGGGAATTAAAGAAGTTAATAAATTATTTCTTAAAAAAGTGATTTATTACTTTAGAAAAAGCAAAGACTTCTCTTTGAAGAAAAGCCAATTAATCACAAATACTTGCCTTCATTTGATAAAAATTATATCAAAGGAATCCTTGAGGATGATAAGAGAATGACAGGGAAGTCCTTAGCTAACAAGAAATTTCAGTGAATTTATGAAAGAGAGTGAGCAAGAGTAGGAGAGGCTGATGAAGCAAAGTATAGGGAACAAGCACTCACAGCCCTGCTGTCTAGTACAGAAGCCACTGTCAAATGCAGCTGTTGAAGGTAAAATTAATTATAATTACATTAGAAATATAGTTCTTTGTCCCACTAGCCACATTTGAAGTGCAGCAGCCACATGTAATAAGCAGCAGGTACAGAACATCTCTATCATTCATCATGTGAAATACACTGTATAGCACTGGCTGAGAAGATGGTCTACACAGTTACAAAAGAGCCTGTCTCCCTCAAGTTGAGACTCAGAAGTTCAAGTGCGAGAAGGAAGATGAGCCTGAGAAGGCCTCTGCAAACAGATTCATCATCAGTCACCCCAATCCTGCTGTCTTGCACAGCACACACATTGTCCAAATTAAAACTTCATTAGAAAGGGCAAAAGATGAAAGTGAGGTGAAGAACCAATTATAGAACAGCAACAAAAGTTATGTATTAAAACAGGAAAGAGAAGAGCAAGTAAGTGAGAAAAATGAAAACTAAGAGGAAACACTTATCAATAACACTGAAGTTTGCAGTAAATTGAAAATGACCCACATCATGATACATCATCATAAAGATTGAGAATCTTTCATGACTGATATGCAGAAGGTCTTAAACACTTCAGAGTTGTGTGCGCACGCGCGCGCACACACACACACACACACATGCAAATACCTTCAAAGAAAAGCGAATCAAACTGACACTGAACTTCTCATCAGTAATTGCAGATATTTAAAGACAGGAGAACAGATGTCAAAGACATCTTGAAAGTGAGGGTTATTTTGCTGCTTTTTCAACCAGTATAATGGAATGTATCCTCATTGAATACTCTTAGAGATCCTATAAGTCTATCTTTAAAAATGAGCATTCTTTTTTAGTTTTTTTCCTTTAAAAAAAAAATCACCATTTCATGTTAGTTATCATATGCAGTTTCCCTGGTGTACAGGATTTATCTGTAACAATTTGTGCTTCTGGTCCTTAAATCACAATAGTGCAAATTGTCAGGTACAATTACATGTGTCTATTGTGATATCTAATATTAAACTGTTGGACAACTAAACTTTACTTTTGAGAATCCAAGCAGGGTTAAGAGAAGGTTCTTTAGAAGCATGTGCTCTTGTTTCCAGAGACTCTGCATGTCACTTGTCTCATGTGCCTCTCTTAGACTCACAAGTATGTCACATCAGATAGCACATTTGGTTTATAAAAAAGGGAGGTAGATGAATTGATTAAAATTAATTTGATATTTGTGTTGCTCTCCATATTCTAAGTGTTTGACTTTTTTATTTTATAAATGTAGCTAATGCTGCCTACCTTGGAGGCCAAGAAATGATGCAGGTGGTGAAGAGAGATGATGAAATCATAAAGGAACATTTACCTAAGGTAATTACTTTATGGCTGATCACGAAAGGTTAGAATTGGGAAGAATCTGCAAAACCTTGAGAGTTTGTAGATTCAGACAGAGTCCTACTTCTAGTTCAAGTTGATGTTATCCTTGAGAGTTGCACAGAGTAAGTAAAGCTGATTGCATAGTTATTTAAATATATTTTGCTACCTGTTTTTGTTGAATCTACTTTTATAATCAATATTTTTCTGTTTTAACAATGAACTGAGAAGTTTCAATAATATTTATGGAATAAATGAGTTATGTTGAAGCATAATAAAACTGGAAAAAAAAACTAATGTGACACGTCATCCAGTGACCAGTAAGCCTGTCTTTCAGGTTCTTCAGCACATTACAGTAGATGGTCTCATTCTGGCACAAAAAAATAGTTTTCTAAAATATTCAGCATTTGCAAATTATTCCTGAAAATACTAGACTCTTGCACACATTTTGAAACACTAGTCTCTAAAACTAGAAGATCACCCTGGTTTAGAATGTCTCAATATCCTTGAATGTATGTGGCTGTAGCACTACTATGGCAACATTTGTCTGTCTGTCCATCCTGAATAGAATACATCTGCACTTTATTTTTGTATTGTCCACAGTGCTGAGGATCAAACCCAGGGCTTCGTGCAGGCTTAGCAAGTAAGCAACACCTGTAGCCCTGTAGCCCAGAGGTATGCTGTTTATGATAGCTATATACCACATGTGGTTTTTTGTGACTAGTCAGAGTTGAGATGTGCTGTAAGAGTAACAAACACATTGAATTTCAATACTTATTACTTGAAAAAAGAAAATATTTCACTAATATTTTATATGGATTACATGTTGAAATGATAATATTTTAGATATACTAGATTAAAATAAAATTCTATCCATTCCTTTATACTTTTTTAACACAGTTATTAGAAATCTTTTAAATTGCATATGTGCCTTGCTTTATCTTTTGTTGTCAGCACTAATCTAGAGCTTTACAGTTGGTGCCAAATAATGGCATCTGCTGGGAGCACTAAAATACTCTCTGCTGAATGGCCATCTCTTATTGGGTCCAGACCCTGCAAGTCAAATTTTAGATACTCTGCTGAGTTTAGAGTCTCTTCATAAACAGAGATATTTGGCCTACACTTGCCTACAGTCTTCCCCCATATTTCTTTAACCTCCCAATGTAATTTCCTAGAGCTAGAATGAAGATATTCTTTAAAAAATATTTTCAGAATAGTGAAAATATTCACTCATAGAGAAGACAATCTGGGTTTGTCTTATGGACATAGTGGTCATTGTATTTCTTAAGTAGCAGTTGTCTAGAGAGAGAAAGTTTGAACCAGAAGCAAGCCTTCACTAATCAAATGGAGAAGTTGGGGCCCTCAGGAGAACCCTATATAACTACTTCCAGTCATTGAGGAATGCAAAAATATAAGAAAACAGTATTTTATTTTTCAGCTAAATTGTAAGTGAGCCTGCTTCAAAAATACATTTAAGTTCTCCAGGTTGGAAGTTCATAAAAACAATTCGACTCCCACTTAATAACAAGACTGGCAGATGCTCACTTCCAAACCTCACACTTGCCAAATGACTAGACCCATCCTGTGTCAGAGCTTGTCTTACCACCTGTGGAAGCCAGCTGCTATAAGATATTCATCAGTTCTGGATTCTCTTTGTATGTTGTGCTCAGAAAGAGGTCAAAGAAAGGTGCTAACTTATTCCTGTGTTAAGTTAAATCCATATGCATGTGTAATCATTCCCAGATAGAGGTCTGTTCATGGTAACTGTGTCAGGGATGTAAGTTTACTGAAACTGTTATGGGAGAAATACGGGGGTATAATGGTAGATAACATTTCAAGGTTAGTGCTAACACACAATACAGAAATACACTTTTCCAACTCCAGAGAATACTTTTGTTTCTAAGGCGGTGTTAAATGCATTTGTAGAATTTGGGGAAACAGAGCATTGTTTAGTTTAATGATTCACAACTACCTTGCAATTCATTAATTATGCTTTCTGGGAGCTAAATTTGAGCTCTCCACTCAAATAATATAATTCCAATTTCTGAGCGAAACTTGGTACAAAGACACAGGAAGTTTATTGCGATTTTTTTTTTGTTTCTGTAATGAAAAAGAGGAAGCATGCTGTAATTTAATATTGATAAAAGTCAAATCAACATAACATGTCCCGGTATGCTTGAGAAATAAGGAAAGTTAACAGGATGCATAGTTCCAGGAAGAGAGTAGGCGTTGCCTCCTGCCTTCCAAACACCCTGATAATTAGTCAAACTTGAAAACCAACACCTGAGATTTGAAATATCCCAATTTTAGGTATTCTGGTGAAAAGATATGCTATCTCATTTCCACCCAAACAAAGGCATTTAGGAACTTCATACGTATCCAGGGATATCCAATGGGAAGAGGTTTTGAGCCACACATTGTTGCAAAAATCATTCCATATATCTCAGTTATTCAACTAAAAATAGTTTGGAAATATGTAACTTTGTGCCACATAGCCAGAAAGCCACAGGAAAGTTAGAAAGGTACAGTGTCTCTACTGTATCATGCAGGTGGCTTTCTGATTCTTTCTCCTCCTTCAATAGAAAACTGGCATGCCATAATCAGCGGGCGTTGGTTATAAATTCAAATTTTGCAACACTGGATTTTTATTGTCCTCATGAAGAGGGATTTTTATATTCTTGAGAAAAACTGGCCTTTTTAATTCCAAAAAAATCTACTGAGCCGATTTTCTTCCTTCTAAGGTCTACATACTTTATACCCATTATCGGACAATTTTGTTTATTTGCAGTGCTTCAGTGCTCAATACTTACTTTCCTTTCCTGAAGCCAATATATCATACTTATAGTTGTTTCCAGAAGAGTATACCATGGTTTATGGCATCATGGATTGTTATGTATTCACCTGACTAAATCCTGCTTGTACTTTAAAACTTGGTTCCACATGGGGAGGGGAAAAATAAAAGTCCATTAAATTAGACAAAGGGAAACAAAGGGGAGGGAGGAAGAGGGAAATTAGAAAAGCCAGTAGAATTAATTGGACATAACCTTCCTCTTCTTGTATATGAATAGACGACTAGAGTAACTCCACATCACATATAACCACAAGAATAGGATTCTAACTAGAATAAGTTATATTCCATATATGTTCAGTAGGCCAAAGTACACTCTACTGTCATGTATATCTAAAAAGAACAAATAATAATCATAATAAATAACTTGGCTACATTGTCATCTCCAAGAGGCCTTCCCCAGCCCTGGTTTTGGTAAGATGGTCTTCCCTTTGACTCTCATGGCTACATATATAAATTGATAATATTGCATTTGTCAGACAGTATTTAAATGGTCCTCTGTCTTTCACCTTGAGGTTAGGAACTATGTTATCCTCATTTTGGGATTCATAGTACTTGATTTTAAAAAAAAATCAATAAACATATGCTACATAGATGGATGGAGATGGATGGTGTGAGACATCAATTGGGAATCCTTTGGAGTATAGATTCTAAAATTTTTTGTAACAATGATCTCTTTGGCTCTCTCACATAAAATATATGAACCTCTTCTAAGAATAATGTTTTTAAGGACATAAAATAAATACAGGAGGTTACAAAAGAAGACAATTATACCAAAATATAATTATCAAAATATTTTAAAAACTGATCTGTGATATAGTAATGTGTGCATATTTATTAACACATTGAATAACAAAATATAATAGAATTGCTGTGGCAAATTTGTACTGAAAAGTTTAATTAAATTCTTAGTTATCTACAAGTTTACTGTGATTTTAAAATATCCAAAATTTTTATAGGTTACTAAATATAGGCATTACTAATACCAGTTTGTTGCTTCTATTTGTAACTAAGGGAAATGCCAAATGGTAAAGTTTAATTAAAATTAAGATATAATTTTTCCTCAAGTTTACATGATCCTGACCCACAAGTCATGGACATACGTAGGTCTGTAGACCCCAGGTGAAGAAGCCCTGCATTGGAGAAACTAGAAAAGGTTAGGTGGCATGACATGGTGACTTAGCACTGGTCTGAGAACAAGGCATGATGTACTGCACTAAAGAGATCAAGTTGTTGGGGAGCCATTGGAGGGTTCAAGCAAGGAAGTAACAATCAGGGTAATATTCTGAATATTTGACAACTACATGACATAGTCCCTTACCAATCAGAAATGTATCAGCTATGAACAGCCAGTGCATGTTAGTTAGCCCTCAGGATGTGGTGAGATGAACAAATGAGTAAGAGTATTTGGGGGAAAACGTGTGGCAAAATATTGGGAAATAATGAAATTGGAGGTGGGAAGACTATTTACAAGGCTTTTACAAGAATGAAGGCAGTGAGTTTAGGGATAGAAAGATTTAGGAGGTAGAATCAAAGTCACTTAATTAAAACAGAATGTGACAGAGGAATCTAAGATTATTTCTTTG
Organism: Spermophilus citellus; assembly: GCF_964194105.1. Taxonomy (NCBI): domain Eukaryota; kingdom Metazoa; phylum Chordata; class Mammalia; order Rodentia; family Sciuridae; genus Spermophilus; species Spermophilus citellus. Next base: position 101,104,091 of record NC_138193.1, read on the forward strand.
TGTCTGGATTGGGCAATAACGAAGGAACACAGAAGAAGCAGCCCCGAGTTGTGGGAGGTGGTTGAGAGTAATTAATTTGGTGCTTGGGTTTGAGATCATAGTCCAGCCAAGTGAATACATGTCTGCAGATAGCTGGGTATATGGAATGAAGCTAAAAAGAGGAGCCTGGGCTGGATTTAGATTTGGACATGTTAAGCCTTTAGATGAAGCCATGAGCATGGAAATGTGCATTGTAGGGAGAGACAAGATGGAAATATGCATTGTAGGGAGAGACAAGATCAAAAGACTGATCCTTGGGGAACCCAACATATGGTTTGGGGGTAAGAGGAGCCAACGAATAAGATGGGAATGGAGGGAGAAGGAACGTAGATGAGAGAACCAAGATGGAATAAACCAAGGGAAGAGAATCAACTGTACATTTTCACCACTCTAATCCCCATGTGTCTGAGAGCCTCTGGGGCCTACTCTCCTTTATAAGGCACCTAGTGTGTCCAAGACAACTAGGAGGTCAGCATTCCCTTGTTCTGTCATTGTTATAAACCAAAAGGGATACATGTCTCCTTCCGAGAAAAGTGCATTTTTAGTACTTAGTCATAAACTTAAGTTTTCATTTAAAACTCACTTAGGAGGGAAATTCTAAACTGCCGTGACCATCTTTGGCCCAGGCTTATGGAAACAGCTGGTGTGTGCTACTTCCAGACTGAATCTGAGCATCACTGTCACTGCATAGGAGTCTGAAATTTTTCTTCAAGAGGACACATGGGGTGTAGCTTTTGCATGAAGGTGAGAAGAGGTGGAGGGGCTACCTTCAAGGAAGTGCGGCCCCTGCCCCAGAGTGCCAAGCCAGAGCCACAGTGTAGCCTAGGAAAGGGTAAAGTGTCCTCAGAAACAGGAGCCCTCTATAGTGGTTCTCTCCCCATCCTCCTTAGCCAGAGGTGCATGCTGCCTTTGGGAAGAACCTGCATGCCATTGCTTACAGAATGGCCATGCAAATCCTTCTGACATGCACGTGTCCTGCTTGGTGGAGCATAGGAAGTGTTCCGTGGACCCGCTAACCAGGACTGCCTTTCCGCCAAGCCTTAGTCTGAAACAGATTGTGTTAGTTCTGCCTGTTTAATTTGAAGCCTGTCCAGAATGTTATAATCATCCTGGAAGCAGATAGGTTTGTTTTTATCTTGATCATTTTGACCTTGAGAGCTTCATTTGAGACAACTGTATTAACATACCCTTGAGCACTCCAGGGGAGCCTGCGTGAAAGGAGGTAAGTGTGTTGGAGAGCAGAGTCCATGAGAGTCCTCAGTGCCACAACCTAGACTCAAACTCCAGCTCTGCCACTCAGTTATGAGAGCTTGCTTAAGTTACTGAACCTCACTTTCCCTCATTTTTCCATCAATAAAATCATTTAATACTGTAATTCAGACTTAGTATCTGGCACATAATAAGTACTTAATGAATGTTTGTTATTTTCTATTAAGTTATAGCCTGTGTATACCTATGAGTACTTTAGAAAAAGACTAGTTGCTGAACTTTTCCTTCCCATACATACTCCCTTCCCAGATATTTTCATTGTGTAATGAAAGATGTGAGTGATGTTAAGAATTGGCCAAGAGACCCTGGAATGCCCAGTCTCATTCTGTTTCATAGCCACTGCTCCCACTTCAATACCTAAGGGAGCTGTCTACAGGAACCTTGACAAGAAGAAACACAGTAGCACTCAGCCCAGTACCCTAATGCAGAGAACTTGATGAGCTGAACTGAGTGATTTCTCAGTTAGTTAAGTAGAACATTCCAGCACATCTACCACTTTCCTGAGGCATATAACCAGTGAGGAACAGAAATACAGGAGGATTCATTTTTGACTCCCAATACTTTGTACTCAGTTGCCTCGGCAGAGGTGAGTAGACACCTTGGATCAGCTTTAGTCTCAGGTAAGGATATGGTAAAGCTAATATCACTAAGTGGCTCCATGACTTCCTTGACAAGGGGAAGTGATTTCTGGCCCTATTCACAGTAGCCAAACAAGAGGGAAGGAGCCTCGCTCTGCATGCCTTTGGAAATGTGGAGAAGGTGGGAATGGCATCATTTCCCTCGACCTCTCAAAGTCAAGCAGAGGAGACAGAGCTCCTCACTGAGCATCTGTGTCATCCTCTGGTCACCAGAGCCACCACAAGGTGGTCCAGGCAGGGCCCTAATGGGACCTCTGTTCCCCTGTTCCCTAGTGCCTGCAGAGGGAAGCAGGCTTCCATGACTGGGAAGGGTTATGTTTTCCCCTCTCTCTTCTTTGAGATTTTAATTCTTATTTTCTCAAAAATGGTAACTGAATCAGGTAGGGATAAAAGGAAGAAAGAAAATTAGTTAAATTGAAAATTAAATGTCCTTAATAATTTTCCTTTCTTGTTCAGAAAGACCACAGTGAAATTGTAAAGCATTATAGCTACTTGTGTTCCTGAAGAGGTAAGAAGAAATAAAGGAGATGCTTGTGCTACAGAATAGGTTTCATTTAATGTCACAAGGTCAAGGCCTGATTGTCTTGTGTTCTAGTGGGAAATGGAAGCAGAAGCCTGCTGCCGTCATCCAGCCTATTCTCTCTACACTGGAAGACCTAGAGTCAGTACCTTCCAGCCTGGAAAGCTGGAAGGGATGAAAACAGGGAGTGAAGGCAGGACAGAGATCTAGCTGGGAAATAGGGGTCTGCCTTAGTTTGGGCCTAGAAGTTCCTCCAAACCCCATGTGTTAAAGGCTTGGTCCCCACATTGGTGCAATTAGGAGGTGACAGAACTTTAAATAAAAGATGGGGCCTACCAGGAGATCTTAGATCATGGGGTGGTATGCCCTCCCAGACAATACTGAGAATCTAGCCCCTTCCTATCTCTTCACTTCCCAGCTGCCATGAGGTGGTCAGCTTCCTTTACCACATGATCCCTGCCATGATATGCTGCCTATCACAGGCCCAAAGCAACAGGACCAATTGATGGTGGACTAGAAACTGTCAGCCACAATAAACCTTTTCTCTTTATAAGTTGGTTATCTTGGGTTTTGTTACAGTGATAGGAAGCTGACTAACATAGGCCTCCTGATATGTGTTCATGCCTTGGTAAGCAACTAGCTGCTTTGTATTTGACCTTTTGCTTCTTTAAAAAACAAACAAAAAGCTTGGTCTTGTGGGAGCTATTCCAGAGAAGGAAAGTAAAAGCGGAGAAGGTAGAATAAAATCCTTTTTCTTGACCTCTCAAAGTCAGAGAAAGGAGACCACGCTTCTCACGGAGCATCTGCAACATCCTCTGATCACTTTTGCCAGAGCCAACCAGCTGTTTATCCCACCCTACACATGGTAGCTCAAGACACTCTAAAGAAATCAACACATGACCCTAGCAGCAGCCTGCTAACTCAGCACCCTGGGAGCTACAGATCCTTATAGTGTGCCAGAAAGGGTGTCTTATGCAGCTCAGGCGTGCAGGTGCCTTCCTACACTTTGGAAGATTTGCAACCAAAGATACCCAATTGACACTATACCTGGGTGCAAGATCTTACTTACAAGGAAATGTCGGTTTTATTTTTTTAAATAGATTTAAAGAATCTACTCCATGAGCCGAGTCTTAGTGTCAGTGTGAGGACACGGAATGTACTCTCTGTTTATTAGGTTGATGACTAATCTTCCATTCAATCTCTTTCTTCATAATTTCTGGAAATACACACACACACACACACACACACACACACACACACACTTTTGCTTTAGGTTTAGAAAATATTTAATATTTGTTTTTCTGAGCCTGCCTTATGTCAAAAGTAGCTTATCAGAAGAAAATATATTTTCTCAAAGACTAATTGAAAATCATGATACAGTTCCCAGTATGGAGCAGAATGTAAACAGATTCCCTGCCCCACCCCACCAGCACACAGTCTGTGTCTGGAAGGTCCCTTTGTCCTCATCTGTCATGCAGCCACCCTTTAATAGTGCCTACTGTGTGTAAACCTCTTCCTGTGTTTAGTCTCCCGATCTCACCACTAGCCCACAAGGTAGCTGTTTTAATCCCCACTTTACAGATGAACAAAAGGACAGGTAGGCTGAGCAACTAGTTCAAGTTCACAGTGGTAATTAATGCAGAACCAAGGTTCCAGTCTGGGTGGGTATGGCCCTAGCCCAGGTCTTAACACCGCACCGGCCCACCATGCCCTCTCCCTGTCCCACATAATGACTGACTAGTTTCACAAATCACTCTACCCTAGTGTAAATAAAATTATCTCACTGTACTGTGATATAAGAGCATTATGAGCAGTACTTTCACTCCAGAAATGCCACTTCCCACTCTGCTCCAATCTATGCTGAATCATGGAACAAACTGCCAAAGACTGAAGGAGTGAAGCTTAGTTTATGCCAAATTTGGCTACATGGTGAATTATGATCTACAAAGCTTCTAAAATTCAGTTTATCCACAAGGTTAAAAAAAGAAAAAAAAATGTGTTCACACACACACACTTATTAAACTTTGAAAAACTATCCTTTTATTGGACTTGCCATTCCTATAAGAACTATGGCCCCATTAGCCTGTTGAACAGAGAGAGATTTTGGTGTGACTTTTTTCATTGTTAATATGTTAAGGTGTTAATATGTCATTGAATGGATTTTGTTAGTTACTAGCCAAATCATACTATGGTTTCTAATATTTCTTTGTTCTATTAGTATTAAATTCTCTATTAGTAACGCATGAAAGTCAGTAACTCCAAGTACGTATTCAAGGTTTTGCGACTTCCTTGGGGCAGAATTCCTTTTTCCTGCTTTGTCCCTGCCTCTTGTCTGCCTGTTGTATTGGAGGGCCCATTGGTACAGACCTGTTCTCTCCCCTGGTCTTTGAGCTTCTGTGTCCCTCACTTCTAAATTTCAGCCACTTAGCCCAGTACCAAATGTGGAATGAGTCATTTTTGTGAAATTTTGAATCTGTCATCTTTAGCAGTTCACTGACCAAAAGTTCATAGACCAAAATAAACAAACAAAAACAAAACCTGAGATGGAAAAAATGTTGCTTCTACATGGCAAGAGGTTAGCAACTTACAGGAGGAGAAGGAGGCGTTAAAGGAAAATACATCTAAGAGCTCAGAGACTGTAGTAACCATAATTTTACTTTCCTGTAGAAAACACAAGAAGAACAGCAAAAGTACAGTCCTGGGAAACCAAAATCTAGAAGAACTGAGAAAATTAAATTTTGTGTTAGTAGAAAAAAATTACTTACTTAACATGACAACAATTTGGGAACAAATCTCTATTTCAATAATATGTATTTTATCAACTCTCATGAGTATTGAAACAAATGCTAAGGAGAAATAAACCATAGGAAATAATTAATGTTCTAAACCTTTGAATATAAATATCCTGCTAATAGTCTAAGATTCTTAGTTAACAATTGCAGTATTTTTATAGCTGTTATTACCCTGTGACATGTGGCACCATGACACTCAGTGCCCACGGAAAGGAGCTACACAGGTGTTGAGAAGGCTTAAAGGACAGGTAGATGGGTTTGCTCCTGTCAGCAATTATTACACTCATTAGTTTTCATAGCCAGTTTAGGACCTCCCAGTCTTCAGGCTGTGTGTTTTATAACCCAACTTTATAGCTCATTCATTGCTTGAACTTGAGCAAGTTAATCCCACTAAGCCTCAGTTTCCTTTTCTGTAAAATAGGGATAAGATACCACCCTCAGAGCACTGTTGAAAGGGTGCAAAGAGGCAATATAAGGAAAGCACGCAGCACAGGGTCTCTGTATCAGCCTCAGTTTCCACCAGCTGTTCATGTTTAAATGCCTGTAGGGTAACCGTGTGCACTCTTAGCCACTGTGTCCTGGTTTCCAGTTCGTTCCCTTCCCTTCTACTTCACCTGTCCTTCCCCATCCCCCACCACTGCCTCCACACACTCCATACTTTTTCATTTTCCTGTTTAGGGTTACAGTGTAGAGTTGCTGGGCAGATCTATGGCTCGTGATTTACAATCTATAAGGAACAGGAAGTATCTCGAGCCAGTGTTTTTAAAGGCATTAGATAACCACGTGTTTTACTTGTAAGCCAAGATTTTCATAGAGAGCCCTTCAGCGAATTTAGCCTGAAGAACTTTTGAAACAAAACAAAACAAATTTTTTTGGGCTGGGGATGTGGCTCAAGCGGTAGCGCGATTGCCTGGCATGCGTGCAGCCCGGGTTTGATCCTCAGCACCACATGCAAAACGAAGATGTTGTGTCTGCGGAGAACTAAAAAATAAATATTAAAATTCTCTCTCTCTCTCTCTCTCTCTCTCTCTCTCTCTCTCTCCCCCCCCCTCTTAGTAAAAAAAAAAAAAAAATTAAAAAACCTTAACCCCTCCATCAATTAGGGATTTAACTAAACAGAGCCCACTCTAAACAGTTATCAGCCGTGGAGAATGGAGAAGGAAATTCAGGTGAACATGGGGGAGTCTAGAATCTTCACTATTACCTGTATTAAACACTGACAACACTTTTCATAACCTGCCATGGACACTATAGGCCCCATGGATGTGGTTTGTTTCTTGACACCCTGAGGTATGGGTGTAGGGTCCCTATAATCCATGCTTATAACCCCACTCAACTATACAGCACCCTATGCAAGAGAGAAGGGCTGATGGCTCATCAAGGTGTATCTTGATGGGAATAGTTCAAGTTTTAATTGTCTCACTGAAAATATTAGCTTCTTCATGGAAATTGTCCCCAAAATGCCAATTAGAAAGCAACAGGAGGTGTAGAGTGATGTTCTTGTCAAGGGAACTTTGTGAGGAGAGGTCTTTTCTACCTTGCTTTCCTCTGGCTTCCTCTTCCATCTTACAGTTTTTAAAGGACTCTCCCGAGAAGCATGTACTAGTGGGAGGGTCTCAGTGTGGCTTTTTCCATACTCGGCATCTTCATTCAAAGGCATCCACCAGAGCACACCTGCTCGGCACCAACCCACGTCTGGACTTTTAGACTTCACAGTGTCATGCTCTGGGGATACGCTGAACAATCCTGCATGTGACTACCATGTATGCTGTTTCCTGACTATAGTTTTCAAGACTTCCTGGTAGTAAAGGTAGAAGGTGATCTAGAGAGAACCTGAAGTTTTTAGCCATGTTGGTAGGTGGACAGCTTGTACTTTTAGCAGTTTTTCAAGATGAAGCTATAACAGAGTGATTGCTGAGAGATCCTGGGAAATGTATGCTTCCATGACTAGCCACAGTAGTGGCAAGTCTAGAACAATAAGAATGAGCTCTTAGAGCTATTAGAAGCCAGGAGGAAGAACCAGGCAACTGCTCGGCTCTCCTATTCTCTAGGAAGCAAAAGAAATTCATATCCTGCCAATTGACAGGGGAAAACAAGTTTTCTTTTTAGGGGTTTTGGATTGCACAGAACTGGTTAAAGTGAGAGTGTGAATAGTAAATTAAGTAGTAAATGTATAAGCCACAGGTCCTCTGCAGCATTCAAAACTGGAGCCCAAGTGACAACCAGAAAAATCTCTGTGAAGGGATTCAAAGTAAGTCTGCTCCTTAAGAGTTGGTTGCTAATAATTTACCCTCTGGTATACTACAGAATGAGTGAAGACCAGCACTTCCATAAAAGCAGTCTCACATGTCCCATATTCAGATTAGGGTTGATAGAGTAAAACTGTCCTGTGTCACATCTGTGTTGGGTAGAAAAGTTTTCCTAACACTGGATGCTATCTTGTCTTTCAGCTTACATTTTACTATGGTGCCACAGATCGCTGGTGTCCAATAAAGTACTATGAAGACATCAAGAAAGATTTTCCAGAAGGAGATATTCGACTCTGTGAGAAAAAAATACCTCATGCTTTTATCCTCCATTTTAGCCAGGAAATAGCTGACATGGTTGCTAACTGGCTGAAAGATAATCTGTTCAAAATATAAACACTATGCAGGAAACAAGCACCTACAGCCAGATCATGGAGGCAGTAGATTAACTATGCTTAAAAGATTAAATATTACTTTTGATCTTTAATGTTAAAAAGAAAAAAGTGAGAACTTCTTGGCTTAAAAACTCCCAGCTCCCTGTCTAAAAGCTGAAGTGAACACGTGGTGAATCATTCCATAGCATCGATGGTACACTTTCCAAGACTCTGGAACACCGTGATCCACACAAGGACTCCCCTTTGCATAAGAGTCCAGTGGCACCATGTGATGTATTTTAGTCAGCGGGATTCTTGCAGACAAAAGAAAAATCTAAATTTAGGTGACTTTAATTAAGTTATCTTGTAGAACAGGTTTTTCTGGAGGAAATTATGAAATACTTAAATGAAAATGTAAGAGACATACTGAAATGAAAATAAATAAGTGATTGTGAGAATATAGAAGAGACCAGTGAATATGAAGAGTGTGGCCAGTTATGTGAAGTGTACGAGTTCACAACAAGGATGCAGGAAGTGATAAGCAGTGGATATTTGCAGTGAACATGGATGGAAGGTGAGAGTGAGCCCAGTCTACCTTAGCACAGGTCTCACCTGAGATCATTAGGGTGACATCGTGATCTGCCTGCATTAGACCAAGAATAAAGTTCACCACATTATTCTGGTCAACTAAACAGATGAAAAGTCGTTGAAGAATCCCAACTCTACCTCTTGTCACAGGGCAGCCAGCAAGCTGTGTGTGGAGCCTTAACTTTCCAGGTGATGATCCCCCTGCAGTCCCCTCACCTCCTAAGCCAGCAAGGGGAGGCTCTGGACTGTCCCAGTCAGATCTGTATGGGCCCATGTACAGTTGCTCCTTCTATGTTGAAGACCAACAGTGAGCCAAGTACTTCACTAGCCATTCGTGAGAATAAGGGTCTTAACTACTGTGAATTCTGTGAAAATCTCCTAGTAAATAATTTGGGGGAAGGCATTTTAAAATTCTGAGTATAGTATTAGCATAAATTGGTTCTCCATTTGCATTAACATTATTTGTTGGGAATAGGTTATTTTGCTAACAAACCAAAGTAAGCCATTAAATTATGTGATTTCAACTTTTCTGGACACATGGAGGTCTGGTAGACAGAAGCAGGTTCTCTGGCTGAGAACTGTATCCTGAGACCTTAGGAGCCAAGAAATCCCACAGTTGCAGTGACAGTTGATGACAAATCAGAAACATTCCAGTTTTCTTCTAAAGGAAAGCCCTCTGGGCATTATCATGCTTTAAGGACAATGAGATAACTCTCCTTCCTCTCAAAACCTAAGGCCCCCTAATAAAAGATCCAGCTCCAGTGTGCTGCCAGCCCTGTGGTGAGTGTTGAATGAGTTACTGTCCTTTGGCCTGGCTTCTGCATCAGAGCAAATGGAGCAAATGATGCAGGGGGGGAAATCCAAGCTCCACACAAGGAGTGTTATTACTGCAAGGAGAAGAGTCCTTAGATACACCTGCTGTGGGCACAGGGCTCCACACAAGTCCTCATCAGCATCTGCATGGGGCCTTCTGGAAAGCTGACATTAGAAGCTAGGACTTGTGGCTCTGAGTCCTATATACAGTAGGTCCCTAATAGCACTAAATCACTGCACATAAACAAGAACTGGTAAATCAGACCTACTGTATTAAAAAGTAACATCCACACCTTTTTTTTTTTAAATACCCTGTATTTCAGACGTCTACTCATACAAAATTGTATAATTTTTAATTTTTAGAGCTTAAAGAGATATGGGCTCTTAATTCCTGCTTATCATCTAAACACCAATGAATTTTCAAAATAAATGTTTTTGTGACCTTGTCTGGCCTGATTTCTGTGTTGGGGAGAGAGTATACAGTTTAAGAAGTTTGCCCAAGTTACATTGGGATTGAAGTCTCATTATTAAAGTAAAAAACCACTTTCTTGTTGCTTCTTTTAAAGAAGGAAGAATCAGATTCCAGGGGATTATAAAGTCCACTGTCTTTCATTAGGAATTACATAGAAGACAAAAATCAATCAACAGTGGATGTAATCCCCTTTTTAGAAGTTATGCCTATATGTTTCAGGCAGCCACAGGGATGATCTTTGTCAAAGATTTACCATCTGCCAGGTGTGTTGGTGCAAATCTGTAATTCCAGCAACTTGAGAGACTAAAGCAGGAGGATTGTAGGTTTGAGGCCAGCCTCAGCAAGTTAGCAAGTCCCTAAGCAATTTAATGAGACCCTGTCTCAAAATAAAAAATAATAAGGGGCTGGGGATGTAGCTCAGTTGTAAAGTGGGACCAAAAATAAATAAATAAAACAGAAATCTTCTTAGAAAGCTAAGCTGTCTAAATACTGAATGAAAAGTGTCAGCTGGAGCCTTGACTTACAGTGTCATGAGAGAAGCTCCAGAGGCAGTCCCCTGCAGCTCCAATGGCCTATGTCCAAGACTGCCAGAGCCTCTGGCCATCGCTTCTGTACTCAATGCCTGAAGAGCCAGTGACCTCAAAAGCCTTGATTTTTCTTCATCATACATTATATTAAAACAAAAGCAATCTCAGACTATAAGAGACTAAAAGAGACATAACCTGACACGACACCTGAGTCTGTATTGAATGTTTTTATTATAAAATACTGGGACAATTTGTACAACTTGAACATGGTCTGAAGATTATTAGCTGGAAGTAAAATAATGATTAATTTTTTTCCAATTTCAGTGATTATATTGTGCAGAAGTCAGAGAATGAGGACTCAGTGAAGTATCTGGGGGCCATGGAGTACCATGTCCGTAAGCTCTCAAATGGTTCAAGGGAAAATAATGTTTTCTCTCTACTTAGAAATTCATTTTGGAATTTTGACGTGGATTTTGAATTTATAAAAACAGTTATTATTTTTTTTAAAAAAACCAACATGTTCTCTCCTGCATCTGTCTCTCATTGTTTATTTTCCAGAAAGCAAATTTCTTCATGACAGTAAATGGGGACCTAGGCTCAAATCTGTCGTTTATTAGGTCTTAGATGCTACATAAGACTTCACACCTCCCCAACCATCCCCCAACCCCAGTTCCTCATCTGAAACTGGGATAATATGAATACTTATCTGAGGTTTTCATTTGGGGGAAGATTTTTGTTTTGTTTTTAATGGGGACAAAATGAGGTCATGCATGTGACATTTGGCCCCTTGCCAGCTTATGGTGGATACTCTATGAAATTGTACCTAATGGGAAAGGATGATAAACTTGTTTTCCTCTAACCTGTCTTCAGTGCAGTGGAAGACCCCATGCTAGCTCAGTCTCGGCTGTTTTTCCCAGTCTGTAACTTGATTCTTGTAGTTTTAGCATTTTTGGCTCATCCATTGGGGTGACACTTGCTCACCTGGCTCTGCTTTCTGACCTCAGGCCACTCAGCCTCCCCACATAGCCCAGGATGCTCTCACAGTTGACTTAGAAAAGGTGCAAAGCATTTCTTAGATAGCATGAGACATTCTCTTTTTTGCCGTCTTCTCTTGCAGGAGAAAAGAGGTAAGGACATACTTGGGCTGCTCCTTCCCTTAGAGGTAGGGCTGAAGGAGAGGTCAGAGGCAGGGACTAAGTATACTGTCTGACAGATTTATCTCTGAGGCTTTGAACAAAGCTTTCCTGAAGGAGGGGCAAGGACAGAAGTGTCTAGGTGTCCTTCTGATTGCTTCCCAAGAGGACTGAGATTCCTGACAGTGCCCCAAGCAAATGTAGGTAAGTGATCGCATTGGCTAGGTGGAGAGTGGCTGTGGACATGGGTTTGGCCTCTCCAACCATAACAAAGACATCTCCAGAGCAAGCTTGGTGTCCCTGAGTATGATGCCTGGTGAGACTACTGGTGATGTCTCAGAGCATGGCAAGGGCCCAAGAGTCCCCCAGTTGCCACAGTTTTATAAAGAGAAATCTCCTAGGGAGAGAGGGAAGAGGCTGTCCCTACTCCCAGAAAAGGTAGAACTTGGATGGGTTTGGAATAGAGGAAAGCAAATCCAGATCAAGAATCCCTGTACTGTTGCAGTGGGATGCTCTGACTGTGCTCAGTTTCCGGATCACTCCTGAGGTGCAAAGGTAAGTGCCTTGCTCAGGATCTGGCAGCTGGTGGGTGAGCTCTGGGATTCCAATTCAGGCCTCTACTCCAGAACCTTCACTTCATGCCCTTCTTTCCTCTGCATTGGGCTGCCTCCTGGAGGCCACAAGGGGAAGCTCGAGAAAGTGGAGGGATGGGAAAGGGAGTCATGTGAAGGGCAAGTGAAAGCCTGGTTGGCAGAGGAAGTAAAAAGCAGGTAGTTGGTAACAACTAAGCCATTTTAAAAGAATAAAAGCTGCAACAAAGGGTCTCCAAGGCAAAAACTGCATCCAGCAATGGGTTAAGAGGAGGAGACTGGGGACTGGGGTTGTGGCTCAGTGGTAAAGCACTTGCCTCCCATGTGCGAGGCCCTGGGTTCAATCCTCAGAACCACAGATAAATAAACAAATAAAATAAAGGTATTGTGTCTATCTACAATGAAAAAAAAAAGTTTAAGAAAAAAAAAGGAGGCTGGTCACAGGCTCAGCACCTCTGCCATGCATCCTTGGCACCTGATGCTCCTCACCAGATACAGTCACTAGTTGGCCCCTCTACACATCTGCTGTGCTCTTTAACCTTGGGAATCACTGCCTTGGCTTCAATTTTGCCCACTTTTACCTCACCCATGAGACTTGGCCCAAAATACCAACTGCTCCAGCCTCCTCGAGCAGTCCCTCCTTCCCTCTGAGCCTCCAGGATGCTCTGGCCCTGGCTCCATGGAAACACTCCTCTTTGTTGCAGAAATGATGTTGTTATTGGTCTGCTTGTTGCCCCCACCACCTATATTCCTTTCTATCCTTCTAATGAGAGTTCTAGAAGATGGACGGTGTCTTAACTACCTCTGCACTGGCATAGCTTAGAGAATAGAGCCTGCCACGTGGAATACTGTATAATTTGGATATCTAAATTTCTTAAAGTTTCAGCCATGCCTAATAGGCAAATTCTGAAGAAATGTGCATCCTCACAGTCGGTCAGATTATCAGGAAAGCACATTTCAGGGCCTCCTCATCCTCCAACTGGGTATGTCAGGGCAAGTGTTGGACATATGCACTTGCTCTTTTATCCTGTAAGCATTTCCATGGCAGAGCAATGCACAACTGGGTAAAACAGATCCAAGCACATCAACTGCTTCTTTCCTGGCACCAAGGAGCTACAAGAAAGCACGGCTCCTACACCTCATGGTGGATTCATCTTGTGCAGTATGACTGCAATTATTACTTTCATTCTTCTATGATTAGAAAATCTCTGGGGTTTGGGTATTAGCAACTACCAAATATGTGGCTTATTATTTGTTGAGCGCTGGCCCCATGTAGCACCCCAAGTGGGAATTATAGCAACTTTACACGAGACCGTGCTTGAGGATAGTAGAGCATTCTCATTTTGTGTTGCATTCCTCAAACATTCTGGCAAAAGGGCCTGTGCTGACCTCTCCACATTGGGACAGGTTTCCTTGCTGGTAAGTCTATGGGAACATTCCTCTTCCCTGGGATGGGAATGTGACCCTGTGACTGGGCGTCCATTACAGCCAGGGGGTGTGGGTGCACCTGCAGGGTCTCCCTCCCTCACAGAGGGACTAGAATCCCGCCTCTGCAAATCCACCCTGCTCAGGCTCTGCAGAACATCTGGGTTTCCTCCTACTGGCCACTGCCGAAGGGCTGCACACCTGCATGTGATTAGGACTCTACAGACGCCCACAGCCCCAAAGTTGATGGCTGAGCACTGGTGACACATCCCAGTGGACACGTTTCTGCCCAGATCACTGTTCCTTCTGAGAGGCCACAGGAGAGCCTTGCATCCATAACCACATCAGGCACCACCCTCAGTAGGGCAGCTGTTGGAGGCATCTTCACCTCGACCTGCTTGGAAATAATGAGGCATCAGAGGCAGAGCTGGAACAACAGGGCCAGGAAGGAAGCAGTCGGTCTTAGGCTGTCTCTTAGCCATCAGTCATTACAGAGCCTTTCAAACTTACTCTCATCCATGTTTGGAAAGTCAAATAAATGTTTAGATGCCACTGTGGCTTTCCTCTTTTCCTGTAATTTCCCCTTCTCTACTGAATGTGGAAGCCTCTACACAGAATGCTGAGGTAAGTCAAGTGGAGACTAAAAGGTAAGAAAATGAAAAATTGACCAAGGACTGTTATTTAAAAAAAAAAAAAAAGATGATGAGACTTTACCCTTGGCAGAGTCCAGAGCTTACATATTTATTGTGCCTGCCAAATGACTTAGTTAAAAAGAGAATACAATTTTTCCTCCAAAGAAAAATTCTCCTTCATTTAGTAGTAATGAAATTAGGGAGCAGGAAGAGAGCAGGTTTCACGATCCATCTCAGCAGAGGAAGAGACTCTCATGACCAAGACATTTACATTAACATGACTGGGAACACTGGATTCCGAGAGGACAGGTACTGCCATACGCTGAGAGAAAGGTGGGTCACACTGACAGATTCCCTGTCTCCCCCAAGAGGTAATGCTGGTAACAAGTCCTTAATGAGGGCAAGTCCCTAGCAGCTTTCCATATCTGCAGCTCTGTCACTAATCCTCTCCCAGGAACATTTAAGAAACAGGTGAAATAGCTTTCTCCTGCATCTGTAGGAAAAATCCCGGGTGGCACCAGAATAACCAGGGAAGGCTGCAAGGTGGTCCTACCCTGCCCTGCTAGGAGAGATACTTAGGGATGCAAGATGACATCACTGAACACACAGCATCTCTGTCCTTGTCACAAAGAGGCCTATCAATTTTGCTATAAGACTTTATTGGTTTCTCTGAAATATGTCATTGGCCTTGCAGAGAAAGCTGCTCTCATTGGACCTAATGCCATAGGACTTTGGAAGATGACCGTGCAACCTGCAGAGGCAACTTTCTGGAGTAAGATCACTCCTACAGCAGCCTGAAGTGTATGCAAACCCAAAGGCTTCCCATTCCAACTGGGTTTGGAATGAATACTCAGTATGCAAATTATAATGCTCATTTCCGAAAGAGAAAAACTTCCACTGCATTTTGGCCTCTTCTGCCTGCACCAAGCTTGATTTTTTTACCCTCCTGTGCAGTGACATCATGCAGTGTGGGGCTGCACACAGTATCCTATGCAGTTTCACAGGGGGCAGCAGCTGCATGTCTGAGGCTCCCCATTCCCCATTCAAATCTGAGACCCTAGTGTTTCAAGGGGCAGTGATCAGCATAAAAACTAGCAGCATCAGGCTTACCTTGTAACTGCTCCTGTTTCAAAGCAGTTATTCCTATTGCCCAGATGCTTGGCTGCTGTCCTAAGATGCAGAGGAGAACTAGACTAACACAGAGAGGCTGAATAACAAAAGACAAAGCACTGTTCCCTAAAGACCAGTCATGAGCAGTTTTATGAATAAAATATTTAATCAACTTATCTGTACAAAATATCAAATGGTTAATAACAAGTATACGAGCATGTTTAACAAATATATACTGCTATGTAATAATCAAGAAAAATAGAGTGCTGTTTTACAGGTCATTTACATTCTGATATGTACAATCTATTTAAATTTGAGAATACATATACACATGGTTTATACTTGCCCTTGAAGGATTCCCTGTAGCTGGCCTAGCCACAGACAGCATTTCATGATGCCAGTGAGTGCTGCCCACATAGCCAGGCTGGGCAGCAGGGAGACACCAGGCTGCAGCCTGCAAGCCTCAGAGTCCTGCTCTGGCCAAACCAGAGCTGGAAGATTGCCAACAAAGAAGATTTCAGTTTGCATCAAATGGGTTTTTAGACCCCCCCTCCCCCATCTCCCAAGCCAAGCTGAAAAACAGTAGGTATCACTGCAAAATGAAAGGGACTTGCCCTAAAAATAATTAATTTTGTCTTTAGCTGTGGAGGGAATGAAGTGTAGTTGAGCCTTGATGGCATTACCGTCACTTCAAGTTTCGCCATTTCCTTCAAATCACAGTATTGGAATCTGATTAAATTTGCTTTTGAAGCTGTAGGCCACTCAGCATGTGCAGAATTTTGCTGCCCACTCAGAGCCTACTTAGACAGCTTTGCTCTGGAAGCAGGTGCTAGAGTTTGAGCAGCTACCTTCACAGTGAAAGGATCTACTTCTTTATGCACAAAACAAAACCAAAAAAAATCCAAACTTATCAGACTCTACAATTGTCATCTACTGAAAGGGCAGATGATGTGTTAATCCTTTTTAAAAAAATTACCTTCTCATTTGGGGAGGAAAAAAAACCTTCCAGCTAAAAGACCTAAAGTGACTCAATTATAATTCTCTGTCAAAGAAAATATAAAAGCTATTTGCACTACAATATACAGTGAAATATAAAAAAATAAAATCACTCTAAGGGTGCTTAGGTGGAGAAGACCAGAACAATTCTCATCTCCAGAGTCACTGCTCCTGGCTTAGAACACTTGCCCAATTCCCAGCCAGGAAACACGTTTCATCCTGAGCTTGCTTTCTCCCCCAACTGGATCATCATTTTCTAAATAGAATGCTGACAGGCCCTGATCCAGAAACATAAGTTGCTAGAAAATAAGCCCTGCTTACAGGGCACCCCTTTCCCGAGACAGCCTGCTCACCTAGAGTCAAAGGGGAACCCAGGACAGAGCACCATTTTCTGGCCTTGGCAGCCTTCAAACACTGAGGGATTAAAAAAAAAAAGTGCCATAAGGAAAGGTCTTCAACATACTTGGCACTGCCTCTCAGACTTGGCCCACTGAGAAACCCAGTGAGGACAGCCTATAGCTGGCTTGAGCACCCAAGAGCTGTCAGGCTTCCCCAAACCTGTTACTACCAACTACCATCAAGCAGTTCACTGGTCTAGGCTGCCCCTCCCCATCCAGTGTCCCAGGGAGTGTCCTCAAGGGAATTTTGCCTGTGTGCATCTGATCCACTTATGTTTACTTCTAATTCAGCATGACTTTTAGAAACAAGCCTTACCAGAAGTCCTCTCTGGGTCAGCCATGTGCACATCTTAGCCCCCAAAATGGCCAGCGGTGGTTCTAGGTTATGGCAAGTGTCCAGGGACCTACAGAAAGAACAAGCCATTCACCCAACTCTAGACCCAGGAACTAAGTGTGACTATTGCCACTGCTGGTCCAATGGTGCAGTGTGGACAAAACTGCCAAGACAGCTGCATGCCCATGACCTGCCTGGCCACTTCTCCTGCCACCACTGCCCCACTCCTGTCTGCCAACTCCAAAGGTGGTGAAACAAAGATAAAAGCAAAACTGTCAGCCTCCTCCCAAAGGTCTGCACCACCCCTGACCACCAGCCTTTCCTTGTTTTTCCAGACAACTTAGTTCAGCATCCCTTGGGAAAAAAAAAAAAGTTTCTGCACCTCAACTTCTCTCAGGCAGCTCTCTCTGAATCCAGAGTCCCTATCAGAGAAGGAAGTTTACCTGTCAAGAGCAAAATATGCTTCTTACACCTTCAACCTACAAACTCACCTGCTTGTGCAGAAACTCATCTCTCAGAAGTTTCTGTGGAAGCTGCAACCCTCTTGCCAATGAAGGGGATGCATGTGAGAGAAACTAGTCCTTTCTTTGTCACACAGAGGCAAGCACACCATGCACAGATGCTGAACGAAGTCTGCAAGGGCAGGAGGAAGCAGATCACTGGCTGAGTTTGCTACTCTGAGCATGAATTTGAACTTTTTCAGCAATGGTAAGCAAGTATTGAAAATAGACTAACTTTTTCAATGACCTCACACCCCTCGACTGCCCATGCTGTCTTGCTCTGATAGAATTGCTGTAGCTGCCATGATGCACCAACCCAAATTCTGTCTGGCTGAAAGCCTGGTTGCCAAGTCTCAGCATAGCACCGCAGCAGTTGAGCACTGGTAAAGCTGGGCCCGTGCGCATCTTGAACAGAGCACATCTCTGACTGACACTCAGGGTTCACAGCCCTTAGTCAACCTCACTGATTTAAAAGACCAATTTCCAGACTCTCTCTCTGAAGTCTATGTCCATGCAGGTGATTCCTCAGGTTGGGATGATGGCCCTCATGAGAAAGAAGATGGCCTTCCTTCACCAGAACCTCACTCCAGTTCTCACTGTATGTGAGAACTGTTCATGCAGCTCTGTGCTCTGGGCACAGATCAAAGACCCAAACAGCAACAGAAGAAACCTTAGCTCCAACATAAATGGTTATGTGACTCCAAGTGCAAAAGGCTGAGTGTCTGAAAAATTCAAAATGAACCATTTACCCATGATTTCCATGGTCATGGCACCAAGTGAACCATGAGTATTCAGTGAATTAAAGATGATGAAATTGATTGGTGTACCTTGTGAATTGTTATTCAATAAACTTTGACATTGTGGAAAGACCAAAAAAAAAAAAAAAAAAAGACCATCTTTCTGACACCTCCCTTCCTCCTAGTGCTCCTCAAGTTCAACTCCACCACCACCTTCCAGGTCATGAAAAGGTCTTCTGCCACCTGCCCCCAGAGTCACTCCCCTAGAAAGATGAAGAGGGACTTTAGAGGCAGACAAGCATGACAGTGAGGTGTGTGAAGATGGAGTAGGGCCAGGTAGGGAACAGCCCACCCCAAGACAAGACTATTGCCTTGCCCAGGGACTCTAGGACAGTCCCAGGCATCTGTTTGGGCTGTCACACCCACCATGGTCACTGACTCTGGCACTTGGACATTCCAGTCCACACATAGATATGGTGACTTTCCACTCACTCCTAAAGTTTTTTCACTACTGGTTTCACTGGTCCACATCCTCTCCCCCCTCCCCAACCCTTCCCTCTACTCCCCCAACAGAGGCACCTATAGCTAGTTGGAGCATTTTTCCAGTTCTCTGTCTGTGATCCAACCCACCTTATGTGGCACAGGTGCTATTCAAGTGGGTTAGCAGTGCCCCTCAACCAGGGGGGCACAAGAAAGCTATCAGTCTGGGGGAAGCCGGGCCCTACCCTGAGGTCCTGGCCTCCCCTGCACCTGCTTTGCCCCAGGTAGAAATTGAAGCAACATCTGTGAAGTACCCACAGAGGCTAGGAGTTGGGAAAGAGGGCATACACTCACCGGCACAAGGAAGAGCTGTGAAACTTGTGAGATGTGGCTCTATGATTGGGGTCAGGAGGAAACCTTTTCCAGGAGTATTAGCATTTGCTATACCTTGGAATCATCTGAATAGGATTTTTGGACGTACAATCTAGGCTCTCTGGGCTGGAGAGGTCCTTCCTCCACCCTCCCAGGGCCTGACACGTGCTAAGCAAGCACTCTACCACTGGGCGACATCTCCAGCCCAGAGGTCCTCATTTTCAGGGGCAGAAGTTGAAGCTCAAGCAGAGGTGACTGCCCATGACTTGCCTCAGGCCTCTCAGGAGATACCCTATAGATCCCTAGTGTTGGAGTATCTTCCTATCAGGCAGACACAGGCCATACTGGGGAGATAGTTGACTTCTGGGGTGCAGAAGCCCATAGTGGGCCCTGACTCTAGCACCACTTGGACATGCCGGCCCCCACAGGGGTCTGGTGACTTCCTACTCACTCCCAAAGTTCTATAACTGCTGGATTCACTGCTCCACGTCCTCTCTTCCCTTCCCAATCCAGACACTTCCTGAGGGGCAAAAGCAGGTCCTCCTCTCCCTGGACAGACTGCTGCTTTCAAAGCCTGGTTCCCTCAGTCCACCTGCCTAGGCCATCTGGCCCTAAGCCATTGGGGGAGGTCTGTATCCGGAGGGGATGGGTTCTCTGGAGAACCAGCAAAGCCCTGGGACAGCTGCAAAGCTTTTTCTTTCTTACACTCAGTTTTCAGGAGACCAGACTCAAGCAAGGGGAGAGCTCTGTGCACAAGCTGCAGTTTTGCTCCCTTTAAGTTTTGCTCTGCTTTAAGAAGAAAATCGGTCCCAGTTATTTTCTGCTATGAGTAGAGTGAGACTGCTGACAGGATAAGAACCTGTAGGACTTGGATTGCTCCCTGCTCCTTCCACAGGGTTACAGAACCCTCCTCAGGACACAAGGCCAAGCTTCTGCCCTTGTGTACACCATGTGCTCTGTCAGGGGAGAATCTCCTCACAAGCCTTCCAGGGGTTTTTACCCTCATGCAATCTATACCTCTTCTCTTTCTCTTCCTCTGAAGCACTCAAATGCCAGGAAATTATCCTGTGTAACAAATGAGCACAGCTCTATCCTGGCTTCCCCAGGCTAAGACCACAAAGCCCGCCACCTCCACAAGACCCAGTGCAGCTCCCTTGGAAAGCCTGAATTCCATAAAACCAGCAGTGGAAGTGTTCACCTGCCAATACAGGGGTCTCCCTTAATACAAAAATTCTGGTTTTAAAAACCAGACTTGTCTTGGTGTTTGGCAGACCCAGCAGCAGCACCCCTGGCTCCCTGAGCAAGGATGTCAGACCCTGTTCATCCACAAGAAATAGTTGCACAAATGATCTCTACTAGCAGTGCACAATTTTCCCCAACAAAGTGGAAAATTCTGTTTACTTTAGTAAGGACACTTTGGTGACTTCAGATGGAGAGGAGAACTTTCATTCATGGTTCTGACACACTTGATCCCAGTTCCCCACAGTGATGTCTGGAGATTCCAGCTGGGGACTCAAGCAGAGCAACTGGGTTTTATGCTGGTGACCCAGCCTATTCCCCACCACCTACAGGACAGATGGCACAGGGTGCTCCCAAATGCACTAACAGAATGCTTTTCTCCACATCTTGGCAAAGCTAATTTAACCACATCCTAGCAGCAGAAAACTGACCACCCCACATATGGTGGCTCTTTTACTGTCATTTGTACACAGGGAAACACAACCTCTAGAGAATGGACTCTGAGGAGACAGAAGGCTGGGCAGAGCTGAAGACTGGTGGGCACCCTGAACCATGGTGGTTCCACAGAGCTTCAGGAGAGACCCAGCAGACATTCCCTCTATCAGTAAACCAAGGAGCACCCTGGGGCCTCAGAGGTCATGGAAAGAACTGTGCTGTCTAAGGACAACACCTCTCCCCA
The DNA here is from genome assembly GCF_964194105.1 of Spermophilus citellus. Classification (NCBI taxonomy): domain Eukaryota; kingdom Metazoa; phylum Chordata; class Mammalia; order Rodentia; family Sciuridae; genus Spermophilus; species Spermophilus citellus. The sequence goes on from NC_138193.1 coordinate 101,124,994, forward strand.
TGGTGCAGTCTGGAAAGACCCAAGGAGACACTGACTTCCTACATCACCCCAGACACATGCTGTTAGAAGGAGGTCAGCAGCACGAAGACAGAGGAGATGGACACCTTTTTCCCTACCATAAAAAGCACAGGTTACATTAAGACATTTCTTACCCCAAAGATTTTTTTCCCTAGTCACTAAAAAAAGTATCAAAATGTTTGCTTTTGTCCAAAGATATTAAACACCCTAAAATTTCCTCAAAATAATACTGAAATGTGATTTTTTAATTACCTTCCTTTCTAAATCTTCTAATACTATAACCTGTTATACTTTTGTGCAATTTTTTAATCTTCATAATGAAAGATATAAGAGCAATCACTATTAAAATTATCATTTAAAACAAAAGAGGAAAGTTTCCCTGGAAAAAAATCCATGAATCTGGGCACCATATTTGCTAGTCAAAAAGATAAAATACGATTGTACCAGAGTGGCCACTTCTGACTTTTTTTCTTTTTAATCTGAAGAAACTCTGTATTTTCTGGTTATTTATGGCTATGCACACTGTCGCAGCATGTAAATTCACATTGCAAGAGGGGAACAATCTTAATTTTAAGAATAAGTTATATGTGGGTTTTCCCCCTTGGGGGGAATTTTACAGAATAAAAAAGATGCAGGTGGGACCTTTAACTAAATCAGTGATATCTAATTTGTTAGTCTTTCCTCTTCATCAAGAGAGTAAAATAGAACCACTAAGAATTAAAATGTATATAAACTTTCCTGGACAAGAGCATCCAAGACAAGAGCAGAATTAATGCCTAACCAAGGCCCCTAAAAAGGAAAGCCAGCACAACGTTAAACAACAGTATCAGGAGGAATCCAGGTGTTCCAAAGCAGCCCTGGGAGCCCCTGGCAAGTGGAGGCCAGCTTCTCTTTCTCTCCTGACCATTGACAAAAAGACACAAAGAACTTCTGGGCATGAACAAATTACAGACACAATGAAGGCTGGCACGTTGGAGCTCACTTTTACATAAAAAAACATCCTACCATCAATAACTTTTCTAGGCAAAATTCAGGAACCAGGAGACAATCTGGCACCTCTGCTCCGCCCACACCAGGGCCCTGCCTTCCAGAAGGAACCACAGGGGAACCAACCATGGAGCAGAGGAGGTGACCTTCCTCCTGCTCTGAAGGTCTGGGCTGTGAGTTTAAATATGACAAAAGCACTTTTGTGTGGCTTCACTTCCCATTACTATCACCCTGCCAAAAACTTCAGCAACACCGAGAAAGCATGTGTAAGTCCACGCAGGCTGGATCATTAAGCGCCAGGACACCCCGGCCCACTCTGGTTATGCTATTTGAAGGGGGCTGCGCCTACTTGGCAGACAAACCATCGTCCTCCGCTAGAGCAGGCCCCAGGAAACTCAAGCCCTGACAACATCTTCGCCAACTTCTTAGGAAACCCTCCTGGAACGTCTCTTGGAAGAGCAGCAGCTGTCCCCGCTTTCTCAAGGCCCTAAGACACTGCTACTGCCTCCTTCTGAGTAGGTGCAGAGTCTCCAAACCTGACACATCCCATCTCACCCCTCCCATTGTCACATGGGCTTCAACTTTGCAGTTTAGAACCTCTCCCCTGTTTCATTTTCCCCCAAAGAGAAAAAGTCTTTCCACTTTCTAAATCACACTCAATTGGAATTGATAAAAAAAGGGGGGGGCGGTGCTGACCTTTGCAGGGATCTGGGCCGCTCCCACCACACATTCTTTCAGACAAAACTGCCCTTTCAAAACTGAGGCACCGCCACATTAAATTTTAAAAGTTAAAGGGAGAGGATACCTTTTGCAGCGGTGCTTTCTGAGAGTAAATGGCCTCAAGCAACACAAACCTCTAGGAAGGGCATCCGCAACCCTTCAGGGGGCCCCAGGGTGCAACACCAGGTACACAGCCACCCAGCGGAGCCACGCCCCCCACAGGGCCAGAAACAAAAAGAAGACAAAAACACTCAGTGCCCCTTTAGGCCGTCCATTGTGGAACCCCCAGTCTTAACCCGTTTCTACCCGGGTTTTAGTGGGGATTACCGAAACATAAACACAAACTCCCTCCTCTCCCAAAAGGGGACAATGGGCGCTACAGCGATCTGCTTACAAACTACACATGGCTGTGACATTCAGTAGCGGCAGTCTCCCTCTCCCCAAGGCTTTCGGATGCTGCTGTGCACTGCATATGTGTTCGTGAGTGAAGGAGTGTGTGGGTGTTGAGTGTGAACTTGTGCGCTCCTTCAGGTAGACACGGCGTCAGAGTCCGGCGCGCACTCGGGCTCGGTGACAGACCCGGCCCGAAGCTGCTCTTCAGCAGGAGTCCTTGGCGGCGCGTCTGCCCCTTCCCCGGGCCGCATGCTACCTGCAGCCGCAGGCCTCCACCACCATGTCCTCGTACTGCTTGTAGACCACGTTGTTGGCGGCGTCGATGTAAAGGATGCTGATGGGGCTGAGGCGTGCGGGCACGCAGCAGGAAGCCGGCGCCGCGTCTGGCGCCATGGAGTTGAGCAGCGTCTGAATGATGGCGTGGTTGGTGGGCTCGAGGTGCGAGCGCAGCGGGAAGTCGCAAACGCCCTCGCAATGGTAAGCCTCGTAGTCCAGCGGCGCGATGATCCAGTCATCCCAGCCTAGCTCCTTGAAATCCACGTGGAGCGGTTTGCGGCTACAACGGCTCCGGCCCCTGCGCCCGTGGCCCCGGCCCATGCCCCCGCCGCTGCCCTGCGCGGCCCGCGCCCCAGCCAGCGCCGTCCGCCGCCGCCTGCGGCCGCCCATGACTATCCTCGATGGCCCATTGCCGGGTCCCGGGTCGGGCGGCGACTCTGCGACCAGAGCGGCCCCGAGTGCGCGGGCCTGGGCGCGTATCTCTCGGAACAGGCTCTCCTTCCTGTGCGTACGGGAGGAGACGACTAGCAGCGCGCGCTCCTCAGCCGCAGCGCCGCCTCCGCCCCGCCAGCCGAAGCCCAGCAGCCGCAGTGCCATTGGACTCCGGGCGGGACCGACCACTGCGCGGAGCAAGAGGCAGAGCGCGCGGGTGGCGCGGGGCTCCTGGCGGTGGTGCCGCACGGCGTCAGCCACGTCGAACACCTCCCACCGCCGGCCGTCCAGGAGCTCAGCTGCACGGGAGTGCAGCTGGCTTGGTGAACGGGATGCTCCCGGACACGTGGATAAAAGCAGCAGCGGCGGCGAAGTCCCTCTGCCAAGGCCTGGCTCTGAAGATTCGCGGCGCAGCACGCGGAGCTCGGCACGCACCACCTCGTCGGCATCTGGAAGGCTGGACACATCGAACAGGAAGCTCTGACCAGTCTCGGCTGCCGAATCGTCTGCAGGGGTACCGACAGAAACAGAGCGAATTGAGAAGGAAGCCTGCTCCCCGCCCCGGAGGCTCCGAACTGCACCTGGCGCCGCCGCCCTTGAAGCAGGATTAAGGCCCTTTGGAGTCGGAGCCCGCCCCCGCACTGGGCCCCAGCGGGAATGCGTCCAGCCTGGCCCAGAGCTTCGAGCCTTGGTCCTGTCTGAGTTTTTGGTTCATAGGGCCGCTGGAACAACCACGGACACCCTTATAATCACTGAGCCTTGTGGGCAGAAGCGTGCCACCGCACCCAGAACCAAGATTTAAGGCCACAGCAGCTATGCAGCATGCCTTGAAGTCATAGATTTGTAGTAACAGGGTTGGAGGCCAGACTTCTGGGCAGTAAGGAACGGGAGGCAAGGTGGGCTCCTTAGAAGTCATGCTTTCCTTACTGAGGTCCTGCGCTGTGTGGTAATTGCTCCTTACAGCCCTGCTGAGCTCGCAGGACAGCCGCAAATCCCGGCTCTGCGAAAACAGAAAGTTCCAAGTCCCCTGAAAACACTTTCCTCTTCTGCTACTTCTCACCCCTAACCCAGGCTGGACACCTCGGCCGACCACGGTCTCCCATGCAGGCTAGGCTCTGCGAGTGGTCCAACAGGGGAACATGCAGCTCCGCGGTAGAGACCCTCTAGTCCAAATTCCTCATTGGGTCGAAGGGGGAACTAACCGAAGCCCAGAGAAAGGCTCTCCCAGGGAGGGTCTCGCACGGCTGATCACCATCTGGACCCTAGGCTTGGTTCCTCCTAGTGCTCCTGCAGCTTCTGAAGGAGGGCAAAAGGCAGCAAAGGAATAAGCAGAGGGAACTTCTCCAAAATTTGGGGGGCAGCTGAACAGCCTTGCTATAGTTAGGGCAGTGGCCCCCTGAGTTCCATCTTCACAAAGAGCACCCTTAGTAGGTTTATTCTCTATCTGTGTTGTGACTTAGGCTTGGGATTTTATTTCTGGTCATGGGCACTTTTTTCTTTTTGGGTTCGGGTGGGGGTTAAATTCCACCAAGCAGTGGATAAGGAGCTCTCTTTGAAGGGGATCATATGGTTTCATTTTGCCCCAAACTAGGAGAGACTGCAGACTCCCTCCACTATTGGGAATTTGCTCATCAACCATGAACACCACCAGGCTCTGATGCCTTAAATCCAAACTCGGGGTGTTGTCCCTGGTCTCTGGGGACCTCAAGCAGTCTGCTCCAAGTTAAGGTAAAGGAGACAAAAAGAGGAGCAGAAAAGGCACTGGCAGGAGCTCCAGCCCCTGCTTCCTCCCTAGGGCTTTCGGAATAATTGATCTGAGTTTCCTCTGCAGCCCTTGGCCTCACCCTACTTTTCCAGCCCTGCCACTGCATTTCCCCCTGAAGCAGAGAAGAGGTGGTCTCAGGTCTTGCTAGCCAAGCAGAGCTTCCCAGGAAAGGATTTGTCTCCCTCTACTTCAGAGTAGAGGTAGCCTGACTTTAGAAAGTCTGGTGCTTCTGCTCATTCAGGGCCTAAAAATGCCTCCTCTTCGGCAGCCTGGGCACTCCCCTCAGGAGGGAGTGATTGCCTTCCTCGCCTGGTACCCCAGGACTGGGGTTTTCTATCCTACAATCCTAGTACCCAGTGCAGAGGCTATGTCAGGCTCTCAGCCAAAGCTTGTCAGTTCAAATGGACCTATAGGGTCACTTTGTCCCAGGATTTCCAGGTACCCAAAATAAAGCAATCTGTGCCTAAGGTGTGCAGACTGTCAGTGGCTCCCAAGTCTCAGAACAGCAGCCCTTATCCAGTCCTATTTGCCTGCCTTTCCCTCCTGCCTTCCTTGCTAAGTCTCTGGCTGGACAGAATTAAAGCCAAAATTACTTGCATTTCCGCCTGAAATTAGTTAAATTTTCCCTATCTGTCTACTTTAATGACTTCAATGGAGATTAATAAAATCCAGATGACAAACAGCAACCACCACACGATCTCACCCACTTACCTTTGGAGGGCCCAGCAGAGGGTAAGGTGGGGCACTTGGACAGAGAGGCCTGCATTCCTGCACGACTTCCCTCCCAACACAACCAGAGTCCTGGACCTCTGGCTCTCCCAAGGGCCCAGCACAGAACACAGGCACCTATAGATACTCACTTCCCACACTGGAACCACTACCACCAGATGCAGCCTGCTGAAAGGCCCTCCTCATACCTGGATATGCCACCAGTCTCTCCAGTTTGATACCTGCCTCTGCCCATGGAACCCTCGAATTTGTGCACCCCCAATGATATTGGGAGCTGCAGATTGCTCCAGGGAAGCAGCCACCCCTGTCATCGCTGCGCAGTCCCTCTTGGCAGTAGCCTCAAAGTCCCAATCCTTCCCTTTCTTCTCCGAAGTGTCCTGGCCAAGGCCACTCTAGACCCTTCCCCAAGAAGCAGATCTTGGACTCAGCCTGCTTTCTTCGAGGGGACCTACCAGCCGGCAAGGCCAGTGCAGCTCAGTAGAAGGACCCGCTCAGCCCTCTGGGGCTGGCCTGACCAGCTGCAGCGACTCGCGCCACAGTCCAGACGCAGCGGGTTTGGGTGCGTTGACCACAGCAGCGAAGTTTTTCTCTAACACCTGAAGCTGGGACTTGCGGGACCTCAGCCCCACATGGAATGGAGCAGGAGTATGGCTCCGGGGTTGATCTCAGCCCAGGATCGCACGGGATGGGCTGACGCAGAAGAGGCGTAAGTACCTTGGGTCGCCAGGTCTACGAAGCCGGTGATTGTGTCGGCATGGTCGTGGCCCCAGGTGGAGGCTGCCCCAGCGGGAGCCCTCCCGGCCAGACTCCTGTAAAGCGACATCATGAAGTGGTGCGGCACCACTGAGCCGTTCCTGAAGCTGGAGCCCGCGGCGCGCCGCGCCGCTCGGGCCCCCGGAACCACCGCGGCCTGGACAGCCGAGGCGCCCGTGGCCGGGGCGAGGGTCCGTCCGTCCGCGCCGCCGCCCCCCGGGCTCCAGGTCTGCCCTGCCCCCGCCACTCGCAGCACAGCCGCCGCTTCCAGCCCTTCGCGGGGGCGGCAGGCACTCAGCAGCCAGAGGCACAGTGCGGCGGCGGCGCTCAGGTCCATGGACTCCGTGGGCCGGTCGGGAGGGCGGCGCGGGTTCCGTGGCTCCGGGAAGTCCCCCGGCGCCTTTTGAACATAGTGTTTAATAATGGGGGAAGTGTGCGCGGCGAGCCGCGGCCCCCCCTCCTCTCCCACCCCACCCCCGCCCAAAGCCCGGAGCAGCGCCCCCTGCTGAACACTCTACTGGCAGCGCTGCGCCCCCAACTCGGGCCTATTGTGGATCCAGGGCAGGAGCCACCTCCCGCAACCGCAGCGCTTCTCTACCACCCTCGCCAAATGAGTGTTACCGGCCCCAGGCTCCCGCCACTACCCAGGGCCCCGCCTCTCCTCCCCACTGCAAGACGACCCCACTCTGCCCGGCGGGTGCTGCGCCCCGGACAAACGCACGCTCCTAGGTTCCAGGCTATGGGCGTGGCGCGAACTGTCCCAGATTCTTCCCCACTTCTCCGCGGAGAAACACCCGCCCCCTCCCCACTCCTATTCCGTGAGCCGCGAGTGCCCGGGACGCCAGAGGTGGGGCCGCGGAAGGGTTCGGCCCCTCCCGTCCAGTTTGCGCCGAACCCTGTAGCCAAGGCTCACAGAAAGGCCACAAGGGCGCCCAGGGCAGCCGCAAAGGCTCCTTTTGGATCCCCGGTTCAGTTGCCCCCTACCCTGCCATAGCCCCAACAATCGGAGCCGGAGGCCAGGGCAAGGGAAGGGACCTACCTATAGGAGAGGAGGAGAAGGCGAGTGACTAGGACAGTCCAGAAAGACAGATGAGATGGGCATGCACCGTCGGAAAGGAATATCTTGGGAACTGAATTTGCGCTAACGCGGGAGCCAAGCTCTTACAGGACTTAGGGAATTACGGGGGCATCGGGGAGAGGGGCGGTGATGCGGGGACTTATGCAAGGAGTCTTCCAAGTGGCAACCTTCCTCCCGCCTTCTGGGGAGCCGGCGGCCACATTTCTTCAGGGTCTGACCGGAATGGAGACTCTATAAGGGTATGTTCTCTCGCGGCCAGAAGCCGGGAGGGCAGGCAGCGCAGAGCACTGGGGTGGTGCTCCGAACCTTCATTTCCCTGCTGCTGCTATGGCACGCAGCCGGGGTGGGTGGAGAGGGTGCCTAGTGACGGCCAAACCCAGTGCTCACTCGTGTGAGTGGCAGGACACTTGGGTCCTGAAGAGGGGAGGCACAGAGAAGGGAGGTCACCGCGGTGAATACTCAGTTCAGGGATGTCCAGCTGGATGAATTGTGGACTAGAGGGCCTTGGCGGGACAGATCCCCCCAAAAAGGTCCTTTTCCTTTAAAATTACTATTGCTACTGGGCTGGGGTTTTGGCTCAGTGGTAGAACGCTGGCCTAGCACGTGCAAGGCACTGGGTTCGATCCTCAGCACCACATAAAAATAAATTTAAAAAAAATTGTTATTGCTACTGAACTTGAAATTAGATCAGGGTGGTGCGTCATAATAACTCTGGGTAATCAAGACTCTTTCTCAGCAAAAGCAGCGTGGATCCCACGCTTGCCTGGCTGCCATCCACTCTGCCCCATGGAAGAGACCCAGCCAGGGCATCTCCTGGGCCAACTGCTGTCCAGACTCCAGAGTTCCTTTGCATCGACAGGGAATTCTTCAGGCACTGCCATCCAGACCATGCCAGAGACACAGTACCACCGGCTCAACCTGGGCCTCTGAACTACTCAGCACTCAGTTTGGGACTTGGAGAGTCAATAGTTGCAGACCCCAAGGCTGATCTGATGGGAGGAAGAGAAATGCCTGATATTAGCGTGAAAGGGTCCCAGGGAAGGGAGGACCTCTGGCCAAGATCAGCATAATGGACTTGAAGGTTTTCCTTCTGCTGAAAAGTGAATATCTAAGAATATGGGTGTGGGTGTGGGGATCACCAGGTCCACCATGCCCTTGGGACTGAGCTTGGAGAGTAGGCAACAGGTATTTATGGGTGTCCCTTTCTTAGTGCCAGTAGAATGTAGCAGTGCAGGAACCCACATAGACTCTTTGGCAGAATCCATTCTTTTCTCTCTCTCTCTCTCTCTCTCTCTCTCTCTCTCTCTCTCTCACACACACACACACACACACACACACACACCTGCAGGGTGTCTTGCTGCTAAGGCCAATGCTGGATTCTCCACTTGCTTTCTGCTACTATTGAGGTTTTGAGTATCATACATATCAACTCCACTATTATTTGAGCAAACATCCTCAAAGCTCTGAGCTGGGGTCAGTGAATCCTGGTTCCAAATCTGGCTTTGTTCTCTAAACAGCAAGACCCTCACCTTGTTCTTGGCTTCAATTTCCTCAGCTGTAGAAAGGAGAAAATTGGGGGTCCTGGCACAATCTTGGCATAGTGGGTGACAAATGCTTGTTGATTACAAGATACCCTACCCTGAGCTCACTTTGGTACTCAGGAAATAGGGGTGGGTTGGCATCCCTTTCTGTACTCTGTAGAAGCAGGCCACTTAGCTTCTTTCAGGCTGAATTTCCTTATCTGTAAAATTTAAAGTTTGTGTGGTTAGGGATAACAGGCTGCCACAGAAGAGGCTCAGTAGCCTTGTTCCCCACCCCCAGGCTGTTCTGAGAGCCAGGGGAGACTGGCTGAGAAAGAAGCATGTTCCATGCACTGGAAACCTTTGGAGCAGACTACAGATGGGCGGTGGATGCTGCTGGAACCAGTCCACCAGCTGTGTGTGGAGCAAGACTTAATCTCTCCCACCTGTGTTTCTTGAGCCATACCTTGAGGGAAATCAACCATTCATTCATCCACCCATCCCTCCATTCATTCCTTCTTATTACCAGGTACTCCATGTGTTGTGAATTCATCAACGCACAGGACAAATTCATGGAAGTTTAGGGTGGCAAGGAGACTGAGAGCAGCACACCAATGTAGAAGATCCTGTCAAGTGGTTCCAAGTAACTTGATGGGAAACCAGGGCCGGGGAGGTTTTTGATCAACAGAGAGCAGCACACTGGAGCTGCGCCCAGAGAGGAGGGAGACATAGATTTGGGCCATACCTGGCTTCCTTTTCTCCTGCTTAAGTAATGATACCAGCTCTTTGTTATCTGCCCATTGTTTTATATACCTCCTGTTATTTCATTGTCACAGCTGCTCTATCCTGTGTGGTAGGCATTCTCATTTCCATCTCATAGAGAAAGAGTCACCAAGAAGCTCAACACCTTGTCCACAGTCATCTGGTGAGTGGCAGAGCCTGGAGTCTGCCCAACCCTGGACTTTCTTTGTTTTGATGGGAAAGGATTGTGAAGAGCTTTGGTCTGCTGACCATTTCCCTCAAGCTCCGTGGATCGAGTGTTCCTGCCTTCCATGTCTGGCTCTCTAGAAGATTCTTAGAGAAAGGAACTCTCTGGTTCAGGTAAGATTATGAAAGTATCCCCAAGGGACTCCTTTCTGCCACTGCTGTCAGCTGGGAGCTCATGACACCTGCCATGGAAAACAGTCTGTTTTGGGTTTTTGTTGTTGTTGTTGTTGTTTCCTTGATGCTAAGCACTCTAGGAAGGGAAAATCCTCATTTTCTGGGTTGTCCCAGCAGTTGCTGGAGAGGAGTTAATGTGGCCCAAAGGCAGATGGCAGGTGCAGAGTTCATAGAAGATGGGGAGCCCACAGGGACTGAAAGTTCTGTTGATCTTCATCTGCCTTAGGCAGCCCCAACCACAGACCCCAGCCTCCAGTGGTCTCCTTCAGAGAGGAGAGGTGAGATTGGCTCTAGAACAGACCAGGGAAAGCAACCTGGTTGGCGTGTGGTTTCTTAACTGAGGTGCAGAGCACCTCTGGTCCCATGTCCTTCCCTCGGAGCACTTCACTGCTCATCCTTTCCCTGCAGGAGCTGTTGGTTTTCTTTGAACACCAAGTCCCTGGTTCAGTGTGAATCCCAGGATGGGAAAGAATCTTTTGGGTTGTTTAGATCAACTTTCCACGAAGTGTCTGAATCATAACAAATATCCACGCAGGCTGTTTTGCATATCAAAAGACTAGCACTGAATGTGAGGCCGTTCTTAGGCTGCACCTGCAAGAGTCACATCTCTCAGAGGCATCTTTGCTCTGGAGAGTTACACAGCATCGGAGGCGCCCTGAACAGGGGCTATGCACACACCTTTAAGTCCTGAGTAAAGAGGTCCAGGACTGCTATTGCATGCTGCAACGCAAGTGGACCCTACCTCCACTGGGATCAGAAAGGTGCAGCTCTGGGAGTGGGCGTCACCCCAGGGGGTTGAATTACACCCACCTGTTTGTTGTAATCCTACCCTTTTGCCCTTTTTTTTGGATAGAATGTTCCCTGGATTAGCTCCTCCATTAATAAAACCCGGGTTTGAGGCATGTTCCCTATCTTTCTTGTCTGCCTTGCCTCCTTTGTGGGAGCTGGGTCAGAAGGGCCATCACAGAACCCCCCCCCCCAAAAAAAAAGGTATTTCTCTGTGTGTGTGTCATAATTTTGTGCCCAGTTCACCTAGTGTGACCCTGACTGGTTAGTCATATGTCTCGACAGTTGATGCCACTTGGGAGGTTAGTCTTGGATCCTGCCGGTTAGAGCCCCATCCGCTGTGACCTTTGGGTATGGGAGCAGCCCGAGCTGCAGTCTGCTCTGCCTTGCACAGGGTGTCCTGCCTCACCCATTCACCTGGAACTTATGTATGATGACAAGAAAGGCAGAGGTCCCTCAGAGTTGACCTATTCTGCAGCTCACATTGTCTACATGAAGATGCTTAGTCCTGATGAAGAAAAGTGACCAACAGCCTGTCATCTGGCATCACAACCATCTAGGATCAGGGTCCCTGCTGTGAGCTGGGCCTTTGCTTTCTTGCTCCCCAGAGGGTTTCTGTGCAGGGTTTCCCACAGATGAGGCATGACGAGGGTCAGCCTCTGCCCTGTCCACTCTTGGGGGTGCTTGTGCCCTTGCAGCCATGCAATAACTTGGAACATAAAAAATGATGCTCTGGAAAGTCAAGAGATCTTAATTCAAACTCTGTCCAAGGCATGTCCCTCACCCTTCCTGGCTTTAGACCCCATGTGGACCGTGAGGCTAACAATCAGATGTTCACTGAGAACCTGCCAGTAAAAGGTGGAGAGAGTGTGAGGATGGGACCAGGAATGTGTCCTCTGTCTGGACCCATCATAGCCTCTGAACTTTCTGACTCAGCTGGAGAGAGGGTTGCAGGGGAGGACCCAGGGCCCTGGGATAGGTCTCCTGGGAGGGTAAGAGAGGGAAAATGGTAACAATCACCCACAGAGGCATCTTCCTGCCTTCCCAGCATCTGGAGATGCTGGCCTCCCCTTAGTGCTGAGATGAGAGTGTCCTCAGTCCTGAGATAAGCTGTAAACATCTCCCCCAGAAAGACCTGCAGCAACAGAGATGAGATTCCAGCAGCCTGGGCCTCAGCTCCTAGGGCCGGGCTTCTGAAAGATCCAAGAATTTCTCATGCTCAACTCATAGCTACTACTGCTCAGGTTACCCCCAGCAACAGCTCTGGCATCCACACCAGGGTCAGTGTAGCCCTGGCCCCAGGCCACTGGGCGTGGCCTGCCCTGTCCCCCAGGCCACTGGGTATGGGAAGGGGGTAAAGGGGACGGAGGGCAACAGAGAAAAGAGAAGGGTAGATTCTTTCCCATGAGCCTTTCATGGGACATCTCAGAGCCTTTGGTTTAGGGACATATGGTAGCAGGCTGGCAGACACTGCCACCTGCTGGTCACAGATCATAACAGCATCACTGTGTGGCCGAACCCCCTGCCTCTGAGATTACTAAAACCCTGATCTTGGATTGGTTTCTACCAGTGCCTCCCACTCTGGACTCTGCAGTGATCAAGCCTACCTGGTGCTGCAAGGCATCCTGGGAAGTGAGGTAACCACATGTCTGTGTCGAAGTCAGGAAAAAGACTACTACATGGGGTCATGGTGAAGTCTGGGCTTCTGCACCACCTTGCTGTGCACTAGCTTGTGATCTTGATGGAGCTAATTAACCTGTGTCTCCCATCTTCACATCTGTGAGTGAGAACAGGAATGCCTGCTTATTGAGTGTGCCAAATAATACAGGAAATTCAGTCTCTAAACATGTAATAGCTCATTTAATGGTGACTTTTATTGTTATCTGGGTAAATCCTGGTTTAATAATTAGAAGACTAGTTAATAATCTGCCCATCTGGTCTCCTCTGATGGCCACTGTCTTTATGGCATCTCCCCTCTGTGGACTTGCCCATCATGAATACCAATATTTTCAATAGTCTGGAGTTGTGTTTTCATTAAAGTCTCTTGGAGACCTTTATGGACACACATGATTTTTTTTAAATTTAAGAATAAAAGCAGAGTATGCAATACTTTGGAATGTCCAGTCCATTGACCTTGGCCAGGGAAAGATATCAGGGTTTCTATTCTAGATGCACAATGATTAAGGGGACAACCTATCTTCAGCCTGGGGAAATAGGGTCTGACAGGCCAAGGCCAGGAGCACGGTTGGAGGGACCAGAAAATCCAGGATGAGACCTCACAACCAACTGGGACCAAAAGGTCTCTTGGGTTCTGCAACAGAGTATGAAGAGGAGCATCACAGGGCTTATTGGATCTAGTCGAGTTGGGCAGGCGGTCTCAAGTCTTTGGGCCCACATGGCAAAGTCATCCATACAGTTTGCCTATAGAAGGTGGTCTCTGAGGCTGCCTTGCAGAGGATGGGGGTGCTGACTTGTGACTTCACCCCAGGACATGACAATTCTGGCAATTTCCTAGTCAGCAGACCCAACCCTAAGGGTTCTGTCCTCCCAGACTCCATTACTGTCTAGGATAAAGAGCTATAGGCCTCTAATCCAAATGTCTCTCTTGATGGCCATGGACACAAATCTGGAAATTAATAAAACCCCTGGGAAATAGAATCAAAACCCAAGAAGTTATCAGTAAACTGCATGCTAAAAGAACTATGAGGTAGCACTTTGTTTACCTCTTAAGTTGGCAAAACTGAAAAAGAAAAGACCTATTTATTGATGAGTGGATGGGAAGATGGGCACTTCTCTATACCAGGAGCATAAATTCATAGACACGTGCAGCAGTTTGACAGCATCAGTGTTTGAGAAAAGGAAATCCTTCGACCTGGAAATTTCACTTATAGAAATTTAATTCAATTTATAGATCTACTTGAGTAAGTCAAGAATTTTAAATATATAAGGATTTTCAAAAACTGGGGGTAATAGCAAAAATGGTAAATGACCAAAATGGCATTTAATACACTAAGGACAAAATAAACTATGATACAACCTCACAGTGGATGACTGTTTCCTGCTATAAGATTGATTTAAATTTTCATGCCTGGTGAGGAAAGATACCCTGATGCAGGATGCCCAACACAGCCCGGGCAGAGTAGAAGGTGGGGAAGAGACAGATTCTCAGTCATCCGCACCAAAGGTAAGCCACTCTAAGGGGCTTGTCTGTCCACCAGTCACTGTGTCTGTGGTGCGTAAATGTCCTCAGGAATCCCTCTCTTCCTTGTTCTTTGACTCATGTTTTACATGGTAAGACAATAAATGCTTCTTGGAGGTCTTCATTTTCAGGATAAAATTAAGACTAAACTCATTCTTCCCGACACAAATGAAACAGAAATGACAGATTCTAGAAAAGAATAGAAAATCCAGAAGCCCATAAAAATGGTTGAAAGTATTTAGAATGAAATACTGGTGACAACATCATGAAGGAAAAGAACAAATTGTTCAATAAAAGTTAGTGATGAATGATGCTGTGTACTTGATTAACTATTTAGGGAAAACATTTACCCTTATGACTTTAAGCAAAACTTAATTTCTAGTGAATCAAATGACCCCAGAAAATGAAACTATGATGAGCAGATTTGAAGGAAATATGTGAATATTTATTGAGACTGGGTAAGGAATACTTAGTTCTAAGTATAATTTCATTATCAAAACTACCAAGGGTAATGTCCACACTCGGAAGACTTGGACTCTTCAGAGATGTCAGTGTGATCAAAGATGAAAATGCCTGGGGAACAGAATTAAAATAAAGAGGACTAAAGGGACATGATAATGAAGTAAAAAGCAGAACTTCCAATTAAATTTTTGATTAGGGGTGAAAAGGGAGGGGATGGAATTACAAATAAAAGACACTGTTGGTTCAGCTGGGGAAAGTGCAGTATTAGTGAGCATTAGATAGAGTGTATCCATGTCACCTTTCAGAGTATGGGCATTTTTGTTGATTATGCAGGCAGATGCTCTTTTCCCAAGGAGGTACATGCTGAAGTGTTCAGAACAAAGTGTCATGTCTACAACTAACTCTTCAATGTTTCAGGAAAAAAAAAATGCAGAAACTGGATGGGTGGGGGTAAAGCAGACAGGGCAGGACTGTGCAGGGTGCGTGTGGTATGCAACCCAGCTCCTGGCTCCAGGGAAGAGATGCTCCAGGACCAAAGTGCTGATGCCCCCACCTCCAGGGACTTAGGGCCTGCAGTTCTACTCAGTCCTCCAAAAGCAGAGGTTAGCTGTCTAACCCCAGGCAGGCCCTCCTAGAGTAGCCCATGTGGTGACTGGTGATGTGGGGGCTGAGAGGCTGACCCTTGTTCCAATTCAGACCCAGCTAGAAGGGCCACCCCAGCCCAAGAGCTGCCCCTGTGGTGGGCTGCTGCCTCTGCTGTGATTGTTCTGCCCAGTGCTGCTTTGTCCCCAACCCCCAAGGGCTGCCTAACCTACTTCCTGTGGCCACTCTCAGCAGAGACCCCACCTGTGAGATAAAAATGATGTCTCCTGATAACTCTTTGGGCTTTCTGTGAGTTTGGAACCTTTTCAAGATGAAAACTGAAGGGAGGGAAAAGACAAATGAAATAGCATCTATCCCAAAAGGTTAGTACCTTTCATAGGCAAAGCATTCTTACAAATCAACAAGAAAAAGGCAAATGGGCGATTTTTTTTTTAATATACAAAGGAAATCAGGAGAATCACAAAGAAAAAATACAAGACCACCAAACAGGTGGAAACATGTTCAGCCTCACTTGTGAAGATATAAATGTACTTGTAAAACAACAGATCATTTTTCACTGACCACCTTTTACAGGATTCTAGAAATGAACCCGAGCTGCTGAAGCATGGGGGGAAGTATGTAGAAAACAGCCGAGCAGCTTCCACAGCCGCCGAACTACAGGGCTGAGGGCTCTGCCCACGCATGATTCCTGAGAAGTCCTGAGCCTGTGCTGATCCCTGCTGACTTTGTCACTTCCGGGGACTGTGGGGCTCTGGGCATGCTGCACCCCACACTGGACACCATTTCCTTCTTTATGTCACAGCAGGTCATTGCAGGCCAGAGGTGCCAGCCAGCACTCTGGGGGAGAGAGCACTACAGAGCAGAGTAGGAATTGAGATCCTCAGTCTTCCCGCCGCTGGTGTCTGTCTTCCCGCCACACCCCTCTCCCTGAGCTCTGCAGTTAGCAGCAGTCAACCCCAAATTTTGGACTTTACTATGCAAAGAAATGAAGCTCTGTGTCCCGTGTCTCTTGTCTCCCCCTCCCCAGACCTTGTGCTACTCAACATTAACGATGTGCAAAGATTGACAAAACAGGCTTCCAAACGGCACTTGTACCCCAAGCCTTCCTCCCAGCATCTCAGAGGCCACCCTGCTCCTCTCTGCACACATGTGCAGCCTTCTCCTCGTGTACATGTTGTTTAAGGACTATGTAAATCCATCATGGTATCCGCACCCATAAAATTATGGTCTGGGAGGTAATTGAACATGGAAAGACATTCACAGGTTAATAAATTTAAAAAGAAGTTATAAAATAGCATATCCACTAAGATTCATTATTCTTTAAAAGAAGAGATACATCATACGTACAGGCAGAGAAAAACTGTCAGGATGGAAGTAACGACAGAATGTTAATGGCCATTGAGAGGTGATCTATCTCTCTAACTAGTTTCTAGATTTTCGACCATGAGCATGGATTCTTCCTCTATCATTTCAAAGCCTCTGTTTATCTCCTGGGCTCCGAGTGCAGCTTGTGGAAGTGGGTGCCTGGCTCCCGTGTTCCCCTCTCCTTTCCAGTCTCCTCCTGACCCACAGGGACTCCAACCTCCTCCAGGCCAGAGGAGACTCTTCTCTCTGATAAAGGTTCTTAGCTTAACCAGCCTTTAGTTAGGACCCAGAACCACCTCCTATGCCCATCTGTGTACTTCTTTGTAAAACCCAACGTGTGTGTTAGGTTTTTGTCACTATGACCAAAATACCTGACAAGAACAACGTAGAGGAGACAGACTTTATTTGGGCTCACAATTTCAGAGTTTCGTTCCATGGTCTGCTGACTCCATGGCTCTGGAGCCGATCTGAGGCGGAACATCATGGTGGAGGGCCCTGGCAGAGGGAAGCTGCTCTGTTCAAAATGGCCAGGAAGTAGAGGGGAAGGGAGGGGACGCGGCTCCAGTGACCCACATCCTCTAGGCACAGCCCATCTGCCGACCCTTGCCCTCCTCTACAGCAGTCCTTTCAAATTATTAATCCACCAATGGATAGTCCACTGATTAGGTCACAGCTCTCATGATCTAGTCATTTCACCCTGAACATTCCTGCATTAGCACAGGAGATTTGGGGGGTGGGGGGTGGGGGAGCACCTACCGTCCAAACCATAACACCCAGTTTTAGCAAGATCCCTGTTAAGAGAGTTTAGCAAGAACCTCCACTTTCCACATCTAACCAGGTTCCTGCTAAGTCATGTCTCGTCACCCAGCTGGTTTTCAGCAAGAATCCTGTCAATTTGGTTTAATCAGGATCCCCTGAACTTCTGATGTTTCTTGGTATTTTCCATCCACTGCTCCCACCCTGTTAGTTGGCTATAACTCCTCCCCCATGCTGTATGAGGAGTGGAGTTCAGTTCTGTATTATGGTCCCCGTCTCTCATGCAATAGTCCAGAATAAAGTCTGTCTGACCACTCTAACTACGACCCAACTGCATTTCCTTCGGTACCTTCTTACCTTCCTTGATGGACTGAGCATTTGCCGTTGCTAATCACGCCCCGGTCCGCCTCCTGAAACATGCTTTTCCCTTTGTTCTGTGAGTCCATTAAATTTTTGCATAGCACAGAAGGCCCTTCCATCACAGGCTTCTGATGGCCTCTGCCACTTGCTCTCCCAGTGACCCCCTGTAGGCCTCCTCCCCAGGTCCCCAAAATGTTCTGTCTCTCTCAAGACACCTGGTTTTGCACCACTGCCTATAACACACTTTATCTCTTCTCTTCCTCCTCCTCAATCATCCCTACCCCACAGGAAGCAGTTTTTATGCCAGGTGTTATAAAAGTACTTCACAACTGTATCAACAAGGAATCCACTACAGGAAATCCTGCTTAGAGTGTTTAGATACTCATGTAAGAAGTCTAGAGAAAGAGTCCAGGTCTGATATGCTAGTTCATATGCCATCAGGTTCTAGGCTCTTCTATCCTCAATGTGTAAACTCCAAACTCATGTTTGTGCCTCATGCTCCCAAGATGGCTGCTTTGTATCCAGCATTAATCCTCTTTCCAGGGAGAAGAGAGGAAAGGGACAAAGAGTTTTCTCCTAGCAAGATAAACCTTCCACAGGGACTTCTACGTACATACCGGAGATGTATCAGATGGCCTTTTCTAATCACAAAGGGAATGTGTTTTACCTTTCCAGCATCTACGGCTATAAAAGCAAGAGGAAGGAGGCCAACTATAGGTAGCTTTTGCATAGCTGATCGACACTGCCTGCCACGTACTTCACCTCATTTCAATCACATTGGATCTCACTTAATTTGCAGCAATGATATGAATTAAAAGTTTCTGTTGTACCCAAATCTTTAAGAAGAAAACCAAGGTTCAAAGAGAGAACACCCACTTTTCATGACTGGCATTTAACACTACCGCCTGCTGGAAGAATTCCACGTGTACTCCAAACCTAGGTTACTATGTGCCCTCCATCTTCATAGGGCACCCACAGTCCCCTGGGTCTGCTTCTCTGTTGAAATCTCCAACTGTCCCTGAGTCATCTAAGAGCGCCCCTAGATAAGCCTCTAATTCTTTCTGCAGCCCCCAGGCCTGGCATGAGTAACGGCTGAGTGACAGGCAGGGTGGTGGCACTGGTCCGTGTGGAGGTGCTTAGATCCCTAGAACCTCTCAAGCATCACATTAGGGAACAGAAATAAATCAGCAGACTCCAAGAAGACCCACCACACGTTAAACAAGGACAATGTCAGTGCTTGGCATGGCCAGAGTTCAGATCACCACTACTGTGGTTATCTCTACTGACCACACTGACTCTGAGGCCAGTGACTTCCCCTGGTGGAGACAAGTGGGGAGCATTCCTCCCAGGGCAGTGGGAAAGAGAGGAAGAGGAAATCTTTTGCAATGTGGTTTGTGTTATCACAACTGCAGCCATGGAAGGGCCTTCTCGAGTCAAGCAGGAAGCAGAAAATATCAGATTTAGAGCCCACATTCCATGCATTGTAGACAATTATGGACTGGAGCCACTCAGGGACAGGCAGGACCCACGGAGGCAGAAAATGGGATTGCTATCAGGGATGGGGTCACTTTCATGGGAAGACTTGTATTCTTGGCAGGCACCAGTGTGCGTAGGCCCCCGTCCTGCACACTTGGCAAACTCAGACCAGACCAGGGGTGAGTCCCCTCCTTTATTCACAAGGCATTGATGATGGACATGCTACCAGCTGCACATCCATGGGGAGTCCCCTCCTTTGCAGTCTCTACCTCTGCTTTCCTAGACCCTTCTGAACTTTCTCTTTATGGATTCTCACTAAGTGGGCTCATCCCAACCCCAGACTCCTTTCTACCCAGGACCCCCACATCAGAACCTCCAGCCCTGCTCTGCCTCCTGAGGCCTATACCCATAAACTCAATCACTTCCACATTGCCAGACCCTCAAACACCACTTGTCCAAAACAGACTCATCATCTACCATAATTATGTTCCTTGGGCAAGTGCCCTGCCCAGAGAATGACACCACTGTCCAGCCATTCCCAGGAAGCAAACCATAGTGCATCTCTACTCCTCTGGCTCCTATCCATTTAATTTTCTGGTCTTGACCAACTCCATCTTCTAGGTTTCTCCAGAACCTGTCCCCTCTTCTCCTCCTGAGCAGCCCTCACCCTAGCTCATGCCATCACTATCTTCAGTCTGGATTGTTCTACAGCTCTTCTTATCTTCTCACCTTGAGCATAACATGCTCCAAGTCACCACCCTTAGCTTAGCTGGCCAGACTACTCCTATGTCTGCCACCCTCAGATGGCTTTGTGTTGGCCTCGGGATCCATGCAGAGCCTCAAACCTGGTGCACCAGGCTCTCCAGGCCCCAGCCTCTTCTTGCCGCCTCTGCTCATTCCCTAACACATTCTTTCTTATCTCTAGGGCTTTGTAGATAACCCTACACAAGCCCTGCCATTTTTATTTCTTCTTGGATTTTGCTCCTTTAGAAAGCCTTTTCTGATCCTTTTCCTTCCCAAGGAAAGAAGGCAAAGAAGCCCTGTGAAGCCAGAAAATGTGTCTTATTCACTGCAGATTCTCAGTCCCCAGCACATCATGTGTCTTGGGTAAACATGCAGTGGTGATTGCTGCACTGTGGGCACCACACCCAGATTCCCAGAATGCTAAGCCCAGGCTGTTTTCTACCAAGCCCCAAGCTCCCTTCCTCTAAAAGAGGGTGTGTCATTTTAAATAAGACATGGAGGCAATTCGCTGCCACGAAACTACCTTGCAGACAGGCCAATGAGCAGACAGCAGGCTGTGGCTCCCCAGCCTCTAGCCTCTTCCCTGCAGCCTCACCGGTCCCCCTCAGAACTCTTATTTACTTGACCATCCTTCTCTCCATTATTGCTATCTTGTCTGTTAACAAATCTGGGGAAAAAAAAAAACAGTAAGGCATTTGAACCCTTATTCAAAAGACACACTGGGAAAAGTCATTTTTTCAAAATGTTTTACTGTGGGATTTCTTTACTAAAGTACAGATAACATTGATGTTGACAGGATGGTAGTGGTCTGTCAGCTAGGTCAAGGACACCCGATGGTGAATTCTGGAATGGCTAAACCCCAGCTTCTGTGACTTTTGTACCTGCAACAGGATAAGGGCCTCGGTTTGCACTTTACCCCTGAGCCTGCTTCCAGAATTAGCCATTCTCTTCCTGGGCCACTTTGGCAGGTAACAGGACTTCTGCTTCTCAGGAGAGGTGAATCTACCCCAGTATGTCTGTTCCCTTCTGCAGGCCACCTAAGCCACCTTCTGAGGAAAACTGTTCCTGGTACCCCATTGCCCCGGCCCCCAGCTGGGGACCTAAAGGCAGCCATGAGAGTCAGGCTACGGGTTCCCCAGGCTCCGCTAACCCCCAGACAGTGTCTCTCTGAAGCTCCTCAGTGCGACAGAGTGCCTGTGGGTACAGGGTGTGAGCCGGCAGTAGGAGGAAGAGCGCCTCCAGGACAGGGAGGGAAAGGGAAGAGGCAGCAGGCCTGTGACACACCCACCGTGGTGTTGGCTCTGCAGTCGTCCCCCTCCCCCCCCCCGCCCCGGGTCTCCACAGCGGGACGTCCCAGCCCAGTAGATTTCTGTTGACTGGTTCAATGAATACCTAACACCAGGAGGGAAAAAGAGGGGCCAGCAGTAGAAACAGCAGTCCCGTCTCTTCAGGGGCTAAGCATTAGCGCCACACAATGCACCGATCAAATGTCACCACGCCAGGCCCTGGGATAAGTGTTTCTAGGTGGTTGCAGGACCCGGGAGTCAGAGTCGCAGGGTAGATCGCTTCGGGCCCCGGGCCACGGAGGCTCCACCGAACTTGGCCACGGCCGCCAGGGGGCAGCGGAGAGGCGGCGCGGCGCCGGGAGCGCGGAGCGGGGACGCAGCGACGTCGGCGCCGCCGGATCGCGTGATCGCGCGCCCGCCCGCCCGCAGCCGCCGCAGTCATGCAGTCCCCGGCGGTGCTCGTCACCTCCAGGTGAGCCAGACTCCGTCCCGCGCCTCCCGCAGAGCCCAGCCGGGTGCGCGGGGCGGAGGGGCAGGCGCAGGCCGCCACCGCGGCGCCCCGGGCGGTTCCTGCAGGCCCAGCCGCCGCGCGTGAGAGGTGGCGTGCTATCGAGTGTCTCCTTTTTGCAGATGAGGAAACTGAGGCACCCAGTGGGTAAAGAATTCACCCAAGACCCAGAGGAAGGCCGGCGCCCTGCCGGTCCGTGCAGGCTCCCCAGAGGAGCTCCCCTTTTCTTCCCACTTGGGTTCTTTTCTTTGGGGCCTGAAGATCGAGTTCCCCACTTTCCGGCGCTCCCTGCGGGCCAGGTTGGGCTTGGACACCGGGCCCTACTGGACAGACCCGCACCAGGTGGCAGGTGCTGGGACAGCTGTGCGTGCCGGTTGCCATGGAACGCTCTAACCCGGTGGAAGAGACTAGGAGCAGCTGCCAAGGAGGGAGCTCAGGGTGAAGTTGCAACAGAGGCCTCTGATGAGTCCACCCTGGGTCAGACCTAGAGGACCCGCCAGGATAGATCCTGGAAAGACTGGGAGGAACGTGGTTTTACTCTTTCCCCCCTTTAAAGAGCCGCAGTGATGCACTTGGGGATTTTCATATATACCACACCTGTGCTGTAACACAAAATCTTGGGCTAAGAGAGCAGTTTGTCATGTACATGAATGTGTGGCCCAATCCAAACGTTAACATTCCAGCTGTAACCCAAGCTACCCGTGACTTCAAGTCTGAAAAGAATAGAATTCTTTCTGTGAGCCTTGGGGTTGGAACCCGTTGGTCTCTGCTTGGTAGTGAGGCTGCAGGTTGCATCTAGGTTGGCAGAAGAGGTTGCCCTATTGCCTAGAAAGTCTCCTCTTTCTGAGTCTCAGTTTCCTTTTCTGCAAATTGGAGAAACAGGTAAGAGCACATCAGCAGATTCCTTGAGTTGCACTGTGTAGACTTATAGAGTGTGACTTTGGGGCTGGGTACTTGGGAAGGGAGCTTTCCTCACTGCCTACTCTCCACTCCCCACACACATGGTGTGTTAACAGGCATGAGGTGCTGCTGATGGAGAATCCTGCTCATTCCCTCCTTCCAGCAGGTACCGGCAGGCCCAAAGAACTTGCCTGCAGAATATGTCCAAATGCCTTAGTCCAGCAATGAAGGTGGCCTTTCCCTTGGGGGCAGCTCATGTTCCCAGCCCAGCTTCCCCCCACCACCATCTCCACGTGCATCCTTGCATTAATTCAGCCAGTAGGTGCTGGGGGCCTGTCCTGTGTCGGGGACCTGTCCAGATTCTAGGATACAGTGGTGAACAGAACAAGGTCCTGCCCATGGTTCTTTAGTGGGGGCAGGTGAACCACAGGCAGATACAGAATATGGCAGCGATGAGACGTGCCTGGGAAGGGAAATAAAATGATGGGGTAGACAGCGATAGGAATGAATGCTCTTTTATTTGGTGTGGTCAAATGCCATCTTTCTGATAGACACAGCTGGGTAGGTCTCAGCTAGGCTCTCGGAGTGAAAGAGCTATAGGAAAGAAATCTTGACAAAGTGGGTACTCAGGCAGAGAGGACGGAGGAGCCAGTCTTGTGAGGCCAGTGTGGCTGGAGTGCAGGGAGCAGGTGATGTGATGAACAGGTGGGTGGAAAGGCCAGGGACTTCACTCTGAGCTTGATAGGATGCAAGTGTGAGCTGACCTGGTTCACAGGGATCCCATGGCTGCTGTGCTGATGTGGTCTGCAGAGCCTTCAGTGGGCAGCTGCAGAACAGCATTAGCATCCGCTGCAGTTTCCCCAAGAATGCATGGAGAGCAGGTGCTGGGTTGGTCCAGCATGTTGGGGTGGAGACGTGTAGATTCTGGATGTGTCGAGGAGATTGTTTCAGGTTTGCTGATGATTCAGTGTGTGGTGTGAGGAGGACAAGAATGAGGAGGCAAGACCAGCTGCAAACCTTTTGTCCTCAGATGCCGAGAGAATGAGGTTGCTGTTTACTGGATGGGAAGACCTCAGGGGCAGGTTTAGGGGTAGAGGGAATCAGCACTTGCCTGGCAGGTTAATTTTGAGGAGCTTGTTGACAGTCAAGTGAAGATGTCAGGAAGGTGGTTGGAAGGAGGATGGCCTTGAAAGGAGAGTTTGGATTGTAGAAAGGAATTGGATGTCATTGCTCTGAATGGTATTTAAAGCCTTGAACCTAGTCACATCGCCTTGGGAGGGTACCTTGGGAAGAAGGAGGTCTAAGGAGGGCACTGTGGAACCATCCAGTTGAAGTGAGAACTCACCTTCAAATATAACAGCACTGAGGTCACAAGTGATGTGGGCAAGGGCAGTTCAGGTGGACATCATGAGGACAACATTTCTGTTGGAATTGGTTCAAGGTAAACAGGAGAGGGAATATAAGTCACTCTCTTGAGTTTGGCTGGAAAGGGGAGAGAGAGCTGGAGGGAGAATAAAGCGGGGTCAAAGGACAACTTTTGTTATAGGGGAAGCAAGAGTATGGCTGCCTGCCAAGCAGATGATCCCATAAGGAGAGAGCATTGTGGTGCAGAAAAGAGGGCCAAGTGCAGAAGCCGCATTCCTGAGTAGGTGTGGGCCAGGTCCACAGCCCGTGGAGAGGCCTGTCTTAGGAGGAGCTGCCAGGTTGGCCATTGCCCCAAGAGGGAGCAGGCCCAGTGGTGGGTCTTCTGATTGCTTCATTTCCTCAGTGTAGTAGGAAACAGCAAGCGTCATCAGGGGGTAGTGGGTGTTGGGGGTTTGCTCAGAAGGAGGATTTAGGCGTAATGTCTTGCTATTCAAGGGCTGGTCCCTGGAGCAGCAGCACAGAGCAGCATTAGCATCAGCTGGAGTTCACCCTAGGGGCTTGGACTCAGAATTGGCATGTTAAGACCATCGCCAGGGGCCTTACAGGCATATTCCAATTTGAGCAGCTTGGTCTAGGATGCAGGGGGGCACATTATGTCTGTGGGCCATGTCCTGCTCACACTTGCTTTTGTGACTTAGGGTTCTATGAGAACACATTCTCTTTGTGAAGGTGTGGTCTATAGCTACTTTCATGCTCCAAAGGCAGAGTTGAACAACTACAGCTGAGATCAAGGGGCCTAAAAAGCCTGAAATATTTCCTGCCTGGTCTATATAAAGAAAGTTTTCCTTGGGGCATAGGAATGGAGAGTGAGTGAATTACGCCCAGGTGCATCAGGCTCTCAACAAGGGAAGATCTCCGGCCCATCCCAGGCTCCTGAGTCAGCAACCTGTACATGCCTATCTCACGAGTTCTCAGGTGATGCCGATGCTGGTCCAGGAACCACACTTTGAGAACTTACATATAAGGTGAGGTAGGATTACCAGAGCCACTGCTGCAGCTTGAAGTTAGTGGCCATGAGTTTCAAGCAGGACTAGGCAGTATGTTTGTGCCAATCACGTTGAGCTTCCAGGGCACCGGGGCAAAGGAGTCAGACAACTAGAAAACTGGAAACATGGTCTTTTTCTAGGCCAGGTCAGCCCTAGGTGAGAAGGCAGGGGAGCCGAGGCCTGGGGCGAAGGGATTCCAGCAGTGGAGTGGGAAGCTCAGCCAGTGAGGGCCAGGCATCCTGGTGCTCTCAGACCTGGGACACTTCCAGGGAGCCCAGCCCACGGGAGATTCTGGCATTTGGGGGACTAGAGGGCAGGGAGGGGAGATGAGATTTGTCCTGAGGTCCCCTCCAGTCTTCTTTCTAGCTGTGAGACCCTCCCCTTTGTCCCTCCCATCCACCTGTGCTTCCTTTTCATCATGATCCTAAGGAAATGGTGCCTCATTTCTTCATTATGCCCCAAGAGGCCACGGAGGCTCTAGTACGACTCTCAGGATTGAACCCTGGCCCTGCCTGGACCCACCAAGAGCTCACACGCCCCTCCCTTGGTTCCCATTTCCCTGTCTTGAAGGTGTATTTGAGCAGTCACACTACTGTGGGGCCATGGGAGGTGGAAGTGACTTAGCACAGTTCACCTGCTGGGGGTCTCGCTGCTGTTGTCCCACTCACCTTAGCCTCCAGTCTCCTTTCCTTCCTGTCCTGTGACAGTAGCAGAGAGATGCCACGAGCACACATAGTCTGCTCAGCGTCAGGCAGAGGACACCGTGATTTGACCACTGGCAAAAGAAGGAGAGGGCTGATTGGTGGCCAGTTTTTCTCAGAGCATCCCTCTGCCTTCACTGCACTTTGACACCTCCCCGGAGTCAGGTCAGCTGGGCCTTCAGGAGGGACTTGTGCTTATCCGTGTGCACAGCACATGAGTGTGTTCTTCATGTGTGCCCATCGGTATGGTCACTGGGTATGCACACACTACGAGCAGCATATCACAGTTGGTCTCCCAGTTGTTGATGGCTACCTCGTGTTGGTGAAAAGGCCAACATGTTTACCCTGTGGGGACGCAAGGAATCCATTTGGAACGAGTCCCAGGGGATGGATGTTTGATGGACTGGGGAGTAATTCCAGAAGTGAAGGGCAAGACCAAGCAGTTTAAGCTCCAGAAACCAGTCCAGGCCTGGAGCCGCAGCCTACATTCTGAAGGGCCTGCCTGGTGCACAGCAAGAGTGTACCTGCCAGAGGTGTTTGTGTGGGGTGCGTTTGTCTACACAGGTCTGTGACACAGGTCTGCAGGATGAGGAATGTCCTCATGTCTGTTCTCCCTTTGAGAGAACCCTCGTGGCTTCTTTGCTCCCAAACAGACCCTGGTGTCCCAATACCATTGAAAACTCTCCAAGAGCTGTAGTTTAGCTAGTTCCTTCTCAGCCTCCAGTGGGAGATCCTGGCTGTCCAGCTGTGGAGGTTGGCCTGGTCAGTGCCTCACTGGCCATCTTTAGCATCACTCTCATTCCCCAGCTCGGTAGGCATGGTAGCCACCCCCCTGCCTTCTCACTGATGGAAGAGGTATGAGTCTGTCCAGGTTCACAGACCCAGGCTCCTTCCCTGGTCTGCACAGAGCTCCAGGATGCCATCTGTTCAAGTTCAGCACATGCTGAGTGTGTCAGATGCTTAACTCTTCATGATTTTCTGTGAGCCTAATCCTTCCCTGTTTCCTGCTAGGAACAAATGTCTATACCAGAGGCAGGACCAGGCCTGGTCCTGGGAAGCAGACTGTGTGAGGAGTTGGTATGTGGCATGGCAGGTGGCCTGGAGCAGTGACTGCAGAAGGTGGC
Organism: Spermophilus citellus; assembly: GCF_964194105.1. Lineage (NCBI taxonomy): Eukaryota > Metazoa > Chordata > Mammalia > Rodentia > Sciuridae > Spermophilus > Spermophilus citellus. The sequence goes on from NC_138193.1 coordinate 101,151,507, forward strand.
CAGCGGAGCAGCCAGGCCCCCAGGCCCCCCGGCCATTGCCAGGTCTGCCTGCATTTCAGTGGTGAAGAAGTAGCTAACTTAAACTGAACTTGGCTTGCCTTCTTTTCCTTTGGTAGGCAAGTCCAGAATGTCCACACGGGCCTTGACCTGACCGTGCCCCAGCACCAGGAGGTGCGGGGCAAGATGATGTCCGGCCATGTGGAGTACCAGATCTTGGTGGTGACTCGGCTGGCTGCATTCAAATCAGCCAAGCACAGGCCTGAGGATGTTGTCCAGTTCTTGGTAAGCAGGGGACCATAGCCAGAATGTTCCAAGGGTACCTAGAGTCAAGATGGGCAGAAACACCAGGGTGCAAGTAGAATCGGGGTGTGGGCACTTCTCCATCCAATTCTTGCTCTGGAGCTGGAGTGCCAGGCTATGTCACAGGTGGGCACAAGGGTGAATCAAAAGTGCACAGTCTAGGGAGACAAACTTGCACGTGTGTGGGCATCACTGTGAGGACAGAGTGGTGGGAGACATGGGGGGCTGTGAGAGTGGGGAGTGGGGTGGGGAGGGTTTCAGTCCTGCTTTGTCTGCACAGACCCAGGCTCCTTCCCTGGATGGTACAGGAAGCGCAAGCTTGGGCCATCGTTGGGCCTAAGATGCAGGTTTTAGATTCATCCACTTGGAGGTGAGGTTAAAAGTCTGGGAGTAGATGAAGTTGCATGGAGAACAGGAGAAGTGGAAGGTGCAGAGAAAGGCTGAGGAAGAGATCCTGGGGACCCCCACAGGTCAGGGAGAGTCAAGGAGAGGGAAAAGTCTACAGTCAAAACTGAAAGACTCTGGTGGGGTCATCAGAGCTAAGGGAAGAAAGTTTCAAGAAGGGGTGAATTCACATGTTCATTTGTTTATTCTTTACCCTTTGGTCTCTTATAAAAAGGGTCTGGACCTGGCAACCAGGAAAGATAGGCTACAGGATTTTAGGACAGGGTAAAATGAGCTAGAGCCCTGCAGTCCAGAGAGAAGCAACCTGCTGCAGACTTGCTCACAAGTTGGTTCTGAATCTCCTGGCAGCCAAGGAAAAAAGGGAAACAACGAATTTTATAGCTTTGAAGACCTATTTATAAAGACCAAATTCTAAGAGAAATATATGGCACAATCTTTCTTCAAGGAACATTCAGTAACATCATGAGAAGAGCCTAAAATAGCAGTGCTGTTTTTCGTGTGACTGCTGCTTAGACCCACTCTTGGTGAGAACCCAGGTAGAATGTGAACTGCTGGTTATGTCTGCATTGTTCCAAGAGTGACTCTGCTCTGCAGGGCTGTTTTCAGCTCCTGGTAATCACGCTTTATTCAGGATGGGGTTCAACACACCCATATCTTCAGGGACAAAAGCAGAAAGAGAGAACATTTTGAGATTGTGTTGCTGGACAGGAGGGAGCAGCTGCACTGTGGGAACCCTTGAGAGGCACCAGGTCATTGTGCTCTGTCCTGTGCTGCGGGCCCACCTCACATGCAGGGCGTATGTGAAGATGTCTGTAACAATTCCACATGCCACACCAGTGCTACTTTGTCCAGTGATGCTCATACCCTGCATGGTCCCAGAGCACATTGGCAGGTACTTCTCAGACATTTTGAAGTACCTGCAGAAGCAAAGCAGAACTCCTTTCCTCCCTGTGGGATGATCTGGGGTGGGGTGTAGCCCAAAATTGCATGCCCCAAACCTGAAATCTCTCTGGAGCTACATGATTTAGATAAAAGAATTAATGAGCATTCAGCATCTACTCCCTAAAAAGACACATTTTTTTTTTAAAGTATAGATATGTTTAATTGCTAACCATGAAGTAAAACCAGCCTTCAGGACTGGTAGGATGTTCAAGGGTTGGCAAACCCCTGTGTGTAAGCATGGTGCGGGCATGTGCACAGGTTCAGGGGCCGTGGGCTCTGTTACCATCTGCCCGGTGATGGCCTGTGCACGGGGTGCATCACGTACATGAGTTCTCGTCTCAGCTCCCTCTGCTCTCAGTTCCTCTCCCTTGTTCTCCTTTTGTGGTTGGGGCAGGTCACTGATGGCTATGGGCCTTTGATGGTCTGGGAGCTCATCCTTAGAACTCCCATCCTCTCATGCTCTCTAGATTGGTGGGTCCGTGGGCCCAGCCCACATGGAGGACTCGGGCCAGCAGGGGGCGCTCGGCCCCCACTGCTGCCTTCTCTGCCTTCTTGTCTGGAGTCACCAATTCCTCCAAACAATGTGGGTCAGGGCCAGTCACTCTTTGAGAGGATATTCTCAGGAAAGCTCTAGAACCAGATTTTTGTACTAACAGCTGCTGACACCTATCCCAGGTGACTCCCCACTTGGGAGGTTCTGAAACCCCCAGCCATCTCTGGTATTTAGAATCTTAAAACTAGGATGCTGAGTGACCCAGACATATCCAGTGCAGGGGACCACCAGACCTCCTGAGCCCAAGTGAATGGGATTGTCCCTGTCCCTTGCTTGCCAGCATGTTCCAGAGAGTGCTAAGGGGACAGGCCAAGGCTAGGGGTGCACATGCTACAGGCTCATCAGGGAGACAGTCCCAGCCTCTGGGAAGCACTGAGGAATCCAGCAATGTGGGGGCTGTTGGTAGAGGCTGTGGCATAGGACAGGTGACTTTTCTCGTAGCTCACACTTGACTGTACAGACTACAACAATGGCACCACACCCTCTATGCTGCAACGGTTCACCCGTATGAGACCTGAGCCAGCTGGAATATTCCATGTGGAGCAAACACACAGCAAGAGCTTGATAATTGAATGAGTAGATGATTAAGCTGCCTGGGAGTAATAGGGAGAGGCTGAGGAGGAAGAAGAGGTGGTCAACCTGGAGCCCTGCAGGACGCTGAGCACCACCCTCAGGGACTCAGATGGCACTTGGGACCACCTTCAGCAAGAGCTTCACTCAGGTCCTGGCAAGCTGAGAGGTCCTGATGGCGGTGCCGAGAACCTGTTTCAGCAGTGCCTGGTTCCACTGTGGCTTAGGATTGGCCCTGCTGGAAGGGAAGGCTGCTGCTGACGTACAAGAGACAGCCAACAAGAGATCTGTGCTGAGAAAAGGTGACTCATGGTGTTTCTGGGAGATTACCGGACAGTCTTCCAGCTGCTGAGATCACCAGCTAATGCAACAGAAAGCCCAGGATGAGGCGGAGGCAGTGGTCTCTTGCAGGCCGGGGAAGGGTCCCTGTATCAATTGTCTTTACTTAGACCTGCTGCAGTACCTGGAATCCCACCATGGCTGCAGCTTTCCTTTGGGCCTCTAGGATTTTCTTAAGGGACCAGAGCCTGAGGTGGGGAAGCTGTGGGAGAGCGACAGGCAGGCCTGCCCCAGGCGTACTCAGGCGCGCTCCTTTTGGGACTCTGGTTTGGGGGCAAGAAGACCTCTCCCCTCCTGCTCTTCACTCATGAAACTTCATGCTCCTCTCATTCCAGGTCTCCAAAAAGTACAGTGAAATTGAGGATTTTTACCAGAAACTGAGCAGTCGTTATCCAGAGGCTAACCTGCCACCACTGCCCAGAAAGGTGCTATTTGTTGGGGAATCTGACATCCGGGAAAGGACAGCCATGTTCAATGACATTCTGCGCTGCGTCTCGAAGGATGCCCAGCTGGCAGGCAGCCCAGAGCTGCTAGAGTTCTTAGGTACCTAAGGCTCTGTCCAACATTCCTGAAGTCCCCCTGGCCCAGAACCTGGCCTTGCTGCCTGGGCGGAGCAGGAACCAGTCCCCAGCTGCCCTCCCCAGCCTGGAAGCTTTGACCAGGCTGTTGAGGCGGGTAGACCTCACTGACATCTCACTGAATGGTGAACAAGAGAGCCAGCTCTTGAGGGACTGACCGCCAGGGTGCCGGATGAGCTCACACTGTGTGTTTCCCCTAGTGCGCCCCCCAAGGCTTCCTGGCCAGCTCCTCCCTGAACACCCCTATACATACACCCTCCACCTCCTGCCAGCCAGGCCTAGGGACTGTGACATAGAGGGTAAACTGTGCTTCCACAGCTAGGCTGGTGAGCAGGACCCTTGGGACACTACCTCTTTGCCTCTGCCCCCACAGAGAGGCTTGTGACCCAGCACCCTTGCCTTCAGCAAGGAGACCTTGAGCACTGTCAGTCTGTGCCCCAGCCCTTCGCTCTCCTTTTAGTTTTCTTATCTGTAAGGTGGGGAGGTGACCAGCTGACAAGTGGTCATGTGTTGAGTGGGCTAACACATACAGTACTTAGAACAGAGCCTACCAACCACACAGGAAGTGGTGGCTAAGATGATACCCCACCCCAGCACACCCTGTCAGCTCCCACCCCATGGCCTGAAGGCAGGAATTGTTCCCTGATCCCTGAGGACAGGGCAGGCCCACTGGGAGGGCTGGCCTCTTACCTGACTATCCCTCTTCAGGTCAGTGGCTTAACTACGGTACGTCTCCTAATTCCATAGGACACAAGGGAATTTTTCAAAAAAAGGTCGACAGTAAATAAACCAATTTTTAAAAAATAAGGGTCAGGGACAGAAGCAAAACCAGCAAGTGCACAGAAGGACTCAGACAAGACAGGGTCGCAGAACCCAGGTTTCTATTCTATTTCTGTGCCCTGCTCAAGGGTCTGGGGTTTTGCCTGCTCCATTTGCTCCAAAGCCAAAATCCTTTCTTCTCGCCTGGCCTGTATGAGGGGTGACTGCAGCTGGAGGAGAGGTTCAGGTGTCCCCACCCCTCTTATGGAGAGATAGGATAGGTGGTCCAATTCCCTTGCTGCCGTGCCTGGTTCCTCTTCTGTAAAATAATGTCTCACGGGGTTTGTGTATTCACATGTCAGATGCTTGTTACATGAAATTGAAGGGACATGGGCTTTTGGATGTCTAAAGAAAAGAGCAGAATATACAATATGATCATCACCACTCCTATATAGGCATTAAAAAATACTCTTTTTTTTTTTTTTTTTTTACCTACAGGGAGATATTTTAAAAAGTGAAGGCTCTGAAAGATAAACTACTCAGTCACTATTTAGATAGATACAAACAAAGTAGTCAGACCCACGCTTCTCAGACTCTCCGCAGGGGAGGACTAGCTTTTTTATTCCCAGCCTTCGCAGACGTGTACTTTCACAAATGCCACCCGCAGATGCTGCCGGGTGCCAACTTGCAGTGGATGTTTCAGGATGTTTGCTCTCCCTTTCTGAATGTCCCTCATCCTGGACACCTGTCTATGGGCCACACTTTGAGATCTAAATCAGATTGTAATGGAGTGATACTGTTTGTTCTGGAATCTTCTACATGCTCACTCTTTGTGCTCATCGAGGTCATAGTCTGATTGCTCCAGCTCTGTGAAGCCTCTCTGGTTGGATTGGCAGAGCCCCTTGCCATGTCCCACACTGCAAGATGGTTCTAGAACTATGCTATACACTGGCTGGTGGAACGTACCCCAGCCCAGGGGATGTGGGCTCAGCCAGTCCTGCCCTGCTGACAGGCTTTGGGCTATTCAGGAACCACCACCTTGGTCTTGCTCTGAAGCTCCCCCTGTGACTGTACCATGCCAGGCATCCCTGGAGAGCTGCAGTAGGCCCCTGATTGCCCCCCAGATGATTGCTGCCTCCCATCCACATAGACCCGTCATTCTGTTCAGACGGAACTTGGTTCCAGGGAGCTGTGGGATGCCCCAGGCCTCAGATCCTGGCATGAGGGAGTGCAGTGATCTCTAGCTCTGGGGTGGGCTTCAAGCTCCTGTTCTGCTTTCTCCCACAGGCACCAGATCCCCAGGGACTGGAGGTCTCGCCAGCAGAGATTCCTCTGTTCTAGATGACACAGCCAGTCAGCCAAGGGACGATGAGGAAGCTTTTGATTTCTTCAAGCAGCAGGACCTAGTGGCAGGTGAGGGCCCACCCATCCTGGCCCTTAAGGATGCAGAAAAGTCCTTGGAAGAGGAGGAGGAAGAGGAGGAGGCATTGGATCCGTTGGGCATTATGCGGTAAGTCTCCTGTTGTCAGAAGGACCCCCTTGGCTTGTTCTAGGCTTGGTGGAGACAGCCATTCCCTCCCTCTTTTCTGGAGTCTGAGAAGACCCTGAGCTTCCCAGGTCACTCACTCACAGGCTTGGGGGGCCACAGGGCCTTGGCCCAGTATGTTCCAGGGATCTGGCTCTCTGTTCACCTTTTTTCTTTTTTTCTTTCTTTTTATTTATACATGGCAGTTGAGTCAACTTTGACATATTTTTACAAACATGGAGTATATCTTATTCTAATTAGGGCCCCAGTCTTGTGGGTGTACATGATGGTCATTCACTGTGGTGGATTCATATATGAACACAGGGAAGTCATGTCAGGTTCATTCCACTGTTTGCTGTTCCTGTCTCCTTCCATTCCTTTCATTCCCCTTTGTTTAGTCCACTGAACTCTCTGCTCACTCTTCATGCACCCACATCTTCGGGGCTAGGCTCAGGTACCCTTGCCTACTACCCCCTTGTCACTGGGTGCCCCCTGCCTTTATACCAAGGCCTGGCGAGCTGCCCCCAAGACAGCTTGGTAGCCCAGGCTGCTGGACCCGGCCTCCTGCCACCAGGGCCTGGGCTCTCCTTCTAGCCAAGTGCCTGGTGCTATGACTGCACCTCCCTGGGCCTTCCTCACCATCTGTGAAGTCAGAGGATTGCCCTTGGCTCTGCGGAGGTTCCTGTGAATCGTGTGGTTGGAGGGGACTTGTGACCACAAATGCTATGTGTGATGTAGGAGATAGAGCGCACATGGGTGCCTCAGCCAGTGGACAGTGTCCTTTTCCCCAGCACACACACGCACACATGTGCACACACTCTGGCTGGAGATGAAGAGGCAGGCCAGCCAGGCGACCCTTTTTCTTTCCTGGCCCTCTGACTACCTTCAGCCAATCAGCGAGCTGCTCCTGAGCCCCTAGTACATGTATCGTCCTATGCTGGGAGTCGGGGGAGGGAACACTGTTCAGACATCTGCTCCAGGGCCTGTCTGGTGACACAGGTCATCCCAACCAGAGGGATGGCTTCCTGAGGCTTGGGAGCTAGGACACTCAGCTACCCCCACGGCTCTTGCTTTTTCTCTTTGGTCCAAGCAAAGTGAAATTCACATTTTCTGAGGACCTACTATGTGCTGGGCATTGTACTTTGTACTTCATGTACTTTGTCTCATTGTCTCCCTGCCTTGTGAGCAGCTGGCAGTATCCTATTATAGAGATTAAAGAAACTGAGCTGCCTGAGGTCGGGCAGCTGGCAAAGACTGGTACCAGAGTTGGAGCCGAGTTTGAAGTCCTGGTCTCTGGAGGGCTTGAAATCCTGCCTTTGCCACTTACCAGACATGTGCCCCTGACCATTTACCTCTTCTCTTCAGTTCTCCCCAGTGAAAAGGGGCTCATGATAGTCCCTACCTCTCAGGGCTCTCAAGAAGATTAAATGAGTCATGTAGACGTTAGCCTTCGCTGTTGTCATCCCCCGCTTTCTGTGGAATCAGATCCAAGACCAGGGTGCCCTTCTGCCGTCCATGATGAGCATGTCTTAGGGATTTACTAAAGACCTCAGTCTGGAGAGGAGGGAGCCCTGTCTTTTAGGACCTGCTCCAGAAAGGAACTAGAGCCAGGGAGAAATCAGACTTAGGCAAATCCAACCTCAGCATGGAGAATGAGCCCCTAATAACTCTGCCCCTCTGCCCCAGTGGGATGTGTGAGCAGTGGGCTGCTGGAGCATGAGGATGCACACTTAGAAAAGCGCCCTGTACTCAGGAAGCCACAGCAGAAGCAGTGGTCTCTCTCCTTAGTGACCCTCCAGCCAGCCTTGTCCTGGAAGTTCAGGGCAGTGTGGATTATGCCAGAAGTCTATAATAGCCACTGCTTATCAGCCTGGCCTAGCTAGAAGCCCTTCTTAGGCTCTATTTTGGTATGGATAAGGCGTTGTTTGAACTTACTCTCTGTTGTTCTGAGTAACTACATGTAGTGCCAAACTGAGATAGACTGTGGTTTCTGCCAGCCTTTGGCTGGAGGACACACTTAGCAAAGAGGCTCCTTTTTTGGGTAGGAAAATGCTCTTTGGGGTTAGTAAATGCTGCCTTGAACTTCCTACTTGCTCCATTAACAGCTCACTAGGGGGATGTGTCAGCAGGCCCAGAATCCCCTGTCCCCAGCTCTGCATTCCAGGGTCCTGGCTCTCAAACCCTAGGAAAGCTTAGCACCTAAGAGGAATCCCCTCTCCTGCCAGTTTTTCCTTTAAGAACCTTGTGACACTAATTGGTGTTATCACCTCTGTCGAGAATAAGTAACATTTTTTGGAGCTTATTAAATGCTGAAAGCTGAGCTAGTTAGCATTTGCTTGCATTAGCTCATCCTGTCTTAGAGTCAGCTTTTCTGAATCTTTTTGCCCCCAGTAAAAAATGATGTTGTATGTCATGACCCAGGATATACATATTTCTTATAAAATGGAAACAAAAGTTTGAAGAATTCATATGAAACCTTACTAAGGGTATTGTGTTCTGATGGTTCCTATTCTGTTTCAGTTTTTGAAAAGGTCATGATGCATCAAACTGCTGTCAGGATCTGCCTTGGGCACAGTGCAGGAAGTAGAGCTCTGGGAGGCTGATACTGGCATTGACTTCATTTTGCATATTAGGAAACTGAAGTTCAAAGTCAAGTTGCTCATCCACACTCATAAGGCCCACAAATGGTAGAGCCAGGACAAGAGGCCACCTATAGTCTTGTCTTTAGTTGGTATGCTTAGAAGGTAGGGCCCTAGGATTGTCCCCTTTCACAAATAGGGAAATTGAGGTCAGAGCTAATCAGGGATTTGACAAGAGCCTGGTATGTGGCAGAACTGAGCCTTGAGATTAGGTTTCCCACTGTGCCTCTTGTGGACACCCAGGGGTTCCTGTGGGTGGTCTTAGAGGGCTACCTGTCTCACCTTTGGTGGAGAACAATCTGTCCTTTGCAGGCAACTTATGTTCTACAAAAATCTTTCTCTATGCTATGCCCTCAGTTCCTTTGCACACACAGCAGCCCTGGCCTCCAGGCTGTGCCCACACCCCAAACCAAGCTCCAATCTGGGCCTGGCTCTGCCTTCCTGAAGCAGCCACGTTTCCATGCACCCGGCCTCGGTCCTTCCCTGCCGAGGCCGCTGTGGGGCGCTGTGGCTCCACCTAGAGCCGCCTGGGAGGGTGGGAGTCGCCAGCACAAAGCTGGGGTCTGACAAGTGCTTTTCTTTGTCTTTTCAGCCTGCCTCTGATTAGGAAGAAGGGCGTTATTGTGCTTTTAGAGAGACAGTAGGACAGAAAAAGCCCTCACCCTAGCCCATCTGACGCTACCACTGCCCTTTCTTCCTGGGACAGTTCTCCGTCCCTGACCCTGTGCACCCTCATAACCACAGACAGGGAGCACGTGCCGTTTTATACTCTGTTTTTGCACTCAGTGTCTATTTTGATTGCCTCTCCATGTCGAACATAGTTTTCATATTTAACACTCTGTTTAGCTTCTTCATGGTTCTAGGAAAAATGAAGTTATGCCATTATGGTCTGCATTCTACTAGAAAAACTTGCTAGGAACATTTTTCACTGTGACTCAAATAAGATGCAACTAGTAGAGAAAAATGGAGAACACAGGAAGAAGTCCTTCCCTGTGGAGGTGTACACTTCTGAGCATTCACATCTTGTTACCCAGCAGTGGGGTGGTACCTGTGCCTTTCCATAGTTTGGTTTTTCAGTGTGTGTAGGTCTTTCCAGGTCAGTGAATCCACTTTTCCAGTTGTGTGCTGCTTGTCCCTCAGGCCATGTGCTGTAGAACACTGCCAGACCCTGCAGGTAGAAGCTGTGGTCTCTTCCTGGGCTTTTGCTGTGATAGGTAGTAGCTTGAGAAAGTTTTGCATGTACAGAGCTGTGTCTGCTCAAGCATTTCCCCTAGGTCCAGAGTCCAGCTCAAGGTCCCCAAAGCTTTAGCAAAGAGGCTCCAGCAAAGGGCTCTTTGACAGTTAAGTTCCCTCTGTGGTTGGTGGGGGGGCTCTGCTTTTACAAACCCCTCCCACTGCAAGACTGCTTCCTCCCATCTCTCCTAGCCCAGTGCCCAGTCACAGGGAGCCTGTTGCAGGTCCTAGGTCCCTGAGGATTCAGGTGCTCTTGGGTCAGGCTGCCTCTGTACACCCTGAGAGGCAAATATCCTCCCAGACTTTTTTTTTTTTTTTTTTTTTTTTTTTATGGTGCAAGGCTGGAACCCAGATTCTTGAGCTTGCTAGCTAGGCAAGCACTATACCACCAAGCTAACCCCAGGCCATCCAAGACTCTCAAGGTGGGGGTCCCATGCTATGGCCTCCAGTGGTGAAACTGCGTGTTTCTTTGGAGTGCTTTTCCATCATAATTTTTATAGAGATTTTGTTGTATTTTTCATAAAATAACTACAGGTGTTTCAATATAAAAATAATATTTTACTTCTTGTATTAGGATGAAATCACTGCTCTGGGAAGACTATTTGGTTTAGAATGCCCCTGGCATACTGTAAGTGTCACAGATTTCCTGGCCCTGCATTCAGAACTTAAGCGGACCCCCAAAGTGAGCCATGATTCCTGTGTCCCCACTTTAAGGACAACATGGCCTTAGCCCTACCCCCTGAGGGGCCCTGGACCTGTCTCCCTTGAGGGCCTCTTGCTAAATAGCTACCATCTCTCCTGGACTAGGGCCTTGAGCCCAGGTATCCAGGTCTTCTAGAACAGATAGCCAGCTGGGGACTATGTCCAACCTAGAGCTACTTAGAGATGTAGATTCTCAGCCCCCTGGGATCTGGGCAGAACAGCCATTGAGGTGAGTCCTCTGTGAGCTCATGTTACAGAAGCCCAGAAATCAACCTCATTGAGTGCCTGCAGCCCCCAGGGTACCTAGGAGGGGTCCCACGTTCAGGGCAGCCCTTCCTTGACTCTGCTCCTCACCTCCTTGTGCTCCTCTTGGATTTTCCCTTCTGCCTGTGCTCTTCCTTGATTATCAGGGCAGGGGAGGCATGAGCCAGGGCTGGTGGGACCTTAGCTTGCACTGTGCCCCCATGGCACCTGGCAGTACCCTGGCCAGACCCCATGCAGGTAAGGAATGCAGGAGGCAAGAGATTTTCGGGAGCCGTTCTGGAAATACACGCCCTTAAGTCCTGAGCAAGAGATACTGAACAATTATTGCTCCCCGCAATAATTTAGGCTTTACCTCCCCTCAGATAATGAGGCATGGCTCCGGGAGTAGGTGTTACCTGGTGGGTTGATTGTACTCACCTGTTTCTTTGTAATCCTACCCCTTTGCCCTTTTGGGGATAGAATGTTCCATGGAACCTTCTCTTGTGTGCCCCTATATAAGAATAAAGAATTCCAGTGGCTCTCTCTATTTCCACAGACCCCTAAGGTCACAGAGTAGTCCCCGTATTTCGAAAAGGTACTTCTGTGTGTTTGCATGCTTTCTTTGCCATTTTCTTAAGTTATTGGAATAGTCAGATTTTGTGAACCCAGAATTGGGTCGCCAGCTAGGATAGATGGTGGTAGGACATGCAGCCCTCTTTGGCCTGACCCCACTGCAGAACTGTATTTCCCGTCCAAGTACTCCTCCCAGTCTGGCCTGCATGAAGGGACTCATGGGGACCACAGATGGAACAGTGGTTTCTGCCTTTTTTGCTTCAGTAGCAAAATCTATGGTTCAAGGAAAGCCTCCTACTGAAATCTCCTGATGTATAAAACAGACCAAAGTAGGATTGCTTCAGTTCAGACAGGAGTGGGGGCTGGATCTTTGGGCCTCAGCCCCACATTCAGAGGTGGCCCTAGGTAGCTTCGCAGAAGCCAGGGCTCCTTAGAGCATGGTTTGTAAGCCTCTGGGAACACTGGGACCCCAGGATGTGTGAACCCCAAACCGGGTTAGAAGCAGACAGTCCTAAGTTCAAATCCCAGCTGGATGGAGGCACTGGGCAGGTGGCTGACCTTCTCAGAACTGCAGGTTCATCTTTATAAAGTTGGGCTGAAGTCCAAGCCAGGGGTTAAAGGATGAAAGGGAAGTTCTTTGTAAAATGGCATCACTACTCAGGTTCACTCTGAAGGGATCCGCGTGTGTGTTCACAACAGTACAGTGCAGGAGGCAGCTTTCTCATTTCCTATCAGCACTGTGTGACTCGCCATGGCTTTGCCCACTGCCAGGTGCATCATATACCTGGAGGTGGCAGCATTGCCAGGATCCTAGCCTCTGTACCTGAGAAGAAGGGCCTTGCTGGCATTAATGGTGTTTCACTCCTTCCGTATGGGATCTTGGAATTCATGTCTGCCATCCTCCTGTCTGAGCCTCTACCCAAGTTGAAACATTCTTAGCATGGTAGAGTCGTTAAATCTGAGGTTCCCAAGATCACACAGGAGCAGGCTGAGAGCAGGATGGGAGTCCCCTGACTGTGGGCCCAGGACTTTTTCCTTCATCCCTTACTGAGACCCCCATCTGTGCCAGGTACCGAGTTCTCAGCCCTCATCTGTTCACTCTGCACTTTGATGATGTGGGTGATTGGTATCCTGCACAGCAGGGCAGCCAGCTCCCTGCCCACATCATGTCACATTTTGGGTGCTTGGGGAGGGTTATCATCGGATAGAAATGAAGAGCCCCCCAAATGAGAGCCAGCATAGGGTATTTGCTCAATTTATGGTAGCCAGGGAGGAGTTGGCCACCATCACCTGCATTTACCAAAATCTCTTTAAGCTGGCAGGGGAGTGGCCAGCTTCATCATGGACACAAGAAGGCTTTGTGTGCCCTCACTGGGATTATTGACATAAGGAAGTAGAAGCAGGACATCCTACATCCTACCTGATCGATTAGGGGAGCATGTTTGGCTTTCTCTGGCTTCTCCTACTGAACTAGAAATGGAGGTGACACTTAGGGACGTGGACGATTATTGGTCAAGACTTGACTCTTGCAGAAGTTGTGGTTTGGCATCCTGGGCTGGCTGCTGCAGGCTGTGAATCTGAGTTCTACTTTTACTTGTGGCTTGGCCTTTGTCCCTTTGTAAACTCAATCTCTGTGGATGATTTGAGTGCTTGCCTTAGGGCAGAGGGTTGCAGAGCCCCCCACAGCAGAAACACCCTGGTTTTCTGGTGGTGTATGATGGGTGAGGGACAGTGCTGGTCCTTATGCAGAGAAGGTGAAATGGTATCACCCACAACCCAAGAAGGGGGACTTGTTGCTGGGGCCCTGTACCCCAGGGTAGGGATTAGCCCTGGAGGGATCTGGAAAGTCAGACTTTAGTTATTGAAAGGATGACCCTGGGTACCATAGCAATGATGGTGTCCAGGGTGGCTCCCTGCAGTAGACCCTTTTCCCTGTTATGGCCAAGACCATAGTCTGCTGGGTGGAGAATGTAAGTGAACCTGGACATTGTCAAGCAGAGTCTGCGATCTGGGGCCTCTGGCCTAGCCCTCTGCTCACCTGCACATGAACTCCAGGTGTTTCTGTGTCAGTTGCTCCCTTTAACAAATGAAAAAGCACATTATGTGCCGGTCTGGGTCACACACAGGTTCTCCTGCAAGCCCTTCGGCTGCTTCTCCCACAGCAAAGGCCAGAAACCCCCAGGCCCCTCAGGATGTGCCGACTCCCCTCAGCCCCTCCTCTCTCTGTGCACCTGCTGCCCAGCTGTTGGGCACTGCCACCCTGCCAGGCACTGACCACCATGGCATTTGCACAGAGCTGTCTGTCCCCTGCCAGAGGCACAATGTTTTCACCTCTGCTCATCCTCCCATCCAGTCCTGAGAAAGCCCAGGGAGGTGTCCTGGCCATCAGGTATGTGTGTGGGGTGGGGAGATGCTCCCTGACACTGCTCTCCAGGGATGCCTTGTGCTGGTGCCACAGCAGATAGCGCTGGGCTAGAATGAATTGCAGAAGTTCATTTCACCAGCACGATGAAGCCAAAAACAGAGTGTAAGATGAAAATATGAGAAGTTCTTTATTTTAAAGCAGAAAATTTGCATCATTGGAAAGGAGGTTGATTTGCCTATATGGTTAGGCATCATCCTGGCTTTGAAGGTAAGGGCCCTGTGGTGGGTCTGGCGGTGGAAGGGACTCGTCTCCTTCTGTTCGGACCCAGTTGTGCTGGCTTTGTCTGGAAGATCCTCTACCACTCCCTGGTACAGGGGCCTGGGCAGCTGGTACCCAGCACTGGTCCATCAAAGTAAGGAGGCTGAATCTGGAATGGCGCCACTGGCCCCCTGGGTAACCAGAGGGGAGGACATTCTCATGTGTCAGTCACTATCACAGAAGTGCCTGAGCCACAGGGAGTAGGACGCTTCTTGGCCAGTCAGAGCTCTGGAGCTGTCAGCCACAGCAGCTGCTGCCCCTCACTCCTGGGTGCTGCACTGCACGCCTGCCTGCAGGTTGCAGCCTGGGCTGGGCATCTGTCTGCTGTCAGGCACACAGCAGGAAAGCTGGCGTCTGCGCGTGCAACACACAGGTGCTTACACAGCAGCCCTGCCTGCCTTGTGTGCCTTGTACGCAGCCAGACTGTCTTTCCGGTGGCCCCTGTGACCTGGGAATGTTCACCAGGATGCCAGGAGCTTCACTCCCATTCTCTGAAGACCTCTCTGTTTGATGCCTCTGGGCCCCATCCCTGGTGACAAGAATCTAATCTGTCAAGGAAGAGAAGAGGCATCCTTTGTCACATCAGTGAGGGATTTGTCGCCCGTCAGTGCCAGGTGGGCTGCCGGGTGGTGTTGCAGTGCTGGGAGGTGCATCTGCCAACAGCTAGGTGAACACTGATGTAGGAGTGGAGGAGGAGGAGGAAGAGGAGGGGGAAGATCACCAGGGAGTGAGAGAAGGAAGGGCTCAGAGACTGAGTGACTCACGTCACTGATGGAATTACCGACCCAGCCAGCCATCAGGGAGGGCAAGGCCCAGCAGCCGCACAGACAGCTCCCTCTGCACAGGCTCACGTTCACCATCCGCTCTGTGGTCATGTTTGGCCTGTGGAGCTCTCTGGCCTCGCCTGCCTCCCGCACTGCTCTGCAACCTCGGGCTGGTTGTTTTCTCTGTGGGTCATGAGCAAAGGCTCCATGAAGAACCAGGCTTGCTGCCCTTCCCCTCGCTGTGCTGCAAACCTGAGGGGTTCCTTGTCACTTAGAGACCTGGCTTCCTGGTCATGTCCAAGTTGGGCTCCTGCAGACACAGGGCGACTTGCAGTGGCTCTGAGGTCACTGCCCACCTCTCTACCGCCTCCTCCAAGAACCCCTCCTCCCTCTGCTCTGGCTGTGACATACTGTATCCCCTGTTTGGTAGTGATCAGTGTATCTGTGCTCATCCCTGGGCTTCTGGGCACAGTGGTAGGTCTTATTCATGTCTGTCCACATCGCCTAGCACAGGTGGCTGCATGAGGGAGGTGCTGCGTGAGTGCTAGTCATAGGAGGCTCTCCAAGGGGAGGGGTAGGTTGCTGATGGGTAGGGTGACTGACGGGCTGGCAGGAAGACCCATTGGTTGACTAAGAGATCTTCAGGGAAGCAATGGAGTGGGGGGCCTTCCAAACATGAGTGCTAAGATGGATGCTGGGAACTCATCTCTCCTCACTTGCTTTCCCCTCATCCCTGGGGAATAAGCAGAAACAAGTCTGAATTAGAGATGTGCTGTCTGCCTGCCTGTTTTCCTCTCCTCCTTCCTTCCATCCGTCAACTGTCCAACCACCCAGATGGTAGCTGCCTCCTCCTCCCTCCCTTTCTCCCCTTCCACCTATCCACCCTTCCATCTAGTATTCATTGAGCATCTCTCTGGACCAGGCCCACTGCTACATCCCCAGAGCCAATCAGAACCATGAGGCTTTTAGGCTCCAAAGCTTCATGTTTCCTGATGCCCTTTGTCTCCCCTTGGTGGGGTCTGAAGTGTTGGGGGACAGGAAGCCCAATGGGTGGGGTGGGGCAGAGTGCCTGACTGAGCAGCCCCCCACGCCGTTTGTTTGCCTTATCTTAGGTAACAAAAGTTCACAAACGTCTCTAGGGAGAAAGACACAGGTGTGAACAGTTTGAGAGGGAAACCCCCTAGAAGGAAAGTCGTTCATGCTGACAGGGCCAGAAACAGGTGTGAGAAGGAAATTGTTGAAACCCACCTGACTTCTCCAGAGAACTTCCAGAATGCTCCTTCTCTCAGTACTTCAGACATGACACACGTGCGTGCATGCACACAGACACACACACACACACACACACACACACACACACACCCACACCCCTGAGCTTTCTCCCATTGCTGGTTGATGGAAACCACTGTTCCTGCCCCATGGGGCCATTAGCTGCGTAGGATGCAGGTTTGATCCCAGGAAGCAGGGAAGGGGCCATGGGGAACATGGAACATGAAGCTGCTGCTGCTGCAGCCACAGCACACTCAGGCTGCACTTCTGGAACTGCCTGACCAGGTGCAGGTGTGCTGGGCTGGGGGTCTCACTGCTGCAGTCCCTACCAGATCCAGGGACAGAGACCAAGCAAAGGATGGTTGCAATGAGTGATCAAGGGACAGAGGTGACAGGGAAGAGCCATTTCATTCCACAGGAAACTTGAACTTGGTTTCCAGGTTCCACCTGGGATTTCTGCTCACAGAATCTTGGCTGGGATGGGACCATCTCCCTTGAGTCCCTGGCCCCTATTGGTACCCACTTTGAGGGGTCGTGAGACTGCACTGACTGTGCCTGATGGATGAGAATGAAGGGCAGCTGAGCCCTCCCACTGCGTGTTTTAAGAGGAGCTAAAGCATGTTTCTGGAAAGTATTTGCTGTTGGGATTGAGAGTCCCTCCCCCCGCCCCCAGTGCCAGCCCCACAGGGCCTCCGGATGGCACAGAGAGGAGGCATGCCCCAGTGGCCTGTATACTGGATGAGAAAGTCAGGGACTAGGATGGGGTTTTCTGAAACAGACCCTGGGCTGAGTCCCTGCACTCCATCACTATCTAATCGACCGTGGGAATGGTCACCTCGGTGCCTGGCCACTGTAGCGTTCTGTTATTTTTGTCTGCCACTGTTTAGTCTGCATCACTGTTTAGGGCAGTGCCAGCCTCTCTGCACAGTTTTGCCACATAGTGTTGCCAACCTGAGCTCAGAGGGTGACCTCAGTCCAGTGGGACTGCCCGCCAGGCAGATAGCCGCATACGATTTCAGTTTCCAGTAAAAAGTGCATTCTCGTTTGCGAAATCTTAAAATGGCTTATGTTGGGCAGCAGCCGAAGGGCTTGGGTCAACATTAAAATGGAACCAAGTTTGTTTATTTACTGTTAGTGTCACTTAGGATGACGTGGGTGACATGCATAAGTTGTGAGCATGTAGCACATGAATGTCTGCCCATCCCTCTTACCAAGAAATAAAGCACTACAATGTCCCAGAAAATCCTGGGCCCCTCCTGCCACAAGTTGGCCTAGAGGGACCTTCTCAGCCAATCAGTAACCAGGCTTAATCAGACCTGAGGGGGGCAGAGCCATGTGGGACCCTGAGTCTCAGGTGCTTCCTGAAGAAGACTGTCCAGTGGGACCACAGCATTCATTAGAATAGTGGCTGGAACCCCATTTATGGAGGCGGGGGTACAAAGGCTTTCTGAGGGTGCTTTTTGCTCTCCCAGGTCCCTGTCTCATACTATATTTACCCATCTCCAGGTGGCTATAGAGGATGACTCTCTAGGCCTGGTCCCCAAGTGGTGCCTCCACCTCAGAAACAAAAGCGTGTTCTCTGGCCTGTGAGCAGGCAGCAGCCTGAGGCCCGAGTGGGCCTTCAGAGTTGGGAGCTATCTGACCATCAGGATCTACTTGAGATGGCCACTTGGTTTCTCCCTGCCGTCCCCAACACCAAACACAAAGTGTGGCTGCTTCAGTAGCAGGAGCCTCACCACTTGTTGTCCAATCATAGTAAAGCAAACCTGCCTCCTCCCAGCTCCCTCTGCCTGCCTACTTCTCCCTCCTGGGGAAGGAGGACCTGTCTGTTGACTTAAAGGCCACTTCAGTTACTCTGCCTGCCAGGATTGCTCGACGTGGCTGCTTTGGCATTCCCATGGTTTCCTTCTGGCCTGGTCTTTTCTGGCCTCAGCTTCCAGCAAGCCCAGTGCCTGGTGTGTCTCCGTATGTCTCAGACTGTGGGCCCAGTGCCTAGGTGCATCTAGGAGGCCATTGGGGCTCTCACAAGTTAGTCCTTACCTTGTGTATTGTCTGCAATTCTCCAGCTCCAAGAAGTCCAAGAAAGGCCCCCAGGTGACGGTGAAGCCCAAGCCCTCACCCCGGCTCACCATCTTTGATGAGGAGGTGGACCCTGATGAGGAACTCTTTGGCCCAAGCAGGAAACTGTCCCCTCGGAGCCCCTTGAAGAACACACCCCAGGACTGTAAGTAAAACCCTAGTGTGAGTTCCCTTTGCTCTCGGTATCTGCTTGATGGCTGACCTCTATCCCAAATATCCTTTGTGAGTGGGATGTAAGTCTCCTTTATCCTCTTCCAATGGAATACAGGATCAGCTCATGGAGATTTTCTGCTTGAGAAATCCACCCTCATACCTGGTGTCCCTACAATCCAGAACACTCTTGGGCTGTACATTATTCTAAACATTCTACAGAGGAAGAGGACAATGATAGGTTTCTTTGTTGCTTGGAGAAAAAGTGCCTTCATTGTCTCTGCAGACAGATGTGGGCACTGGGCCTCTAGGCACCCTTAGGCTGGAAGGTGGTTGCTGGCCCACCTTGGACGTGTGTGCGACACTGTATGATTTTATTTTTTTATTTTTTATTTTTAAGAGAGAGAGAGAGAAAGAATTTTTTTAATGTTTATTTTTCAGTTTTCGGCGGACACAACGTCTTTGTATGTGGTGCTGAGGATCGAACCCAGGCCACACACATGCCAGGCGAGCGCACTACTGCTAGAGCCACATCCCCAGCCCATGATTTTAATTTTAACATTTTGTGTCACCTGCATAGACCCCACTGGAAGGGTCGATGCAGAGCTGGCAGCCTAGGGACTTTGCCTGTCCCTGTCTGACCTCTCCTCCAGGGGGAGGGAGTGGATGTCACCCATTGATTCAGACAGTACTTGGTGAGCACCCACTGATGTCCAAACCCCAAACACACTGAGGAATAAGACCGGTCCCCACATTCTCAGGGTCCCACAGGGAGACAGGACATTACCTGACTATTGCAGAGTAGCATGAGCCTGTACCAGGGCTGAGCAGAAACACTGGTTCCCGTGGAACAGCAGGCAAGACTTCCTGGGTGGCAGTGTGACCAGCCTGGCCTGTAGCCAGGCTGGGTCCTGAATGTCGGCTGGAGTTAGCCAGACTGCCAAGGAAAGGCATTCCAAGTAGAAGCCACGGTTGACACTCCCAAAGGGCAGCCGAGAGCAGCCCAGATGGGGAGGCAGGCTTCCTGCAGACAGGGACTTCAGCAGGACAGTGACTTTCAGGGACCCCATGGCAGCAAGCGCCCCTGGCTGGCAGTGCCACTCAGTCCTAGCTCATTGGAAGACACTGTGACTGTGGGGTGAGCCGAGGGGTCCAGCTGTATTGGACCTGGGACCGTGACTGGTGAGTCAAGAGGAAGTTTCACCTAGAGCAGCGGGAAGCCAGTCAGGACTAGAAACTGGAGTGGGGCAGAGACAGATGGGTGTCCTAGGCCCACAGAGGCTGCTGTCCTCACCCTTTTGCGTGCACCTGCTCCCTTTTCTCTAGTTTCCTTGCTCACTCACCTGGGTGGCTAGGAGGCTGGAGCAGTGTCTCTACTCTGTCCCCAGCAGCTAAAGATGAGCCAGAGCTGCTCTGACCACTCTGCTGCTGCCTTCCCCACAGCCCTGAAGCTGTTTGATGACCCTGACCTTGGTGGGGCCGTCCCCCTGGGTGACCCCTTACTGCTGCCAGCCGCCTGTGAAAATGGAGGGCCCACATCAGGCCGGGGCCTCAGATCTGCATCTGAAGAGCTGTTCAGGTACCATTGTCCCAGGGGTTTTTCTGAGCTCTGAGCCAGCGACCTCTCCCAGGGTGGGAAAGTTCGCCAGCCTTGGCCTCCAAGGGGAGGGATCCTGGCCTATTCAAGGCCTTCGGGCTGGGAATAACCAAGAGGCAGGGATGGGATTTGCATCCAGGGCAGCTCAGCTGGTGAGGGAACTTCAGTGTTCAGCCAGTCAGTTTCCTTTCACACATACATCCCATTATGTGTAAAGAATGATAATTAAATTACATAACTCAAGAGCAAGTGTAACTGGCATAGATGGGTTTGGGAACAAATAAAATTGATACTTCATAGCATGTGTCTCTCCCAGAGGGAGAAGAGCTCAGATATACCTACAATGGCCCATCCCCTGGGAGGGTCCCATCAGAGGGATGATGGCTGCTGTTTCCTGAGCACTTGTTGTGTGTCCGGCAGTGTAGGAGACTCTACAACTTATTTAATCTTCACAACAGCCCCCAAAGCAGCTACTGTTCTTTGCATTTTACACAAAAACAAGCATGGGAGAGGTCACTTGTCTGAAGCTGCAGCTTCTGCCTGCCTCTGTCCTGGCCTGCACTCCATCCGGAACTCTGAACACTTGGAGGCTGGGTGCTCACCTCCCTGCAGGAGCTGTGGGTTCTCCCTGGGCCTCTGTAGCCATGTTCTCAGCATGCTCAGACTTGAGCAAGTATCCTCATCTGCACCCCAGGATATAGGGTGTGCTTGGCCATTTACAGGAAGCTGAGATGCCTCTTTCTAGGAACAGTTTATGTGGCACCGAGGCATGTAGTCCCAGGAGGCTGTCATCTGCACCCCTTGTTAGGAGCCCCAGGCTATTAGATAGCCCTCTAAGTGCCCGCCAAGCCTGAGTCACTGCGATGCCTTCTTGTGTTTACATTTCCCCAAGGCCCCTGACATCTGTTCACTTTCATCCTGTGTCCTCGCTTCTAACATTCCAGCAGGGTGAAAGGAACCAGGATAACTGTTATTTCATCAGGGAGGAAACTGAGGCAGCGGGGAAGCCAATACTGGATCATCCTAGGGAGCAGCAGGGCCAGGCTGAATATATTGCAGAGGGGCAGTTCTTGTGGGACCTCTCCAGTGTAGTTTATTCTAAATCCATTATTAGCCAGGTATGGTGGCACATACCTGTAATCCCAGTAGCTCCGGAGGCTGAGACAGGAGGATTATGAATTCAAAGCTAACCTTAGCAAAAAGTGAGGTGCTAAGCAACTCAGCAAGACCCTGTCTCTAAATAAAATACAAAATGGGGCTGGGGATGTGGCTCAGTGGTTGAATGCCCCTGAGTTTAATCCCCTGTACCTAAATAAATAATAAATAAATCCATATTTACCAGTCTAATTTTGGCAAAGCATGGTAGAGTGGAGTGTTATTAGGCTACCTTCAGAAGGTTCTGTGGCTACGTGATTTGGGGAAATGTCAATGCTAGGCAGGACTCCTGCAGGCCTGTCATCTGGGCAGACATGTCATGTTTCTCATTGGTCCCTGGGACCCTTCCTTCATGTCTCTTAGCAGCCTGCAGAGCACCTTGGGAATCCCTGCTCACAGCATGTGAGCCCTGCATCCTCCCTTCACTCTAACAACATCTGGTAATGAAGAATTCGCTTCTTGAGAGCAAGAGCCATATTTCATTCTTCTTGTGTCTGCTGTGTTCCTACTCAGGCGTAATTAGACTTTCTTATAGAACAAAGCTCTCCAGCAGCCATTCCCTCCCCACTTCATCCCTTCATTGATGCTCTCACCCCTCCATTCATTTCGTCAGCAGCCTGAGCTTCAGCCATCCCCAGGCAGCACAGGGTGGGACACGAGCAGGGTTTGGCACTGAGGAGTCTATGTTCCTCCGGTTCTGCAGACACATCAGGGCTGGCCTCTGGTTTTGATCTTTAGCCAAGTTCTGTCCTCTTCAGGGACTTTAGGACTTCCTCACCCCACACTAGAAGACCCCACCAAAGCTGGGTCTGGAAGAGAGTGGGACTGAACCTCGTGTTAGTGAGACCTGTTCCTAAGTGTGTCTCGGGGAGCCCCCATGGAAATAGGGTGCTTGGAAAGAGGGAGCCTAAGCAGCCACTTGTATCCCAAGAATGACTACAGTACCTTTGTATGGCCTCCCACTACAGAGCAAATCCAGCTTCAGACTAGTTCTATAGCAGCTGCTTTGCCTGAAATGTGACATGGGCTTTTAACTGCTGCTTCGTTTTCCTAAAGACCCCTATTTTAATATAATTCAGTCACTCTCAGCTTTTCCTGGTTACCCTTGGCCTCCACTGGAGAATGTAAAGGGAACCAGTGGCTGATGCTGGGGAGCCAAGGAGGGGCTTTGGCTTGGAGGGAGCTGGGGCACAACTGAGCTAAACTTCCAGAAGCAGCCATACCGTGACACCTCCCAAAATCTCCCTGAACCCTGTGCAGCTGCTCTCTATAGAGAGGCATTAGTGGGTCCATCTGGGTTTGGACCAGAAGGATACTTTTTGTTCATCTGGGGCAAGCTCAGAATTACCTCCCAGAGGTCTCTGCCCATTGCAGGAGTTCTCCCCCAGAAGCTCTGTGGATGGCAGGTTCCTGGCCGGCAGCCCCTCTGGGGATGCTGTGCCAGCCACCTCCACCCTCACACAGGCTCTGCCAGGCCATACAGTGCCAGAGAGTTCTAATCAAGGCACCTCTGCTCTGCTCCTGCCCCTACCCAACCCATTTGGTGTCTGAGCAGATGATACTCTTGGTTCGGTGGTTGGGATATGCTGCTCAGGGCAAGAAACCTCCGCTGTCGGCCTACTTGGCTCCTCTGCCAGTTCGTTTCCACCTCCAGACCTTTGCTCTCTGCTACGCCCTTCTCCAGGATTCCCCTCCCTAACTCCCCTCATGCTGGGCCTGCCCTGCTCCCTTTCCTGGGAAGCTTTCCTCACCTGCTCTGGCCACGCACTTCCCAGCCTTCAGTGACATCAGGATGTTTGCAATTGGTGAATCCTGTTGGACTGGCTTTCAGGGTGCCCTGGCGAAGGAACCTAGGCATTGCTCCTTTGTGCTTTGTGCTTGCTCTCTTCAGTGCCCAGTGAATGTCGACTGGCACCTGCAGTATTTTTTAGATTTATAAAGCACTTTCCATCTGGATTTTGTTTGATCCTTACACAAATCCTGGTGAGGCTGGCAGAGTGAGAGCATTCCTACTTTACAGATGGGGCCGCCAAAGACCAGGAGGGTGGAGTGGCCTGAGGCTACCAGCCAAAGGAGCCACAGGACAAGGAATAGCGGCCGCTGCAGAGCCAGCACCTCTGTGCATAGTGCTGGCAACCCTGACGGGCAGTGCTGCTGGTCCAGTTTTATAGATAGAGAACCAAAGCTTGGAGAGGCCAGTTTCACCTGCACCCCAGGTCCTTTTTCTTCCGTGCCTATGTCCCCCTCACCCAAGTCAACATGGTCGAAGATGCCTGTGGAGATAACTGTTGGACACAGGAGCAGCTTCTTTCTGAAGCTGGAGAAGGGGCATCCATGTAGAGGTGCCCCAGGAAGGTGAATGCCCCCAAGAGAGCCAGCCACATGTGGGCCAAGTGTTCTCTGTCCTCAGGATAGCTATGCAGACCAAGGCAGGGCCCTGTGCTTCTCTGCACCTACGTTTTCATGTCTATAAAATAAGGCCAATATCTGCCACCAGACACTGTTTTGACATTATTAAACAATTGAATACATGTGGAATTGCCTGGCCATAACAGGCACCCAGCATGGTGCTAGGTGGGTGGCAGGTCGAGTGAGTCCTCCATTGTATATCTGGCCTCTGGGAATTGAGTTCCTTTCCCAAGAGCCAGCAGCAGGAGCCTGCACCAGGCCCAGAGCAGAGGTGGGCAATGGCCTTTTTCCCTGCCATTCATACCTAGAGATGGTCCTCCATGACTGTCACTTTACCGTGGACAGTCAGAGGTGTGAGCCATGAGTGAGTCTTGGTGGGCCCTCACTGGGCCTGTTCAGCACCTGTGTGGCCCACAGAGAGGCAGGCAGACCCCACATCACCACAGCTTCAGGCCCCTCAGTTTATTCTTTCTCTGGGTGAACTTAGTTTGGCTGCATGCTGGTCTCTAAGGTCTTGTTTGATCCTTACACAAATCCTGGTGAGGATATACATCCTCTTAGCTGGGCCTTCCGCCCCCTGGGTTCTAGCTTCCCCTCTACAAGGTGGACACATGGGTGCACCTCCCTGGAGTGGTGTTTTGAGGACAAAAGGGATAATGTGTCTGAAGTGCTGGTCCCAGAGCAGGGCTTGCCAGTGGACGGTTATTTCTAAAGGATTGGAGGGAAAATCCCCTGAATAGGCCAGCAGGCTTAGAGAGAGGTCACCTGAAGAGCATTCTCTGGAGGTGTCTGGGGGACTGGCTCTGCTCCCTGTGCTATGGGGTGGAGGGAAGAGTACTGCCCTTTGGCTTCTCCCTGGGGTGGGGTGGGATGGGGAGCCAGGCCTGTCATGGGCTGGTTGGGCAGCTGCCCAGTGCCCTTGTGTGGAGAGGTGCTGCCTGGGGGTCTTGCCGCCTTCACAGGGGGTCGTTATGCTCAGGGCTGCTCCTTTGGTTCCCTAGAGTTGAAGAGGACTTGGACCAGATTCTGAAGCTGGGGGCTGAGCCCAAACCCAAGCCCCAGCTTAAGCCTAAGCCACCAGTGGCAGCAAAGCCGGCATTGCCCAGCAAGCCACCTGTGCCCCCCAGAGCAGGTGCAACTGAGAGCATGGTGGGGCAGCAGAAGCAGCAGCAGCAGATCCAAGCCATGGATGAGATGGACATCTTGCAGTACATTCGGGACCATGACACACCTTCCCAGACCTCTCCCAGCCTCTTCTGACCCCACTCCATGCTGCCTGGCCCTGCACACCCTCTGTGGAGGCGTATGTGTGTGGAGCCAGGACACCCTTGGGACAGGTGCAGGCTTGGGCCCCAGGACCACATCATTCTTTTTTCTCCTGGGCTGTGGGCTTGATGTGGAATCCCTGCAGAATACAGGCTGGAAGTGACTATGGGTATTGAAGCCCACAGTGTCAGTCTAGCTGGGTGTGGAAGGGAGACTAAACATGGAGCTGCTTGGCTCACTAAGGACAAGGTGAAAGGTGAGGGGACCCCGGGAGGTGTTCCATGGGACAGGGAAACCTCCTACCCACCTGTGCCCACTGGCTCTGCCAGCCCAGCCTCAAAAGGAAGACCTGGCCTGACTGGGCCCAGGCTGAGATGAGGGAGCACCCATGCCAGGCCACCCAAGAGTCTCTGCTTAGCATGCCAGGGCCTGGAGAGGGACACTGAGCAGAAGAGCCCTGCTGTCCAGAGTGCCCTGATGAGTCTCTCATGAGCCTCCTAGTTACCAGCCCTAAGGGGAGCAGCTGGGCCCAGCCTGCTTCTCTGGGATATAGAAGACTGCTGGATCCCAAGTTTTCCTTCTACTTCCTTTCCCAGGAAGGGTCTAGCCAGCAGTGACCTCCTTGGGCCTCTGGGCACAGAGCCAACACCCCCTAGACCTCTGCATGATCTTGGGACTTGAGTTGGCTTTCTTCCCAGTGCCGTCTCCTGCTCTCCAAGGAACATGATGCTCTCAGGCTTCTGCTCCAAGGCCTTGCCTATCCTCAGGATCTGGACTTGTTCAGTGGCCTTTCACCAGTAGAATCACCAACCTAGGGAGGAGCCTTGTTCCAGGGCAGGCCAGTGCCTCAGAGTTCTCCCAGCCCCGCAGAACCCACAGGGGGGCACACAGTGCTGGGTAAGATGCAGCACCCAGGAGACTCAGCGAATGTTGCTTCATGGAGCAAATAATATTAGATTGTCTTTCTTGGATGTATATTCTCCATATTCAGAGCTAGTTTTTAATGAAACAAAATAGTTTTTAACAAAACGCAACCACTGTTGTTTCTTGGTGCTGTCCTGCCTGGCAGAGGCATTGGAAGGGGTCAGGACTAGGCCTGTGACCCTTTCCTGATCAGGCCCAAGAGCCAGCCCAGGGGAGGCCCCAGGTGACGTGGGCCAGTTGTTTGCCATTGTGTGACCAGTATCCACAGCTCCTGCCCTGTGCAGGAACCACAGGGCTGGGTTGGGAGCCCTGGGCCTGGTCTGTCATATGTCTTACCACAGCCCTCATCAGCTGCCTGCCCTTGAGCAGGTCAACACCCAGTGAGAAGATGTAGGTGGTACTGGGCAGAGTTCTGCCTTGCCTGGTCAGAGGGGCGTCTCTCCTCAGGGACTAGGAGCTGGCTGTAGAACAGCTTCCACCCTGGCTCATCTTTCCCTCTCCATCTGGCATTCAAACCCTCCACACTTCACCTGTTCGTGCCCAGCCCTGTACCCCACAGTCTCTGCTGGCTGTGAAGGAAGGCCTTCTGAGGACCTGAGACCATGTAGCCAGGTCTTCCTCTGAGAGTCTGCCCAGCCAGTACTGGCCCCAGCCCTCCTTTGGGCTCTTCGCAACCCTGCCCTCTCCTCTGCATCCTGGCTATCAACTCCTTAGCCTTCCCCATCTCCCCGCCCCCCTTTTCTGGGTGACTGGTAGTGTAGGAGCAGAGGATGTAGCTGGCAAAGTGGCCATTGGACCAGTCCACTGGTTTGGGCCTCTGACAGAATCTGGCCAGACACTTTAGTGTGGGTTTGCCCACTGCACGCCCTGCCTCCTCAGTGGCCTGGAATTTTCTAGATGCTTCTACAGAGGTCTGTGTCCCTGAGACATGGCTGTTCCAGCTGTGGCTTGTTCTCACCATACATCTAAGACCTAAAGCCAGTGGGTGACATCCAGTCATCCAGTAAAGTCTGTGTGCGTGCCTCATTCTGGAATGTGCCAGTGATGTCCCTTTCCATCCCTGGACTGATGGGAGGTGGCGGGGGGTGTCAGGGTGCAGGAGATGCATGTGGGGGTTACTCATGGCAAGAGACAACCAGGCGAGCTTCCCTCGTGGGACCCCACACCTTCTGTTGCTCTGCCTCATCCTCCCAGCTGCCTCTTCTTAAGGTAGGGCAAAAGGAAGAGGAAGATTCTGTTTCTTTCCCATTGTGTAAACTGAGGCAAAGGACCCAGAGGTGCAAGCCCAGTGAGGACATTAGGCCAGTAACTGATCATCCAAGACCTGTGTAGAAAGAGGAGCCCTTCCTTCTCCAGGCCTCACCTCCCACCCCCACACAGCAGAGCCCTAAGCTGGGACCATCTAATGTCACACAGCCCTTCTGGCCTCTGCTCTCCTGCTAGAGCTCAGGTTCTAGGCTGCTGCTTCATCCCTGAGACCCAGAGGTTCAACAGCAGACGCTGCAGGGTGACACCCACTGGACACCTGGAAACGGGTTCCCGGGGAGCCAGGGACTCCACACACAGGACAGTCTGTGGGCTGACATCGCTACCTCCCTCCCCCACACCTTGAGCTTGGCTCTTGCAGCCGAGATTGAGTTGGGAGTCTGGGTTCCCACAGACCATCAGGCCATTCTGAGGAGGACTGCTCAGCCCCAGAGCATGCAGCTGAATTCACCGTGGAAGAGAAACTGAGAGGCTGAAATGGGGACAGTGTCATTTGTTTACTTGGAAGGCCATTGCAAGCCCGTGTACCGGATGTGCCATCTGTGGCTGGGCCTGCTGCTCCCTTTCCCCTGCATTGTTTCTCTCAGGAAGCCATGAGTTCAGGCCAGTTCTGGAAAGTCCCAGTCTTCAGGCTGGACCTAGCCAGGCCAGTGTCCTGGGCTCTGCTGGAGATGCCCACCCATTAAGCTCCAGTCTCATGACCATGTTGATTTGATGTGACCAGACCTCAGCTCACCCATTGTACCCCGAGGGCTGTCCTACCGCTGGAGCCCTCATGCCAGGTGAGGCAAGATAGCCAAGTCACTCTTGGGCGCCCTGTTCCTCCATGCCCAGCTGACACCTGAGTTATGTGGATTTAACTGGCATGGAAGGTCATGGTCAGTTCTCTAGCTCACCAGCTACCCAGCCGAGCACATCCTGAATAGTGGCTTTGGCTGGACAGCAGGCACTTTCCCGTGCTGTGTGTGTGTGTGTGTGTGTGTGTGTGTGTGTGTAGACTGCTGGCCACCCAGAGCAGGCACAGTTAAGGCACAGACCCCTTTAAGTTTTCAGTTCCAGCTTTAAATGGTCCTGCTCACTGCAAACTCCCCGGGTTCAAACCATCCTCTGCTCTGTGCCGTTGTGGCTAGGGGAAGCTGCCCAAGGGGCACGTGAGTGGTCATAAATGGCTGTTGGTTCTCCTGGAGACCACAGCATCCTGGTGAAGCGGCAGTCAGGCTGAGTCACCATGGAGCTATCTGGGTTCCAGCCCAGCTGGGCTATGTGAAGTCCCCTCACTCCCTAGTGCCAAGCAAGGACCTTTACCCGGACTTATGTGACTATAAAATCCTATCCGTGCCTAAAAAATGTTTTAGTGGCTGGTCCCTCCTCACAGAGGGACCCTCTGCCCAGGACAAGCTGGCTGCGGGGTGAATGACCAGAGGCTGGTCAGCTTTAGCTCAACCTCCAGCCTGGTGCCCCTGATCTCTATGCTGGATGTTGTGCTATGACATGGTGAAAACAGTGTGCAGACCTCCACCTGCCCAGTGTGCTGGCCTCTGGCTCCTGTTGTCCATGCTCTGGCCACTGGTGAGAACTGACATCATTCTCAGGATGAGGCTGCAGCTTCTGGCATGGGAATTATGGGCTCGGCATGAGGCTTGGTAAGCGGACTCTAAAGGCAACTTAGAGGCCTGATGCATCTCTGCCAACTCAGAGCATGGCCTCTGAACAGATTGTTAATAAAGATGGGGTAACTCCCTCCAGCCTTGCTGGCCAGTTGTGTTATGGTTCCTCATCCTCAAACCGTATTCAGTGGGCACCAACTGTGTGCAGGAACTGTGTCCTGTCAAGCAGGGAATCAGGAAGGAAGAGGCCTAGGAAGGCAGAGAAAAGCATGACAGCCCTCCTGGTCAAGAAGCACCATGTTGCCGGGTGTGGTGGTGCATATCTGTAATCCCAGTGACTCGGGAAGCTAAGGCAGGAGGATCACAAGTTCAAAGCCAGCCTCAGAAAATTAGTGAGGTCCTGAGGTCCCAAGCAACTTAGCAAGACCCTGTCTTAAAATAAAACATAAAAAGGGCTAGGGGTATGGCTCAGTAGGTAAATGCCCCTGGGTTCAATCCCTGGTCCAAAAAAAAAGAGCCTCATCATGGTGGCAGTCACAGTTGGTGTGCATACCAGCTGCTGGGAGAAGAAGGATGAGGGTACAAACCATACCGCACAAGCAGGGCGGGGGTGGTGAGGGGCCTGGCAGCTGCAGCTCTGGCCAGAGAAGGACTAGGCCTGTGCAGACAGTTGATACTGACAGAAGTACTGTCTGCAGTGCCTGTTCCTGGCATGGCGGAGGACACAGAGATGGAAGCTCCACCGTTACAGCTGGTCCTGCCAGGAGCCATGCAGAGCCCTTGTCTCAGTTCTGTTCTTCAGGCCTCCTGCCCAGAGACAAGTAAAAGAGGCACCTTGTCCTCCATGCACCCTCCCTGCCCCCTGTTCTTCCCTCTTTGCTGCCTGCAGCAGGTATGGTTTGTTGTAGCAGCCTGAGCCCAGCTTTTGGTCTCTGCACCAGTGTCCAAGGGCTGCCATAACAGAGTGGCTGTAAACAACAGGAATGTTCTTTCACAGTTGTGGAGTTTAGACCTCTAAGATCAAGGTGTTCTCAGGGCCACGGTCTCCAGAGTGTCTTTCTGGCTTCTGGTGGCTGCTGGCAACCCTTGCATTCCTTGGCTTATAGCTACATCATTCCAGTCTCTACCTCCATCTTTGTGTGACAGACTCCCTGTGTGTCTCTGACTTCATACAGGGCTCTCCATTGCCTCTGTGTCCAAATTCCCCTCATTGGATCAGGACCCGTCCTAATCCAGAGCTTACTACCTTATTCACATCTGAGAGACCTGTTTCCGTACAAGACCTTCACAGGTTCCAGGTGGACATGAATTTGAAGAGACCATCTTCAACCTGAGTTGCCAGTCACTCAGGTTGAAGAGTGTCTCCTTAAATTCATGTCCGCCTCCTGCCCTGAGTGGTGGACATTCACCTCCTGCCCTGAGTGGTTGGCATTAAGGCAAGGAAGGCAGCTGCCCCTTCTATCCTGCAAAGCCATGGCCTCCATGCTGGTCCCTGTAGGAAGCCCCTTGTCCTGGCCCTGTTCTTCAGACCTCCCACCCCCTGGGGCATCAGTGACTCACTTGGGGCTGTCATGCTAACAGTGGGCAGCAGTGTTCCTCCCTTTCTGGAGGGCAGCGCAGCTCAGGGAGGGTCTTCCCTGGCAGGTAGCATCTGCCACCCAGAGACTTGGTCTCACGTGGCCTGATGGCTGTTCCAGGCAGCTGGCTCCTGGGGCTTCCCCTCTGCATCTCCTCATCTCTCACCGCCCTCCAAGGAGATCAGAAAAGTTTCTTGAGGCAGGAACCCAGAGCTTCCAGAGCCTGAGGGCCTCGGACAACTCCTATGCCCCGCATTCTCAGCTGGTTTCCTGCCTCTGGAGAGCAGACCCTTGACATCTCCACTGTGCACTTCTGTTTTTCTTTTGCCTTAATGGCACTTTGTGGACTTCCCCTGAATTCTCTGGTCCCAGAGGGCAGTTTTGTAGGTCAGAAAGTAGATTCCTTGTCCACCTGTTTCTCAGACATCCATGAGCAGAGTCTGAGTTTGATGCACTGCCCCACCCCGCCCCATGACAGCCGTGCTACATTCCCCAGGCTGGTTCTGGGACTCTCATGAGGTCCCCTCTGAGTTTGAATCTGGACCTCCCAGGCTGCAAAGCCCCTGAGTGTGGGAATAGAAAATGCTGCAGCACCTTGGAAAGAAGTCAGGCAGTTTATCATAAAAGCTGGATATAAATTTATCATACAACCCAGCAACTCCACTCGTAGGCATGTGCCCAGAAAGAAAGGGAAGTATGTGCCCACACGAGGCTTGTACAGAGATGTTCACAGCAGCATTACCTACCACGCCCCAAAGTGGAAATAATGGAAAAGGTCCATCAGCTGGGGAGTGGGGACACCATGCAGTCTGTTCATACAGCGTAATGTCATTTGGCCATAAAAAAGGACTGAAGAGGTGACACCTCCTACAGCGTGAATGAGCAGCAAAGCATCATGCTAAATAAATAAGCCGGACTCAGAGACCACTTATTGTTTCCACGTCCACGAATGTCCATGGCAAATCTCAAGGCAGAACATAGATTAGTGGATGCCTCAGACTGAGGGTCAGGACCAACAGTGACTGCAGATGGCCACAGAGGATCTTTCCTGGAGCCATGGAAATGTTCTCAAATTGGACAGTTGTGAGAGTTAAACAATTCTGTAAGTTTACTGACATGATTTAATTGTACACTTAAAAAAGTGAATCTTATGGTATATAAATCATACCTCAATAAAACCATTAGAAAAAAATAGTGACTAGAAGAGAAACAACCAAACAAATTCATGGGCAGTAGAATGCAGTGGCTAAAAGTGTGAGCCAACTCTTGTCTCTCTGGCCTCCTAGCAGTGTGACCCTGGGCCAGTTCCTTAACCTCTCTGTGCCTTGGTATTCCTGTAAAATGGGAATGATGATTGTATTTGCCTATTAGGCAAGCTAATATTTGGAAAGTTCTTTGATCAGTACCTGGTGCATTGTGTACATTACATGTCAATAATTAAAATTATGTTTAGTTGTCACTGCGTTGCCTGTGGTGCCTGAGAAATTCTGGAGGGAGGGACAGACTTTGGGGTGGAGAGGGAAACCAATGGGGTTGCCATGGAGGGTGGATGTAGGTGAGAGGAGGGTCACCTCCCATGAGAGGTCATTTTCTGCCAGTCACTCAGTTTTTCTGAGTCCATCTGCGGGGGGGGGGGTAGTGGGGGGTGGTAACAGGCCCTTCTTCTGCTGCCTCATGGTGGGGAGGGGACATGGGAAATGGCACATGCCAAAACACCATTTGAGACCAACAAGGGGCCCGACCTGAGGAGCCTGGAGCCCGGGGGGGCCTGGGAAGTGAAGAGGGGCCCTGGAGGGGCCAGGAGGAGGCAGCTGGAACGTGCCGGAAGGCGCCATTGTGGTGAGGGTCCCTGGTGAGTCAGCAGCGGGCTGTGGCACGGGAGCTCCCCCAGCTCTCCCCACACTGCAGTTTTCCCGCACCATGGAGATGCGGAAATAAACACACTGCCCTCCCTCTCAGGGGCCCTGACCTTTTGTTCGGAGCAACTGGCCAGGCGGGGAGGGAGGTGGCGGAGGGAGGCGGGAGGCGGCTGGCTGAGGAGGCAGGAGCTGCCCCTTCTGTGGAGCTCCCCCATCCACTCCCGCTCTCCGTGGCCCGAATGAGCCCTCACCCCTTCCTCCCAGGAGGACCGCCCACAAAGCAATTCCCTCCGCCCAGAGGAAGCCACCCCAACAGCCTTGAGTGGGTCAGCAGACAGACCTGAGCCTCCATGTATGGTGCTGTGCTCCTCAGCAAGGAAAGGGGAGACTTCCGGTGGCTCCAGCATGAGCGGATCTGAAAAGCCTGTGGGGCAAAGAAGCCAGACCCCACGCCATGACTGTAGGCTCCCATTTATATGGAATTCGGAAGAAGCAAAGCTGTAGTGACAGAGAGCAGGCACTTCGAGGGGACTGACAGCAGCAGGAAACCTTTAGACCCATAGAGCATGATGTGAATGTGACCACAGGTACTCACCCCAACTCACCACCTGCACACTGAAAATGGGAGACTTTATTGCATTTACATGACAACTCAATAAAGCCATTGAAAAAGGAAGCTCAGTCCAAAGCTGAACATTTATCAGAAGATCCAGAAATCATGCTCCTTGGTGTTTACCCAAAGGAGTTGTGGATGTTCACAGCAGAGCTCTTCATAATTGCCCACACTTGGAAGCAACTAGGATATCCATCAGGAGGGGAATGGCTGGATGAGCTGTCACACAGCTGGACAGTGGGACACTATGAAGCATCGTACAGAAATGAGCTATGAGGTCATGAAACGTTATTGAGGGCCCTTGAGTGCACATTAGTCAGTGAAAGATCCAGTCTGAAAGGCCGGGGATGGTATGACTCCATGGAAAAGGTAAAACCACAGAGACAGTAGAAAGATGAATGGTAGCCAAGTGTGAGACGGAGGGATGAGCAGGCAGAGGACGCGATTTTCAGGTCAGAGAAACTGCCTGTTTAATTCTCTGTGGATACGTGTCATTGCATTGGTGCAAGCCCTAGAGTGTACACTGGTGTGGACTCTGGTGTGGACTGGGCTGGATGATAGTGAGGTGCCACGTAGGTTCATTGGCAGTAATGTCTGTACTTCTCTGGTGCATGGTGTCAGTGGTCAGGAGGCTAGACCTGTGTGGGGGACAGGAGGATACAGGAACTCTCCACTTTGTGTTAAATTTTCCTGAGGAAATCACTCTAAAATCGCTCTTAAAAAATCTACTTAAAATAAGTCATGGAGGATGCTCCCTAACCCGGACGACTCTCTGAGATGTTGGCCCTGCGCCACCTTCCACGGTGTTCCCCACCTGGAAAGCTAAACCTCACCTGAAGATGGGCAAATGGAGGAAGGAGTTGGGGGCACCCTTGGAGGAAAGGAGGTCCCCAGAAGGGAGGTTCCTTTCAAGGCCTTGTTTCCTTGAAAGCACCTCTCTCCTCCGTGTGATTCCCTTCTTTCCTCTCCCCGAAGTTATCCTGGGCCGGCAGGTGGGGAGGACGTGTGGCAGGGTAGCAGGGCCTCTCAGAGGTGGGAGACACGCAGCTGAGCAAAGCCAGCCGTTGGCAGCCCACCCTCCTTCTCTCCCTATTTGGGATGAAGATGAGAGCAGCCTTGAGCACACCCAGGGTGCTCCCCAAAGCCCTCAGGAAGCTCCAGGGCCTTCCAGGGAGGAGACCCCCTGCTCCACCTGGGCCCCTGCAGTGGGCTTTAAAGTCACAGTCCTGCTGAGGTTCCCCTCAGGCCCCCCGGATCAGACAGTGCCAGTCCTTGGCTTGTTGGGACAGGGGAAGTGCTGCTGCGTGGCTCTCAGGAGGCAGAGTGAGGGTCATGTCCCTGAGGCCCTGGGGCTCTCACAGGGTGCTAGAGCAGTGGGCAGGGTCCTTTCCTGGTGTAAAGGTCCCCTGGCTCTGTCTCCCAGGACAGTGACCCTCTTGTTGCTGGCAGTGGCCCAAGAAGGGGAAAGTGTTTTGTTTAGCTTTGTTTTGTTTTGTCCCATGGTTACATAAGGACGGTGACTATGCTGCCAGCTACAGGCAAGGAACTTTGCACAGGCCATATCCTGACCCCTACTCCACACCTGCTGTTGCCTCCACCTGTTCCTGGTATCCTTCCCCCGCCCCTCCCCTGGCATTGATGGTTTGGAGCTCAGCTTTGGAAGACCTAGACCTGAGGCTCCAGGGTCCTAAGTTTAAGGAGGAGACCTGGGAGCCCCAATCCCAGAATGGGGTACCTGGGCTCATGTGGAGATCAGGGCAACAGAGGGACCTTGGCAAAAATGGGAAGTGATGGACAAGGTCCCCTGTCAGCTCCCCAGGCCTGGCCTCACTCTGGTCCTTTTCTTTACCTGTCCATCACTCTGCCGTACCCCTTCCTAGTTCATCAATAATTATCTGCTTCTCCTGTGGGTATTAGATTCATGTTTTTCTGACTCTTTTCAAGTTAATTTTGGTCATTTATTTTTCAAGGAAATTGTCCACCATATCCAGATTTCAAATATATATCTTATTCTCTTGTAACTTTGAAAATTGTTTATATCTGTGGTGTCAGTTCAGTTTTCATTTCTAAGGTTGTTATTTGTTCATCTCTTGATTACTACTCGTATTTGTGAGAAATGTATGCTGCTGGTCTTTGTAAAAAGCTAGCTTGTTTTTTTTTTTTTTAGTCTTTTATTTATTTATTTATTTATTTATTTATTTATTTATTTATTTATTTATTTAGTCATACATAACAGCAGAATGTATTTTGACATATAATACATACATGGAATGTACATTCATCAATCATATTGTCTATTCTATTCTTCTGCCCTTCCTATCCTCCCTACTCCTCCCCTTCTCTCCCATCCTTTCTCTCTATGCTAGCTTGGTTTTTAAGGATCTATTTTACTATTTTTTTCTAATTCAATATGTTACTCTTTTGAACTGTATCAAATTTGTTTCTCCTTTTAATTGTTTTTAGTCATTTTTTTAGACTCATATCAAATTTTTATTTGCTTTCCTTTTTTTTTTTTTTTTTTTTTTTTGTTTAATTTTAGAAAACACTTTGGGCTACAAATTTTCCTCTGAGCTCAGTTTGGGCCATCTCCCATACATTTTATCATGTGGTGTTCTCATGTTTATTAATTTTCAAGAAGCCTAAATTTGGGGCTGGGGTGATAGCTCAGCAGTAGAGCGCTTGCCTAGCACATGTGAGACCCTGAGTTCAATCCTCAGCACCACATTACAAATGATAAATAGAATAAAGGTGTTAAAAAAATCCCTTCCTGGGCTGGGGATGTGGCTCAAGCGGTAGCGCGCTTACCTTGCATGCGTGCGGCCCGGGTTCGATCCTCAGCACCACATACCAACAAAGATGTTGTGTCTGCCGAGAACTAAGAAATAAAAATATTAAAAATAAATAAATAAATAAAAAATAAACAAATATTTAAAAAAAAATCCCTTCCTTAAAAAAAAAAAAAAAGAAGAAGCCTAAATTTGAAGTTTTTACTTCTTGTTCAAAACAGAATCTGTTTAGAGTACAACTGATGTTTGTATGTTTGTATCTTTGTTCCCAGAGTTTTCCCACTATTATTGCTACCTTTTTGTAATTCATTTCTAGTTTCACTGAATTATATGGTTTGAGGATGGGAATGTATAACTTTTACTTTCTCTAATTTGAAAATTTTCTTTGCAACCACACATACACATACCCACACACACCAAGAGTTACAAATGTTCCATGGATATTTTATATATATACACCTTATTTGGAGAATATATATAGTTTCAAAGTCATTGACTATGTGTCTCAGAATTCTCTTTCCTTACTTGCTTTGGGTCCACCTAATATCATTTCTGAGGATGTTAAATTGTCCTGCTGTGGTGAGGGTTTTGTCAAATCCTTCTGGGAGTCACTTGGTGCTGGTCTTGGCTGAGGGTGCTGGCAGACTCTGGCCTTGCCTCACAGAGGTGCAGGATCCCAGAGAAGTCTCCTCGCCTTGAGCCTCACTGTATGCCTGGCTTTGCAGGGAGCAGGGGGATGCTGCTCACCTCCTGGATCATTCTGTCTTCTGACTCTGGGCTTGTGCTCCAAACCCATGTTTGTGTGTCTCAAGTCATTGCCTTCACAGAGGTGCCTCAGGGCCACGGGCAGCAGGGTGGGGGGAGGAGTGGAAGGTCTGCCCACAAATAAGAGTTTCCATGGCTTGTCAGCAGGCTCCACCTGCCACGGAGCCAGGTGCCCTGGACACCTGTGTTTCTTGGATGGCCATCAGTTTTCCTGGGGTCCTGCCAATCAATCAGCTGGCAATATATGGAGATTTGTTTTTCCTGTGCCAGGCAGGCCAAGACCCAATTATTCTCAGCAAGCCTGATCTTCTAGGCTTCCAAACATAGACCCCAGAACTTCAGGACCCTAGAATTTATGAGAGGCACACCTGCCCCCTTGGCGCTGAGGGCTGAAAGAGGAGGCTAAGGGGGAGACAGGCTGACTGACTAGTATTAACTCAGGGGCTCCTTAAAAAACTCTTAGCTAGGGGCTGGGGTTGTGGCTCAGCGGTAGAGCACTCGCCCAGCACATGCAAGGCCCTGGGTTCGATCCTCAGTACCACATAAAAATAAATAAAGGTATTGTGTCCAACTACAATTTAAAAAAAAAAAAAACTCTTAGCTAGAAAGACAGGAAATTCAACTGGGAAATAGGAGGCAGAAGTGGGGACTATAGGGTGTGGGTGTGGCAAAGGCTGGAGAATAGTTTCCCTAGAGCAGAAGAGTGGGCAAGGGTAAGACCTGGACTCTCGGGACCATGGGAGATGAGCCAATGAGAGGCAAGAGAGCACTGCCACACTAGGACCAAAAGATCCAAATGCCTACGCTCCCTAGTTCTACTTGACATTAACTAGAATCCTAGCCAGAGCTAGTAAGAAAGAAAACCGGCATCCAGAGAGATCGTAAGAGAATCAGTAAAACCACCTCTAATTACAGATGACTAGAGCTCATATGTAGACAATCCTAAAGAAACACACACACACACACACACACACACACACACACACACACACAACTATTCTACCTAATACATGAATTTAAAAAAAAAAAACTGAAGGGTGCAATAGCCACAGAAAAAAATCAGTTGCATTTTCATACACATTGGGAAAAGGAAATTGAGAAAGTCATTCCATTTATAATAGCCTCCAAAAAATAAAATGCTTAGAAATTAATTTACCTAAGGAAGTAAAAGACTTGTACACTGACAACAGTGTTTTATGCACTGTTGAAAGAAACTAAAAAATACCTAAGGAGATGAAAAGACATCCCATGTTCATGCTTTAAAAGACTCCATATTATTATAATGGTAATAATCCCCAAATGGATACACAGATCAGTGCCATCTCTATCAAAATCCCAATGAACTTTTTTTAAAAACAGAAAAGCTGATGCCAAAATCCATATGGAATTTCAAGAGACCCTGAATAGCCAAGCAGCCTTTGAAAAGAACAAAGTTGGGGGATTGGGGGACTCACACATCACAATTTCAAACACTACTACAAAGTTATAGTAATGAAAACAGTGTGGTATTGGCACAAGACTAGACTCATAGGTCAGTGGAATGGATGTGAGAGTCTAGACACAAACTGGTACAACTATGGCACTTGATTTTGAACAAGGGCGCCAAGACCATTCAATGTATACGAAGTAGTCTCTTACAATTCAACAAGACAAATAATCCAATTACAAAGTGAGTAAAGGACTTACATGGACATTTTTACAAAGAAGATACACAAAGAGACCACAAACATGAAAGTATGCTCAATGAATATCATTAGACTCAGGAAAATACAGATCAAAACCCATATGAGCTACCACTCATTTTACCAGGATGGCTAAAATTAAAAGTAAAATAAATGTTGGTGAAGATTTAGAGAAGTTGCAACTCTCATACAGTGCTGGTAGGCATGTAAAATGATACAGTCAGTATGGCAAATAGTTCTTTATTTCCTCAAAAGGTTAATCAGAATTACCACATGACCAGGAATTCTACTTTTAGGTATATATTACCAAAATAATTAAAGACAGGCATTTGAACAAAACTTGTGCAGAAATGTTCATAATGGCACTATGCACCATAGCTAAAAGGTGGCAACTACCCGGATGTCCATCAGCTGATGGATGAACAAACAAAATGTGGAGTGGAATACAATGGAATGTTATCTGGCCATAAAGTATTTGAATTCCAGCCCACGAAGTATCAGTACATGCAGCAACATAGATGAACCTTGAAAACATGAAGTTGAGCAAAAGAAGCGAAGCCAGTTTCAAAAGACCACATAGTATACATTACCCAGGCTCATGAAATATCCAGAAAGGCAAATTCAAAGACAAAGAGAGCAGCTGAGTGGTTGCCAGGGACTGGGGAGGGAGGAATGGGAAGTGACCACTTGGTGGGTGTAAGCTTTCCTCTTGGGTGACGTGTTGTTCTGGAAGAGGATAATGATGACGGTTGTGCGACATTGGGAACGTACTAAGCACCACTGGATGGTACACTTTAAAATGGTACATTTTGTATTTTGTGTATTTTATCACCCCTCCTCCTAAAAAGAAGTGAGTACCTAGGGTATGATAAGAATAAGCCCAGAAAGGGAGGTGACCTTGCTGCCAGGCCAGGAGGCCATGGAGTGGTACATGATGTGGAGCAGGGGGTGACCTACCTGGGAAATTAGGGGGTCACAGAGTCTGGAGGTATGAAGCAAGCAGGCAGAAGCAACATGTTTCTATAGTTGACGTCAAAATCCTGGTGAAGAGAGCCTACTGGGAGCTGCAGGCCTCCCAGGTTTAAGAGGCTCGTGTGTGTGTGTGTGTGTGTGTGTGTGTGTGTGTGTGTGTGCGCGCGCGCGCGCGCATTTCCTGTAACTAATGTGGGCTGGGACTTGTCTGTGTTGGCTGCATTAAACCAAAGGCAAGTTCTCCCTGGCCTGGCAGGAAGCATGTGAAGCTACTGCCAAGACATCTGTTTCATCTTTCTTGGCAACGTGAGGCCTCCTGAGAGAGAGACTGCAGCTTGGAACTGGGAACATCCGTACTTCTTTCTCCTGTTCTCCTGTGGGACTTCACAAGAGAGAGTCACATGCAGGAGGCTGGACTGCAGAGAACCCAGCACTCAGGGGCTGTGGCCCTCAACAGACCATATGGGGTGCTGGGCGCTGGCGGGCAGGTAGCACAACCAGGGGAGGCCCAAGAACAGCCCGGAAATCCCGACTTGGGAGCAGTGTCTGTCCTCCTCTGTGACCTTCTTGGCTTCTGATGTGGGGAAATTGGGGGAACTGGTCTGGGAAAAAGAACATATGGGCTTCTGCTCAGATAGGCCAGGCCTGAATCCCAGCATGCTTCCTCTCTGAGTGACCTTGGGCATGTTCCACAGCCTCATCTGTGAAAGGACCTGCCACTGACTTGCTGATATTTTATGACAAAACTCCAGTCACAGAGCTGTCCCTGGAAAGTCCTTAAAACAGGTGTTGAGAAGCAGGGTTCAGGTGTGGACAAAAAAGCTACTGAGTCTACAGTTGAGACTCAAACTTAAATGACCATGAACACAAGGACAGCCATCTCTCTGACCAGCCCCAAGGCTCCCTATGGAACAAGGACAGAGGTGCCCTTAGTTATGCTACATCTCTTGCCTTCTGGAAACTTTTCTGAAGTTCTCAGACCTGAAAAGTCTGATGAATTTTTATTTAAATATTTAAACATTAACTAGACCCTATAAAAGGAAATCTGCAGGCCCTGTTTATTTGGGAAGTTTCACACATTCTGAGGGCAAGGTCTTAGAAGCATTTAGTCTATTTTCTGTTGCTATAACAAAACACCCGAGACTGGGTGTTCTAAAAAGAATAGATATTCATTTGGCTCACAGTTCTGGAGGCTGGGAAGTCCAAGAGCAAGTGCTATCATGTGCTTGTCATCTGACTCTCTTACTGCATCCTACATGGCTTCACATGACGAGACAGAGCAAGTGTGCTGGCTTGGGTGTCATTTCTCTTCTTATAAAGCCACTAATGGGATCATGGTGGCCCCACCCTCAAGACCTAATCTAGTCCTAATTAGCTCTCAAAGGCTCTCCATCCAAAAATAACTAATGGGTAACTTTGGGAATTAAGTTTCCCACAGATGAATTTTTGTGGACACATTCAAATCATAGCAGGTCCTCTGGGAAGCGGCATAGCCAGTACCTGCCGAGTTCTGGCACCTTCCAGGCCTGATGCAGCCCGATGTGCATCAGGTGTCACTGTCTCCCTCACAGGAAGTTGCAGTGCCTTGTCTGAGGAGAACTGAGAAGTCACTGTGCTGGAATTAGAACCACCTGGTGACAACACAAAGACCTGGGGTCCCTGTCCCAGTCTACAGGTGGGTCAGTAGGATAAACTTACAGTTGATTTCTTAAATAGCCTTATTGAGATCAAGTCCACATACCCTGCAATTCACCCATTTAAAGTGTACGATTCAGTGGGTTTTACTATATCCATAGAGTTGTTACACATTCGCCACCACAACCAGTGTTAGAACTTTTTCATCATCTCAGAAAGGAGCTCCACACTTCTTAGCTATCACGCTCCCATCCCCACCCCTCAGTCCTAAATAGAGACCTGTCTCTACTTCCCCTCTGGGCATGTCATATAAACACAACATGTAATGTGTGGCCTTTGGGCAGTTCTGACTATTTCACCTTGTTAATGCTTCCTGGTTCATCCGTGTTGTACCGTGTCTCAGTACTTCATTCCTTTCTGGGGCCAAAAAATTTTCCATTGTATGAGCGCACCATGTTTTTGTTTATCCATCCCTTACTTGATGGACATTGGGTTGATTCCACCTCTTTTATTATGAACATTCATGTATGATTTTTTGTGTGGACATAGGTTTTCATTTCTCTTAGGTGCACCTAGTAGTGTCGCTGGGTCATGTGATAATCGAGTGCTTAACTTTCTGAGGAACTGCTAGGCCATTTTCCACCATTGAACATTCCCATCAGAAGAATCTGGAGCTCCCTGTCTCTTCCCCTCCTGTATATCTTTGTCTTTTTAATCAGAGCCATGTTTATCAGAGTGACATCTCCCTGATGACACTCTTTAGCATCTTTTCTTGTGCTTATGAGATATTTGCATATCTTCTTTGGAGAAATGTCTATTTAGATCTTTTGCCCATTTTTAAATGAGGTTGTCTTTTTACTAATGAGTTGTAAGAGTTCCTTATGTATTCTAGATATAAGTCCCTTATCAGATACATGATTTGCAAATATTTTCTTCCATTGTGTGGACCATTTTTTTTTTCACATTCTTGATGGTGTCTATTTAAGCACTAAA
This sequence comes from Spermophilus citellus, assembly GCF_964194105.1. Taxonomy (NCBI): domain Eukaryota; kingdom Metazoa; phylum Chordata; class Mammalia; order Rodentia; family Sciuridae; genus Spermophilus; species Spermophilus citellus. Next base: position 101,192,919 of record NC_138193.1, read on the forward strand.
GTTTTAAATTTAACTGAAGTTTATCTAGTTTTTCTTTTGTGGCTTGTGCTTCTGGTATCATAGACTTCCCAGTTTTTTCAATCAGTATTTAACATGGATAATTATGACTACACCAAAACAGTCATTTGGTTTTTTAAAAATCTACTGAATGAGCAATCATAAGGATTTAAGAAACTGCTCAAGAACTGTTGAGTTTTTGTTTTTTCAAGCCCAGACTTAAAAAAAATCTTTCATTATATTTCACTTCATTCCAAAAATAATTTGATGCCACTTTTGAAAATTCAAATAAGGCAAAATACTATAAGTAAGGAATTCTGGACAAATTGAAGTATGCATTGAAGGCAAATCCAAGGGTAAATTTATCTGTAGAATTGCATACATAGAGTTTCCCAGGGGCCAAGGCAAAGAGGAGAATGCAGTTATTTATGATATACGCAGACCCATGACATGCAAACCACCCCGTAATTTAGAGAAGGCTTGGCTTTCTCCAGCACAGAGGCCAGAAATGAATTTCTCCCATGGCTCCTCTTAAAGGGAAATGCATTAGATTTATCAGTTAGAAAACAGCACACATATCTTGTCCCTGATACCCTATCTTTTCACAGCCCAATTTTCTTCTCTCTCTCTCTTTTTTTTTTTTTTTTTCTGGATCCACAACTCTCTTCCTGCTAATAGTTTTTGTCACACATGAACTTGTTCTTGTTGTAATAATCATTTGAAAAACATAAAAGGGGGCTGGAGGCGGAGTTCAATGGAAGAGCACCTGCTTAGCCTGTGTGAGGCCCTGGGTTCAATCGTCAACACCAAAAGTTTAAATAAAATTAATTAATTAGGACTGGGGTTGTGGCTCAGCGGTAGAGCACTAGCCTAGCATGCTCTGAAAACACAAATGTGAGTACCTCACTTCCTTTCTTGAAGCTCTTCAGTGGCTCCCAGTTCTATCAGGATAAAATGCGACATCATCAATGTGTCTTTAATGTGACTTGGAGGAAGCATCAAGCATGAACCCCAGCCCACAGGCACCATGCGTTTGAGCCCTCCCCACCCTGGAGTTCAGCTTGCCAGCGCCTAGGCTCCGAAGCCCTGGCTCAGACCTGGGTTTCCTTGGTTTACTCACAGTGCCTTCTTGTGGGTTTTGTTAAGCAAAGTTTGATTCCAGAGGGAAAGAATGACAGACCTCTAATGCTCTGCACCAGTTTTTAAGGAAATTAAGGTTTTTAGAAATAACAAGAGAGCCTGGAGTGCTGACATACGCCTGTAATCCCAGCAGCTTGGGAGGCTGAGGCAGGAGGACCACGAGTTCAAAGCCAGCCTCAGCAATAGCAAGGGGCTAAGCAACTCAGTGAGACTTTGTTGTAAATAACAAAATAGGACTGGGGATGTGGCTCAGTGGTCGTGTGCCCCTGAGTTCAATCCCTGGTACCAAAAAATAAAAATAAAAAAAAATAAAAGAGAAATACTTGTTCATTATAGAAAATACAGATAAACCAAAAGAAAAAATTTACACAATCTCCCTTTGTGAAGATAATTATGGCTAACCTTTTGAAATATTTTCTTCTAAATTTTCCCTGTATATACATATATGTGAGGTTTTTTGTTGTTGTTTTTACAAAATGCAGACACGGACTCCCATGTACCATAAGGATTTTAATTTAATAAACATAATTGACATCATCATTTGAAGACTGAACTGTTACTGCTCGGTTTTACTGTGTTTAAGAGGAAGCATTTGGGTTGGACGTTGGGTTCCTTCTACTCTTTCTCCTCCTCTTCTGATTCTGGGCTCCAGGGTGACTTTTTGGGTCATGCTAAGGCCATTCTTTTAGTTTGCTGGGTTCTCTGTGACTTGAAAGCATGATGTATCTCCTGGTAGGGCCATTGCCACTTGTAATAATGGCACCTTGTGGCTTAATGAGAACAGGCTCTATTAATCCCTCCTTGTCTGACCTCAGCCAACCTCGCCCTCAGTGGAAGCAGGATTCTTAGGCCCTTGGGACCCTTTTGAGCTGTTGTCATAGTGATTGGTGCCAGGGGCAGGGTCACTGAGTCAATATCCCTAACCAAACCATCTCTGTCTTAATGAAACCCACAGATCATGGCTGTTCAGTCCCAAAGATGGAGAGAGAAGTGATTAATCAGGCAACACGGCCAGCATTCGGTCTGAGTGTACTAAGGCTGGGGTGCCCCACAACCTTCTGGAGCCTGGTGTAACTTAGCTGACCGGCCCAGAAGGCTCCCAGGGTGAGACTGCTATAGCCCCAAGGCTCTGGAGCCACTCCCAAATGCTTAGCCCAAGCCCTTTCGGACCTCTCAGAGAATGCTGTCCCTGAAACAAGCTCTGACCCCGGAGACTCTCAGGCCTGCTCCCTGTGGTCAGATGGGGAAACCGAGGCCCACCAGAGCCGGCTCTGATTCCAGAGCACTCAGCACCTGAGATTCTAAACCAGGCCCTTTTCCTCCCCACCTCCCACTTCTGAAAAGGAGTCTCTTTAAAAACAGTTGGTATTTTTGCAGTAAGTTTTTTTTTAAGTCTGATCTGTTAAAAAAAAAAAACACATACACACCTTTTTGTTTTGTTTTGTTTTAATTACACAAGCAAATCATGAGTATGTTTTCCTTGAAACAACAACAGCAACTACAAAAACACCAGAGCATTCAAATGCCTTTGGCCTCAGTCCACAATCCCAGCAGCACCTCCCAGACAGACAGGGACTCCTGGTGTGGTGCACGTCCATATCTGATTTTAAATCATCTAAATCTCATTTGCTTGACTTGAGTGGCCTGGGCAATTGGGGTGATGCAGACCTGTGTACCCAAACCAGGCATGAGCCCAGGCAGCTCACTGGGCCACGGGTGCCTCTTGGCTGCAGGATCACTCGTAGGGACATACTTCCCTGAAGTGAGTAGGACTTGTTGACTCCTGTGCTGTCCTCATTCAACCTGGGGCTGTGACAGCTCCTCCGTCTTCCTGTCCCAGTTGTTGTTCCAGGATCCAAATAGCCCCCTGCTCCTGGCCTGGATTGGATGCCAGGAGTCTGAACAGACAAATAGAGATGTCGCCATGGTTTAGCAATCTCTCCAGCAAGCTGTGGAACCCTGGGGACAGAGCAGAGGCTGTGGGCTCCCAGGCCTACCTCTGGTTTCCATCCCAGCTCACCCCATGCCTGCCACTCTCCTCCAACACGGCAGGAAGCACCCTACTCAGAGCCCCCAGGGAGCATGGTCCTGCCAGTGCCCTGATTCAGACTCCAGAGCTGTGAGGAAGACGTTTCTGTTGTTTTCAGTTACACGGTTGGTGGTCATTTGTATCGGCCACCCTAGGAAACTGATTCCGATGTGGACCTATGGCGGGACTAAGCAGAGGAGGGGCACACTCCATGGTAAAGGACCCCTCTTCTTGTTGTTTGGAGAAGTGGGGGCCTGGAGGCAGATACAGTTCCAGGAAGTTGCTATGACGCACGTGGAATGAGCTGGTGGGAACAAGAGGACAAGCCCCAAAGTCCTGGAGAGCAGGAGGAAGGAGTTGGGAGGGGTGAGGAAGCTGGGTGGGGGACACTGGCACTGAGGACCAGGCCCTTAGGTTTAATGAGCCAGGTGGAGAGGAGCCCCTGGCTGTGCTGGCTGCCCAGAACTCTCGGAAGTGATCACACAGGACTGCAAAGGCTCTGCACAGGTGCCTGATGCCCTGCTGTCCTCTGACCCCTTGCAGCCCTGTGTAGTCACTTCTGCTATGTACCATTGGCAGCTTCCAACTCTGGGCTCCCAGATTCTGAGCAGTGAGTGAATCTCTGGGGACTGGCGACCATGATCAGGCTTGAGGGTCTTTGTTTTGGTCAATTATCTGCTTTTCTTATCTGTTTTCTAGCAAGGTTTTGATGGATTTATTGAAAAATTATTTTAGGAGCTCTCTATATCTCTACATGTTATCCTTATGGACTAGAATGTGGTTTAGTTTCTCTCTCCTTTTTTTCGGGGGGGGGGGAGGTATCAGGGATTGAACCCAGGTGCACTTAACCACTGAGCCACATCAAGGGAGCAGCAACTGGGGAGATGGAAAGACCAAGAAGCTTCTGGAATAAGGGGGTGATGCAGAGACCCACAGATCCTCCGCCATCTCCCAAGGTCATATTCTGCTGCAGAGCCCTAAGGGCAATAGATGGTGGCTCCGGCCTCAGTAAAGAGCAAATAGAGCCAGGCGCAGTGGCACATACCTGTAATCCCAGCGGCTCAGGAGGCTGAGGCAGGAGGGTTGGGAATTCAGAGCCAGCCTCAGCAAAAGTGGGGCACTTAGCAACTCAGTGAGACCCTGTCTCTAAATAAAATACAAAAGAGGGCTGAGGATGTGGCTCAGCGGTCGCATACCCCTGAGTTCAAACATCAGACAGCAGTATATTTAGAAGCAGCACAGTTTCCTTTGTGGTTCTCCCTCTGGACAGTGCTTTTCACTTGAGTTTACTGTACTCTCACTCAGAATAAAGTTCTCTTGCTTGGGTTTTGTGTCTGACTTTGAATTTTCTTCCATGGGACACGAGAACTGAGGTTTGGAGCTGCAGCTCTCCACTCGGCTGTGACACCAGGGCTGAGAGGCACTGTGCTGCACGTCAGTCAAAAGGTCTGAAGAGCTTGTTAGGTCAAGCAGGGCAAGAAGCCACCAGTGCCGCTCTGCGGAACTGGCCAGTGGTCAGGCTGTGCTTTGGTCCTGCAGGAGGCCACATCTTCCCAGAGAGGCTGTGCAGGGTGTGCCCTGCTGTCTCCACTCCAGCCCCTCCTGCCCCTGAGGACCTCTGCAGAGGCTTTTGTGCTGGTGGCCATCCCAGCTTCAGCAGACACTTGGTGGCCCTCCCTGCCCTCTTCACCATGGTGTGGAGCAGGTTCTTTAGAAAAGACCCTGGGACCCAAGGAAGAGCTTCCAGCTTCCAGCAGTCTTCCCAGGAACTAAACGTGCCCAGGGGACTGAGTTTGAGTTGCATGGGCCCCAGTTTGGGATGTCTAACAGCCCTGGCCCCTTGGAGAACTCAAGCTGGTTTCCTGGTGACAGGTGCTGGTGCACTGTGTTCAGCTGGTGGGTGCCAGATTCCATGCCCAACAGAGTCGTCAGAGGGGGAAACATCACAAACTGAGGATCGTATTGCTTTGTAACCTACTTTTGTCAACTAATATTTTATAGTTCTTTTTCCTATACTATTTTAAATGGCTGTGTAATCATGCAGGTGTACCGTAAAGTGGTTATTTCAGAACATGGGCTTCATTTTTTTTTTTTTTTTTTTGCTATTCAATATTCTCTTTGTTGATCATCTCTGTACATAATTTTCTGTCTAAATCTCGAAAGTATTTCCTTAAGGAAATTCCAAGAATTTTTTAGTTCAATATCCTAGATACATTTTACCAGATTGCTTCCAAACGGGTTGCCCCTGGCTTACGTGCCCCATTTGGATAGGGCTGGTGATGTGGATCTACACCAGCTTAGGAAAACCCCAGTGGAGCAAATCCTATTATCTGAAAGGAAATGATGATATTTTCAAATTATAATTTATATAACTATCAAAAAACAAAACATTACATAACATTGCAAGAGATTAACAAAACAAGCCATTACAGTCCATGTTTATTTATTTATTTTTGGTCAATTATCTGCTTTCCTTATCTGTTTTCTAGCAAGGTTTTGATGAATTTATTGAAAAATTATTTTAGGAGCTCTCTACATCTCTACATTTTATCCTTATGGACTAGAATGTGGTTTAGTTTCTCTCTCTTTTTTGGGGGGCGTATCAGGGATTGAACCCAGGGGCACTTAACCTCTGAGCCACATTTTTTTTTTCTAGAGACAGGATGTCATTGAATTGCTTAGTGCCTTGCTAAGGCTGGCTTTGAACTTGTGATCCTCCTGCCTCAGCCTCAGGTGTCACTGGAATTACAGGCATGTGCCACCGAGCTCAGCTGGAATGTGGTTTACTTTTGTTTTGGGTTTGGTGGTTGTCCACCTGCCAAAACTTTATGTTTTTATTGTCAAAGTGATTGGCCAATCGCTTTGTGACATGTCTGTGACTTACAAAGTCCTTCCTGAGAGATGGCTTCCTAACTGGGTTTAGAGATAGCCTTTTCCTCTTCTTGGGATCTCTATTTTTGGTAAATTTTGAACAAACATCCTTTTCCCAAATACCATTTTCCCGGGAACATCTGGAATGCTGGAATGTGTTTGCCCTGTCCCTCCTCCCCAGAGGTTGGTGTGGGGTGGGAAGAGGCATTTCCACTGGGATGCTCTCCGGCAGGGAAACTGGCGGGAGTGGGGAAGTGAGATTCAGAAATGGCTCTTTCTGAAGCTCCAAGACAGTCATGGTCTGTTCTGAAAGATGTCTATCTTTCCCACCAAAGAAATGAAGAAATTATCCAAGGTCTCTTCCCGGTGATGTGTCTGCATGATGAAGAACACCTGTATATGGCCCAGATCAGCTCAAAAGGCAAGCTATCCTGCTTCGTGATAGGAGGACATACTCTGGGGCCTGTGGATTTAGCCATAATCATCTCTGCTGTTCCCCCACCCCTGGGAAGCCAATCCCTTGGAGTCCAGACAGCTTTCCATCTCTCAGTTCCAGCAGAGCGCTGACGGCAGTGCACTGACCCCATGTCACACAGTTGGGATCTCTGAGTTCTAACCCCAGTCCTGCCTCCTCCCAGCTGCCTGACCTGGAGGAGTTTCCTGTGTGTGAAAGGAAGACCCTAACACCCATATTGCAGAGCAAGTGTGGGGATCAGATAATGACACCCTGTGCCATGCCTGGCACAGAGTAGGAACACAGTGCTTCTGCATCGCATGATAATGCTGTTGCTGCTGACGCACAAACCATCGTTGCACACACTGTCCCTCGGAAAAGGAAAAAGGCAAAGATGGCCACAGGGTGGGGCTAGGGAAAGAGCTAACAACAGGACTTTGTTATTTTTCTGGTATTTAGGGATTCCGATTTCTTGGTTCTTCAAAGCATCAGTGAAGGGTCTTAGGTCGGGAAGTGTGGTTTTGTGGTTACAAAGGAGCATTGGAGTCAAGAGCTGAGTTCTTGACAGTTTCTAGATCTGCCACTTGTCATTGTGTGACCTTGGTCAAGCTACTTATCTAAGCTGCATTTCTTTCTTTCTTTTAATTTTTTTTTTTTTTTTTGTACCAGGGATTGAACCCAGGGGCACTCAACCACTGAGCCACATCCTCAGACCTTTATATTTTTTATTTTGAGATGGGGTGTTGCTAAGTTACTTAGGGCCTTGCTAAATCATTGAGGCTCACTTTGAACTTATAATCCTCCTTGCCTCAGCCTCCCGAGTTGCTGGGCTTACAGGCATATACCACTGCACTGGGCTTAAACTGCATTTCTTTATAGTAAAATGGGGTTACTAAAAGCGCCTCTTTTGAAGGGCAGTGTTGGACCTAAAAATGAAACAATTTAAGAACGCCTACTGTTAGGACCAAAAGTGGAAAGAGTACAGAAACAGACCAAGGAGAGGACCAACCTCAACAGACCAAACAAACTTTATTGAGCCTTGGAGAGGGGCGCAAAGCCGACCTGAGCAATCAGGAGGGAAGGGCACATGGTGACAGAGAGCAAGGGTTTTTTGTAGGCAACTTAAGAGGAGGTGGGTACAAAGAGCTAGTTTCGAAGAAAACACACTGATGGTCAATCTGACTTGAGCAACAGTTTTTCTGTCCAGGAATAGGCCTCAGGGTGTGGGCAACGGTGGTTCAGGGTGGGTCAGGGAAGAATCAAGCCACCTATAAAGTTAAGGCAAATATATAATTACCTTCCAGAGTGGGACACTTTGGGGAGGGAAAGGAGGCTATTGAAAAGTTGCCCCAGTAACCCAGGATTGTCACAGCCAGCCAGGGCATATTGCCATCCTGTGTGAAGGGCCCAGTGCAGGGCCTGACCCTGAATATGGTCTCAGTGATGGCAGCCAAGTGTGGGGCTTTCTCTTCAACAGCAGTGGCCCATGCTGGACATAAATAAGAACTGTGGAGAGAAGCCCTGAGCAGGGTGGAGTGGGGTGCTCAGCTCACAGTTATTCTCAGAGGGGGATGGGGAGCCACCAGGACCTCAACAACCTGCATCCTCTGGGAGGTTGTCTTCTGTGTCAGGAAGTAAAGATGGAGCAACCTCCTTCCCAGGGCACTGCAGGGGAGGCCCTCTTGGATTGGCCCCTGTCCATTTTCCTCCTGTGGGAGCAAATTAAACCTAGTTCCCCAAAATGCAAAGCCTCTGTTCCAGCTTGGATCAGGCCTTCCCCTCACTGGGTCTATGACTCCCTCCCAGCAGCATCTCGGTGGCTCCAGAGGTCACAGCCTAGGTCTTCTCCTCCTTGACAGGGCCTTGGCTTGGGGCCAGCCAGACATGGAGTGAATGGCTGCTTGTGCGGTCCCTCCTGGACCCTAGTTTCCCTCCAGCCCTGTAGCATAAACACATTCTTGAGGCCTAAACAAGAACCAGGCATGACTCAGGCCTCAGGAATGTGTAACTGGATCGCTCTTCTGGGGGAGAATTCCTCACCCTAAGGTGAGCAGCCAGCTGGCCAGGCCCAAAAGCCAGAAAGGGGGCCTCTGCTTCTCCAAGGAGCATCAGGTGACTGGACAGATTCCAAGGGGAAAACCCCCTTCCACTGCCACCTCACTGTCCCCCCTGCAGCCCTCCAGAGGCTTCATGGTGTTGTGGGGAAGATGGAGCCAGGGCAGAGGGAGTATGCTAACCCCATTCCAAGTTCAGGTTCAGTGCTTAGAGAGAATGGAGCAGGCAGGCTGACTGAGCAGGAACAGAGGCCGGGAGCAAAATGAGCGTAGACATCTATACTCCAGTTTTCCCACCAGCCCCGAGCATGGGTAGAGAAGAGATGCCACTGGATCTGGGACTGAGAGGGCAGTCCGGCCTGCCTGGCCCAGGGAGTATTGGTCCTCTGACCTCCCCAACACAGCCATTGAGAGGCTGCATCTCCAGGTTACCCAGGCCCCACCTGGCCCACACTATGCCAAGGGTTCTCTGGGGACAGAGCTGTGTCCTTGTTCAGTGCCAACAATTATTTTAATAGGGAATCTTGGGTTTAATAGGGATTTATAGATAGGAATTTTTATGTAGATCCCAATTTAATAGGGATTCATAGAAGTCCCCCATTTGATGGCTCTGAGAGTGGCCATATTGCTGGAGGGTCAAAGATTAATGAGGCCCGAGTCTGTGAGCCAGTTACCAAATACGACACAAAATCAGAAACACAAAATAATGGGACCTCAGCAGACACTTTGCTTGGCTTGGTGGAGGGACTCAGGTCTGGGACTAGACAAGACACGGTCACTAGCCATCACCATCTAGAGGACAGTGTGCAGGTATGGTGCTGACCAAGTCCTAAGAGTGACCTGCCTTCCTTCAGGTGGGCTAGGGAGATTGCAACCCTGACAATGTGGTCCACAGAGCAATGCGGAGCCCTAGGGGTTGTGAAGGGGGCCACACCGGAGGCCCAGTATCTGAACACCCTTCCTATGCTGGAGAACCCCCAGGGAAGGGGAGAGCCCACCTCCTCCCACCGTGGGAGACCACATGGGGCTAATCCTTCTCCCAGCTCCTGGGCCAGAGTGACATTGTTAGTGAGGCTTGTCCAGTGGGCCCTTCCCCCCAGGACTGCAAATGTGCAGGGATGAGGCCAGGCTTCAGAAGAGGCACTGAGGACTGCCAGGCTGAAGGACTCCAGCTGTGTCCATCCATAGGTGGCAGGTCCTGGCATAGTTTCCCCTAGTGAGATCCAGTTATGCTCCCTCCCCAAGATCTTACTAGTTCCCAGCCTGGTCCTCCAGCCTGATAACCCAGTGAGCCCTTGATTGGTCCCTACAACAACCCTTTTCCACATGAGTTGGCCAAAGCTGGTTCCTGTGGGTGGCACTGAAGGTGCAATACCATGGGATAGCATGTGCCTAGGCTCAGGTGTGACTAGTGGGCCCAGGACAGCTCAGAGGGGTTATCAATGGAGTCAGACCCTACTATGGCATGTGCGTACTCTGGAATCCCTGCTTGCTTCCGGCATTGAGCAGAGGCTGGAGTAACTGAGGATCTTGGTTCTGAGCAGAGGAGCTTGTCTCAGAGCTTTCAGGTGAGGCTGGGGGTAACAGGTGTGCCGTGGGAGGAGGGCCTGGGAGTAGCCTAGGGCAGGACTCCTCCTTGGCCTGGTCAGAGCAGCAGCTTCGCAGGCTTTGGAGGTCCTGACCCTGCTGAGAGGTTGTCTGCCTGGACCTGAGTTCCTTGGGTGGGAAGAAGCCCAGTATAGCAGGCACTTGTCCACATGTGACAGATCCTCCCTGAAGCAGAATGCGCTGAGCCCAGTGGGCTGAGGTCACGTCTGCACGTGACAATCTTCTCACTGTCCTTTGGTAGGGACATATGGTGCTGTCCTTCTGCCCTCATCAAGAAGGGGTGGTGGCAAGGAGGTGGGCAGAGGAAGGGCCTAGAGTGAAAGGAGCCGACAGGTGTGGGGAGACGTGCTTGTCTCTGGACCCTCTCAGCTGGAAGTGAGAAAATCTAATGACCCTCCCAGGATCTGCCACCCTCCACCCCTCACTTACCCTGGCAGTCTGAGAGCCAGTCCTTCCCCAGGACCTCTCTTTCCCTCTGTTCCTTATCACCCAGCTCCATCCAAGCTAGCTGTTCGTTCAGAGCTCCCATTCCCTGATGGAGAAAGCTGTATCTCTCTAGGCTCCCTGGGCTGCTGGACATTCCATCTCCCCTCAACAGAATGGTGGCCTTCACCTTCCAGAAGGTGTCAGGCAGTGTTCCTGCCCCATGACTCCCGGCCCTGGTGTTCATACCCTGACTAAGTCCTCCTTTTGGATGGGGATGCACAGAACATGTTTATAGCCAACAAAGAAGGGCAAAGGTAAAGGAATTTTACAGGTAAGTAGGGCTCTGAATCAGCTGGGTTTGAGTTAACCAAAATAGGTTTTTCTCTGGGTCCTGGCTCAGTCATGTGAACACCCTTGCAAGAGGGGCAGCCCTTCCTGAGTAGAGAACATCTCCACACAGGTTTGATGAAGCAAGCAGCCACCTTCAAGAGGCCTAGCTAGTGAAGAGCCACAGGCAGCCAAAGGGACTCTAAGGCAGCCTCTGGCAAAAAACTAGGGACCTCTATCTTATCACTTCAAGGAAATGTGTGAGTGTGGATGCAGATTCTTCCCCAGCTGAGCCTCCTGATGAGATTGAGCCATGAATACCTCGATGACAGTCTTGTGAGACCCTAGCTCAGGGTCCAGGTAAGCTGTGCCCAGACTCCTAATCCGCAGAAATGTGAATCAAAAAGGGACACTGTCCTAGCCTGCTAACTTTGTGGTGATCTGTTATGCAACAATAGATTCTATTACAGGCAGGGAGTTGGGAGGCTTCAAGATGTCAGGCTGGAGCTTGGAGACGGCACAGGTGTCTTGCTTCGTCCAGAGTCTGAGTCCTAAACCCCCCCCCCCAACCCCACCTGAAGCCTCTAATAAGCCAGAATCAGCAGCTAGACAGTGGGTAGGTCCTAGGCTGGGGTTGGAGCTAGTCTGGAGATGAGGGTCTTTCCTGGGACCTGGTTGACAATCTGCAAACTAGGAAGGGTGTGGCTAGAAGTGTGTGCCTGCCCGTGGCATCTGTGTGGGACATTCACCTGAGGCATCCTGGGGCCTGATCCCATTTCCTCAGAGTGAGCTCGGCATGGGTGGGTTCCTGCTCACAAGGGCTGTGCATACTGAATTCATCTTTTGACTTTTAACAAAAACTTCTGGCTTGCTCGGCTTGCTGGCCCCTTGCCTGCTGGGTGTCTTCTTCCAGTCCCTAATCGTTCATTTAACCCCCACATCCTTGTCAGTGTTTGATGTCATCTGACCTGGTAATTTTTGCCATTTACCTGGGTGTGGAACAGGATCTCAGTGTTTAAATTTGTATTTTTCCAGTAACTAGTAACATTGGTCACCTGTTGGTGACCTTGTTCATCATTTGGTTTCCCTTTCTGTGAACCCTTTTCATAACCTCTCTTTTTCACTTCCTTTCTCTCCTGGAGATTTCTCAGGGCTTCCAGCTGGTTTGAAGGCCAGGGACAGCCTCTCAGCCCTCGCCTAATTCCCATATCTCTGTTCAGCTGGGGCCACCAGGCCCTGGGCCTTCTCTACCAGCCCTGTCCCCTTAATGCTGAGTCCCCCTGAGTGGCCAAATTCTGAGAAGGGTGGTGGGGATGAGTTCAGGGTGTTCATACCTTAGGTAAGTGCAATGGTAGAAAGACCCCTAGCTAGCTTTTCTATTGAATCAAAACTTTTTTCCTTATTTTTGAAAGCCAGTAGGGAGAGAGGGGAGAGGGGAAGGAAGACCATGTGCACAGCCTTTGTGGACACAGCCTGAGCTGAGTACTTTATGTGCCTAGCCTCAGGTCATTCTGACAGTACCCTTGTCTTTTTTAAATTATTTTCTCCGTTGGAAAGATGGAACACACAGGAATCAAAGAGTCTTGGAAATTAAACCATAACCCAGAACCTGATCCTCGGCCTCCCAGGCCAGGTCCTGGTCCTATATTGGGGGAAGGGTTCCCTATTAGACTTGTGGGTGAGCCACTGAATAGTGATTTTCCTCCCATTGCAGGGCCCAGGCAGGCTGGTGGACCCCACCTCCCAGAAAGAGCACAGTGACAAGAGAACTAGGAAAAAACCACAAATGACCCCATTGAGTCTGCTGTGTGCCCTAGGGGCTTCCGGAGCAAACAATGTGTCTGTTGTCTCCTCAGGACCGGAAGCCCCCGCCCCCCACCCCTGCAGGGCCCACCGATGAGTCATGCAGGATATCTCCTGCGCTGGGCTTTGTTGTGCCGACAATCTCTCAGCCCAGCCTGAAATGGCAGATGATCTCATCGGGCAGGATCTGGGGAAGCCCTGTCACTTTAGCCCCAGGGAAGCTCACCGCCCACAAACAGCCCAGACACTGGAGCCCCAGCCTTGAGAGAGTTCCTGGAGGCGGTGGGTAGGCGCTGGGCAGCTCCCCTGCTCCTCAGCCAGCCCTTGCAGAGCCAGCCAGGAGGAAGAGCCTGTGCCCCCGAGTCCAGGGAAAGCCCCGCTTTGTTCTCTCAGGACACCGCGCGTGTCTGGTGGCCGCCCACCCTCAGCTGCGTCCTGTGGAGTTTCCTGGCTTCCAGAGAAGCCCCCCATGAATACATTGGGAGTCCAAGGAAGGCTGACCTGAGACTGGCAGGAAGCCGGGGGCTGGTACAGCTGCCAAACCTGACTATCTGGGAAGACTGGGAGGGAACACACCAGACTTTCCGCATGACAGCCTTCAGAGGACTTCAGAAATAGAAATTTAGGAATGCTGAAGCTATTTGTATTCTTTGAACTTGGATATTACTATTGTTTGCTGTTTAATGTGTATCTCACTGTCTGATACAGACCCGTGCTCTGGGTCCCAGCCTGACGCCTACTGACTATGACCATGAACAAGGTACTTTTCCTTCCCAAGCCTCGGTTTCCTCCCCCTGACAAATGGTGGCAGTGGTGCTGCTCAGACAGCTGTCATCAGCACGTGTGCGACTGCACAGGCCCAGCACCCAGGTCATGGCCCGCAGGAAACATGGCCTCCCCTCTTCTCTTCGCTCCCCAGAGCTTTGAAGAGGCTCTAGGTTGGGCATTTGTTCATCACCTCTCTGAGGTTCATGGCCTGAGTCCCTTCCTTGGGAACACCCACCTTTCCTCGGCACACAGGTGGTGGGTGGGGGCACCTGCTAGAGCCTCTGGGAAAGAACCGCCCTAGTTGTCATAGTGCCAAGGATGGTGTCATCGACTGGGCTAGGGCTCTACATCTGTGGGTTACCATGGTGAGTGACTGCTCAGAGGCCAGATCAGAGAAAATCACTGTAGAGAGAGGAAGTCCAGATGCTCAAGGCCCCAGGCAACAGGTGTGGGGATCTTCCCAAGTCTTCTCCTGTGCAGACTGTGTCTTCTTAGAGCAGGGCTGGAGCCACGGAGGAGCTTCAGGTAAGACACCAGGCCCTAGTCAAGAGAAGCCATTCTTATCCCTGCCCTGGGCAGCCCTCCTGAGCCCCACTTCTGAAGCACAGTGGCATGAGCCTTCTTCCTACACCTTTGCCAGGGAGCAACAAGTTACCTGTAGGGAAGTGACTCACCTCTGAGTGTTCCCTACCAGAGCTTTCCAGCCTACTGGCTCATCATGAGACATCAGACACATTACTGCAGCTTTTGCAAGCCCCTGGTCACCCCTGACCACATTACCCAGCTGTGAAGGGAGCTGAAGAGTCACTCTGGAGATGTTGGAAGAGGCCACTTTGGGCAGGCTTAGACAGGTGGGTCTGTCTTTGCAGGTGGTTCTGACACACCTATATATTGTAGAGCTGTATGAGACAGTGCCTGGGAGCCCAACTCTCACCTGGCCAGTGCCAGACAGTGCTGCTTGACAATGCCCCCTCATACTACAATCTTCTGTCTACCTGAAGGAGTAGCTGCTCTAAGAACATGATCTAGCCCAAGGTTCAAAATTGTGGTCATTTCAGGTTAGGCATGCTTATGGTTTAGATACAAGGTGTCCCCCAGAAGTTCATGGGTGACAATGCAAGAATGTTCATCGGTGAAATGATTGGGTTCTGAGAGCCTTAACCTAATTATTGGATTATTTCACTGATATGGATTTTTTGGGTAGGCAGGTAGGGTGTGACATGCCTTTGGGGTTTATATTTTGTTCCTTGTAAGTGAGCTCTCTCTGCTTCCTGGTTGTCATGAACTGAGCTGCTTCCCTCTGCCACACCTTTCTGCCATCATCTTGGGCCCAGAGCTATACAGTTAGTTAACCCTGAATTGAACCTCTGAAACTGAACCAAAATAAGCTCTCTTCCTCTAAGTTGTTCTTGTCGATCCTTTGGACATAGAAAAAAAATCTGTCTAAAACAGGCACCAAGGTCTTAGCTGATAGCCTCTGTTTACCTCCACGTTCTACCGCACTCTACTTCCCAGTCTTCCCCAGCCACAGAGCAGCACCCGTATACTCCCTAGTGGGCCGTGCTTTGAATCTTCTCCCATGCCTCCTAGGGCTGAGAGATGTTCTTCTCACACCTGAGTCAGAGCTGTATCAGAGGCAGGTTGATTCAAGCCACTGACAGGCCAAGTAAATGCAAGGAGGCTGGAAGGTTGCATGGATCCAACCTTCTTTTTTCGGAGAACACGGCACGTGGGTCAAAGGAAGTTTTGGATGAGCCACTTGGGGAGGAGTGGAGACCCCCAGGAATCACACTTGCTCCTGACCCATGGTTGGGTGGTCTCCTAAGAAGACCCAGCCTGCAAGCTTTAGTCTTTCCAAGAGGCTGTGTCCATCAAAAGGGTCCTCCTTTTCTCCCCTCTCCCCACTTAGCTCACAGAGGCCCCTGCATACGTGAATCCTGAATTGATGGTGAATGAATATCAGTTTGCCACGTCCTCCATTCATAATCTCCCTGAGCCACCCCACGTCTCAGTCCAGGGCCAATGGCAAACACTCCTGGCCTTGCAAACTCAGCTCAAGTGGCTCTTCCTCTGGGAAGCTCAGCATAAAATCAGTGCCAAACACAAGGACTGCTTCTCATTCTTTCTCCACACGTATGGCAATGCCTGGCCCGCTGTAGGTGTGGAGTGTTTAAGAAATGAATGGCGGAAGCTCCCTGACCCTCCCCTCTGTGCAGCTGTGAACACCCCGCATCACCCTCTTTCTGGGCTGACAGTGAACACCTGCTGCATGCAGAGAAAAAGGTACTTGATGTCATTCCGGGTGTCTGGCGCGGGGATCCTCCCTCTTCCTGCACAGATGTGCTTACCCGCCCGGGGCCTGTGGCTATCCTGGCCCCTGAGCTCTCAGCACATCACCAGCTCGCTGCAGGTCAGGCAGCAGGGACACCCTCACTGTGGTCACCCAGGTCCAAATCCAGCTTCCTATGCTCTCTCCTCAGGGCCCCTGGCCTCCCTGTAGCCTCCTGACAGCCAGCCCCTGGAGCAGCCAGAGGAAGAGCCCCTGAGCCCAGCTTTCCTCCTGACACGGCTCAGCCTTCCAGGCACAACAGCAGGTGCACCCCTCCTTGCTGCCTGCCTGGAGGGCTTCTGGGACCTGGTCCCAGCTGTCCTCTCTGTCACCTACCCTCCTGTGAGCCTACTCGCCATATTCCCTCTCCCTCCCTGGCAGGCCCACGACAGCCTTCGGTGGTCTCCAAGGCCCAGCTCTGCCCTCAACTACCCCATTGCTTCCCTTTCTGGCCCACGCAGCCCCGTGAGCTCACTCTCATCCACACATTCCCTGTGGACTGATTATTCCAGAGTTAGACTCTTTGGAGCTTTGGTCTACTTCCCATAATTATGAGCACCTACTGTATGCAGAGCACTCATCTCAAATAGACCTTCAGAGTCAGATTAGCCATGGCCTGCTTGGACGTGGGCTCCAGGTGTTAGGTCCTCTGGGATTGGTGTTGCCACAGGGCTGAGGACCTTTGGGGACACTTATGTGATGTGTGAATCCAGCTCAGGCCTTCCCTCTAGAGTGGTCAGACCTAGAACTAGAGCCTCATTCCAGAGGTCCCAAGAAAATTTCTAGGGAATTCCCAGGAACCATCCATCTTGGACATCCACCTGGAAAAAATCCATTGGTGGGAATTCTATTCCCTATCATTTGTTTCCCCTCTGACTGAAAGAATATGACCAGTTGTCCTCTGATTCTTAGTAAGCAACCTGTTGTTATGGTGAACAGAAACTGAAACCCCAGCCTGGAACGTCCTGCTGCTGATAAACATTGTTTCCCATAAGTCAAGCAAGACCCAAGAAACTGGAGACTCACCACTACCCATCAACTTGCACCTCACTTGCACAATAAAAGCCCCCAGCTGGCGGCAGGAGTCCCACTCACAATGAAGACACCACTCAAGGCCTCTCTCCCCTGCAGAACTCCCCAGGCCAGCAATGTAGCAGGCACACTGATGCTGAGATGGTCTGTCCCCACTTTAGAAAGGTCAGGGAGCTAGAACATGGTGGAGCTGGATGCCAACTCGGCCCTATCCCGATGTCAACAGCCTCTAGAATCAGGTGGAGGTCTCAGGGTGGTCTCAGGTCAGTGGGCAGACAGGGCTGCCTAGCATGGAAGGCATGACTTGAGTGACAGGAGGGTTGTTCTGGGAAGGCTTCTCAGAGGGAAATTCCAATTGGTTCTCTGAGGACAGAAAAAGAAGAGGAACTTCCAGGGTGGAGAATTCAGGTGCAAGAAGTCACATGAGCAGAGGTTGGCTCATGTGGAGGAAGATGGGGAAGGGATGGGTTTCAGTTCCACTCCTCAGTCTCCTTACCCCATAGCTGCCAGGAGGCCCTTGTGTATTCCCCTTCATGAACAGTTACCCCTTTAAAAGAACCTCCCCCCTTGTGTGTGTGTATCAGGGCTCACACTACTCACACCTTCATTTGATTTCTCAGCCACACGTGTTCTTCCTGGTTGGAGTGACCAAAGGGAGAGAGTGGCCCTGAGGATACACAGGAGTCACTGCCCAGGCCCCATGTGGAAGAGCCCAGCCCCAAGGACCAGGCCTGGGGATCAGCAAGGCACACCTGGAGAGCAGAGGAGGAAGAGTTTCACCTGCGCTTCCTCCTGGTGCACTGCCCTCACCTGGTGCTTCAGTGGGTCTGAGCACCCTTTGGGAGCCTGCAAAGTGGAAGCCAAGCTATTGAAGCCAAACAGCATGTTGGGGCTCAGAGATGGAGGAGGAGGCAGCCAATACTTATTGGTCTCATCTGGCTTTAAGAGTCAGCTGCCGGGTTTCAATAAGCCCAGGAGGCTCTAAGACCAGGGATCCTGGGCTCAGGGGTGGATACAGATGTTTCTGGGCTTCATGCCCCTCAGCACTCCCACTGCAGCTATCGCACCAATTCAGGTACACATCCCACCAGGCCCCTTTACCCCTGGAACGTGGCTTCTATCTCTAGCTCAGCAAATGCCTCCCTTAGTGGTGGGAATAGCAGCAGAACCAATAGCCCTCAGGACCCCTTGATCTGAAAGCTCCAGAGAAACCAAAACAAACTCCCAGCCAGAATGTGAGACCGAGTGGGGAGAGCGGGAAAGGCCCCGGCTTTGTCTTAGATCCAGACGTTTACATTTTCCACATTAATGAACTGGGAAATGGCTTTTTAAATGCCAATAATAACAACTACTATCCCCTCTATGTTCTCATTTGATCCTGGCAAACACTAAGTGAGGCCACCATTATGATCCCTGTTGTAGAGATGAGGGGATTGAGGTTCACAAAGGACCTCAAGGTCCCAGGTGAGTTCACACCTGAGCTGAGACCTGAACCCAGTGTCACCACTTCTTTCCCAGTTTGTTGGTAGAGCATTGTGTGCCCATTCAGGGATAGGGTTAGATGGAAGGCTCTTTTCTGGTTCACTTGAGCCTCCCAGCATGGACACACCCAGATGAGGAAGCAGACTCTTGTGAGGTGGCCAGAAGGTCAGCCTGGCCCAGCACTGCCTTTCTCAGCAGTGCTGAGTGAAAGTCACCTGCCAGCCAAGCAAGGCTAGCCAAGTCATCAGCCCAGGCTGACCCCATGCCCTGGGATACGGTCTCTGTCTTCCCTGGCCTGTGGCATTTGTTTCTTCCCTCTGATCCCTTGGTCCTCTGGGGCCTGGCCATAAGTTCTCCCTCGCTTCCTCTGAGGCCAGTTTGCCAAGCCCAGGCCCTTTGAAACTGCAGAAATGGGGCAGCCCCATGTCATCTGCTGGCAGAAAATTAGCCAGGGACTAGATCTCCTGGAACACTAGGATTTTTAGTTTAATATCTTTAACAGAAAAAGAAAACATTGGATTCAGAAATAGTGGTTTTGCAAATGCATCTATTTCCAACGCTCACTGCCGGACAACTAGAGCTTGCTCTTTGAGGATGGCCAGGTGGTCAGTGGAATTCTACCAGGTTCACTTGAGTCTTGGGACCTTAAGGTTTGCATCATGAAGCTGCGTGTTACCGCACTTCCATGTGGCAGATGGCCTCGCCACCGCAAGGGACTCAGAAGTCAGGAGCAGGAGACACCAACAGAAGTGCAATTAATCAGAGCAATTGCTTCCCCTGCTGTGAACATGCCACTTCCCGGGGTGTGGAGGGCAACACACGGAAGGACCTGCCTTTGCGTCGCTGCAGCATTCAAAACCACGTCAAATATGCAACGTGCTTTCATTTTTGACATGGGTCTCCATGAAAACTGCTGCAGCCACAAGCCAGCCAATGTGCAGGGCAGCAAAGTCCCTGGCTCTCCTGGCCCGGGTGGGGACGGGTGGGGACGAGTGTTGTGCTTCACCAGAAGCCAAAGGTTCCCTCCAAATCAATATAATGAAAGCTTCTGACGGAGACTGGCTGGAATCCCGGCTTTGCTAATTGTTATTTTTATGGGAAAATTACTTGTTTTTGTTCCTTGTGAACCAGAAGAAGGAAAACAACTTAAGGTAGTTGCTGAACAGGATGGGAAAGCCCGCTAGCTCCCTAGGGAGATGACACCTGAGAGCTGTGGATTTGGTGGGACTGGGGGAAGCAAAGGCCCAGGGGCTGGTCTACCTACCCTATGCTAGTACTTGCTTGGGAAATTCTGAATCTTGGGTTTCAGTGTACAAACTGGTGATTTAAAACCTGCTGAATTATGTGAGTTTGGGGAATTAAACGAGTCAGGGGCTAGGGGAAATCCCTGGGAGGAACAAGTTATAAAGAATCCCAAGGTGTGAGGGTGGGAGCAGGTGATCAGGAGGAGAGGGTCCTTTGTGGGAAGGATAAGGCTGGTGCCTCCCCTGGAAGCCAGAGAACCAGGCAGATCCTGAACAGCTGGGTCTCTTGCTGTGGGACCCAGGGCCTGAGGAGGAGCCCTGAGGCCAGGGGAAGTTGCCCTCAAGGTTTCCCCTACCCCAGGGGTCTGGGTTCCCCTCTGCTCCCCACAATTTTGGCCAGGCCTTGGGAGAGAGGGCCCTGATGGCCCGTTTCAGCTACTGGACTAGGAGGAAGCTATTTGCATTTCCCCCTTCACCCAACTCAGCAGCAGAGAGGCTTTGGCATGGGTTGGTGGGAATGGGGCTGCCTTCTGCTTGCCAGTTGGGGAATAAGGGAATGGGGGAAGGGCTGGTCCCAGGTGGTGCTCCTGGTGTCACTCCTTGAATATGGGTGAGCCTCTGAGAAGAGGGAACTGCTGGGACCTCTGCAGGCCACACCTGTGTTCCTTACTTACAGCTCGAATAACCATGAATTTGGCAGTTTGAACAGCAGATGATTCATTTCTCCTGGTTCTGGAGGCCCGGGTGTAACATCAAGGTGCTGGCAGGGTCCTGCTTCCTCAGCAAGCTCTAGGGGAATCCCTCCTTGCTGTCCACCTTCTGGCAGCCCCCATATTCCTGGGCTTTGGCAGCATCACCCCGTCTACCTGACTTCACATGGCCTTCTTGGCTCTGGGTGTCAAATCTCCATCTTCTTTCTCTTAAAAAGATACTAGTCATTGGGTTTGGGGCACCCTAAATTCAGGATGGTCTCATCTCAAGACCCTTTACTTAATTACACTTGCATTGCTGCGCAGGGTGGTGCACACTTGTAAACCCAGTGGCTCAGGAGGCTGAGGCAGGAAGGTCATGAGTTCAAAGCCAGCCTCAATAGCTTAGCAAGGCTGTAAGCAAATTAGCAAGACCCTGTTTCTAAATAAAATATCAAACAGGCTGGGGATGTGGCTCAGGGGTTAAGCACCCCTGAGTCCAATCCCTGGTACCAAAAAAAAAAAAAATTACGCTTGCAATGACTTTATTTCAGAAAATGTCATACCCCCAAGTGCTAGGGGTTAAGACTTGAGCATGTCTTTTGGGGGAGACACGATTCAACCCACTATAGTAACATTTAGAGATTCCAGGGATTTAGACCCAATTTCTTTGGGGCTTTCATCCATGGACTCTGCCTACCATATCTCCTATGTTTTCATGGCCACCAGTGGGCTCTGGCCCCAGAGACTACAGATTCCTGAACTGGACTAGATGACAGGCAAGATGCCCAGCCCTCTTTCCTCCATTGGAACCTGGCAGAGGTAGGACTGCAGCCCTAGATCCTTGGCTGCCTGTGTCTGTCCACACAGTTCTGGGCAGGTAGACAGGATCATCTGGGGCTGGTCCCAGGGGCTGAAGCTCCCTGCTGGAAACAGGACGATGGAGCCTGTGAAGATTATAATGATTACTGCTACTGATTGAAGCTCTTGTATGTTCTACAGACTTTTCTTCATGATTCCACTAAGTACTAACAATAATTCTGACCATTTTATAGACAAAAATACTGAGGTTGGTAAGCTTTTATAACCTGACGTACGTGTCAGTCACAGTTTATAAGTGGTAGAACCAAAGTGATAACCTGAGTTGCTTACAGGACATGGTCAGCATCTCTCCTTGGCAAACTAGGATCCTGAATCGCAGGCACAGGGTAGAGTGGCGGTTAGGGAGAGAGTCCCAACCTCAGGGCTCCACCAAGGCCTGAGTCAGGGGTCTTCATGGTCCCAGGGCTCATGTTATGGATGGTGGTGGCATTGGTGGTGCAGGTTCTGGTGGGAACAGAGAAGTGGCCCCAACCTGGAAATCCTGGTGTTCCGAGCAGACAGAGCCAGATTGGGAGCTGACGGTTGACCAGGGCCAGAGTACTGCTTCCCAGGCCAGCTCTCCCCAGTGCTGGCTGTCTCCTTCCAGGAAGGGCTTTGGGACTGAGCAGCCCTGGACACGGCAAGAAACCAGAAACCCAGGGCTCAGACCCTGTCCTGGCTTTATCGGTCCTGTGACTTTCGAAAATGATTCAACCTCTCTGAACCTGGAGTCCCGGGAAGTCAGATGAGGCGAGTTGGGTAGGCAGGCGGGGGCTGAGAATTGGTCAGGGGTCTCTGGTCCTGTCCTGCCCGGAAGCTCTGGTCTGCTGGAGGGGAGCAGACAGAACTAAACAGACCTGATCCGTATTCTGCCCAGGCCTCCCAGCACTGGGGAAGTGGCGGGCTCCATTTCCAGCTCTTGAATTGACGCCTCCTCTTGGTGTGGGAATCCAGGAGCATCCAGCATTTGCTGCCCCAATGGCTCCACAGAGAGGCTCCCTGCAGAAGTCCTGGTGCTCCTTCTTCCCAGGGAAGGAGCTCAGAGGTGCTGTGGGCGGCTGGGGGGCCCTGCCGGGTCCTGGAGGGCCCGAGGGGAACAAGCAGGAGGGAAGGTGGGTCTTCTCTACTGGCTTCTCCCCTCAGGAGGAGGGGGGTCTGGGGGCTCCCAGGACTATTTTTCTAATCTGTGGCGCCAGCCCCAGTTTGGCAAATGACCCTTCAGGGAACCAGGGCAATAAAGTTGGAATGTCTCGGGCACAGGAAAAAGGACACAAAGGCAACAGTGTAGGGAGGGTTCTGCAGGAAGAGATGGGAACCGGGGTCCTGGGCTGCTGGGAAGGTCACAGGCTCCAGGAAGCAGGCGGTGACCCTGGGGCTCAGGCAGTCGGGGGTGGGGGGGGGTCTCTTATGGCAGACTCCAGAGCCTGGCTGAAGCCCACTCCCCAGCCTGGACCTGGGTGGGAAAACACAGACGGAATGAGGGAGAGGAAGACCTGGTAAAAGGGGTGCAGCCTAAGGAAGGGGGTGCGGGGGTAGCGTCTCTCCTGGCTTCAGGCCAGAGGAGTCGAGGAAGAGCTGACTCCAGAGTCAGGCCTTGGCTTTCATTTTCCTTTTCTAAGGGCAAAGTCAATTCAGGCCATGTGTAACCCCTGCTTGAAGGAAACCAGAGGGGAGGGGACTCAGGGCACGACCCAGAAGCTAGGCCCTCCCCACTGTCCTCCCTGTGTGGCCTTCCTCAGGTCCCCTCTGCTCTTACCTTGAATCCCGCCATCCTCTCCAGGCCTCCTGTGGCTTCTCAGGGTCCTTAGTAAGATCAAGCTCCTAGGTGGTCTTTGAAGCCCCCTCATGATCTGGCCCTGCTGTCCTCCCACCCCCAGACTTAACTCCCACACTTCTCCGTCACAGAGAGCCACTTGCTTCTGACCTCAGGCCCTGCCCATTTTGCTCTCTTTTCTGAAACACCACTTCCTCTCTTCTTCCCTAGCAGGACCGTACCTGGCCCCTGGGATTGCGGTACAGACAGTGCTTCAAAGGAAGCAGCCCGGCTTTCTGCTCGGTACCCACAACACCCTCCGCCACAGTTCTGGAAACACTGCCAGCGTTTAGACATGTCCCATCTCTCTCTCAGCATCCCAAGCAGCCTGGGAAATGATGTCCTAGTTCAGCCACGCTGAGGGCAGGTGCCCAGGTGCCCAAGTGCCCAGAAAGCATTTGACAGAGAGTGAGGTGGAGAGCTCAAGTTCAGCTACCTGGGGGTGAACTTTGGAAGGCTGAGAAATGGAAGGGATGGGAAAGTGCATACCCCTAGGGTGAAGGTATAATGCTTTAGATTGGAAGTGGGGCTCCAGGTTCTGGTGTCTTTGACTAAAAAGAAGGAGAAAACTGCTGCAGTCTGGCTGGGCACAAAATCACGAGCCACTCAAGTAGGAACAAACTTTATTTTTTGAAACTGCCGCCAATGCTCCGACCGCGCCAGGGAAGATTGCCGATCCACCCACGCGGTGTTCTCCCGGAACCCCGGAGCAAGTTCCTCCCCCCGGAATTCCCTCCTACTGCACTTCCCCAACCAATGGGAACTCTCCAGGAGTCCCGCAGCAGGCCGAGGTGAACAGCAGGAGTCCAAAATCCATATGAATGTAAATCTTAACATAATCATATCATCTCAATGGCTAGCTGGCGTCACCTTTCAACCAAAAATGCCATGCATCATATTACATGGCTGTGGCTCTTAGCATCTCCCCCCTTCTGTTTAATTAAGCAACAAGCAATGTGGCTAGGGACCGTGCCTATTAGGTTTGTCCAATTCAACATATGGTTCTTACCCGTCATCGGAAAACTGACCTCTAGGCGTCAGCCTCCTGTCCTAGGTTGATACCACTGCAATTGGATCATACCCGTCACTGACTACCGGTCCAGCATATAGCCATACTTGTGGATAGGTCTATGCACCAGTGTGGGGGGGTGAAGTTCTTTGCCTCACCTCTGTTGGCCCCCAGATTTGGCCTTGGTGCCAGTGGGGGGGGGGTGAGGTTCTTTGCCTCACCTCTGTTGGCCCCCAAAATTAGACCATCACTAGTAGAAGGGAGGAGGATACAGAAATGCCACGACACCAAGTCAATTTACGGCTCCTTAGGAAAAATTGCATCACTGGTGACACATCAACAAAGATACGCCAGCATTACCAAAATTCGCTGCATCAACAGATAGATCACAGTGCATACAAGTGATACATAGTCCAGGCAAGTTCTATAAGCAGTTCAAAGCAGAGGAATCTATCAATATGTCCATTTCCTCCCAAAATAAATCGACTCATTGATTGAACATTACTTGTTGAGTTATTATTCATTGATGTATCAGTTTATACAGTTTGTTGTGATAATTATCGAAGAAGTTGTAGTTTGGTTTCATCTTTGTCTTCACCGGCACTGGGATGAAAATAGGGATTCTGACAATGATGCTAAAAAAATATGTAACATTTCAACAGGTATTAAGAAAACAATTTTTAGAACAATTTACATTATCCTGAACAGAATTATTAAATATAATGAAAAGGAAAGGTGAAAGTAAACAAACAGATCTGTTAACCTGCTTATTTGTACACATATTAAAACAATCTTCAACAGCTGTTTACCCAATTTAAATTAAACCATTAAAATCACGTGAATAATAAAAAAATTCGGATCCATTTATTCATGAGCGCTTTTCATATATGATATATGGACATACGCACATACAGACATACAACACAAAACAGAAGTGTGTACACGTAACATACAACACATAAGACAATAGTAAAGGCCTTGTAGCTTTACCTAGGTGAAGTCTCCATTGCAATGTTTAAAAACTCCATAGTCAAAAAATAAAACTGATCAGAAAAACATTAACCTAGGTCTGTATGAACTCAAAAATAAAATAGAACTTTATGATGTGGGAAAAAGCAATAATAAAATAGATATTGAAAAAAGCATCCTGGTTAATCACTGTTGTAGATGTAAGAATACCCAAGCTGGAGTTCTGGATATCAGCTGTTATGGATTTGAGTCAAATCATCTTCCTTTTGGTCTGTAGAAATTGTTCTGTAGAAATTGTTTTGGTTAACCTCTCTGGAATCCAAATCGGCTGCTGTTCTCCCTGTGGAAAAACACAAACAGAGCCCCGACTCCAGACAATCACTAGGTCAGGACCTTTCCATTGTCCTGTTAGAATATCCTTCCAAAGTACCTTAGGCTTATGTACATTTTTTGGATACAAATGTCTTTCCACAGCACTAAGCCCTGATGAATCCAAATTTAAAAAGTTTAGAGTAAAAAGGGTTATTTTAAGTTTATCTTTGGGGGATATATACCCCTTTCCAATTCCTTCCTTCTGTTTTAATAAGTACATTTTAATAGTTTGATGAGCTCTTTCAACTATGCCTTGTCCTTGTGGATTGTATGGAATTCCTGTTATGTGAGTAATGCCAAATGATGAGCAAAATTGTTTAAAAGAGGTAGTAGCATAACCAGGACCATTATCTGTTTTTAACTGTTTTGGAATGCCCACAGTGGCAAAATTTTGTAAGCAATGAGCTATGACATCTTTAGTTTTTTTCTCCGGCATGAAGGGAGCCCATCAAAAATCGGGAAGAAGTATCAACTGTAACATGCAAATATTTTAATTTTCCAAATTCTGGCAAGTGTGTGACGTCTATCTGCCAGATATGGTTAGGTATCAGTCCTCTAGGATTGACTCCAAGATTAACTTGTGGTAAAAATGTCACACAAGGAAACTTTTATGAAAATTTATAGCTTCTTCTATTGTGGAGAAAATATGTATGTCATGTGTAGATTTATCTGCTAATTCATTGCCCAAACTAAGGGCTCCAGGCAATCCTGTATGTGCCCTGATATGTCCTATAAAGAATGGATCTTTTCTGTCCCACATTAGACTTTGTATAGTGGAAAACAAAGAGAAAACAGTAGAAGAAGGGGAAATCCTACCAGCATCTTCAAGGGATACTATAGCATTAACTACATACTGACTATCAGAAAATAAATTAAATACAGAATCTTTAAACATCATAAAAGCTTATAATACTGCATTAAGCTCTACCTCTTGAGCTGATTTTTTGGATACTAAAAATGTGAAAGTTTGATCAGGGGTAACTACTGCTGCTGTACCATTATTTGACCCATCAGTGAATATATTTGGAGCATTCATGATAGGGGTTTTTCTTGTCATTTTTGGAAAAACTACAGGATGCTTAGACCAAAAAGACAACAAAGGATTAGATGGTAAATGATTATCAAATGAAACATTAGATTTACACATGATTATTGCCCAAGTATTTAACTCATTAGCTAACTCATCAATTTGATTCATAGTATATGGAGTAATAATTTTATTGGGAGAAATCCCAAACACTCCCTTTGCTGCTCTTATTCCTTTGAGTATTAATTGTCCTACAGCCTCAGGATACCTAGTAAGAATAGTGTTAGGAGAATAAGATAAATGTATCCACAATAATGGACCTTCTTGCCAAAATACTCCTGTAGGAATATTTTTTGTTGGTAGTACAATAAATAATAAAGGCAAACTTATATCAATTCTATCCAAATGCATATTTTCCATATATGTTTCAATGATTTTTAATGCCTTTCTTGCTTCAGGCGTTAACATGCGGGGTGAATTTGGATCTGATGGACCTTTTAGAATATCAAATAAAGGTCCCAACTCTCCTGTTGGTATGCGTAGATAAGGCCTTATCCAATTTATGTCTCTCAATAACTTTTGAAAGTCGTTAAGTGATTTGAGTTGATCTACTCGTATTTGAATTTTTGGTGGACGGACCATCGTTGAGGATAATAAAACTCCTAAATAATTAATTGGAAGATTTAATTGTACTTTATCTATTGCTATCTCTAGATTATAATTTTTTAATAAATTTGTAAGTGTGGCATAACATTCTAGCAATGTGTTTTTATCTTTATGTGCCAATAACACATCATCCATATAGTGAAATATTTTTAGTTCAGGATTTTGATTTCTAAGTGGCTGGATTGCTTTGTTAACATAAATTTGACACATAGTTGGACTATTAGCCATCCCTTGAGGGAGTACTTTCCATTCATATCTCTGATCAGGACCTTCATGATTTAGTGCAGGGATAGTAAATGCAAAATGTGGACTATCCTCGGGATGAATTGGAATTGAAAAAAAAAACAATCTTTAATATCTATAGCTAAAACATACCAGGTTTTTGGTAAAGCAGACAATTGGGGAATCCCTGATTGAGCAGGTCCCATAATAACCATCTCATTATTAATGGCTCTTAAATCTTGCAATAATCTCCATTTACCAGATTTCTTTTTAATGACAAAAATGGGAGTATTATGGGGAGATACGGAAGGTTGTATATGTCCCTCCGCTAATTGTTGTTTGACCAGGTCATGGGCTACTTGTATCTTTTATTTAGTCAGGGGCCACTGAGGAACCCACACTGGTCTTTCTGATTTCCAAGTAATTTTGATTGTCTCAGTGGCCCTTTCTGAAAATCCAACCCATGTCTATTTATTTCTTGATCTATTTGAATTGGTGCTGTCATACCTTGTTCTTGTTCTCTTAATCTTTTTTCTTTCCTAAAGCCTTGTCCAGCCCTAGTAGTGGGCACGTTAGGATTGATGTTATTTGTTAATGTCAAACCTAATTGATCTAGGACATCTCATCCCCATAAATTTATAGGAAGATGATCCAATACATATGGTTGTATAGTTCCTTCACATCCTTCAGGATCCTTCCAATCTATATTGCCATGTGAAGCAGGTGCTGGGGTGAGAGAAGCCAGTTCAGGAAGAATTTGTGGCCAGGCAGCACTGCTGTGGAAGTGATTTAGGTGGAGTCCAAAGACAGAAAACGTTTGGCTTCCCTGCTTCAGGTAGAGGCCAGGAAGCCCTGGACAGGGCAGAGCCACTCCCATTAATGACCAGGTGGAGGGTGATGATAAGGGACAGAGAGATGGCACCACCTGTCTACTTTCCTGAAAGTAGGGGGGTTGGGTTGCTGCATATGGAGGGATGAACAAGGTTAAGGGAGTGGGTACGGTTTGGGCCTCTGGCTGCTCTACAGCTCAGATGGAATCCTGGCTGTGGCTTGAGGTCTCTAAAACCCAACTCCAAGGGCACAGGCAGAGTTGAGCCAGTGGCTGAGATCTCCCTGGGGTCAATGGAGTTGGGAATTGGAGCCAGAGATCAGGACCCAGTGGGACTTGGTGCCAGGAACAGCATGCGCAGGGGCCACTGCTGGACTTCAGAACAGTATTGCCAAGTAAAATACAGATTAAATCTGAAGTTTCGAGAAACAAAAAAAAAAAATTTTTTTATAACTCTAACTATGTCCCAAAAATTGCATGGAAATACTTTTAGACTAAATAAATAGAAAGTATTTGTTGTTTATCTGAAACTCAAATTTAGTGGCGTGTCCTGTCTTTTTTATTTGCCATATCTGGCCACTTCAGTTAGGTGTCAGCCACATCTGTGAGGCTCTGTGGCCCACAAACTCAATTCCAGTAAAACAGCCCTAAAGCAAACAAACGCCCCGCAGCTTGCACAGAAAACAAAACACGAACTTCCCGAGAACACGTTATTGTCTGAAGGTGGAAGTCTGTGATTTCTGAAGGAAAAAACAGTCTTCTTCTGAGGAAGAGTGAGTCACAGGCAAGCTGAACATGTTTCTCTGGCTTTTGAGAGTGGGCTGATCTCTGCCCAAAGGCTGCCATCAACCCTACAGCCCATGCCACTCCTGGCTACCAGCCTGTCTGGGACCTGATGTCAGCCTCCGACTCCACTGGGGGCCTCAAGCTGCAGGCCAGACTGTGGGTCAGGCTTTAGAGAAGCCAGGGCAGCCCCTGGGTCCCAGGACAACTCTGAGCCAGAGACGGAGAAGGGGCTTCTGGATCCCCAGGGAAGTCCCAACCCTGAGCTTGGGGCTCAGAGTGGGGAGATTATAGTGAGGTGACCCGCACCCCAACAGGATAGGTTCCTACCCAAGAGGTGTGAGCTGCCTGGGAAAATAAAAAGTCTGAAATAATCAGCAAGAAATAAAGACAGAGCCAGAAATTACATTCCAAGAGGAGCGCCTGGTGGGTCTTCCAGTCCTGATAGGAGTGGAACTGAACAACTGAGAAAGAGCCTCATTTTTCATTCAAGGGGGAGTACACCAAAGCAGGGATAAGGTTTCAGCGGGAGGAGTCTTGATTGGGTGCTTGCTTCTGGGTGTGGCAGGGGTCTTGCAGTAAACAGGTTGATTGGCATTTTGGGAGGCTATGTGGCTCTGGTGGGTCACCCCATCTCTGGTACTGAAACTATGCTAGAACTTCAGTGGGAGCTAGAAGAGGGTGCCACCTGGATTGGGCGTTCTCAAACCAGTCGATTCTGACTGGGAGTTCCCGAAACCAGGCTTCCCTGCCTAATGGCTTCAACATCGCTCAGTTTACCCACGGCTCAGTTCACATGGGTCATGGATGGCTTCCAGCAGGAGATATCACCTTGGTCTGCCTGTCTCCCACCAGACAGGAGTTCTTTGAATCTCTGTGTCCCAGGCTCTCCATCCTGCTGAGCACAGGGCCTTACCTGTCCTGGTGAGTGGGAAGGGATGTGGCCAGACAGCTGTGCAGCCCCAGGTCCGGCTCCTGCAGAGGAGCTGCTGCTCAGAACAAGCAGAGGTGTGACACCTAACTGAAGCGTCCAGAAATGGCAAATAAAAAATATAGGACACGCCACTAAATTTGAGTTTCAGATAAACAACAAAGACTTTTTATTTACTTAGTCTAAAAGTATTTCCATTCAATTTTGGGGACATAGTTAGAATTACAAATTTTTTGTTTGTTTGTTTCTCTGAACTTCAGAGAAACAGGTGGCAGGGCCCTGGTTGGGCCAGGGGACTCCTACCTGGACTCAGACTCCTTCTTCCACCCCTTGTCTTGTGCCCATGTGGGAGTAGAGGGTCCTGTTGAAGTTCCCAAGTCTGCTGCTGTCACTCCTTTACTCAAAACCCTGTGGTGACTGTGACTCACCAGAGTGAACGCTGATGCCCAGCAAAGGCCATTTGGCCCTGGATACCTGCCTGACTTAGGCACCTAGGATTGACCCCTCCCTCGCCGGCTCTGCTGGCCTTGCTGGTCCCCGAACAAGCAGGACTGTGGTCTGCTGTTCCTCTTTCCTAGGATTCTCTTCCCTCAATAGGCACAAGGTAAGGCTCACCACCTTACCCTCAGGCTGCCACTCAAGTGCCTGTTCCCCTGACCGCAGCCACCCCACCCCCACACAACCTTCCTTCCTCCTGATGCTCCTCATCTCCTGAGATCTCCGTAGGCTTCAGGCTGATGGTCTGTCATCTCCCACTGGAATGGGCTTCACATCTGTTTTGCCCACACACAAGTCCCCTCCCCAGCTCCTGGGACAGTGTGGCACCTCGCAGGAGGGAGGGGCCCTGAGGCACCAGCAAGCTCAGGTCTGGAGGAGAAGCAAGGAGGAAACTGCCTTTCCACAGGAGCCAGGGAGCCCCTGTGGCCTGGCACCTAAGGTGGGCCTGGCACTGATGCACGGGCTGGTGGGGCAGAGTGGGGGCTCGCTGAGCAAGCGACCATCAGCAGGAGCTCCCTCTTCTCTTTCGCTTTTGGTGGGTCCCACTGGAATGGAAGGGACACTGGGGGTCCTAAGGAGGCGGGAATCCAGCCAATCCCAGGGACTGGGGTGGGAGAGCAGGATCACAGGTCAGAGAGTGACCTTCTAGGCTGGGGTCAGTCTTCCGGGTACAAAGGCAGCCTCTCCTCTGTCTGTAGAGCCTTGAGGCTGTCTGGCCCCACAACATTCCAGACATTCTTTGGGGTCCTGGAGGCTGAGGGCTATGTCTGGGGAGGAGGGCTTTGTGCAGGAGAGGAAGTATCCAACTGACCCGGACCCCTTTGTTCAGCTGCCAGCACCTCTAGCGCCTTCCTCCTGTCTGGCCTGACTGACCAGCTGGGGCCAGGCTGGGGGTGGGGACAGGACAGGATCCCTGGGGCCTGTGCCCCCTTGCTGCCCTGCAGACACAGAGCCCTTGGACTCCCACAGCCCTGTGGGGCCTGACTGGGGAGGTCCAGTGGGAGTCTGAGTTTTAGAGCAAGACTGACGTACCCCAAGCTTCTAGCCCTCATCTCACAAGTAGCACCTTAAATGGGATGTGGCTAGCCTGTGGGAAGAGCTAGAACCCAGTCAGTCAGCACCCATGTTGGTTTAAGTACCAGCACTGCCACTTGCTAAGGATGTGACCATCTCCCGGTGATACTGACTCTCCAATCTTGGTTTTGTCATCTGTCACATACTCACCAGATCTTGTTAGTGAGAGACTAAAAGAGGGTTATGTGCTGGGGACCAGGACATGCACATGGTCTAGGGACAGCTCTGAACAGCATCCCTCTGCCCCTGCAGGGCCCCTCCCCACAGTTATTGGTCCTGATGGAATGAGTCTCCCTGCCGCACATCACACCCTGACCCAAGGGCACCCAAGAGGCCCCCTCTCCAGTGGGCACACAGGACACATGAATTCCACAGTCGAGAGATTCCGAGAAGGGAATGGAGTGGATGGAGAGGGGATCCCTGTTCTTTGGAGCTCACAGGGTAGGAGGCATCTAGGAGAGCCCTGGGCAGAGAAAGGAAGGGAAGGGAAGGGAGGGGGAAGGGAGGGGAGGGAAAGGAAGCTGGGAGCAGCCCACAGGCCTCATGGCTGCATGTGGCCACAGTGCAGGGAAAGTGCCCACAGTCAGGTTGTGAGCCAGTGACACCGTTCCTCCTTGTCGTGGACTCAAGAGCTGGGGACATGAGGCCTGGGGTGGTGCAGAGAGCTCCAGACGCCGGGGCTCTGGTGGCCAGACAGAAGCGCGGAGAGCTGGGGTGTCAGTCACCCTGCTCAGGTCCAGGTGCCACAGACCCTGGGGCAGTTCAGAGTCCAGGCCTGGAAGGAGATCGTCCCAGTGCTGTCTGTGAGCTGTCCCCAGGTGCAGTTGGGGGCCTCAGAGGGGCGGTGGCACTTGGGCACTTGTCGGGATGTGGTTTCAACACAGCAGTGGGGAGGGTTGGTGGGAGTGAGCGCCCCAGCACTCAGCCAGGGGCCAGGCAGAGCTGGTGACTGCAGCCAGGAACTGCAGAGGGCCCCTGTGCTAGGAAACAGGCCCTGTGCAGCTGTGGGGGTTCAGAGCTCCTGCGGGGCGATGCGAGCTCCCCTTCTGGCTTGTGGCCTGCAGCAAGGCCTGCAGACCCTTCATCAGTCCAGTGGGATGGCCACAGCCATGGCACCAAGTGGCAGTGGGTATGAAGCAGCCAGCAGGAGGCTCTCACCAATAAATAGTGAGACACGTGGTTGCTTCTTTCTCCCAAGAAGCCTGGTCCACAAGGCAGAGATTCCAGGTCCAGCCCTGGCTCTGCTGCGGGGTTCCCAGCAGGCCTCTGGCTGTTTCTGGCCTGTCCTTTCTCCTTTTATATCCTGAGAGGAGTGACGAAGCCCTCCTTATTCTGACCTACTTGCTGA
This sequence comes from Spermophilus citellus, assembly GCF_964194105.1. Taxonomy (NCBI): domain Eukaryota; kingdom Metazoa; phylum Chordata; class Mammalia; order Rodentia; family Sciuridae; genus Spermophilus; species Spermophilus citellus. The sequence continues at coordinate 101,225,574 of NC_138193.1, forward strand.
CTTTGGCTTGTCCCTGAGAGTTTTGCTCTGTCAACAGAGGAGGGCAGAGGTCCCACATTTATCTTCCAGCTGATATTAGATGTGCCCAGCTGCAGGACCTGTTGGACTGTCCCCTGGAACATGGCTAGCCTACCTGGGAGGGTCGGGTACCACTGCGCCCACTCTAAGTGGGCCCTAGGCTACAGGTGCCTGCCAGGGTCAAGCTGGAGAGGGGGCCTCTTGGGTGCCCTTGGTTCAGGGTGTGATGTGCGGCAGGGAGACTCATTCCATCAGGACCAATAACTGTGGGGAAGGAGCCTGCAGGGGCGGAGGGATGGTGCTCAGAGCTATCCCTAGACCATGTGGCAAGTGGATAGAGCAGCTGGAAGCAGAAGCCTTGGAAATGTCTGGTCAGTCTAGGGAAGGAGCCCTTGCCACAAGGGCAAGAGTGGGCTGCAGGCCAGGGGATTCAGGCACAGATAGAATGAGCCACAGGTGAGTGCAGTATTTGAGGCCACCAATGCTCAGAATCCTGGGTGTGGCCTCACCCAACTTTAATCTCCATGCACAGCTTGGCACTGAGTTTAGGCCAGCCCTGCTGGGGGCCCATGGTCTCGGGTCTTGCCCTCATTTATTGACAGGAGAGGCCTGCTGCTGCCAGGAAGGTGTGGAAGTGAGCTCTGTCTGTCTGTCTGTCTGTCTGTCTGTCTGCAGTTCTGCATCTTTCCACAGAGAAAGCTAGGCCTGCCACTGGGAGAAAGGGACGTGACGTACCACCTGAAAGTGAGCTTGAGCTGGGGTTGGGTTTCTGCTAATGACCCTTTCCTCTTCCTGAGCCCTAAAGAGCATAATGGTGCCCTGACAAAAGTGGCTTGTTGCTCCACCTCTCTGCATGAGGAAAGCTAGTTTGGACACAGGAGGACATCTTCCAGAAATACAAATAAGATTGCAGAAAACTGCTTGTCAAAAATCCTTCAACCAAACTCCGGGCCTGTGGCAAAAAAATCTGGTCTCCTAAATGCAAATTAAAATCACAATGAAATTCCATCACTCCAGTCAAAATGGCAATTATCAAGAATATTAGTAACAATGAATATTGGCGAGGATGTGGGGAAAGAGGTATATTCATACTCTGCTGGTGAGATTGCAAATTGGTGCAACCACTCTAGAAAGCAGTATGGAGGTTCCTCAGAAAACTTGGAATGGAACCACCATTTGACCCAGTTATTCCACTCCTTGGAATATACCCATAGGACTTAAAAACAGTGTACTACAGTTATACACCCACATCAATGTTTATAGAAGCTCAACTCACAATAGCAAAGCTATGGAACCAACCTAGGTGCCCATCAACAGATGAATAGATAAAGAAAATGTGGAGCATTACTCAGCCATAAAGAAGAATGAAATTATGGTATTTGTTGCTAAATGGATGAAACTGGAGATTATCATACTAAGTGAAATAAACCAGACCCACAAAACCAAAGGCTGAATGTTCTCTCTAATATGTGGATGCTAACACACAATGGGGCCAGAGAATAGAAGTTCATTGTAGTTAGACAAAGTGGAATGAAGGGAAGGGAGAGGGGATGGGATTTGGAAAGACAATAGAATGAATCAGACATAACTTTCCTATGTTCATATATGAATACACCACCAATGAAACTCCACATCATGTACAAACAACCACAAGAATCGGATCCTAATTAGAATAAGTATATTCTCTGTATGTGTAATATGTCAAAATATACTCTACTATCATGTATATCTAAAAAAAATTAAAGATAAAAAAAATCTTGTCTCTTTACTGGGGGATACAAGCAAACATGTGTATGAGTGGAGGGCATAAACATGCTTGAGATCCAACCTGCTTGGGTCCAAATCTTAACCTCAACACCCGCCTCCTGGGGCTTGGGGTCACCTGCTGAAGGGCCTAGGAACATCTCCATGGGAGTTCCCAGGTGTGCACACATCCTTGCACACACATACACACAAACGTCAGGGATGAAAGGGGGAGCCTGGTTGCCCCTGTTCATCTCAGCTTTTGAAAAATCGCTCCAGTCACCAGCCAGCTGAACCTTATCCAGACTCATGGACGGGCACTTGGAGTAAAGTAGAGCAGGCAGAAGAGGGAGTCAGGCGGTGCCTCCAGGCCCCATGCACTAGGTAACTGCCACTCGGATGGATCTAGGATGAGGAGGACCAGTGAGGAGGCAAGGAGCAGGTGACCGGGCTTGGACCTGGTCACTGCCAATGGGGATGGAGAGGGAAGAACAGTATACACTTATGAAGGAGGGAGATTAGCAGAATTCCAAAATTGGCATGGGGGTATGATGGAGAGAGGGGAGGGAGTGGAAGGTCGGGGCTGAAGGTGACCCCATGTTGGTGGCTTGGACAGCTGAGCAACAGTGGAGCTACTTGATAAGGAAGAGACGGCACCAGTGCAGGGAAACGGGGAAGGATGCCTGAACTTGAGGCCTGTGGGACGTGCAGGTGGAGTTATCCAGGGGCTTATGTCCTGGCCTAGAGCCCTAGGAGAGGGCAGGGAGGCAGGGGTCTGGACTTCCTGTACTGTGTACATGTCCTGGCTCAACAGGATTCCCTGGGAAATGATCCTTGGTTCTCTAGGGAAACAAGCCCCTGTAGTTCCAAGTCCCTATGGCAAAGGGTGCTATTGCAAGCTGACATGCCACACCTCTGCACCTTTTGCAGGACAGTGTCTGCGCAGCTTGGGAAAGGCCTGTGGATATTTTACTTAGCTGACCTGCTGTGCCTGCTTGTCTGAGATGCAGGAGGAAGGGGAGGAGCGAGGTCAGCACCACCCTCTGCATCCCAGCCAGGGGACTTCTATCTCTTTAACAGTGTGGCAGACTGCAGTCAGGGAAGAGAGGCTCGTAAATGACTTTGCAAACACAGGTGGAAAGACAACTTCTGATGGAGTGAGGAGGGAGCTAAGAAGGACCCAGCCCGGGGGCCAGCAACTCCTCCTGAGTGAAGTGCTGCGGAGCTAGCAGCTGGGCCCATGCAGGTGGCGTCTGCCCTCCTTCCGAAAGCTCCATTAGTCCCAGTGTCCACCCTGCAGTGGACAGCCTGACAGGTGCCAAGCTCCTTGTCACAGCTGGGACTAGAAAGCAGCTGTCAGAGAGATGGGAGGAGCCTTCAGCCCGCCGAGGAGGTAGCCTGGGTGAACTTACAACTTTTATTTCACCGGATTCCATCACTCTGACACTCCCAGGGGCAGCAGCCACTTTTAACTCTGGATTTTCCATCCTAGGGATTCCTCCTTCCTGGTTCCCGTCCTCCCTGACCCCCTCCTGGCAATGAATAACATTATGTATGTGCATTAATCACACGTGTCACTGCTGGGCCAGACCTGATGCTAGGTGGCTCCAGAGGCCAGTACTTCTCCGACTTTAATGAGCAGAATCGCTCTGGGGTGTGAGCTAGCAGCTCTGGGGCGGGGCCTGCACTTCTGCGTTTCCAATGAGCTCCTAGGTAATACAACCGATTGCTTCTGGGACTGCACTATGAGAAAGGAGGGTGACCCCTATTCTCGATCTTTGGGGCCATTCCTAGTCTCCCCTGCCTGAGAAGAATAAGCCTGTCCATGCAGGGCAGTTCCACCATGGCCCAGGGACCCCCTATGGGACCTCCCTTCGTGGTTATCGAACCTAGTAAACTGCTTCCACCTGTAGGAGCTGCCCCTTGGATCTGCAGAGTGTCTGGGGCCTAGAGCAGGGTTCAGTCTGGGGCTCAGCCCTGCTCAGCCCTCAGCCCCACTTAGGGCTCTGGACTGCAGAGCCTCCCCCACCTTTACCCTGTCTGGCGGCAGAGACACTCTGCAGAGCCCCTCCTTGGGTCCCAGGCCTTTCTTTCTCTGGGCCTCAGTTTCCCCATCTGCAGTGTGTGGGTTGACCTGGAGGCTGTCCCAGAGGATCTGATTGGCTCCCTGAGGATGCAGCCTTCGCAGCCCCTCTCGGCATCAGGTATTTTTAGGAAGGTTGGCACCTCCCGGGCTCTGATTCATTAATGTAGCTGATGAAGATCAGCGTTCTTTGAAATCACAGTGGGAAGCTGAGAAGCTTTCCTGGTGCTGCTGTGCGTGCATAGGGGAGGGAGGGGGTCGTGGGGGGAGGGGGGAGAAGGTCAGAGGGATGAGTGGGCGGGGGAGTTCAGGGTAGAAAAACCCAAAGTGCTTTTCCTACTGTCACAACCACTCAGCACTACTCTTCTGACACCAGACAGGCCGAGGTTGTTTCCCCAGGTGCCAAGTGATTCTCCTGCTGGTGTCCTCTAATCAGACAACGCTGACACTGTCTACCTGGAGATAGTCCATTCCACAGGGTGAGGGCTCAGTCCCGCAAGACTACCCCCACTTCAGATGCCAATCACAAGCCCCAGGTTGTGACCTGTATTCCTGTTCAACTGGCTATAAATTGAGGTTCCTATGACCTCGGCCTGGCCCAATTCAATTAATTCGTGAGTATGGCTCTCAGAATCCAGGGAGACATTTCATTTCCGCTTACCATGTATTATATATTATAATGGATATTTGTAAGGATTCGGATGAAGGGCAGATGGAAGAGCTGTGTCTGGCCAAGCATGTGGGCACACTACTCATGTGGCCAGCAATCTAGAAGCTTCCGGAACCTGGTCCTTTTGGCTCTCTATGGAGGCATCATTATGTAGGCATAATGGTGATCAACTTGACCTTCAGCCATTCTCCCCTCTTGAGGCTGGAGTGTGGCAGAAATCCTCAACCTTCTAATAGTGTCTTGGTTTTTTCTGTCAATTAGGGCCCATCCTGAACCTATCTAGTGACCTACCGCCTGTCATCTCTTTAGCAGACAGAGACCTTATTATCACTTGGGAGGCTCTACAGTTTCAGGAGGTAAGTGCAGGAGCCAGGGGAGGAGACAAAATGTAGAAGTCTCTTATGACATTGTGGTGTCACAGCAGGGCTCCTGAGAGTTGTGCATTTGGGAGCGAGGGGCTTGGTGCTCAGAGCAGGATTATTTAGCCGTGACAAAGCATGACATCCTCAAAGTGGCTCTGAGTGTTCTGGAAAGGTGTGTGTGTGTGTGTGTGTGTGTGTGTGTGTGTGTATGTGTGTGTGTGTGAGAGAGAGAGAGAGAGAGAGAGAGAGAGAGAGAGAGAGAGAGAGGAGCCAAGGGGCACACTGTGGCATCAAGGGCAGGACTTCAAGGCTTCTTTCGCTCTGTTCTAATATCTTCCCCTGTGCATGATCTTTATTTATGCCTCTGTTGTCCATCCTCCATTCATTCTGCAACTGTGTATCTGCACCTGCTCTCTATGGGCCCTGAGACAGGTGCTAGGGACAGAGAAGAGCCAGGCACAGTACCTGCCCTCAGGGCTCCGAGTGCATTGGAACGGAGCTCCCTGTGGCCAGCTCTGAGCAGCAGGATGGGAAGGCGACCCTGGAGCAGGCTGGGAGCTGCTTCCTCACCCCCTCGGGGACTGCAGCACAGCTATCTGTGGACACCCCAACTTCATCCCACCGCCCCTGCCGATATGGCCCTTAGTTGGGGTGGTCAGCCGGTGGGCTGGGACAAGGTAGGGAGGATGGCTCCAGGTCCTGCCTCCTGCCCACCACCAGACCCTGGCCTGGCCCCAAGTACTAGGACACTTGGCAGCTATAGGAACCACATTCCTATTTCTTTTCCTGGCCTATGCTCAGGGTTTACAGAAGCATCCCTAAGAGTCAGCCTGGCTGTGCCAAAGTACAAAAGCTGTCAAACATCCATGGGTCTGTGGCTTCTTCCAGCCCTGGCTGTACTTGCCAGGTTGCCAGATGAAAGTTAGTACAGTGTCCTGGGCAGCTGCTCCCAGTGCGAGAAGACTTAAACCCACTCCCGAGGACTCTAAGACTCAGGGTCAGGCCCCTCTCTTTCCTTCAGACAACCTTCAACACCCCCTTTTACCTCAGGAACCCATTCACAGGCTTAAAACAGCCGTGGCGTTCAACTCCGGTGCAAGGGAGGCTGCACCATCCTCCCTGGGCAGGAGAGAAAGGCTGAGAGAAAGGCAGCACCAGGCCTGGGCAGGGCCTGGGGGCAGGGGACCTGGGAACAGTACTGTCCATTTATTCATTCATCCACATGCCCCACAAGCCCTGGGAGACACCCCAAGCAGGGTCTAGTCCTACCCTGAGTGCTTAGGAGAGACAGATGCAGGGACAGTGGCTCAGCCCAGGCCTCATGGGGCTGGTGGGGGACTCGGGGCAAAACTCCAGCCTACCTGGAGGAGTAGTTTGGGTCCTAAGGCAGGAGGCTTCCAAGGGGCCCTGCAGTGAACAGGACTGTTCTGGGGGCCATAGGGGTGTCCTGTGGATGGAGGAGGGCAGCCTCCCTTTCTGGCCCCCTCCCTACTTGGACAAAGAGGTTGACTAGAGCAGCCCCAGGGCCAAGATGCAGGACTCTGCAACTGTCCAGCCTGCTCTGTCCTGCTGGTGGGGAGGCAGCCAAACTTAACAGGCAGCCTCAGGCATTCTGCAGACTCTGCCCACCTGAGCAACGCTCCACACACTCTGCCTGTCCCAGTTTATCTTCAGACCCGCCACTTCGATATAACCCCCTCCAGCTGCTACTCACGAAGATTCCTGGAGCGAGAAGCCTGACCCCTCCCCACTGTGGGCCTAAGTTCCAATTTCTAAAATGGCCAGTGGGCTCCCCAGCAGAGCAGTCCCTCCCTTCCCTCAAAGCTTGGAAGGTTGAGCCTGTCTCTGGAAGGCACAGGCAGCCCAGGCCCAGTGCCTCCTTGCTCATAAGGAGTTTATCTGTCACTCTAGGAGAAGCAGGTCCCAAGCCGTGCACTTCTGAAGCTGTCCCTGGGTCTTCTCCATCCCCGTCGGTTTGTCCCCTCCTTACAGGCAGGATTCAGAGCTCATCATAACCCCTCTTCATGCCACTAAGTGCCCCACACATCCCCTCCCTAAGTACTTCTGAAAAGGGACACTTGGCAGCAGGGGAATCTCTGCTGTTGGCTTCCTCCAGGGAGCTGAGACCCGCTGACCCCCAAGAAGCTCAAAGAGATGGTGCAAGTGGATGGGAAATGAGAAAACTCAGGCACAGGTAGCCAAAGAGCAGGGAAGAGGGACCACATGCAGTTCAGCCCCTGGGGACCTGGTGGGCTATTGTGAGCGGCCCTCTGTCTTCCATTTGTCAATGTCCACCATGATCTTCCCCTGACTTTCCTCAGCCCTCACTGCCCAAAGTCCTTCACAGCCATTTCCCACCCACCTCTTCTCCTTCGGGGGGCTCCCATATGTCAAAGCCATCCATCTAAAGTCTGAAAGGAGAGGGAGGTGCTCTTTGGGTGGCACCTAGCTGCCTGTGGCCTCTGCCCTGCAGAGCCTGGGGTCAGGCAGCTGCAGAGCCAGGTCAGGCCCAGCTTCCCACAGAGGCTGGGGCCCACTTTCCCTCCTCCAGGCTCTGCCAGCTCACTTGAGCAGGGGGCTCTCCTCTCGCTTCCTAAACACTGCTCTCCCCATCCCTTCTGTGGACACCCTCTGTGGAGGCCATCAGCCTCTGGCCCCAGCAGTGATCTGGCCCCTGAGCCAGGCAGACTATACCAAGGCTCTGCTTCTGTTACAGGAAGTTAGGCCCTCTTAGGCACCTGAAAACCAGTGTGGCACCCTCCTTCTTTCCAAGAAGGACCCAGAATCTTCCAGAGGGGAGTTTTCTGTTCCAGAAGGTGGTAGAAGCACAGCTTCCCCATCCCACTGAGATGCCCTTAGGAATCCACACGGAAATTCCTGTCAACGTGACAAAGAGCTTCCGGGGTCAAATTGTTGACTTTCTGGAAAATGGGAGGAAGACCAGAATAGCCCCTTATCTGATTCGCTTTCCAAGGTTTTAGTTACTCGTGGCAACACAGTCTGAAAACATTAAATGGAAGACTCTACAGATAAGCAATCCCTAAGTTCTAAGTAACTTTTACAACTGGGTAATGTTATAGTAATCTACTTGATTATTATTGTTGTTATCCCTAATTTAATTTATAAATTAGACCTAATCACAGGTAGGTATACATAGAGGCTGGAACTACCTGTGGTTTCAGGCATCTGAAGGTCCTGGGATGTATCCCCTTGTGGATAAGCATGGGGATACTGTATACTGAACTGATAGTTGAACGGAGAAGGAAATCACAACCTAAAAGTGGCCCCGGAGAGATCATTAGCACAGATCCTTCATAAAGGATCAGGCCAGGGGACTCAGCCCTTTATCATTCAGAATTCCAGAAAGAGAAAACCAAGATCACAGAATGAGCCCCACTGTAAGATATGGGTCTTTGTTTAAAGAGGAACCTGAAAAATTCTTGCCATATTTCAAGCATCTAATCATAAGATCTTGGCTTCTAGATAGTACAAATGGGCAATGTTCAAGGAGGGGGAATCCAATATCTGATGCCAGAGGCCAGAGGGTTCAGAGGGACAATGATCTTGTGCTTCTAATCCTATGACTACAACAGACAGAGATCATTTGAGGATATACTACTTGCAAAATAAAAAAGGCATCTCAGCCAGGCATGGTGGAGCACACCTGTAATCCCAGCAGCTCTAGAGACTGAGATAGGAGGATCATGAGTTCAAAGCCAGCCACAGCAGCAATTCAGTGAGGCCCTAAGCAACTCAGAGACCTCCTCTCTAATAAAATACAAATAGGGGCCCTGGATGTTGCTCAGCGGTTTAGTTCCCTGTACCAAAAAAAAAAAAAAAAAAAAGAGAGAGAGAGAGAGAGAGAGAGAGAGAGAATGGAATCTCAAGAAGAGGAGGTTATGGGGTAGAAGAAACAGAGGAATTCACCCAGGGGGTTCCTGAAGGAAATCCCAGCAGGGGCTGCATAGGAACTCAGAAAGCCAATTTAGATCCCTTCAAACAATATTAAAATCCAGCGATTATAAGAATGTGGAAAAGAAGAGTGTGCTCCTTCTTGAAATGGGGAAGAGGGAGGGCAGAATAAGAGGCAGCCAGGGAAAATAAATGAACTGGACCGGCCACTGCTGGAATATACGAGGCCAACCAAACACAGCAACCGATGGGTCTGTGCAGCCGCCGGCACGTGCAGGGTTAAATGGAAATGACAGGGGCCCAAAGCCCAGACTAAAAGCAAAATGGAGTCATTCATGCTAAGGTTCCCCATCACCAGCCTGAAACTAAGCTGTTCATCTGACCTCCTGAAATCAGGATTAGAGAGATAACAGCCAATTTTCCCCAAATAGGTCAATTTTGTTGGCATGATAATGAAGTTCCCTCTGCTTTAATCTTTACACACTCACAAAAGAAGGAACCTAAAATAACCTGATGTTCGCTCTTTGGTTATTTTCCTTGTGTTCTGTCACTGTTCCAGCCTCCCCGGGAAGGAACTTTGCAATCACCTCTTTGTTCTTCTCGGTGCTTTTCTCTGGTACTCCTGACAACAAAACCAGCCTCCTCTGCTCAACCTATTGAAACTCATTCTACTTGATGCAATGAAGTGTCAGGAGATTCTAGAATTGAAAATAAAGCCAATTAAGATCTTTAAATTATTGTGCTTTTTTTGCCCTTTGGCTGCAGTGAGAGAATCTCTCTAACCCCAAAGTTCATGTCTTTCTTTTCCTGCAGCTTTGGTTTAGTGACTCAGAAACACAGTTCCTTCCCTGTGGGCCTCCCCTGGACAAAGCTTATGTAACCACTGTGCTATGAAGGCTATCTTGACATCAACCAAAGACAAAGCCCAGAAGTCCGGCTTGCAAACACTGTAGCCTCGATGATGTAAAAGAAGCCGATAAAGTAAAATATACTTGCTAATGCGCTCCATCAAGTTAAAGCACCTGATCCTGTGAAACAAGTCAGAACATAAGACTCAGATTGAGGAGCTGCAGAGGCAGAAACCGTTTTCCTCTTGCGGAGCAGGCATTGAGGGGACACTGTGTGACGCGAATGGAACAACACATACTGAGCTCTGAGCAAAAGATGTACACTCAATCACTTGTCATGGCAGGAAGTGAATAGAAACTGTTCAGAGCTAACAAACCATGAAATAAAGGTCCAGGCGCTTCTAGAACTATCATTCTAACCACCAGCTCTGTAAATAGAAGTCGCTAAATTAGTTTCCTCTGGGTGGCAGGCCTGGGTATAATCAAGGGACTTACTTTGGACTTGATATCATTGTCTCCTCTTTGCATCTTTCTTGTGCATCTGCCTACAGTCATTTGACCATTAACACGTGACAGATTTTAAAGCCCTACAGGGGAAGAATTGAGGGAAGGGGAAGGGCTTGGATGAGTGGACAGGAATTATGCAGATGGAGAGTGGCAAAGAGGAGAGAATTGGGGTTCCATTCTTCTCTTGTGTGGGTGTGTATGGAACTTCCTCAGGAGCAGGGGACCCATGGCATGACTCCAATGGGTCATGCAAGGTCGACACTCATAGTAGGTGCCCAAAGAATTTTCATAACTGAATAGTAAGAACTAGATAATATCAATGTTAGACTCCTCCTCCACCCAGAAGGAGGGAGGGAGAGTGAGAGAGAGGAGAAAGGAGGGACAGAGGGAGAAAGGGAGGGAGGGAGGAAAGCAGAAGGGGAGTAGGGAGGTAAGGAGATCACCACAGGTACCCAAGGCTTCCAGAAGACTCTCTTGGGCAGGTTGCGCCCCTCTGAGGCCCTTTGCCTTCAAAGGATCCACAGGACATATGAAGGTGCCTGATGTTACCGCCAGTCCACGAGGCAGCTCCCGTGGTCAGGGCTGGCTGCATGCATCCCTTTGGGCCTCCCAGTTAGAAGGGCTACATGTTCTATTGCCTTGTGATTCTTAATTTCGAAACAAGGGAACCCCACATTTTTATTCTGCACTGGGCCCCACAAGTCAGACAACCTATTCTGCTTGCAGGCCTGTAATTGGTGTAACAGCAACCATCTCCCATTTAAAGCCTTGGCCCCCTGCCCTGGCCCGAGGCTCACTCAGCTGATCCAAAACAAGTCAAACAAAAGGCCTGTTTCCCAGCAGCTCCCAGCCTAGGACAGGAAGAAAGTCCTGAAAACCTTGGATGACTATTGTATCACAGCTCAGAGAGACAAAGGACTCTGTAGGCACAAACTAGGAGGGAACACTGAGTAGAGAACAGTTAGCTCCACAGGCTTGTGATTGGTACTGGATGTATCTCAGGCTAAGACAGGGGACCCATGTGAGTAGAGGGTGGGTGGATGCCCCAGAAAGTATAGTGCAAGGCTTCTGCACAGGTCAAAAATGTGGTGCTGGGGGCTGGGGTTGTGGCTCAGCGGTAGAGCGCTTGCCTAGCACATGCGAGGCCCTGGGTTCGATCCTCAGCACCATATAAAAATAAATAAAATAAAGGTATTGTGTTCAACTTCAACTAAAAAATAAATATTAAAAACAAAAGAATGTGGTGCTGGGCTAGGAGAAGGGGAATGAGGACTCCAGGGTGCAGAGCCAGGTCAGAAATTTGTGGAGATTTGTCCTAAACTCAGTGGGTTATCAGTGGAGAGAGTCGATCATATTTATGAACTCAAAGGGCAAGGTGTGTAAGGTGTGTGGAGCATGGATGGAGGTGAAGACTCAAGCTAGGCATAATCAGCTCAGGCAGGGAGGGTAAGGACCATCACAACCCCTTTCCAAGCACTCTCTAAGCATTGGGTATGTTTGTTGGACAGTGACCCCTGTGAGTCAATATACATGTTTCTGTGTAGGCTGAGGTGTGCTCACATGCTATATGAGTATGAGCTGGGAGTGTGTCAGACTGTTGGGATACATGACTGTGAACCCAAGTGTTAGCAGACAATTGTCCATAGATCTCTTGAATTTCTGCACATCTTGCAAAGTGAGGTGCTTACTGTACTTTTTTCTGGACTATCTTTTCAGGGATGTTGTATAATGAACAGTCTCGGTAAACACCATCAGTGTCTCGCTCCTGAGTGAAGGGCGGGCATGTTTCCGGCTTATTATAAACACAGGTGACCTAAGCTCAGAGTTTTTCCCCTACAGGATAACTGAGGTATCACCTAATCTTTTGGACATCACCCTGTGGAAATTAGTGCTCGGAGATCTGGCACTAAAATTCTCATTACTGTTATTGCTGTGAATACTAAACTGTCCTTCATCTCTGACCCAGGAATCTCATGTCCTTTACCAGTGTCCTTTAAACCAAGTCAGGGAATTTGCTGGCTTGTGCATAGGGGAGAATCTCGGGCCATTCACAATTCTCAATAATGTGTTTCTAGATATTTGTGTTTCAGTGAATCTGGCTTTGACCACATTTGTTTGTATGTGTAAGGATTAGGGGTTTTGGTATCTGGGGAAAAGAGTGTTTCAGAGTTTATACACATTGGGAAGCCAGCCCTTGGATAGTCTGTGTCTATGCCAGAAAAAGATGAGCTTGTATTTAACGTGGGGATGAACCAGCTCTTCTCATTGAAAGACAGGGAGAAGAAATATGGAGAGCTAGATGTCTCTCCTCCAGCTGAGGTTTATGGGGACTGTGGGGTGTTCTATTGCTTTTAGGAGCACTGGATTTGAATTGGAATGACTGTGACCACAGGGAGAGGCCCATAGAGGGGCTGATAAGGGGCTCTGCTTTGTAAGATAAACCTTCTTCCCCATCCTGTCTTAAACTCATTGACTTCTACAACATACCAACGTCTATCAATGCTCAACTGATCCTAGAGCAATTCAGCCATACTCTGAGACATAACCCCTGGCTCCAGTCTTTATAACCTACTTTGGGTGTTTCTGTTCTAGGAGCTAAGCCTGAAAACCACTCCTCTGTGGTAACTGTTGCCCCTTTCCAGATAAGAGAATGGGATGGTATAATAGTGGTCCACGTTATGCTTTGAATATAACCCTTGCTGCTCTGCCATTCAACTTATTTTTAAAATGAACATTCTTTTTCTTCCTCTCTCCCTGCTCCTCCCCTCCTTAATCTCAGGGAAAACAGGATTACTTTTCTTCCCCTTCCTAGTGTAGAGTTATCTGTCCGAGCACACACCCAACTATAGGAACAAAGTGATCCAGACTTTGGGGATGGTATCAGAAGATCTCAGAAATGACTATCTCCTAAATTAACAAGTAAATTACAACTGCAGAGAACTGGGGAATGTAGCCTTTGAGTCACCCTCTGTTCCTGCTGATGGGCAGAATCACAGCCTTTGGGACAGGAGTCCCCTGTGTTTCTCCTTTGTTAGCAAAGCACTAAACCTTCTTTTTCCTTTTCCATTTTCTCAAAACTTTGTCCTCATTAATGGTTTGGCATCAGGGACAAGGACCAAGGTTTCGGCAACAATGGGGGCATTTGTAAATTCACTGCCTCATCCTGGGGTTAGCGCAGGAACCGACATCCACCCTTGAGGGACACTGTACTGGCTGCTGTTCCCAGTGGTTTGTTGGTTGGGAAGAAGCCACACCTGAATAGCCCCTGCTCTAAGCATGTGCTCTCTGTGCCACCTGCTTTGCCTTTTCTGACTCTTCCAAGTGGTGCCGGTGGGTGATGCCATTTCCCCATTTGAGAGCAGAGGGCTGAGAACCAGCAGAGTTTGGCCATTCAAAAGCAGAGTCCAGCAAGGCTTTGGGCCAAGGAGGTGGTGAGGAGAGATGAGACAGGACCTGAGAGGAGCCCCCTGGTTGTCAGAGGTGGCTGGCAGTGCCACAGAGACAACCACAAAGGCACCGATGGCTTTCTAGAGGAGTGCAAGCACAGGGAAAGGGGGACAGAGGAGGAAGGCAGTGTTTGAGAGGCTGCTGGCTGGAGTCCTGCTATGGTTTGGATGAGTGGCCCCCAGAGGCCCATGTGTTAAAGGCTTTGTCACTAGGGTGGCATTCTTGGGGATGGTGAGACTTTGAGGGAGGGGGGTATGGTCATTGGAGGTGTGCTTTTGAAGGGGATGTGAAATTGAGTCTTATCTCTTTGCTAAGACTCATGGTTCATGATGTAGCAACTTGCTCCACCATATGCTCCTGCCATGATGGGGCACTTCTGCCAGAGGTACAAAGAATGGAACTGCCTAATCTAGGTCTGGAACCTCCAGAACAATGAGCCAGAGTAAGCCTTTTTTCTTTATAAGTTAGTTGACTCATGTATTTCATTATAGTAATATGAAGCTGACTAATGCAAGTCCAAAACCTTGCAGTAGATGGAGGCCCAAGTATACATTTAGGTCCCTGTGTACCAACCTAAGGCTAGAAGCCAACTACTCCCATCCCATAGCCATACACTGCTCCCCATACCCCCTGAAGTTTGTGGATGGGTCCATCCCAGCAGGCCAGCCCAAGATCAAGCTGAGAAAGTCTCCCAGGCAAACAATGGCCTCCTTGCCTCCTCTGGCCTCTCCCAACCCCTCTTATTAACATTCAGGCAGCTCCCCACACCATTCATCCCAGGCCACAGAGGAGCTGAGATTTGATCTAGTCTGGCTGAGCCGCATTAAAATCAATTAAAAATGAGAGATAAGCCTCTTTTATCCCATTGAAAAATTCACAGGAGTACAAGAAAGACACACAGTCCCGTCAATCTCCCACCCCTCTGCTTTCCTGGGCTGCTTTTTCCAGACAGCTGCTGGGGGAGCCAGCTGAGAGGAAAGGACTTCTTGCAATGGGGTTGTGGCCAGAAGCCCCCAGGCTGGATCCCAGCTGCCAACAGGATATGCCTGCTGTCCTTGCGCTCCTGTGATCAGCCGACAGACAGCACGGGAATCTGGCCATAGCTGGGGGTGGTTGGTGGTAGCAGGGAGCATCTAGAGGGAAGTCCAGGAACCTGTCCCTTGAGTTGTCTCCAAAGGCCTAACACCAGATCCCTTTCCCCTGCTGGACCCAGAAAATGTAGACCCCAGGGAAACCACATATTTCAGGCTTATCTTTGCTTCCCATGGAAAGCTGGGCAGAATTAGATTCCCTTGCTCCTCTTTGGAGAACTTCTACTTCTGTACCGTGAAGCTGCATTTACTGATGTTTCCAAGCAAAATATGTGTGTGTGTGTGTGTGTGTGTGTGTGTGTGTATGTGAGAGAGAGAGAGAGAGAGAGAGAGAGAGAGAGAGAGAGAGAGAGATGCACTGGGACATGCACCCACACAGAGCTTGGCACATTAAGTAACTATTGAGTAAACACTAGTCAAATGAATGGGAAAATATGGCTAAAGTGCATGTGCCACTCCCCTGCCATCATCCACCAAGCAGGCAGCATTTGGTACAGTTTAGGTAGTTTTGATCTCAACCATTATCAATTTAACTTCCTTGTTTATTCAACCAGTGGACAAGTCTTTGGTAAGTCTCTTACTGTGATGAGAAAAATGTTCATTCATATGGGGGTACCTAGGCCCCCCCACCCCCGTCACACCCTGGATGGCACATTTCCTGGAGCAGGTGGGCTTGACCTATAACAGTGAGTGTCCTTGGCGAGGCAAGGCTGGAGGGGAAACACAGCATATCCTGATGGCCAGAGAAAGAAGCCTGACTGTGGATGGTGTGGGTCACTCCTCTTTATTCCTCAGATGGCCTGCCTACCCCCCAAATGATGATTTTATGCTCTTCCCTGAGTCAAGATGACCGCAGAGATGATGACAAAAAGTGTCTTGATCTGGGGTCACTGAGGTTTTATTGAGCACTCCCCCATGAAGACAATGATTGGATTAGATTTAGAATACAATTCTTCCTAGCAATTTATAGAAGGATATGGACTCAAATGTAAAATAATTTCAAGTAACTGGAGCACTTTGCAATTCATTCAGTTAGGAGTTAACCTGTAATATGAGTTGGGAAATTGCAATAGCAAAGGTTGAGGACTTGGTGTCACTCCCTCTGATCCAAGGATGTCTGAGGGACCCAAGAACTGTGGGAGGCATTTCTTTGTAGGGCGGGTGCATTCTCTGCTTTTCCTGGTGCAGGCGTATGAAGAGACTGCTGGTTGGAAAGACAGAGTCAGCTGAAGGAGATGAAGCCCTCACTATTCAATATAGTGTGGTTCAAAGAAAATTATTAATTGGTTGAAGGACTCAGAGCTCAGGGCTGTGCCACACAGAATGTTCCCAATGTAAGACCAGTGATGAGAAGGACCTTGGGCTGGAGGTGTAGCTCAGTTGGTGGTAGAGTATGCATTTAGCATGAGTGAGGCCCTGGGTTCAATCCCTATTGTGGGGGAGGGAGGTGGGTAGGCCTAATCACCAACCCTGACATAGGGGTTCTGAAAGCAATTTATTTTGTAACTTTGGAGCCCAGAGCATTTTGTTCATTGATTCATTCTGCAAATATTTAATGAATGCCTTCTTTCAAGGCCTTTGGAAAGGGAGATTTTAACAACCAGGGAAACAAGCAATCAGAACAAGAAACTGACCCATCAGAATGGACCCTGCCTGTCAACAACCAACACATCCTGATTTGCACAGGGGTGATCTCAGCCCTGGCACTGCAGCCTGGAGCGTGACTGACAGCTTACCTTCTAGTGGCCTTGTCAGCAGGGTGGGCAAGGGCTTTCCAGAAGAGATGATTCAAAGCCAAATCCTGCAGAAGCAGAAAAAGAAAAAAAGGAAGCAGAGATTTTTGGCAACCCTGGGTTCAGGGTAGACATTACGTAGACACCGTCCTATAGCAAAAGAGCCTTTAGGACTCCAGAAACCTTCCAGTAGCTGGGTGAGGCTGGTGGGAGGTAGTGATTCTAGGAGGGTTCAGATCTCAGAGGACGTGGCATGACTTGAGAATATCTCAATTGACTGGGAGCTATCAACAGATTTTTAATTGGGAGAGATTGGATTTAACTGTCTAATATTTTGGACAAATCATATCTATATTCTAATTAAAAGATGGGTATTAAAGGTGAGTATTAAGTGGTCAGAAATTTCCCAAGGGAGAGCAAACAACCCAGAATTTAGAACAGGGGTCATGGAGCATGGGATGTCTAATATGTGCCTTAAGTGGGACATTTTTCTGTCTGGAAGCAAGGGTGATACTACGGACCTGTTACTACCCAAGCTAACAGTTTCATGAACACGACAGACAGGCATGTTAAGTAAGCACTTTCTGGCTGTCTGAGCCACCCATGCCATCCCAGGCTGCCACTTTGGGAAGGTGGTGGAACCTTTGAGGTGGGACCTATGGTTATTGGGGGTGTGTTTAAACAACAAGCTTTTATTGTCTCACAGTTTGTGTTGGTGAGGAATTTGGGCAGCTTAGCTGGATGCTTCTGGGTCAAGCTGTCTCAGGAGTTTGCAGTGAAGATGTCAGCCAGGGCTGCAGTCAGCAAAGGCTTGACTGGGGCTAGAAGATCCACTTCCAGGATAGCCATGGGGTCCTCTCTTACAGCATGGCTGCTGGCTCCCCCTGGAGAACTGATCCAAGAGACAAGCCACGATGTCTCTTAAACCTAGTTTCAGACATTCCACGTCCTTGTTCGGCAATGTTCTATTTACACAGGCTACCCACCCCTCTTCAGCAGGGGAGGGGGCTGCATAAAGTACATGGATGCAAGAAGGCAGAGATTAGTGGGGTCATCTTGACGACAGGAATTCCCAACTGTTTGCACTCATTGTCAGGCTTTCAGTGTTTTAATCAGTGCCTGGCACATTGTAGACACTCAAATACCAATTTCTGAATGGAAAAAAAAAAGGGGGGGTCTAATTAGTTCATCTAGTTCAAACAGTAAGTGGGGATTCACAAAGTAAACCTGCCCTCTTTGCATTTCCTGCAAATTCTCAGGGATGTTAAGCCCAGCTCTTGATTTGCTCCTCTTGGCTCCAAAACCTGGGTATCCTACTCAAAGGGTTAGGAAGATACTGTCAGGCCCCAGCCCTGGCTGAGATGAGCATCCTGCCCTGGGCACGCGCCCTCTTCTGCGGAAGCTCCCGGGCAGCTGCTCATTCCTCAGATGTTTGTACTGGAGGAAGGGCAACTGGGAGAATTGGACAGTGCTGGTTTCACCTTATTTGCTTGTTCTACATCAGCTGCCTTCCAATGAGGACGCGGAAGCTGCACAAACATTTCTGTCAAGTGCCTCTTTTTTTGTGGCTCTGCCAGATCCCAAATCTCCATCGCAAGGAGCAAGGGAAGCAGCTGACACGCAGCCTGCAGTCCGGATGTCTCCCTGGTGTGTCTGCCCCTGAAAACAGGGCTCTTCAATAATGCATGGAGCTATTAGCACCAGGCCCAGGACGACTTGCTCCCTCCCGGCAATCAAAGCTGCCGCCCAGGAGCCGAGAGGTTGATCAGATTTCATGGGCTCCTTATAACTGATGCTCCTGGTAGGAGATTAGAATGGGCTGTTTCATGTCCAGGGATGAAATCAGCAAGGATTTGGGAGAAAATCCGGCTTCCAAGAGAAATCAAAACGTTTCTATTTCATTACAAATGGATGCATGACACAGCTAATCGCTCCTGTGAGAGGCAGCGCTGCGGGACCAGCTGCTACCTCGGCAGCTCTTCTCAGATGCTACATAACGTGCGTAGGATGCAGGACCGGGGAAGCCACTCCATTTCCTTATGTCTAGGGCATCTCTTGGACCATAGGTATCTGTCACGAATCCCTGAGAGATTAGCCTCCATCCCACAGTACTAGGAAGGTGGGTGCAACCCCCTTGGAGGTAATGGGGTGACTGAAGCCGAGGACCACTGAGGAGCAGGAGGCTGCAGCCGGCAGCTGCCATAATATTAATAGCTCCTCATTACTGTGCACGATCATATGTCCAGCATTTTGCATACAGTATGCCACTAATCCTTGCAGCAACTGGCAGTGTATTATTAGATCTTGCTACAATGAAGAAAATGAAGAAACTGAGGATCAGAGAGCTTAAGAGATCTTCTCAAGGCCACCCGGTTAAGACACGCTGGAGCCAAGTGAAACCCTAGGGCTGTGTTTCTGCCCCAGCACCAGCTGCTCCTTCAGGTCCTCCAGAAGCAAAGCCGAAGTCCATAGCAAAAGGGAGAGCCCCAGGAGGAGCAGGCCTTCCCCCATATGTGAGAAGTATGGGGCATTTAGCCAGCATCACCATGGGAACTGTCTGTTGGGATCTCAGAGGCTTCCCAGTCAGTCTCGGCCTTCATCCCAGCTAGTTTCTGTGTCTTCTCCAGGGAGCTCTGTCTTTTGACCCAGGGGTCGTATGAGCTGAGATTCTGATATATTCTGGTTACTGACTCTGAGCTCTTGGTGGGTGATTATCCTCTCTGGCCTTGCTTCCGTTATCTGTGAATTAGAGAAAATGATACCCCCTTAGTGGCAAGCCAAAAGGGGAGATGCTCAGGCCATGTAGTTAAGTGGGACTCTCCTGATTGGAGACCACACCAAGTGCCTGCCTCAGCCTCCACGCCCATGCCTTCCTTCCTCTGCTGGCACATTGCCTGTTGTGCCTAAGTCCCCAGACCCTGAAGTTTGAGTCAAATCTGTTTCTTCTAAAAGACATTTTGCATGTTGGCATTCCCAGTAGCCTTCCCTGGAGGGGACTGGGCTCCACCCAGCATTTCCAGCTTTGTGAGATGAGGTCCCATTTCACCAGCTCAGCCTGGAGCTATACGGGGCAGGCTCTACCTCCACCTCCTATCAGCCTCCCCAATCTCTGCCTGGGCATCCAGCCCAACACAAGCCCCAGCAGGGCTGCTGGTGACCTTGTAGACCTGGCTTCAGCATGTTGGGTCGGCTCTGGGGAAAGGACCATCAACTCTTCCAATCCCCCTTCCCCATGGACAAAAGGGATCTGCCTGCAGGCTGGGGAGTCAGAGGCAAGCACCCTCAGTACCCTCCCTGCCCAGGATTGAACGTGTCTGTGCCCCTGACATACCCAAAGCAAAGATGCCATCTGGGAGGGCTGCCCACCCACCCTAGGCCCGACTAGGCCTTCAAGGGGTGGACTGAGTCTAATTCATGTGCCTGTCACTTCTGCACAGGGAGATGCTCTGAGTTTAGAGAGACACTGGGGATTGATGAGGATTGGAGCTGAGGTTTGCGATGTAGGAGTGCGTCTCAGGAAATGAGGAGATTTGGCAAAACTGAGTTGGAGAGAAGGAAGCTCAGCCATGGAGCTCTGTCTGGGACACTTATAAATATTTGCATGCAAATTGTGGAGCTTGTGCTCCTGCACAGAGCTCCCGTCCCTGGCTGTCCACTGCCAGATTTGCTCTCATTACTGCCAAAGTCATCTTTCTGCTCTCTGTGTCACCCGCCATCTGCCCACCCAGGAAAGGATGGCAGTGTCAGTATACATGCACTGTGTCTCCAGGTGTCTCCTCAGGGGCCAGCTACACTTGGGCACTCATTGTGATTAAAGTGAAGACAGCTGGAAATGTGGTCCATTCCTGGCCCAGCTGCAAGCACCCCAACCTGTATTAAACACCCTGCATACGCCTCTGAGTCCGTGGCTAGCTGTTGGCTCAGAGATGTCCCGAGGATCACCTGTCCAGCACAACTGAAAACTGCCATTCTGACTACAATGACAGCACTTTTCCCCATACATGGGCCATACATAGACAACCTCCCCTCCAATGGCCCTCAGCTGTCCACTCACCAGTCACTGAGGGCCTTTGGTGGCTTCCTCACCTTTCCTCCCACAGACTCCCTCTCTCTGACTTTGTTCCCTGCTAATGGATGCTCCCTTCTATTGGGCCCAGAAGTCACTGTGCTCACAGATCTCTTGGCCGCCAACCTGTGGTCCACCTTCCCTGGATGGGCATGTTGCACCTGGGTGATAAGGGCATGGGCCATTTCCACTTGCCTCAACTGTCCACTTCCTGGCTATCCGCTTTTCTCCTCAGACCCCAGCTCAGAGGTTTACCCGTTTTAATTTTTTCTCCTTTTTTATTTTTTGTTATTTTTTATTTTTGCAATACTGGGGATTGAACCCAGGGCCTTGCACATGCTAGGCAAGTGCTCTTCCACTGAGGTACATCCCTAGCCCTTTTTATACTTTTTATTCAGAGACTGGATCTAAGTTGCTCAGGCTGGCCTTGATATGTAATCCTCCTGCCTCAGCCTCCTGAGTAGCTGGAATTACTGGCATGCACCAATGTGTCCACTAAAAATTTTTGCTCTTAAACTTTTGATCTTGAAATAATTTTTGATTCACATGTAGTTATAAGAGAGATCTCAAGTAATCTTGACCCCATTTCCCCCAGAGAGAACACCTTGCAATGCTCTAGTCCAATATAGCAAACAGGATATGGAGAGTCTAGTGTGGCTACAAGCAAGATTCAGAACAGGGGTGTCCCAAGGACCCCTCATGCTGCTCATTTCCAGCCACACCTGCGCCTCTCTCACCCTGCTGCTTCCTTAGTCACAGCTGGAAGGTTTCTAAGCTCCTCTTTGCTGGGGTCCCTGGATCCCCTCCCCTGACACATCCCTTGGGCTAGTCACCCACAGCTCTCCATCTTCCACCCCCTCAAACTCTAAAGTGGCCTCGTTGTGTACTAGGAGGAAGGAGCTCTGCCTGGGAGACAGTGCAGCCAGTGCCTCCCTGGGGAAACACATCAAGCTGGTCCCTCCCCAGGCTTAGTGACCTCACTCACGGCAGGGAGTCAAAGCAGGCAGTCTCTGCAGAGCCCCAGCCCTACCACAGAACGGCCATTGTGAGATCTCCTACTCAAACTCCTAATGCATGTATGGTGGAACCCAGCCCTGGCCACAGCACGGTCTGCCTGAGGAAAGTCAGATTTTCCCTGTCAGAATCCTCTTCCCTTGGTTCTGCTCTCAGGTAGCTCTCAGGGTCTACCAACCGAGTTGTTCATTTGTGACTGGGCATGTCAGGACAAAGGTCTGCATGGCCCATGCGTATTTAACTCAAGTACTTGTCTGTTCTTTCTTGTGCTTCAGAAGCTACTTGTGGATTGAAGCAAAGCCTCGGCTCGCTGCTCAGGGACAACACACAGCTTCTGCATCCTCTAATGCTACACATGCAGGAGCCAGCATCCTGGGACACTTTGATGCCTCCTTTGGACAGGGCAGGGGGCCTTGATTGAGCACATAGCTCCAAGAAGAGAAGTGTAAACAGACATCCATGTAATGAATGTAAATTTTTCCCTCTGATGTGCATATGGCTCCAGTTTGCTTTCAGCAAGGCCGGGGAGGAATCTTTCAACAGGAAGAAGATCAGAGCAGATGTCAGGGGCACCAAGCCTGCTCTGAGCTGTGTGACCCTGGTGCGACCACACTTCCTTTCTGCTATGGCAGGGTTTTGCACCAGGAGCTCTCTAGGTCTGGCTGACAGTTGCCTTTACTGACTGGTTGGTGGCTGCCCAAGCAGAGGGGCACCATACCCGTCTCTTTCAGGGTACGCTTTTGAGCTCATGCAGTGCAGAAGGCATTGGATGCCTTTGCAATTCCTGGAGAGTGACAGTGGCTCTAGACTGTGCACTGGGGTGACCAGGCTCAGACCCAGTGAGCATGACCTGAGCACCCCCAGGTTTCCACACTGGACTGGCCTTTTCATGATGGCCTCAATCTTCCTCGCCTTCTGAGGAATAAGGTCCTTCTTGACTCAGTGCTGGGTCACTCGCTTTACCTCTGCACCCTCCTTCTGCCAGAGCTGTCATTCAGCCTGGCACCTCACCTTTTTTTTTTTTTTGCAGGGGAGAGGTTGTGTGGGTGTGTTTGCACAGTCCTGGGGATTAAACCCAGGGCCAGCATGTGCTTAGCAAGTGCTCTAGCACTGGCCTCATCTCATTTATTTTGAGAGATAGGGTCTATTTTGAGACAGAATCTTTCTAAGTTGCTGAGGCTGCCCTGGAACTTGTGATCCTCATGTCTCAGCCTCCTGAGTCATTGGGATTACAGGTGTATTCCACTGCACCTGGCCAGTCTTCCTTCCTTCCTTCCTTCCTTCCTTTCTCTCTCCTTTCTCTTCAGTGCTGGGGATGGAGAGCTCAGGGCCTCACACATGCTAGGCAAGCTCTATACAATTGAACTATGTCCTCAGCTCTTCCTCTTTCAATACAAAAGATAAAAATGTGAATCCCAAGGTTGGCAGTATTCTCTGTCCTTGAGTGGCAAATTCTCCTTCCTCTGTGGAGCACTCCAAGCCTCTCTTTCCCCACGATGCAGCCCTTTCTTGCATCCTCTCAGGCCCTTATCACACTGTGGCTCTAGTTATTTCACACCTGACTTTGCTACTTTGAGCTCCCCAGTGTATGAATACTGAATCTTTCAGTTGCTGGTGACCCCTTACTCCAAACACTTGTTGAACAAAAGCAACAGCAGTGCTTGGCTCATGCCTTCCTTGAGGCCGAAGACTAGGAATTAAGGTTTAGGGAGGTAGGCAGACCCCAGCAGGGGTAATGCAGGATAAACTCAGTTAACATGAGAGTGACCTTGTGACACAGCAGTGCTTATCCATCAGACACTCTGGAGCAAGGGAAGCTGGTGGCACCAAAGTGCTCTGTGTCAGCTATGGATACCATGGGGCAAAGCCCGGCCTGCTTCCTCAGGCCATCTGCAAACTTTTCTTGGCCCACAGATCTTAGGGGATGCCTCCAGTGGACATGCTTTGTGTCCTGCTAGAGCCTTACCTCTAAGGGAAAGCAAGCCCACAGCTCTCTGAGACTTCTAAGAAGATTGGTGGAGTGGTTATTGCTTTCTCGATCACTGTGCATTTTACTAGAAACACACCAGTCATCTTTTGCACAATCACAGCCAAAATCCACAGCCTTCAGGAACAGAATGTTCTAGGCCCACCCTCCTCTCTTCCTGGGGGAGTAGAATTCAGAGCAAAGGCCGTACCCAGAGGAGCAGCACAATGGGTCTGGGCCTTGGCTTGAACTCTGTGTGAGACCTGCCTAACACAGACACAGCTCATTGGGGAGATACCTGGGCTCCAGCCCAATCTTTCTACATGTGACTCCTTTGTCTCTATTCAGGATTTCCAAAGAAGCATGGCCCCGGCCCTGCTCCAATATATACTGAGCCCAAAGTTCACATATGCCTTTTTTTTTCATTTTTTTTATTATTTTTAAAATGTGGTGCTGAGGATGGAACCCAGTGGCTCACACATGCTAGGCGAGCGCTCTACCTCTGAGCCACAACCCCAGCCCTACGTATGCCATCTTGAAAAGGGGGAGAGAGAGACCTCCTGGGCTGACTGAGGGCCTGAGGTGCTGGTAAAGCAGCCACCGAAACTTGACCAAGGAACCCAGCACCCAGGGCTGTAACTGGGGAGCTACCTGAATGTGGAGAAGGTCCTCCAGAGGGAGCAATGGGGAAAGGGAGGATGGGGGCATGCACAGGTTGAAGTTGGCAAGGATGTGGTAGAATAAGGTCTGGAAGGATGGACAGGTGCAGAGAGGGACAGGGAGGAACGTCCAGCTCCAGACCTCCTCCAGGAAGTGTGTGTCCTCTCCAAGACTAAAACTGACCAAGACTGTGGCAGCTGGGAGAGGACCTCTCCTCCCTGCAGAGGCTCAGCCAGCACCTCAGAGGCTCTGTCACCCAGGTCCACGCATGACTTACTGGGTCACCTCCTCCTGGGCCAAGCCCTGCATCTATCTCTAAAACCTTTGACCTCAAAAAGGCACACCCTGCCCCCTTCCAGAGAATGACATTGCCAAGTGTGCCTTCTGTCCTGTCATCTGTGCTCCTAGAAGCTCTGAATGTCCCTCCGCCTGGACATTGACCCCAGCCTGGGAAGTTAGATTCACCCCACCCCTCACTCACCCCAGCCCAGAGGAAAGAAGACAGACTCTGGGATTCAAAGAGTTTCCTGACGCAGGTAGGGGGTTCATCCCACACTGCTCTCAGCCTTCATCTCCTGGTCTGTAGGGTGGGTGCACCAACTTATCTTGCAGTTGATTTGGAGATTCAAGGAGACTGCCATTCAGTAAATGCTCACTAAATAGTCACTTCCTGTTTTCTCCCTCCCTGACCTAACCACTCTGGGGGCCTCTCCTGCAGCCTGTCCTTGGAGCTGAGGCCAATGTTGGCCACATGACTGCTTTGGGCTGGGAAAGCGCACCTCAGACACTGACTTCCCCATATTCATGAGGGCAGCAGAGAAGCCATGGGTGGCGCCAAGATAAAAATGGAACGCAAGATGTGTGGGAAGGGGAGGGGCCTAGGATGAGGGAGATTCAGGGTCCTGATTATTTCTTGTTCCAGCTAGTCCCAGCTCCCTGGCAGTGGCCACCTCGGTTCCACCCTTCCTTTTCCCAGATGGCCAGGGCAGCACCAGGGAAGGACTGTCAGCCCTCAGAATTCTGCATGTGGATGGACAGGATGCAGCCAGACCCCAACCCTTGATGGCCAATGAGCCTTCCGAAGCCCTCAGCACCCCTGAGATTCCCCAGGACCCAGAGAGAACAAAGAGCCCTCCTTTGGTGAGCAGATTCTGCTAAACTGAGGAGAGCAAGGAGAACCAGGAAAGAGCTCCCAGGGCACCTGCTGTCAGAGCCAGGCCTTGCTCACGAGCCCTACCCCTGGCTGGGAAACCCCACCTCTCGCCTGCCCCTGTTTTTCAACAGGGGTCATCTCGGAGAAGCTGGGGCTAGATCCCTCCTGCAAGCTGAGAGCCAACTCCAGGCCACCCAGCCTTTCTGGGCAGAGCCAGGGCCCCAGGTGCCAAGGCCGCCCCACATCTCTCCTTGGCAGTCCAGGCGCCTTTTTGTTTTAGATTTGCACAAAAGTTGCAAAGAATACAGAGAGTTCCCATGCATCCTGCACCCACCTTCTGCTAATGTGAACATCTTACATAACCACGGTACATTTGTCAAAGAGACGAAATTAACATTGGAACAATACTATTAACCCGACTGCAGACTTTATTTGGATGTCACCAGTTTTTCCTTCCTGGGCATTAAATGGTCATTTTTCTGGTGCAGGCTCTAATCCCAGCCACCATGTTTCACTTGGTTGTCACATCGCCTTAGTCTCTTTCTTTCAGAAAGAGACTGAACATTTTCTCAGTCTTTCCCTCTTTCTCATGACCCTGACAATTTTTTTTCCTCCAGTGTGGTAAAGTATATGGCTATGTAGCATAAAATTTGCTATTTTAACCATAGTTAAGCACAAAGTTTGGTGGCATCAATTGCACTCATAATGTTGTGTAACCATCAGCACTATTTCTACAATGTTTTCATCACCACCAGAAGGAACTTTGTACCCACTAAGCAATGCCTCTCTCTCCCTCTTCTCCCAGGTACTTCTTAAGAGATGCAAAGGAGCCCCCACCTAAGCCTTGAGCCCAGGAAAATGTTCCTGGCCAGAACTGGTCCCTCTGGACCCCACTACTGCACAGAGGCCTGTGGGAGTCCTGGCCATGTGGCACCCGCTGTGGGCCTTTCCTTGATCCTTACCAAAACGTGGACCTTCTAAGGGACAGAGGGGTCATTTCTCTGGAAACTGTCCTGCGTGGGCTTTCTACCAAAGGTTGGGACACCTCCTTCAATGTGTCCACCAACAGTCTGACTAAACTCAACCACTGGCCCTGGCATTTCTCTTCCTGGGGCCAATGGCGCTGTCAGGGCAGCTTCTCTTGCAGAGGAGAAGGCTCTGCTGCTGTCCTGACCTTGGGCTGCTCTCCTCAGAGGACTGAACCCAAGTGCCAAGGGCCTGCTGGGCACAGGATGGCCTGCCTAGAAGCCAGGCATGTGCCCAGGTTCAGGGGGCGTGCCTATCCCACCTTCTAATATGCCCCGAACATTAGTGTGCCTGGCTTCCTGCCCGTGCAGCAGCCCCCTGACCACCATCTGCAGTTGCAGCCTTGCCGCAGATCAGGCACGCAAGACTGGCTGCCTATAGCCAGACTCCTGTCATTTGGCTCCAGCCACCTGTCCCGACACTCAGGCCCTCTGCCTGACATGCTTGCTGCCTGCCACACCTGCTGCCAGGCCCCCACACCCTGGCTCCTCTTTCCTGCTGGCCTCCCTCCTACCGCCTGCGTCTCCCCACTCACCCGTGTCTAGTTCTAGGTCAGGGCTCCTCCATCAGCCCATTAACACTCTGTGCCTGTCTCTGTTGGGCATATGCAAATACTGCGTTGCCAAGCAGCCTGGGCTGGTCATGGGTGAGCCTGGGCCCTCTCTGCTAAGGGTTTAGCCGAGCGTGTGTTTGCTGCCTGCTCAGTGAGGGAGAGCCTCCGTGTGCTCCAGGGACTGCCCCATCCTGCGGTCTGCAGGCAATGCTCTTCCCCCACTGGGAGTGGCTATTGGGTAGCACCTTCAGGCTCCTGTCAGTCACCGTGGAGCCAGGCCAGGTCCCTGATCCACTCCATATTACTCACTGAGGCCTGTCCTAATCAGACCCTGGGGTGGACGATGGGGACACAGAGGTAGGGAGACCCAGCCAGCACTGGGGCTGCTTGCTGGCCGTCTATTGACACAGACAGGGTAACCAAGGGTCACATAGTACTGGCCATCTTTCCAGAGCCTCTGAGGCCTCAACTCGGAGAAATCCCAGGCAACTTCTATTGTGGGGTACAATACCTACCCCTTGTCCTTCTAGAGCTTTGTCCTGACACAGGTGGCTCCGTGGTTCAGAGCATTAGCTTTGGAACCAAACACACCTACCCCAGAAACCCACCTCTACCACTTATTTGCTGTGTTACATGGAACAAGTACCTTACTGTCTCTGATACTCACTTTTCTCATTTGCAAACTGGAGATAATTATTTCCATTGGGTAGAAATAAAGTGGGCTTGATTTATAGAACATGCATACTTCTTCCTCTTCCCTTTACCCCCTCCCCCACACAAAAAATAAACTTTTATAACTTACCATGGTTCCAGACATCTTATAAGTATATTCAAAGCCTGTTTCTATCTGAACCCAAGTTAGATTTCCCAGGACAGTGAAAAACTCACCCCAATTTTCCTAGGACTTTCCTGGTTTTCACACTGAAGCGCCTGTGTCCTGGAAGCCTTATAGAGCTTCCTATTACTCAGCCTCCTCACCTATAAATTCCTACCATGAAAAACCCAGACTTTTCCCATGCCCAACATGGCCATTCCTCCTGACCTCTGACCTTCACACATGCTGTTCCCTCCTCCTGAAAATGCCCTCCTCCGTTTGCAACTGTCAAGCATTCATATCCCATTCCTCTGTGAGAGCTTCCTGGCCCCAGCAGGAGTCAGACCTCCACCCTCCACCTCTTTAAGGTTCCCCTGCGGCCCCAATACAGGCCCAGTCACCCCATCTCTTCCCCAAATAATGAGCAACACAGAGAGAGCAGACTCAGCCGGCTTTGCCTGCTGCACACCATAGGTGCTCAACAAGTGCTACGCTCCCATCCCAACCTCCTCCAGCTGGCTTCTCTGGTCCCACTTACCTTGTGCCTTTGCTCCACAGGACTTAGCAAGAGAACCCTCCCCCTGGTGGCTCAGATTGAGCCACAGCCAGGATAGTCCTCAGCCTTGGCCAGGGGACTGGACTCTCCAGTGGACTCCTGCCCTGTCCTGAAAATACCCCGAGGGCAGGAGCCTTACACTGGGGCTCACCTGCTTCCAATAACCGTCCTGCAGTCTGTCCCTGCCTACCCTTTCCTTGGGAGGCACTGTGCATGCCCCTGGTGAGCACGGGCTACAGATGGACGCTGCTGCCATGGGTGCCAGGGACATCTTTCTGAAGCAGGCAGTTTGGAGCAGCTGGTGGAAATCTGACCGTGGTACTCAAATCACAGAGTGGCCAGCCAAAGGCCACGGCTGGGCCCGCAGCACATTCCTAGATCAACAGCAGGGCTTTGGGGAGATAGTGTGTGTGAAGGGAGGGCAGGAGCAACAGATGTGCCCAGGGGACACTCCTGTCCCAGGCAGGGACAGCTGCAGCCTCACATCCTGCAGGACAGGGCGGGTAGGTGATGCCAGGCAGGCTGGCGCTGCAGGGAACTTGGCAGCAGTGATGCGCCCCACCCTGGGGCAGGAGGACAATATGGGGCAGGGCAGGGTGGCCCAGCCCAGAGACCCCCACTTCCCTGGGGGAGCCAGCCCTCACTGTCCGCCTCTGTGTCTGGGAGGCAGACAATGGAGGCCTCTGGCAGCCACAGAGGACGGGGCGTGGTAACTGGGGCATGGACATCCCTCTCTGGTGAAGCTGAATTGGAAGGAGCAGGGCAGGCGTGAGGCTCAGATGCCCCTGAGTGTGTGGAAGGGCTCGGTAACAGTCACAGGGGCCAGGACACAGAGCTGGGGGCTGGCGGCAGGGCTGCACCGTAGCAGCTACTGCTTAGTTTCAATTCTGCGCCGCTCTCTGATCTGTGTACTTCCCTTGCATGATTTGTTCAACAAACATTTATCGTAGGCCAAGTATGCACCGGGGATGGAGCAATGAACAATGTAAACATGGCCCTCGATCCTCTCATTTATTTCTCTCCTGCCTCTGTCACAAGGGGCCAGCCTTGCTATCCCCCTCTTACAAATGAAGAGATTAAAACTCAGACATGGGGGAGGGGGAAGAACTTACAGCTGCGTGGCATGGAGATTTCCCGACGTTTGACAGACCTCCAGGGCCCATCAACCTCTCTCCCACTTCCCAAGGCTCCTGGGGCCCTCCTCTGCAAACAGGAGCCCTGTGGGTGATTGCTGCCTGCAGTTTCTGGGAAGACATGAATTGCAGCAAGCCCCGGACAGGGCACACCAGCCAGGACACCGCCCTCCTGGATGCCACCTGCCCTCCCAGCCCAGGAGTGCGTTGAGAACACTGTTGTGCGTTTCATTTGGGTGTGGGGAGCTGGAGAAGCTGTGTCAAGCTTCTTCCTAGGGCATGTGTTGCAGGAGGAAGGCTTCAGTTATAGGTGAGAAATGACGTTGCCATTAGCTCAGCCTCCCAGAGGAAGGCAGCCCTGGGGACAGAGACTGGGGACCTGCTCCCAGCCAAGTGTTCTCTCTAAGCCACCAGGCACCCTGCTAGCATGTCCCAGTCCCTCTCTGCCCTTCTCCTGTGTCCGCCCCTTCAGGATTCCGAAGGCCTCAGATGTTTGTTCTCACCTGTCTGGAGAGGTAGTGTTGTAGGGACAAACGAGGCCAGGCACCGAAGACAGCAGGAAACAGTTTTATTTGGCTGCAGCCAGGTTCAGGGGGCACAGCTTTTGCTGTAATCAATCAATCCCCTGAACCCCGAGTTCAGGGAGTTTCAGAGTTTTATACCCAGCATGTAAGGGGAGGGGCTCAGAATTTCACAGTCTGCAGAAGTTCACGTCAAAGCAGCTTTTTCTTTCACTGTTCTGGGCTAGTTAACCCTTCAAGGACCACACCTGAGAAGGGGAGAGCTGTTTCTCCCCTTCTTTCCTCCCCTGCCAGCTGTTACCATGGAGCCCAATTGTAACTTATCTTAGAAATGTAGACCTCTCTGTGAAGCCCAGCTCAAGGCCAGAGGCCTTGTTTGCACATTTCTACAAAGTAGTATACTGGATACATGTTTGTGAGAAACTAGTGAGGGGGTGTCCAGAACCTGGAGTGCTGGTATCTTCCCAGCCAGTGGCCAAGTAAAACAGGGTGACACGAAAATAGGAAGTTTATCTACATTGACCTCTTTTGAAGAGACTCTTTCGGTGACAGTCCTAAAATCAGCCATGGTGAAGATTTTTGGAGAAGCCTAGTTCAGTAGGACAGAGGGAGGCCTTCTTACCAAGGAAGGACTACCTGGGATAGGCACTATGGGGGCAGATCCTGGGCTCTGGCTTTTTTTGGCCCTCAGATCCCCCATGTGGGTGCCAGCCACTCCCCAGGTTGGGCCTCACCACAGCCCACTGCTGAGGCTGACCACCACCTCCTCAGCAGCCCCAGAGGAAAGGGCACATGCCTCTCCCTGTCCCCAACTCAGAAATAAAAGGAAAACTCTCCGTTGGTCTCTGTCCTGAAAACAGTTCTATTTTCTGCTCTTTTCCTGTTCATAATACAGAGCGACATACAATGTGGACAGGGGGTGGGGGTGGCCACGTGGACCCCTCACCGGTGAGATAAGAAATAATTCATTGCTCCAAGACTCTGAGGGACTGTCCTGGAGCCCCTCGGAGACGCCCTGACGGCTCCCGTGCCTATTGTTGGCGCCATGTCACAGGAACTGTGTCCTCTCTGTTCTCAATGCCCCGCAGATGCTAGCTGGGGGGAAGTCGGTGGCTGTCCAGGAGTGGGGCTGACCAGGATTTCCACAGCACAGCTGGCTGCTGACCTGCCTCAGAGGTCTCCCCCAAACCCAGGGTCTGGCTGCCCCTGGGAGCCAAATGGCCTCCAGCAGAGCTGGGCCTGGGTCAGGTCCAGAAACTGCTGGGTTTTTTTTTTTTTTCTGGCAACTGCTGTTCTGCCTCCCACACTCCACCCTCAAGGAGAGTTTGCTAGTGCCACATACTTTATCAAATCTTCTCTCTGCTAAAAGCCCTTGATATAAGGTTAAGGCTTCTTGAGACAACTAAAGTGGCCCTTCAGGATCTGGCCTGTTCAGCTTCCGATGGCAACTCCCAGTGCTGGTGGCCAGGGCTTGGTACCACAGTGCCTTTGCACTGACTGTTCTTCTGCAGTACCACTCCTATCTTGTACATTTGTCTTCTCCCAAGAGCTGTCCCGGGGCCTGGCTGCTCTAGAGACCTTTTCCAGGAGCTCCGTGGTGCTGTCGTGAAACAGTGGCAACACTGAAAACCGCTCTGCTTTCTACCAAGGCTTTGCAGACAAGCATCCCGCTCATGACAGCTGCAAGTATCCTTGCTCTTTGGCCAGAGGACTTCTCTGAGGACATGTTTGATGCACTCAGAATCCCCAGCACCTAGTTTGCCACCTAGTACCAAGTAGGTACTCCGTACATGTTTGTTGATTGAAAAATGACACACAAGGCCTGAATACCTAAAATTTGCCACTTCCCTTCTTCGCTGTCAACAGCTAAGTCAGGAGCAGGATGGATTCTGCTTCTGAAGAAGCCCTGGCTGGAAGGAGACAGGAAACTACGCTCAGAATTCTCTAATAATTCTCTAATGGATAATAGTGCACGTGGCTGCTAGGAACACTGCAGTGAGCCACTTGGGGACAATCAAGTGAAAAGCACCCAGGTTCCCTGGTCTCCATGTCGCTTGAGGAGGCTGAGCCGCCACCTTGAAGGCTTTCACTTTGCAAAGTGGAGGGTGTAGTTCAGACTCCAGTCAGAATGCTCCACCCCACCCCCACAGAGTCCTCAGACTGCCTGCCTGGGACACCCCATATCCCGCCCTGACCCCAGTCAATTCCATCAGGTCATTGAGGCCCAACTCCCAGGCCTCCTCCTCCAAGAAAGCCTTCCCTGATGCCTGGAAGGAAATGCCATGTCTCCCTCTTTGCTCTTCTGCCAAGCATGGGTGTCTCAGGCCTCCACCAGACCTCCAGCTGCTGGAGGCCAGAGCTGTCTCCTTCACCTCCCCACGCACAGGATTACCCCGCCAGAGAGGGTGGGATCCATCAGGGATCTGCTTTGTGTTTGGAGGTTTAGACAGATCACAGTGTAGGGGGCTGGCAGGAAGGGGAGGGACCCCCCAAGGGGAACACAGTGACTTGATTTGAGGCATGGTTCCAAGTGACGGGTCCATGGAAAGAAGAAGCCAATCTATTTGCACTTACCTTCTGCAGGGGGCACCATAGGCACTGCTTTTCCAAACACATTCTATTATCACGTGAAACATGGAGACACTCAGTTAAGTCAGGCTTAAATTTGCCTTCAGAGTGGAACCTCTGAGCACACAATGCTGACATGCAGCATGACTCTCTAGGAGAGAGAGTAGATAGAGTATGGAGCGTTTCTCAGACTTATCTAACTACAGAACCCCTGGTTCAAACAATTCCTTATTTCATGGAACACACTTTGGAAGAATATCACCAAATCTTGATAAGTTCTAATGGTCTTCTCCTTTTGTAGTGGAAAAGATAAGATCCAGACACGCACCTTGGCAGAACCCAGGCAGCACCCCAACTCACCTTGACCTCAGAATTATTACCCGAGTGAGACTGGGTCCTGAGGATTCAGGTCCAGCAGATGAAGGCATTGTGTGGCTTTGGGAAGGTCTCAGCTCAACCTGCCCAGCCCATGAGTCCCCCAGGAAAGGGCAGGGTCACAATCTGAGTCCTAGACTCAGTGCAGTGCTGGTTTAGGGGGCCAGGGGTTGGCATGAAGTGCACTGGTCCTGGTTTACAGAATGGTGGCAGGAAGCACAGTGATCCTCAGCCATGGCCTTAGCCATTCCAGTAGAGCCAGGAGGGGCCACGGCTTCCTGAACGTCTCCTCTCCAGGGAGCTTGAGAGTCTGGGTGAGCACAAACTGTCCTTTAATAATGGATCAGGCATTTGTTTTCACAGGGTCATGACCCTGCTGAGTTGTCTGCTGGCCCCTGGTGTTACCTTCTGCACCCAGGGCCTGGGAGAAGGGAGAAGGAGAAGCCTGCACCCACCCAGAAAAGTCTCCAAGGTCCATTCTAGGAAGCTACCCAGGAATCACATGGGGCTCTCCTCTAGGAGCATGAGCAGGCCAGATGCCACAGCAGAAGGTGGCAGAGCCCATGGTGACATTGATGCCATGGAACCCTGGGTAACAAGAGACCAGTGGGCAACACAGAAAAGGCAGCCCCCTTGCAGGGAGCCTGAGCCATGGTCAAATACACAGGGGCTTGCTGATCCCTTCTAGCAGAGGGACCATGGGTAGATATCAAACCCTCCAGTGCCCCAGTTTCCCCATGGGTACAGTGTGGATGACAATCATGGTA
The DNA here is from genome assembly GCF_964194105.1 of Spermophilus citellus. Lineage (NCBI taxonomy): Eukaryota > Metazoa > Chordata > Mammalia > Rodentia > Sciuridae > Spermophilus > Spermophilus citellus. The sequence continues at coordinate 101,259,160 of NC_138193.1, forward strand.
CCTCTGCACGTGGTTGTTAGGAAGATTCCATCTGCTCATTGCTCAGAACATGTCTGACATGGGGTAAATGCCCCACAGGGTGGCCTAGAGCAAAGGCACAATATGGAAACTGAGGGCAGATTTGGAGCAGGTCCTTCTGCCCCCTAGCTGAGCAGCCTGGCTGAGCATCCTCCTAGCTCCCCACAGCGCACTTTCCTTAGCTAGGAAATGGGATGATAAGGTACCCACAGAGTCCTTGTTAGGCTTAAAGTGCTTACCATGCCTGCTACAAGATCAACATGAAAGTACGTTAACCCTTTTTTCCATGGATTGAACTCAGGAATACTTGACCACTGAACCACATCCCCAGCCCTATTTTGTATTTTATTTAGACACAGGGTCTCACTGAGTTGCTTAGCGCCTCACTTTTGCTCAGGCTGGCTTTGAACTCACGATCCTCCTGCCTCAGCCTCCCGAGCCTGAGAGGTCCAAGGAAAGTACCTGGTGAAAGCATGTTAACTCTTAATATTTTATCAGTGACACAGAAAATGGGGGCATGGCTTAATATGAAGCAAAAATAAATAAAATGAATAAAAGAAAGAAAATGAGAATACAAAATGGCCCGAGTTTTGTTTCCCAGGTCACGTGAGCCAATTCCAGAAACCTGTGGCTGCACTGAGGCTGGGTAGGGGGCAGGTGTGCAAAGTCATCCCTACCCCTGAGCCACCATCCTAGGAAAATTCTCATGTCCCCAACACTCTTTGTATTAAAGGTGTCCCACCTCTTCATCCTGTGCCCCACCACCTGCCCAGGCCTGCTCCCCTCTGAAGTCTTCAGACCAAACCCAGGGGCCTGAACATTTGTCCTGAAGTCCCTTTGTCATGTTCCACAGGGGTGCCTGGGGTTATGACACCAATCTTGGGTTTTGGCCTCACTATCTCATTCTCTCAGGTTGGATGAGTCCCAGCCAATCACTTCTTTTTTTTTTTTAATATATTTGTTTTTCAAGACAGAGAGAGAGAATTTTTTAATGTTTATTTTTTAGTTTTCGGTGGACACAACATCTTTGTTGGTATGTGGTGCTGAGGATCAAACCCGGGCCACACGCATGCCAGGTGAGCGCGCTACCGCTTGAGCCACATCCCCAGCCCCCAACCAATCACTTCTCACCTTCTAGGAGTGGTCTTTGCTGAGGACCAGAAGTCAGGTGTTCAAATCTCTTTGTTTTTTATTTTTATTTTTTTTATTGGTTGTTCACAACATTACAAAGCTCTTGACATATCATATTTCATACATTAGATTGAAGTGAGTTATGAACCCCCAATTTTACCCCAAATGCAGATTGCAGAATCACGTCGGTTACACATCCACAATTTTACATACCGCCCTATTAGTAACTGTTGTATTCTGCTACCTTTCCTATCCCCTATTATCCCCCTCAAATCTCTTTTTTATTGGGTCTTTTTTTCTGTAAAATTTTCAAAACACTCCTCCCTTTAAGATCTCTTCCTTTCTCTGTCCCCAGCTTGATGTGCAGTCTCGAAGGAACCCTGGGCTTCTTGAATGAGGATTTGACATTTAGCAGAGGTTTTTCTGAGCACATTTACTATTATCCTTCAAAGAGACCACATGAAACTGGCCAGGGACTTGTTCCCTTTCAGCAGACAGGCTGAATCACCACAAGATGCCGACACGGTTCAAATGTGTTGAGCAACACACACACACACACACACACACTCACACACACACACACACACTCACACACACACTCACACACACTCACACACACACAGTCACACACTCACACTCACACACACACTCACACTCACACTCACACACACACTCACACACACACACTCACACACACACTCACACACACACACTCACACTCACACACACACTCACACACTCACACACACACACTCACACACACACACACACTCACACACACACACACACATTCACACACACACACACGCATCAGTCAGGCTGCACATCCCTGGTAGCAGAGGAGGAAGAGGGTTTATTAGAGTAACAGCGAAGTTTTAGGAAAATTTACCAAACTCCAGAGATTGTTTTCAATTATTTTATAAACATATCTCATATGATTCTCAAGGTAATTGTAGGAGTAGTTGTTGTTGTTATTATTATTTTAACAAATGAGGAAACCAGACTTGGGAAGGTTAGGTGACTGGCCAAGGTCACACAGCAAGCAGGAACAGAGTTGGGTTTCTCTGGCTCTGAAGACCAGACATCATTCTGCCTTGTCATGAAACAAACTTCACATGAAACCTCCAAGCTTTGTTTAGCGATATCCTGAGTGTCTAGGCAATGGTCTTGAGGAACAGCGGGGAGCCGTGGGTGACATGGTCATCCTCTGTGAGTGGCCCATGTGTCTTCCAGGAAAGAAGAATGGATCCTGGAGCCAGACAGATCTGGATTCAAACTCCGTTCTGTCCTTACTCACTGTTTCGGGGCTCTTGGCCGTAACTTGCCATCTCAGCCAGAATTTGGGTATTCAAACAGCCTAGCCTTCAGATGAGCTGGTGACAGAGCCTGGTTGTGCCCTGTGGAGAGTTTCCTGCCTCTGGCTGCCCTGATTCCTCCAAAAAGAGCCCTGTGTTGCCAGAACCAGGTCATAAACAGAGCTGGGAACTTTGAACTGACATGTCAGTCATGGGTTACTGACAGCAGCCCAGGCCTGCTAGGTCAGAACATGGATCTCCCTGAGGAGAGCGCCCTGCGTGTGACCTGGTGCCGGCGAACACAGCCCCTAGGAGCCATTTCTGCTGTGTCCTCAGCCTGGACCCTGTTCTGAACTCAGCCTGGGATGCCCTGAAGTCTCAGGGAAGCAGCATCCCAGAGCTGGTCCCTCAGACCCATCCCGGGTCACACAGTGAGGCTGGCAGGACAGCAGGGAAACAGAAGGCTTCCATATCCAAAGGGCCGCTGGCCTCCTGTCCTATATGGGGAACATTTGCTTTATCCTGTGGAAAGTCCCCAAGTAGACAGCTAACAATTGATTCCAGCTGGACCCATGCTGCTGACTTTGGCTGTGTTTCCGATGCTCTCTGTTCCCCCGATCCATCCCCTGCCACTTCCCAGTCTGAAAGTGACCTCCTGGGCCTTCTGGGGATGCAATTGTCCTCCTGGCAATTGGAGCCAGGCTGCTCCTTCCTGGTGGAGTCCTCTTCTGAGCCCTCCACCTCCACTAGCTTTCCAGTCCCAGCAGGGGGCCTCTCTGGGGACTTGTTTAAACAAAAAGACAATGGCCTCAGATAAAGAACTGCTGGCCTCCTCCCTGGAAGGCTAAAATTACCAGAAACTGAATAGGGCAGTTGCTGACCTCAGCTCTCCCTGGCCATATGAATCCTGGAAGCCGGTGACAGCTCCTGCTCAGGACCCAACCCAGAAGCAGAGCAGGACACGAGGACCTGTACAGCTGCAGTGTCGGTAGCCAAGTCCCAGTATTAGGTGTCTGCTGAAGTTCCTGGCCCCAGAGTCTCTGAGCTTCATGAGCTTGCCCAGGACAAGGCAGGCTCCTTCCCGCAGAGCTGTGTCACCCACTTCTGGCTTCACACCACATACACAGAGCTTCAGGGACCGGGGCTGGAAGCCCAGAACACCTACATCCTACCTTAGCACCACCACTGCCATTGCCACAGCCACACCCCCGTGAGAACCCTCCTGGAGCTGCGCAGTAGGTCCCCGCTCTTCCACAGCTGGCCCCAGAGCTGTCTCCACGCTTGCCTCCTCCTCACCCCTCAAATGTTTGCTGTTTTCATTTGATACTGATGTGTCCTAGTTCCTGTCTTATTCCACGCACCCAGAATGCTTTGATGAGGGAATGTCATAGATCCCTTTGTAACCCTCCTAGAGAGATGTGCTTAGGAGTCGGGGCCCCAAGGAAATATCCATGATGTGCTGATGGAGAGCCTGGCAGCCCCCTCCCTGTTTGTCCCTCCAGTGAATACTCAAGGAAAGCACTGGTACACACCAGGCTGGAGCGCAAGCATGTCTTGCAGGGTACAAAGCCCCTCTCACCTGCATCATCCCACAGAGGCTTCTCAAGGTTCCTGTAGGGCAGGAAGGGTGGCAGTTAATCCCAATTGACTCAAGGAACAGCCCAGGTGGAGAAAGTGGCTGGCTTCTCTTACTTGGACTCAGGACTGAGTCTAACCACCTGACCTGCAGCCAAAGCCCTTAGCTGCAGCTCTCCTGGTCAGGCTGCCTTGCTTACCAGAAGTCAGGCCAGGGATGGGAGTAGGGTGGGGAAGGACTCGGTGGCCCCAAGTCAGGTGCAGCACATCCTCATGGCATTGGAGGGAACTTCTGACTTAGGCTGAAGTAGATCCTCCTCCATCCCACCCCACTCCACCTCCAGTCTAGGAATTGCTCTGTCCTTGCAGAGTGGCTTCTCAAAAGAGGTAGCTCTGAGCCATTTGGAGGTGCTAATCAGGGCCAGTGCCAATGGGTATGGTATAGCCTGGAGGACCTAAGTCCCTTCCACTGCTGTTTGCTCCGGCATTTCTGTTTATTATGGTCATGTCCCAGTAGCAAAATGCATCAGATACATGGCATGATGCATTAGTGTCTGAGAGATGCTATGACAGAGAGGACCACCATTCAGCCCACAAGAGCCAGGTTGAAATCCCATCTTAACTTACTTACCAATTGGCCTTGGGCAAATTTACGAATATCCCAAAATCTCATTTCTTTATCCTTAAACTGGGAAGAACAATGTCTACTTCTAGGGTTGTTAGGGGAGTTGAATGACATGGCTGCTTGGCATGTGGCTCATGCTCACCCAATGGCATCAATGACAATGTTGATAAGGATGATGATGAAGAAATGACCCCCAACCCTAACCCTAACCCTAACCCTAGCCCTAACCCTAAACCCTAACCCTAACCCTTTACAACTCCGGCTGGACCCCTGCCACTCCACAGGCTCCCTGTCCCTCAGAGTCTTGAATGCATTGTGGGGTTCTCAGTAAACCAAGCCTGTTGGCTCCAGTGCACCTTTGTATGGGCAGCACTCTTAACCAGAACACTCACCTCTGGTCTGTCTGAAAAACTTCTTTTCATCTTCAAATATCCAATTTAAACTTTGGTTCTTTGATCATGAAAGGATACTCAGTGGACAATGGATAGAATGGAGTGATCCTCTTGGAGCTATTTATCTCTTACTCTATAAAATCAGAGGAAAATAACTGAACCTAAGTGTGTTTAATTTTCCAAGTCCAAGGTAAGTGTTCCAAACCCACACCTTTCCTAGGTATACTCCAAAGCATATTAGATCATTGGGGAAATATATGCAGGGCACAGAACTAGAGTGTCTTTATATAAAAAAAAGACCAAAATATAAAAATTATTGAGACTTTTGATGAAACTACCTCATAAGCCCTTGCTTAGGCTGTTCACAGACCCACCACCATGGGGGAGTCTAGAGGGGGAAGCCAAATGTCCCTCCAGGTTCTGGGACCATTCTAGAATCCACTGGTCAGTATATGCTAAGAAGACAACTGTATTCTAGAGTCCCCTGCCTGGTGTTGGCCTTATCAAGTGGGATAAGGACCTAGAAGCTGGAGAGGGGCTTATTGATGGTAGAGGGCCTCCTGAAGAAGACAGAGGGGGCTTCTAGTTTCCTTCCCTCCAAACAGCTGCCCTTGGGCCCACCCCACTGCTCCCACCAGGCAGCAAAGAGCTGCCATTGGCTTCCTTCTCTGGATCTCAGAGCCAAGGGAGAGAGAGAGTGGCTCAGGCTGCAGCTGAAGGGGAGACCAGGGCCGTTTTCATGAAGGACAGAATGGATTCTGTTTTTAAAAGGATGAAACCCCACCTCTGAAACAAGCCACTGTGGGAAAGATGTGAAAGGTGACACTTTTCTTTTCACTTCTTCTTCTCCTTCTGGAATTACAAAGTTAAGTCTGGACAGTGAAGGAGGTAAATATCTAATAAAGCTGTAAAGCATTCCTTCCCGCTTTCCAACGTATTCATATATTCATTTCTAAGAAGCCTGCAGAGCCAAGGTTAGTGCTAGGGATCTGAGTGTGGAAGACCCAGAAGGAAGCCTCAGGTCAATGTCACCTGGACACCCTAGTCCTGCTAGTGGTACCTGCAGTAATGGTGGGGTGCCCAGTGGAGGTCCCTAGCAGGCACCTTGACTTGACCCAGAGAGGGGCAGGCATGAACAGGGGCAGGCCTACCCAGGAGAGGATGACCACTGCCATTTGCTCACTCCAGGATGCATCTCTAAGAAGCCTGGGCAGCTGCAGGGACCATTCCGCTGGGCGGGAAAGGACAGAGTGGCCTCCTCCCTAGCTGTGTGTGGAGCTCTTTGATATTTCCCTAAATAGGATCCAATTGAACATTTTGTAAGGGCTACCTTCTGAAATAGAAGTTCTGTTTCATATTATTTTCAGCTTACAAAGAGTGAGCCCCAGATTCTTCCAAGAACTCTTTGTCCAAGGCAGATGGGGGGAAGGTTGGGAAGGCAGAGGCCCAGAGGAATTGAGGTTATGTGTCATTTAGAATCACAGACTCCCCAGAGTGGAAGGACCCACACAGTCATTTCCCACAGTCCTCTGCTCCAGGCAGGAGCATCTTTGGAGCAGGAGAAGGTGCTGAGGACCTGGGGCGACACTGGTCTCTTTGCCTATAACCAAGCAGCCCAGACTCTCCGGTTGCCCGGGGATGAGGGTGGACGGACTCTTGCTCTCAACATCTCTGCCTGTGTTGGGCTCAGGTCTTCCTATTTCAATATTGCCACCTTCTCTTTCCTTGCAGGGACAAGCTGGCACTCTACCCTGTCCTGTCCCCGAATGCCAGGCAGATGGCAGGTGCTAAATTGGTACTTGCAGGATTGAGTCAGCCAGGCCCCCTCAGACCTGCCAGTTCAAGGCGTGTCCTCAGCGTGTCCCAACTCGCTGCCAAGGCCTCCTCAGAGTTCCCGTGTCTGCTGAGCACCTCTCACTGCTCCACAGCCTTGTCCCACCACCAAGCTTCCAGGACCTTTGCCACCAGCAGGACACAAAAGAAGCTCCAGGGTCCCCCAGGCCTGGGAAATTTCAAGAAGGGGAGGCCTCATTAGGTCCCCATGGAAAACCGTGGCTTCTCACCTCTCATGGGGTCCAGGCAGAAGAGACAGGACGACTTCACCTACTTGCTCTTCCACCCAAACCAGTCCATGGACAGGACCAAGAGGAGGCCAGGTACATGCACAGCCAAGACATGTGCCCTTCCCTGTCCTCCCCTACTGTCAGTTGGCCTGTGGGGTGGGGACTCAGCCATCCTCCTTGAGCTTGCCATCACAAAAGGCGTGCTCTCAAGGCACTTGGGACTCGTGGCATGGCCTTGTGTCACATGACCTGCGGGGACAACAGAGAGCACCTTGGCCTCTGGAACCATGAGCCTCCCCAAAGGAACCTTTCCTCCACACTGAGTCAGGGTGAGGCCCCTACCCCTGCCTCCGCACCTGAGAGTCCTTCAGGGAAACATTAGGATTTGTCCCCCAGGGGGGCACTTTGCCCAACAGGAAACTGAAGGGGAAGGGACAAAAGCAGCTTCTAATTGGACCCAAACCCCAGCCCTTGAATAAGGGTCTCACATTTCCCTGCCTCGGTTTCTCTGTATGCGACAGGGGAGCGCAGAGAAGCTTCCAGGATGGCTAAGGCCTACATGGCTCATTCTTCCCTAGGAAGACGTCACTGGTCCATCTAGGGGAAGTTCTGTGCACTTAATTCCTCCCTTCCTAGTGGGAGACACACCTTATCAGGGTTTTCTGTACCTTCAGACTTCTCTTTAAGAACACTCTGCCACTGCTATAAGATAGATTCAGACCGTCATTCCTCACCAGAATGTGTGCCCAAGGATGCCTATATTCAGAGGAATGAGAATGCCTGGTTGCATAATAGGTGCTCAATAAATATTTGCTGAACAAATGGATGGATGGATGGAGACTCACTGATAGAAGAAGCACCGTCCTTAGTAGGTTGGGGCTGACTGGTCACACACAAAAGTAGAGTACTCACCCCAACCCTGTTAGATTGCCTCCTCAAGGTATAGCCATGAGGAGAGACCACCATGAAGCACTAGAACCAAGAACCAATGAGAAGGGCCAAAGGAACCATCCATGGCTCCCTAGAAGCTCAGAGGAAGGTGCCAAGGAGAAATGGAAAGGGACAGGACCCAGAGAAAGGGCAGGTGTGCTTGGGCAAGTGCAGGTGCCAGGATGCATCCATGTCCTGTGATTCCACGACGATTTTGGTGTCATCAAGGTGGGTTCCTCCTGGAGGACCTGAGGAAGAACCGGCTCCAGCCCCTGAGCTTCTGGCAGCTGCTGGAAAGTCTTGGCTGGTTTCCATGCTGCCCAACACCAGCTCGTGGCATGCCAAATGAGATGTACCATCCTGTGAGCAGATCTTCCTCTCTGGCAAACACTCTTGCGGGTAGGCGGGCATGACAGGGGTGAGCCCCTGACTGCCTTTGAAAGACCGAATTTGGGAACCGAGGCAGCAGTCCCGCCCATCCAGAGAGGGGCATTGGTCAAGCATGTCTGCTGCACCACAAACCAATCATTTAATTAAATCAGTGCAAATTCCTACTGTCTCTGAGAGTGTGAGTTGTTTACAAAACCGACTGGCTTGGCAGGTCCTAAGAGAAAGACTGCAGAGGAAGCCGCAAAGAACTCAGAGACCCTCTGCCTGGGCTGCGGAGGCCTTTGCTTGGGGGTCCTTGAATACTCTGGGCAGGCGAGGAGGCCTGGAGTCAGGTTCTGGGCAGAGGCACAGCTGCTGCCTGGTGAGGTCACGGCCTGTGCCCAGCTGTCCCTATTCCTCACCCGTGTCCTCTTTGGCTGCTGGGTCCAGCTCCTCCTGCTTTGCTTGGCCAAGAGGAGCCTGGAGCTCAGGGTTTCTGTGGGGTGGGAACCAGGGAAGGGGCTTCTGCTCAAGGCCCTGAGGAACATGGTCAGGGCCCCGCACTAGAGCACAGGGCACAGGGCACACTGGAGACTTCTCTCACTGCCCCGCCTCCATCCCCTCCTGGGGGCATGGGCTTCTCTGGACAAAAACAAACTCAGAGGACAAAGGGGACTGCAAAGTTGTCCTCTAAGTATCTGCAAGGAGCATAGTGCCTGGCCCAGGAGGTGTCTTTCCCATTCTGGGCCTCAGGCAAAAATCGGCTGCACCCTGAGAGTGACACTGACTTTAGGAATGAGTTTAGGTGAAGGAAGAAGTACTACTGGAAGTAGACTCAACTGAGACATTGTTGTGTGTTATCCGATTCCTGTTTTCCAGGCACTGTGAGACCAAGCCTCTGCGTTCTGTAAGCTCCGTGCACCTAAATTCTGACCAATGGAATAACACTAATTGTTTGTTCCAACAATAAGCCCACTCTTATTGGGGATATAGGTGGGAAGCACTTGACTCTACCAACTCTACCCTCTGTTGGGGGCACCATGGGGTAGAGGCTTGGGAGTAAGCTATGACAGGGTTCAGGTCTTAATTCTGCCAATTATAGCTAGGTTACCTCCAACAAATTACTTGATTTCTCTGAACCCATTTCCCATCTGTAAAAATGGAATAATCTAATATTCAAGGTTGTTGTAAAACTTCAGTTTAGGTAATGCACAAAAAAAGTGCTTAGCCTGGGTCCTGGCTCACCGAGTACCATGAAAATAACAACGACTGTTATTGTATTAAATTGAAAATAGTTTAAAAGATTATTTAGAAACGTTTATCTGTGTGTTTAAAATTGCATGACTTATTTCATAAACAGCATGAATGGAAACTAAGAATAAAGAAAGCAGTCATTTGGCTTCCTTAAAGTCCTGGACTATGTTACCAGACTGCAAATTTAAAAAAAAAAATGATTTTAGGAACAGTTTGTTCTGCTCCAGAGAGGCAGAGCAGGGAGCCTGTCTTCTTAACAAGGATGGAGGGCCGCCTGACCCTGGCCAGCTCCACACTGGGTGGTGGGGTTGGTGGAGACTCAGCAAGTGACCCAGGCTGCAGGTGGTAGGGGGACTTCCTTACAGACCAAAGTCCACTCTGGAGACGGGATCCTTGAGTCTCGATTTCAGAACTGCCCTGGCTACCACCAGCCACCCCTTGCTAGTGAGGAGCTCATGTTTCCATGTTGTCACTATTTGTCATTTTAGCCATTCTGATAAGCTCGTGATGATGTCTCCTTGGGGTTTTAATTTGCATTTCCTGTTGTCTAATACTGATGACATCTTTCCATGTGCTTATTTTCCATCTCCATCTCCTCTTCTCTGAAAGGCCTTTCACCCATTTTCCAATTGTTGAACTTGAAGCTCTTTACGTGCTCTAAGGTAGTGGTCTTGGGTTGTTGAACTTGAAGTAGTCTTGGGTTATGTATTTGGTTTGCTAATAGTCTTTCCTGGTCTGTAGTTTTTCTTTTCACCATCTTTGGGTCTTTCACAAAGTGAATTTTTAAAATTTTGCTGGGATCCTCTTTATTGTTTCCCATTATGGATCATGCTTTCATTGTCAAGTCTGAGGACCCTCTGCCTAGCACTGGCTCGGGGAGCCACCCCTGTACCATGAATCACAGCCTCACATTCACCCACCAGCTCCGCTGGGTGCTTGCTACCTGTGCCACGCCTCTTGCTCACCACTGGACGATAGTCCCAGTTTACTGTCTAAGGCCAACTCCCCAGGGAGTGTTGCATGAGACACAGAGTGGCCAGCTCTGCCCAGGTAGCCTCAGCCCAGACCCCAAACCCACCAGGAACTGCTGTGCCAGGGCCCAGGATTCAGAAAAGGGCTTCTTGTCACCAGAGGACTCCTGGCTCTGTGTGTTCTGCGGGTAAGCACAAATGCCTGTTCAGACGGGAGATGGGAGACTCTCAGTGACGACAGTCCACCCCTGCACTGTGGGTGGCCTTGACACCCAAGACCTGCTTTTCCAAGACAGCCATCAACAGAGGCCCTAAGTGAGGTGTAAACAGAAGGAGGATTTGTGGGTTGTTCTCCTGATGGTTCCTGAGATTTGGGGACTTAGGCTCTACTGTAGAAACTTTTTAAAGTTCTTAATTAGTCATCAACCTGCAATCCCAGGTGCGGGAGGGTGGAGCCTACAGGCAAGGGCTGCTCATTCCAGTGTCTTCGAGGCACAGGCAGCTGGGCTTCTTCTCTACACAAGCAAAGTTTAATTAGTTTCCACTCACAAAGAATTCATGTCTCATTATTCATTCACCCCTGCTGGTTATTTTATTCCTGAGTCCCAAATCCTCTTCATTCTGGGAGCAGTAATTTGGGGATTACTGCATTTACTAGGCCCTTGGTTTACCTTGAATCTCTGGCAGCCATCATGGCTAACCCAGGGAGACCCTTCTCAACACAAAGGCCCCAGATTCATCCAGCCCATGGGTCTCCTGAGGGATGATTGCAGCGACTTATCCTGAATTAAGCCAGTGAGGGATCAAAGGGCCAGGGAGGGCTCCAGTTTGGAGTTGCAGGAAGGGCCTGGGCAGCTCCAGCTCTGCAGAAAACCCAAACCATGCTGGGAGAGACTTCAAGAACCTTTGCCCAGTTCTCCCTAATCAGGGGAGAAACCTGGGGTCTAGGGTGTAGGGAGGGGTCGCTTAAGAGCAGGACTCTGAGATTTTTGAGAATCTAAACATAAACTCTTCAATGACAAGGCTTTTAAGGGAAAAAAAGACTATTTTGTATTATTATTTCCAGAAAAAAAAAAGATGTATATGCTGTTTATTCAAAAAGTTGCATAAATAACAGGGAATGCAGACTTTCTGAAATTTGTCTTTGCAATCAAGGTCAAGAAGCAAAGGCTTAGAATTTTTTTAAAAAAGCTTTTAAATGATGAAAGACACCATAAACCATGTAAAAAGACAAATGAAAAACTGGGGAAAATACTTGCAATTTGTATAAAAGACAAAGATTAATATTTCTTTTTTCTTTCTTTTTCTTTTTCTTTTTTTGGTGCTCAGATTGAACCCAGAGCCTTGTGCATGCAAGGCAAGCACTCTACCAACTGAGCTGTATCCCCAGCAAAGGTTAATATTTCTAATAATAAAAAAAGAGCATCCAAAAATTAGAGAAGAAAGGGACAAACAATTCCATTTAAAAATTAACAAAACGTCTTCTAAACATACAAAAAACTATTCATATTTGCTCATAAGAGAGATGCTGATTTAAACTACTCTGAAATACCATTTCTTACCTGCTAATACATTGGCAAAAATATAAGTTTGACATTTGTGTTAGTCAGCTTTTTGTCATTGTGACCAAAATAGCTGACATAAAAAACTCAAAGGACAAAAAGTTTATTTTGGCTCATGGCTTCAAAGGGCTTCCCATGCTCGGCTGGCCCCAGTGCTTTGGGACTCAGGTGAAGCAGACCATCCTGGTGGAAGGGCTTGGCAGAGGAAAGCTGCCCAGCTCAGGGCAGCCAGGAAGCAGAGAGGGAAAGGGACTGGGGACAAGATATACCTCTGCAAAGCACACTCCCAGAGACCCGCTTCCTCCAACTAAGTCCCATCTCCCAGCAGTCCACTCCGCCATCAATGATTAATTCACTGATGAGGTAAGAGTCCTCAGGGTCCAGTCCCTGCCCTGGGGATCCAGACTTCAACACATGAACTTAAGGGGACATTCCAAATCCAAACCACAACAACATTACATATTTCTATAGAAGCCATGGCATTTCTATACTTGAAATGGAAAATGTTATAAGCTTATAGAAGACAAGGTCTAGGAAAATTACGTGTGCATTATATTTTGTCCCAGAAATCTTACTTTTAGGAACATATCCCTAAAGCACACTGGCAAAGATAGAAAGAAAAAGATCCATGCACAAAGCTACCCATTGTGGGACAATAATAGCAAAAGACCAGAACCTGCAAAATGGAGTATTATGCAACTGTACCAAAAAAAAAAAAAAAATGGGGACTACATTTGCTGTTATCAAGTGATCTGCTAACTATGCTGTTAAGTAAAAAAAAGCTAAGTATGGAGCCCTGTTCATATTAGGCTACCATTTATCAAAAAAAGGAGGGATGCAAGTATACCTAATGTTATAAACTGAATATTTATATCATCCCCAAATTCGTTTCTTAAAGCCCTGACCCCCATCATGATGTCATTTGGAGATGGGGCCCTTGAAAGGTAATTAGGTTTAGATGAGGCCCTGAGAGAAAGGACTTCCTGATGGGATTAGTGCGCTCCTAAGAAGAAACACTAGAGAACTCAATTGCTCCACAAAGGTGAGGCCATGTGAACACACAACAAGACGGTGGCTGTCTACAAGCCAAGGGGGAGGCCTCAAAATGAAAGCTGCCTTGCTCTCACCTTGACTCCCCAGTCTCCATAACTGTGAGAAACACACTTCTGCTGTTTAATCCATACTGCCTGTAACATTTTCTTATGGCAGCCTGAGCTGGCACAGACACCTAGATTGTGGTCTCTAAAGACTACTTCCCGGGCTGGGGTTGTGGCACAGTGGTGGAGTGCTTGCCTAGCATGCACGAGCACTGAGTTCGATCCTCAGCACCACATAAATGTAAAATAAAGATATTGTGGCCACCAAAAACTAAATAAATAAATAAATATATAAAAAAAGACTACTTCCCATCACAAGGAACGAGGGGTCCTTGAAGAATTGGCCAATTCTGCATCCAGCGAAGGATTATGCAAGAGCCCAGTGCTTCCTATCACACCAAAGCCAAGGGAATCTATCAAAAACTCAGAACTGATTTGAATAAGTTCCCACCAGCTAACAATGGGACAATTTGATTGTGAGTAGAAAAATAACACAAAAAACTAAAGCCCATGAACTGTACTTAAATCCATGCATTTGTAATGATACCAAGATGAAGTCTTTTCATTGGTCACCTTTGGAAGATTCAAGTGAACCAACTCATTATTTTGAAAAACTGGAAAACAAAGGGAAGCAATTAACCATGTTCTCGGTCTCTCCTACATGAATTGCATCTCAAAACAGTCAGCTCATTAATGAGAAAAAAAAATCCCTCCTTTAGAACTAGTCCAACAAATTCATGAAGAAGGGATGGTAGAACAACTCCATTTTGCCCCCCTAGTGAAAGAAATGATAAAGACACTGTGCAATTGTCAACTGTGCTAACACCTCAGCAAGAGGGACAGCAGACCTGGGTGCTGCCCGACCGATATCCACAGCACCACCTTTGCAGCAGTTTGTCAACACAGAGAACCTGGGTCTGAACAAACTCAGGGGATCACATGGGTAGAGGACTCTAGAGAGGCAATTATCAAGAAGCAGACTCTAAGAAAGCCTGCAGAATGTACCTCTCAGGGTCTTTAAATACATCAACTCTACGTAGAGTTCATAGAATAGAGAGAGGAATATTTAAGAGATGTAGCAACTAACTAATCACAGGGATCCCAACGTTCTTGGGTCTCGATTCCAACAGCCAAACTGTGATCATGACGATGACAAAACCATTCCAAGACAATTGGGGAAAGAAGAGTGCCAGTCAGTTCTGCTGGAGATGCAACCCATGCTTTCCTAAAAACTCTTACCCGGCAAAATCGCAAAAGAGGAACCACAGGACTGTGGGTAAATGGACTTAGAGGAACAGCCCTCGAAATCATCACTGGTGACCCATTATTTTTTAAAAATGGGAAGACACAATAAAAAGGGTGGCATGGCTTTACAATGTTAACTAAGTAAAGAATGCATAAACATTACAATAAAGATAATGCTGCATCCTGCGAAAAGACTGGAAGTGTACTTGTGGAAAAGTCAAAGCTTGCAGCTGTGAGTCACTGGGAGGCGGGGGTCACCTACAGTCTGGTGGAAGTTGTAACACCGTGGCTCTGATGATCCCAGACTCTTGCGACGATGAGAAAAGCCCTTCAAAGAACAGGACTTCTGACTCTTGCAACCTCAGAAGCATCCCTAGAGAGATGGTCTTGCTATTGCTACACTGACTTTTTCAAAGGTGTGCATCACTAAGAGCTAGAGACTCCATCCACACCCTAGTACCAGGGATGCTCCCTGATGGGTGATCTCCAAATCCATCTCTCCAAAGCAGATGAGTCCATCTTGCCACCCACAGACCAGAACACAAGCCCCTTGAGTTCTGCAGATCCCCATATGAATTCATGACCCCTCCATCTACCCACCCAGTGACTTCATTATTGCAGGTCATAGCAGGCAGGCTTTCCCTTCTGCAGCTGGCAGCCTCCTCTCCCTTCCTGGACAGACCCAGCTGAGGGCACATGACAAGGTGCTGTGAGTTCCACCCTATTCTCACTATTTGCCTGTTCCTCTCCTCTTTATCTCCTCCTTCAGTTCCTGCTAGGAGCCACAAGCAAATAAATGATGCATGGCACCTTTGGTTGTAAAGTGAAGCCAGCTAGCCACTGAGATGATATGATTATGTTAAGATTTACATTCATATGGAAATTGGGCTCCTGCTGTTCACCTTGGCCTGCTACCGGACTCATGTTACAGGACTCCTGGAGAGTTCCCATTGGTTGGGGAAGGATAGTAGGAGGAAATTCCGGGGGAGGTCCAGGCCCCCCGGGTTCCCGGGGACACGCGGTTCCGGCAGACGCCCGCGTGGGAGGACCGGGTTTGGCTTGCCGGCGCCTACGGAGTATTGGCGGCTTTTTCAAAAATAAAGTTTTGTTCCTGCTTGAGTGGCTCGTGATTCTGTGCCCAGCCAAGACTGCGCCAAGTTCCGACCATCATTGCACCCTAAACCCCTTGAGTTGAGTCTTGTTTCTATTTTCCCCATTTCCAATACAATCTCCTCACTGCAGTCAATGGGATTTTAGATGCAAATCCAACTGTTAGTCCCCTGTTTAAAAACCCTTCTAGGTTCCCTGTTCCTAGTCTCCCAGGGGATGCGATGTACATTCCTTCATGCCATTAATGCAATATCAGCCCTTTTTAGACCCTGAACCTTCCCATTCTGTTCTGTCCCTGGGCCTCTGCTCACCTGTGCCCTTTGCTGTGATGCCCACACTAGGCAATGGGACAGAGTGCCCACTGCTCTTGCCTATTGAAATCCTTCACATCCTCCAAGGTCTATTCCCAATGCTACTTCTCCAGGAAACATTCTTTATTTCTTTCTCTTTCTACCTTCAACTATATCTCCTGCCCCTCTACTTTCTCCATAGCCATTTGGTATACTTGGCAGGATGGTCACTTGTGTCCTCGATCCCTAGACCCAATTGCCTATGACTTTATGAAAGCAAAGCAAGGACTGTGCAGACTTCCCGGCCACATATCACCTGTTGCCTCCTCTTCCTGATCTAAGAAGGGGTCGTGATACCCTGGTCCCCTGAGCATGGGTTTCGAATGGCCCCTCACAAATATATCCAGGATAGTGACCCTGCTGGACTAGAAGTGGGTGGCTGGAGTAGCTGCAACAGGTGGATCTTGCTGCAACTTCAAGTTTAAGCCATGTCACCACCCACCTGAGCGTGTCCTAATCTCCAGAGTCTAGAGGCTCCCACACCCAGTGCGTTCCAGTGAACTCTTGTCAAGTTCACTGCTAAGTTTTTCCTCCACTAGTGAAGAGTCTGGGGGTCCGATCTATGGGAATGGCAGTCCTTGGTGTTGAGCTGCCTTTCTGAAGTCCCAGAGAGCCCCCTTGATTGAGGGCCAAGGCAGAAGGCACGAGACACTGGGACTCGTGACTAGCTTGATGCAACTTCCTGCTGACCTACCTCTCCTCATCCCTGGTCCAGCTTGTCTCTGAGCTTCTCAAACTGCACTGACCATGCAGTGTGGAGGGGGCTAGGAGCCTGGAGCTGCTGTTCTGAATCCTTTAGCACTTTCTACTTCCTCCAAGAGTGTTGGCAAGTCCTACACAGCCTGCTGCCACGGTCCAGCTTGCAAATCTTTTACTGCCCAGCCCAAGACCCTCCACCCCCTACTGCTCACAAGGTAGACGTTGGAGAGGTCTGGGTGCCGCCAAGATCTGAGCCTAACTGACAGGAGGAAGGCCTGAGCTGCAAGCAACACCTCAGTGACAGAGGAGAGGAACACATGGCCCCACCGTCTCCCTAAATCTAGTGTGTGACACTGCGTGCCTGTGTGACCTCTGGCAATTTAATTTCTTTTCTATTTTCTTATCTGTAATAGGAGGCTAATAACAGCATTTTCTTCATAAGGTGGCTATAAAGCTTAAATATCATTTCACGCCTACTAGGACGGCTCTAATTTTAAAAAGGAAAATCACAGATGTTGGTGAAGCTGCAGAGAAATTAAAACCTTGCAGTACAACCAGCAGAAACATAAAATGTCACAGGCACTGTGGAAAACATCCTGGCAGCGCTTCAGCAAGTTAAACATGGAGTCACCGTAGGATCTAGCAGTTCAACTCCTAAGTATATATCCTACAGAACAGAAAGCATATGTTCACACAAAAACACGAATCTTCATAGCAGCAGAAGCATCAATAATAGCCCCAAACTGGAAATAACCCAAGCCTGCCTCAACCAAGGAGTGGATTAGCAAAGTGTGTATTTACACAGTGGAATATTAGTCAGCCATATAAAAAGGAATGAAATACTGATCCATGCTACAAACTGGATGGATATTGAAAATGTTATGCTAACTGAATTTTAATTACATGGAACAAAAGGGCCATGCTTCTCATCTGATACTATTTATATGAAATGTCCACAATAGGCAAATCCTGAGGCCACAAGTAGATTAGAAGTTGCCAGGGACTGGAGTAGGGAAGAGTGGGGAGTGTTATTCAAGAGTATAGGCTTTCTTTTTGGAGTGGCGGAAATGTTCCAGAATTAGACAGCAGTGATGATAGCACAGTCACGTGACCGTATTTAAAAAACTAAATCCATAAAATTTACACACCATAAAACTCATTGTTTTCCATAAAAGAATGAGTTTTATGGTAGGTAAATTTTATCTCATAATAATAATAAGAATGAACAAGCTAATACACACACATGTACTCACAGATTAAATATGTCAATACCATCCCTGACCCATAGTAAGTGCTCAGTAAACGATAGTTGAACCACAGCACTCAGACACCGTGTTTGGGTTTCCTGTTGAAAGCCTGGGCAGCAGGGACAGAGTTGTTAAAGGTTGACCTTGTGTTTTGCTACTTCAGCAAAAAAGTATATTTAAAATGCCCTGTAGTTGGCCTTGGAAATGATGGGTCACTTGTCAGGGAAGAACAAAAAGTATTTCTGTCCTTTGGCAACTGCTGCAGCCCGCCTGCCCTGGTGGTCAAGATCTAAACATAGAAGCAGTGGGTCCCTGGGGAGACCAGGGCATGAAGGGAGGGAAGGGGCTCTGGTCCGTGAGGCTCCAGCTCCTGGACCAGTGCCAGTCTCGGAGCTACCATGGACCTGAGAAAGGTCCTCCGTGGCATCCTGGGGGCACCACAAGCAGTGGATATAGTGGCCCATCTCTGCATCATGGCCTCTGGGGATCACTCAGGTGGATTCTCCATCACCCCTATTCTTCAGGGCGGCTGCTAGGGAGAATGGTGAGGACTTTCCTAAACCCCAGGCTTCTTGTCACTGTGATAAAGAATAACCCAGATGTTTCCTGGGCCCCATAGGGACCCCCTGAGCTCCTAACAGGGAAGGGGGCAGCCTTGAGCATACAATCGTGCCCAGGGAGCAGCAGGCCCTAATGCTTCGGGCTCTGTCCAAGCCCTGGCTCTTCCATTGCTCACTCTTTCTGAAAATTTCTACCACTGCCTTCCCTGTCAGTCCCTAGTGGCCTCCCACCTGGACCTCTAGCCAGCCTCCACGGGGCAGGCACACTCCATCTGGCTTTCCTCTACCCTGCAGGTAGACCCGCCTCCTAATCCTGCTCTCACCAGCTCAAAACCTCTCCATGGTTCAGTATCCACTTGCCACAGCTCCCCTCTTCCACGGGCTCCTCCTTTGGGGAGGAGTTCCACTTAGGTTAGGAATTCATCAAACACATCAAAACAATACATGCATCTTTTTTTCCGTTCCCTGCAATCTCCAGGCACAAGTGTGATCCCTCTGCACTTTGGTCCCCATTATTCTCCATGTCCTCAGCCTCCCCTCCCCGTCTCCACCTGCTCAAACCTCACCGTGGGGGAGGCCTGAGTGCCTAGCCCCTGCCAACCACAGCCAGCAACGTCACCAGAGGAGCAGGAGGCTGTCTGCCCAGGCCAAGGAGGAAGAGGCCACACTTGGCTCTGCAGCTGCTGCCCTTGCAGCTGTGCCCCATGCCTGGCTGAGGAGTGTCCCCAAAGCCTCCCCACCCACAAATGGAGTGCAGAGAGGGAGCTGCTCCTGTGTGGTCCACCACCTCACAACCTGGTCCTGCCCCCTGCTGCCCAGCCACTGGCCTGCTTATGCCAGGCTCTGGGGATCCTCGGCCCGGCAGGCTACCCGATTCCAGAGGGCCAAGGAAAAACCTTCCTGCTGCAGAAAACAGTGTTCTGGGTGCAGAATTGACAGACACTATTTTCACCTCTCAGAGCAGTTTGGTGCTTTCTGAAATGCCAGCTCCTGTCACCGTGGGAGGGAAGCCTCCGTGCCAAGGGTTTGATGAGTTTTCCGAGAAGCCACAAAATGCAGAGCTGCCTGGTGGGAACCACGCCCCCGCCAGCCACCGCCCACAGCCTCCTGCTCTGTGTCCTGGTGGCCGCAGCCCTGAAGCGTGCAAGGCGGCAGGATCAGTCTGCACCCTGTGCCAGGTCACAGGCAGAGCAGCCGGGGGACCCTTCTGCTACATTTGCTTGGAATTGCTTTTGTCTTTTCATCCTAATGAGGTGGAAAGAGAATGGGAAATAAGAGAAAGGAACAGCTCGACATACTCTGTCCCCAAACACCCCTGCCCCCACACTGCCACCCACTCCGACCCCAGAATGTGGAATGCAGCCCCTCCCAGGAGGGAGTGTGATGGCATGTCATCATGGGCATGGGCCAGACAGTAAAGAGCTAGTGTGTCCCTCCCAGCACAGTGAGTCACCAGACAATGACAGAAGACCAGAGGTCAGGGATTACGAGTTCTTCTTGCTCCAGTGAATGCCAAAATGCCCCATGGGGATCCTCGGGGTCCTTGTCTAGAAATACAAAATGCATGTAGAGAACATTGGGGTCCCAGGGCCTGTGGGTTAATGTCGTCTGATGTTTAAGGGCACAAACTTAAATGCTTATTGTTTAAGGTGTGGGTTCTAATTCCACCTTTGCCATTAACTTGATCTGTGATCTTGGGCAAGTGACTTCACTTTTATGTGCTTGGGGAGATATAAACCTCTTCAGGTTGTCTTAGATCAATTAATACCTAATGTATTAGTATATGGTACTTACAGCCGTGTGCAGCACACAGGAAGTGCTACACGTGTTAACCAGCTTCGGACGAGTCAGTATTCAGAAATCCAGAAATCCAGAGCGTAGGCTCTGAAGATGATTGGAATTTGAATTCTGGTTTCTATCCCTTTCTAATTGTGTGGCTTTGGACCACTTAGATGCTTTGGGTCTCAGTTTTCTCAGGGAAACTACTATTAGAAGATTAAAGGATGAAACATCATTATTTGCAAAGTGCTTAGAACAATACTGGCACTATAATGGTTATTATTATTATATCATCATTATTATTAGGCTCTCATAGGTCAGCTGTAATGATGCTCGTGGCTGCAGGAGAGAAGCAGCACCTGGGCCCAGTTTCCCAGGGAAGGAGGAGGCTCAGGAGCCAGGATGGGGCCAGCAGGTGGAGATTTCCCCTGGCTCTGGTGTAGAGATGGGCCAACATGGGTCTGCCTGCAGGGTCCTCATCTGCCTTCTGAACAGATGCAGGGACCTGCCAACTCCTCTGTTGGGAGCAAGTGCCATTGAGAAGGGCCGCTCAGACTGTCACCTTCCTTGTGGAAAGAGTACCTCCACAGATGTGATCATTAACCTGACTTGTCACTTAGCAACCATGACCTTGGGCACGCTGCTGAACTTCTGCTCCCCATTCCTTCTCCCTTCTACCTTTCCTGCCGACCAACCACCCCTGACTCAAGACTATAGGGACCCTCTCTCCTTGTGCTTCCTGACCTCCTTCACCCTGAGATCTGGGGCCAACAGAGACTGCTGAGAACTTAGAATTTAGGAAGGAAATTGCTCATTTCATTTCTCTTTCTCCCTCAGAACCAAAAGCTGCAGCTGAATCAGTTTGATAAACCTGAGAGTCAATTTCCCTTTCTCTACTGGGTTCCCAAATCTAAGCAGGCTCCTATGCTGTGACATTGTGGAGTTTGTGATTTTGTTTTTATTTAGCCCATGGAGATATAAACATATGGCTCGTGGTATTTGTTTGTTTGTAGGTTTTGGTTTGGGGGGTGGGTACCAGGGATGGAATTCAGGGGCACTTAGCCGCTGAGTCACCTCCGCAGCCCCCTCGTTTTATTTAATCAAATAACAAGGAGTATTTTGGGTAAGAAGTGAGTATCCCATTTTATAATCAGCCCCTCTCTTCCCCCTCCTTAATCACCAGTGTTCAGTCTTTCTAGACTTTTCTCTTTGCATCTACAAATATTTTTAAGTATTATTTTACTCCTACAGATCCTACTATGCATATTATTTTAAGACATGTTGTTTTTGCTGAACATGCACCAAGGTCCTTCCTTGTTGGTACATGTCAAGCTGCCTCAGTCTTTTTAATGGCAGCAGATCATCCGTCTGTGCCATAGATGACCCACTTACCATCTTGTCCGTTGCCCAGCAGCCAGGGGGCTTACGACTTTTCTGTCTTGTGAACATCTGTGTGCATGCATGTCTGTGCACATGTGTAAACATTTTCTGTGAGAAAAATGAGATTTCTGGGCCAAAGGATTGAAAGAACCGCAACATACCCTATACTCTTCATTCCTGACCCTGTTTTATTTTTATCGATGGCATTTGTTATAAATCATAGTAGATATTTTTTTTTGCTCGCTGTCTGTTTTTCCCTCTAGAATACGATTTTCACAATTATATCTGTCTCATTCTGTGCGGTCTCCTTGACATCTAGAAGAGCGTCTCCCACATAGTAGGAATTTAACAAATACTTGTTGAATGAATGGATGGACGGGGTGCATGAAAAGGCTTATACATTTTTCATGGTGATAAGTGTTACCAATTGGTTTTCCAAAAAGCTGTGTGATTCACATTCTTCCCAAAGAGGCGAAGACCACCGTCTCCCTGCATCCTTGATACCACAAGATATGATCCACTTTTAATTTTCCCCATCTCAGAGAGGAAAAAAATGTTACCTCCCATTGACCCCACTGCTTGACGAGTTCCAACAGAGCAGTCCCTGGCCCCTCACCAGGGGCTGATTGGGAAGTTCTGTCTGTTTGCAGTGACCGTGCCCAGAGCTGTGGATCTGGAAGCCAGCCCCAGAGATGAGTCAGAGAGAGGAGGGGAGCAGGACAGAGCTACAGCCCAGCCGGGAGCCAGTAGGGAATGGGTCTGGACAATGTCAGGGCTGCTCCTGCGGCAGCTGCAGGGATGACACGGCCACTGTACAAGTGAAAGCAGAAAATCAGCAGCAACGTGGCTTCCCAGCAGGGACAGCGTCTCTGGGTTCTGGACTTCAAAGTAGAACCACAAGTGACCCTGCACCTGTCAGTGTGATGCCTGCAGGATAATCCCTGGCCCCCAGGAGTGGGAAGCAGGGCCGGTCTCCCAGCACCCCTGCCTGGGAATCCACTGGTCCCCAGACTGGTTGCAATCTTCACGACTGACTTGGTTTCTTAAACCAGTCTATCCCACAGGGGGAAAGGGCAGGAGGGACTTTCCAGTATGAAAGTGACCAAAGAGATGTAACACCTAATGCAATGTGTGGATCTGGTTTGGTCTCGGGTCACAAAATACATTTTTGCAACAGTTGTGGGAATGTGAATATGGACTATTAGATGATATTAAAGAATTAGTGCTCATTTTGATGGATTATATTTATGTAAAAAACTTCTCTTAATATTTAGAGATGCTTATTAATGTATTTCAGGTAAAATGTATATCAGTAATTAGCTTTGAAATAATTAAATGTGAAAAAAAAGATGAAGCAAAAAGAAGATAGAGTAAAATATTCATAGTCATTAAATCTCGGGGTGGGTGTATAGGGTTATCCCCTCATTTTTTCTGTATGTTTAACCATTTTTATAATAAAATTTTAAAACAGGAGTGAAGCAGAAGAGGGAGGAAGGACAGGAGAGGAGGAGAGGGTTAAGGCTCCACAGGCTTTTAGCAGGGCCATCCCTCTCCCGGAGACGGGGTAGGACACCCCAAGATGGGGCTAGTGGCCTTCCATCCTAACAACCAGAGGCTCGTGTTGACAGGCCACTCCTGCTGCACCCGGCCTAGCAATAGCCTGCCCAGGCTCTCCAAGGACTGGAACCCAGAGGGAATGAAATCACAGTTCACAGTGTTGGCTGCCTGGCTGCCCTGAGTCCAGCCAGACACACAATACATAGGGCAGAACCTCAAGATCTGATGCACCCATTTCAGGCAGAAAAACTGAGGACCTGGCCCAGCAGAACCCCAGGAAGTCAGAACCCACACCTTCAGAGTGCAGCCACACATGAGCTAGCCTGCCTGTGTGCAAAACTGAGGCAGCATAATCCTTCCCAGAAGCCAGAAGGGGCCTGTGTGAGGCAGAGGAAGCAATCCCTAGATCTGACTGTAGGACCTGGTGAATATCCAGGGCACCAGCACACCTCGGCACCCAGGCCTAGAGCCCCCTTAGAGGAAGAATGCCGTGTGCTCCATTCACCATCCACTCTTTATTACACCTACAAGCTGGCCTTGGCCCCGATGCCTGCAGTGTGGGCAGTGTAAGCTGCCCAGGGTGCTCTCTGAATAGTCCAGAGAGATTTCAGAGGCAAGACAAGGCATTCCTCTTGTCCCAGGGACTCATGTGCTCAATAAACATTCACCAACTTACTGCTGCAGCCAGCCTGGTGCCAAGTTGAAAGCCCTGCCCAGTGCAGCTTGCAATCCACGGAGGGGCCAGCCCCAGCCCCAGCCCACCCAGCTCAACATGAAGGCTCAAAGCTTGGGGTTAGTTTTACGGAGCCTGGCAGGATAGCATACATCACAGCCATGACCAGCTTGGGTTAGCAGGCTCTGGAGAGACCTAGCAGAAGATATAGAGCAGTTTTTCTCAAATTGTGGTCCCTAAAACACGGGTAACAACATCCTCTGGGAACTTAACTGAAAAGGCAAATTTCAAGGACCTGCTCCAAATTTACTGTCTTGTCTTAGCCTGTTTTTGTTGCTGTAACAAAAGTACCATAGGTTTGATGGCTTATAAACAACAAAAATGTATTTCTCACAGTTCTGGAGACTGAAGTCTAAGATCAGGACACCAGCATGGTTGGTTCTTTTGAGTTGCAGATTACTGACTTCTCAGCTGGCTAACATGGTTGAAAGAGGGTGAGAGAACCCTCTGTGGTCCCTTTTATAAGAGCACTGATCCCATTTGAGAGGGCTCCACCTTCATGACCTAATCCCCACCATCATGTTATGGGGTAAGTTTCAACAAATGAGTTTTGCGGAACAAACATTCAATCCAGAGCCCCCACTGAATCTGAAACCAGGACAAAATGCAGGTGATTCACATGTGCATTTAAGTTTGAGAACCATCCTACAGAGAGAACTGGAGTGTCCCAGAATGAACCTCTCCTTCTGGGTGGGAAATGGAAAGTTTAGAGAAAGCAGATTTCAGGGGAAAACAAACTTTACACATCTGACAGCTGTTCTCGGAGCAGTCCCATCCCCTGGGAAATAGGCTGGAAACACCCTCCAGGCCAGGCTGGGTTATGCTGCAGTAACAAGCAGCCTCCAAATCTGAACAGGTTGATCTCTTGCTCAGGTAAAGAGGGCTCGAGGTAGGCCATCTCCCCCACAAAGAGCCATCCTCTCTGCTGGGTCCAGATGGCTCAAGCTGCCTTGACCTTGGCTCAAGAAGTTGTTGATTAATGCTGAAAAGGAAGAGGACATTGCAGAATGACACAGAGACATTTCACCACCTCAACTCAGAAGTGTGACACATGAAACTATTGTTCATATAATAACAAGCTATATATGGCACTTGGCCCTTCCCAACTGCAAGGAGTATGGTCTCCCAGAGATCCAGGAGGAGAGGATAAGCTCTGGGAGCATCCACCATGAGGATTTGCTTTCTTGCATGGAGACAGCAGATGAGCTCAGAAGCCATGTGAGACTGCTGTTCTGGAAAGAAGGTAAGTTATTTCTAAGCTTGAGATTTTTTTTTTCTATAGTTCCCTGGTTCTGAGGATGCTTTAATTTGCCAAGTGGTTCTAAGTTTCTAAGAGGTTCTGTGGTTCTGGGAGTAATTCAGCTCATAACAGTACTGCTGCACCTGTATGAGCCCCAGAATTCTAGGCTCCAGAAACCAGGGTCCACGGCAGACCAGGAGGCTGTGGGGCTGCCATGGACTGGGCAAAAGCCTGAGATCACAGGGTCTGGCAACCAGGCCTGGCTCAGGTAAGGGGCTGGGACCATGAGAAGCCAGATAAGTCCGGTTGGGTCCTTAGCCCTTCTTCTAGTTGAGCTAAAGAAGAGAAATATAGTTATGTCCTGGGGAAAGAAAATAAATAAATAAAATAAAAGTGCATTCAAATCCATATTCCTGGCCCTATTCTGGCCCACAATCCAGTTGCTTAGGACAGCAGCTGCTCTGGGAACCCACCTGGGTGCTGACCTCAGGAACATGTCCACCGACCTCCTTGGGGCAGCCCCACAGCAGTGTCCTAGCAAGCTAAGGCAGCACTCCCCCGTGCCTGGGGAATCATCCTTTTGCTGCATCTGGGCTGAGACCTCAGGGAACAAATAAAGCAAAGGAAGATGAAGCCATTGCAAGAAGCTTTCTGCTGCTCCTGAGACTGGCAGCCCCTGCTGTCCCCATGAACTGGAGGAGTCACTCCAGTGCAGCCCTGCTCAGCCCCTGACATGCTGTGCACCCCCCTTCCCTGCTTCGTTTTAGTTAGGATGTCACCATTATGGGGGCTCCAGTGGAGAGGTCCCTAATGGGGTCAGAGCCCAGGGCACTAACACTGAATGCTTCTTCCTTCTCATGAGGACAGATGGGACTAATGGCCATTGTTCTTTGGCTTCATGTATTAAGTCACTGTGCCCTTTGCTGAAAGATAAATTGCATATCTGCCCTGAGGGAGGATGAATCACATTGATAATTCCCTTGATTAAAGTCCATTTATTAAGGATCCTATGAGAGGTGGTTTTTCTTCCCTCTTCTTTTTTTAATAGATTGGGGAGTAATTAAAAAAAAAATAGAGAAGGGCACAATCATTCCATTTCCCTTTGGCTTACAGTTTGTCCTCAGAGTAAAAAGGTCTAGGGCTAACTTGGGTTTGTTCCTGGGAGTTGTATAATGAAAAGAGAGAGAGAGAGAGAGAGAGAGAGAGAGAGAGAGAGAGAGAGAGAGAGAAACAGAAAAAGAGACAGAGACAGATGCCAGCCCTGTAGCCTTCAGGCATCCATTCAGCCCCCTTCCCCAAGCAAGTGGGGAACCCCGAGTTGGGAAGAGGGAAGAATGAACCACAGGCTGCAAGGCCTCTGCTGCCTGGAGGCAGAACCGGGGCTGAGCCGGGTTCCCACACTGCCCGGGGCTCCACCCCCCGCAAAGAGCTGCCTCTTTTGCATTTCAGCAGAAGTATTTTGTAGGCTGTCTGAGGCCCCCCCCCCCATGTGGGACACCCACAACCCACACTTAGGACTGGATGTCCAGGACTAGAGAATCCATACCACCTCCATGCCTGGACCAGACAGCAGACTGAGGCCTCTAGCAAGTACAGTCTGGCTTTGAGATGCAGCTGTAAATACCGGGCTGGGAGCCCTCCAGACTCTGTCTCACATGCCCAGAAAGCTGGACTAGCCAGACACCCAAAAGGTGGTCTTCAGGCATGGAAGAGAGTGTATTGTTACCAAATGTCCTGGGCTAGGTAGCCAAACAAGCCTGCCTCCTGCCTAGGAATCATAGGACCAAGATGCTCCTGCCCTGATGTGTAACTTGGGCCCTGAGGCTTTCCCTCTCCAGGGCTTGATCTCCCTGTCTATGTAAAACTCTGGTGAGAGAGAGTCTGGACAGGTCTCATGGGACATTCTTGCCTACCTAATAAACATCTGCACCAAGTGTTTTAAAATGCAGCCAGATCTGTCAACATGTCCTGTGCAGGCTGGAGGAGCACCCTCTCAGAAATGGTGAAGCCTGTTTTCACCCTTGGATTCACCTCTGCTGGGCTGGAATGTTCTTCCATGTGTGCTCCAAGCTGCAGCCAGCAGCAGAGAAAGTGGCTGTTATGGGGAAGGTGAACTAACTGGAGCCCTTCGCTCAGGGCAGGAGAGAGGTCACCTTTGGTGGGCCACAGCTCCTCATCAAGTTCCTGAACTCTTGCCTTTCATTTCCCAAAAGGCACAAGAAAATGGAGACTCCAAACCGCCACCCCCAAAATGCAGACCTGGGGTCACGCAGGTGTCCAGAGTCCCAGGTTTGGGCCAAATCCTTCTCAAATGTCACCACCATAGGGCCATAGAGTCCTCCTCCCTGTGACCCTTCCTCTGACTCTCCTCAGCCCCTTGCCACGTTCCCCATTCAGTCGCACAGAAGCAGCTTTAAATGACCTGCTCAGACTTCTAGAGGCCCCAGGAGAGAACAGAAGGTGTGGGAATGCCTTGGAGAAAGGAGGCTCACAGACTGCAGAGTTCCAACTGGAAGGAAGCTCTGGGCACTCGGGTTGGATGCCCACACGGCCCCCAGTCTGACTGCAAGCTCAACTGCCCACCCAGGCTCCTCGTGGGCTTGTCCTGTCAGGAAGAGCTTCTTTCCAGGACCCCACGTCTAAGAGCAAGTCCATGCTCTGAGGCCTCCTGGAGCCACCTGCTGGGGTCAGGAGGCCTGGCATGGGGCTTTTCAGCTGTAAAACCTTGTCAGCCAGAGATTCAGCTGACTAGGGAAGCAGAGAGCGGGGCCTCTCAGCCCCGGGAGACTCCCAGGCGAAGGCCCCAGGAGGGGCTGACCCCTCTGTGCACCCAGCCGACTCAGGCATTCCTCCCACAACTCAGCTCCCTGGGAAAGAAGCTGTGAGAACACCATCTCCCTGGGAGGGGAGGGGCTGCCGCGTGGCACACACTCGGTGGCCCTTACCCCAGACAGAGCTGAGTGCCAGGCCCTCCCAGCCCAGTCGGCCCTGCTGTTCATACTTTAATTACACAGTGCGGTGCTAAACTGCATGTCTGGTCCAGAAACCACTGAGTCCTCCCAGGCAGGTTGTCTGAGGATCTTACCTGTCCCGCCAGCCCAGGTGGAAGGTGGGTGGCAAGCTGGCACAGCAGACTGGTGTCTGGGTGCATTCTGACCCCCTCCACTAGCATCACCCATCTGCTTCACACCCGTCCTCCTCCCATACCCCTGTCTCCCCACGGCTGGCCTGTTGTGCCCCTCCGTAGTCACGGATCCCCTGAAACTTGGATTATAGGAACCCATCTTAGTTAGCGAAGGTTGTCAGAAGAAGAGATCATAGACTTGGTGGTTTAAATGACAAAAAGTTATTTTTCACAGTTCTGAATACCTGCATGGTCAGATTCTGAGAGGGCCTCTTCATGGTTTGTAGATGGCTGTCTGCTCACTGTGTCTAAAGTGGTAGAAAGACAGGAACCTCTGGCCTCTTCCTCTTCCTATAAAGACACTGATCCCATCCTGGGGTTCCCATCTTCATGACCTGCTCTGAACCTAATTACTTCTCAAAGGCCCCACCTCCCAATACTATCACATTGAGAGGTAGGGCTTCGACCTGTGAATTTTGAGAGGACTCCAACCGGCCTTCTGGCCATAACAGGCCATATCACCTTGTGGCTCTCTTCTCCAAATTCACATCTCTGTCCAGGAGCCCTCTCCTGAGTGCTGGAGGGAATCAGGAGTGACAGTAGGACTGTAATGAGGAGCAAGCCCAGAGCCAGGGTTATCTCAGAGATTGCCCTCATGTACAGAAAACACCTCTTCTGACCCCACTACACTGATAATTCTGCTGCAGGCCCTACCCTACTTCCCGCCAGTCCCAACCTCTAACCAGGTCCCAACAGCCTGTCATTGTATGTTACACCCACAACCTCCATCTTGCTGTCACTGTGGAGATCATAGTCCATGTCAATGCCACTTGGACATGGCCACCAGTGAGCAGGGGCACAGTCCCTCAGGTATCCATCTCACCAGCCTGGTTCCCTCTGCTACAGAGGAGACTGCCTGGCTCGGCTTTCATGGCAGTCAATGAGATTGCGTGTGTGCCGGCACAGAGCAGAGGGCCAGGCCCCCCGGAAGGCTTGTTCCACTACTATCTGTGGAACCCCAGGGGGTTCTGGAGAAATCTCAGAATAACTCTGACTTCCCCTCTGACATTCATTTTCATAGGCTCTGGGACCAGAAAGAGGGAGAAGTATGTTCCCTGGCCTGAGCTGAGCCCTCAGCAACCTCATTGAGCTTCTTCTCTGCTACACGAAGTCCAAGTCACCACGGCTGGCTGGGTTTGGGGTGCAGACAACAGCAAGGCCCAGCTAGTCACTTTCCCTCTCTGAGTGCTTGAGCTCTGACACCTCATCAGCAAAATGCTGATGTGAAGTCCTCCCCACCTCAACTCTAGTGGGTGTTCTCAAGAGAAAATGCCAAAACACACTGCACAGTGAGGGGAATTTGGGTTTCCCGTTGGCTGTCTTGGGAAGGCAAGAAACTAACAGGAGAGGGAAACAGCAGGCCCAGAAAAGAATGAGCCTCCTTCAGGGTCTGGGCTTGGAACTGAGACAGGCAGGCAGGACACCTCTCCAAAGGAGTTGCAGCCAGGGCTTGGGCCCTGGTGGGTGGGTGAGTGCTGTGGTTTCTGCTTGTGCTGAAGCAGCACAGGCTGAAGAGCAATTTAGTTCAGAGCCCTCCTGGTGGCTGCACCTGGCCAAATATGTCAGGAACTCCCTTGCCAGGGAACGCCCTCAGCAGTGGGGTGTCCAGTGGTTGCTGTGTCTCCTTTTTTACAAGAATGAGTTGAGATGCTGCTACTCCTGTGTCACTTAGTGAGTCTCCTACAGGTCAGCCTCCTCCCCCACACAGGGAAGGAAGGGCCTGCTCACTCCCCCCGGGATTCTGGTTCGGCCATTCCAGATCTACTTTAGACTTAAAAGTACAAGAACATGTGGCCAGACTGGTAGACACACACCTGGGGACACACAGCACACACTGACAGGCACCTTCACACACACATTCACGTGCACACACAAAACATACAGATGCGCGCAGGAATCATGATTCGTTTTTCTCAAACACTGAACTGAACTCAGTTTGAAAAACATTTTCCTTCCCCTTTTTGGGATGAAGGCCAGGTTACACTGTTCCCAGAGAACCAAGCTGGGTCACAAAGAGGCTCTTTTTTCCCTTTTGATTTATTGCTTTCTATAAAAAGAAAAGGAAGCTGAATTAATTTATTCTCAACAGAGAAAAATGCTACTTCTGTCCCCCAAAGTAGCTGGATAGGATTTGTCCAGTAGTTGGAGCAATCTTGATAAGAAAACAAAATGGGCAGCTCCTTGTTCCCTGCTGTGACTCCATAAATCACCCTATCAGGGCAAGCAGGGCCTTTGGGGACACCCTCAGGACACTCCTCCATTTTCCTTTAAGGTCCCACTGGCCGGGTACGGTGGTGGCTCATGCCTGTAATCCTTGCAGTTTGGGAGACTGAGGAAGAAAGATCACCAGTTCAAAGTCAGTCTCAGCAAAAGCGAGGGGCTAAGCAACCCATGAGACCCTGTCTTTAAATAAAATACAGAATAGGGCTGGGGATGTGGCTCAGTGGTCAAATACCCCTGATGCCCTCTCCCACTCCAAACAAAGGTCCTGCTGGCAAGACACGTAGACTCCTGTAAGACTGAGTGACAGAACTGGGCATGGTGGTACATGCCTGTAATCCCAGCAGCTCAGGAGGCTGAGGCAGGAGGATCACAAGTTCAAAGCCAGCCCCAGCAACTCAGTGAGGCCCTAAGGAACTTAGCAAGATCCTACCTTAAAATAAAAAAAATAAATAAAAAGAACTGAGGATGTGGCTCAGCGGTTGAATGCCCTAGGTTCAATTCATGGTGTCAAAAAAAAAAAAAAAAAGACTAAGTGACAAAATGAAGGGCCACCACAGGGCCTTGGAGTTTCTTTGTCCCACAAAGGGTAAGGAATGGAAGACACCTTCATAATGAAGTGTTCAGGGAAGAGTTTATAGAGAAGACAAAATTGTAGCTGAAAGAAACATCTATTTAGATTAGTGAGGAAGGCATTCCCCAAAGATGGACCAGCAAGGAGCAAGGCGAGCAAGCCTGGACTGTTTGAAAGTTCTCCTGAATTCGGGTTCAGGAACAAGCAAGCTGAGCGCAGAAGGAAGCTTTCTGGGACGTGATGGAAGAGCTCAGTCACACTTCACAGAAGGCAGGGGGGGTAGAGGAGGCTTTTTTAGTAGGAAAGAGCTATAAACTATTTTAAGAGCAACATTTCTTAAGAATGTGACAGAGTGACCCGAAGGGGACAAATCCTTCAACCACTGTCATACACAAGTCATGCTCAAGCAGCTTCCCATGTGGCTCTGGGTGGCCTCCACACCATAAGGTCACAGCTAGAAGCTGCCTGATGCTGGAGAGAAGTAGTAGGCAACTCCCAGATCACCCTCCTCCCCACTGGAGCAGCTTCGGATGACAGCGTTTCTGGTGGCCTCTTCGTCAGTTTCACTGAATTAACTACAAAAATATAATTTTTGCTTTTTTTAAAAATTCGATCTTTTCCACCAAAGTCTGTGGACTCTGGATACTTCCGTCATTAGGTGTTTTATTCTTACGAGTTTTACATCAACTCCTCTTCAAGATGGGCTCCTCAAAATGCAGAATCTATTTCATTCACCTCCATCTCCCTAGTCCCTAACTCAGCGACTGGCATAGAGTAGAACTAAATAGGCCATGAATTGGTAGAATCGGGGAATGGTATCTTCATTCCCACAGTTTGCCAGAGTCAAGGCATTGTAAGTGATTTATTTTGCTTTGGAGGTTAAACTATAAAAGTTGATGTCCTTCATTTACCTTAAAATCAAACTGGTAGGCCCTCAAATCTGGGATTTTTTTTCCCTAAGGAAAGTGTTAATTCTGGGCTTTAAAAAAAAAAAAAAAAAAAAGTTCAGCTTGATCTTTGTGGCAGAGAAATTCTTTCAAGCAGGTAACGGCCTGGAGGCTTTGAATAGCCCCCTACTTTCAACCCTGGCTGACTGGGGCCAAGGACACCAGTATGCCTATCCCTTCTGCTGGGGACACCCCTCCCTCCAGGCATTGCAACTGTATACAGAATCCAGGGGCAAATCAGCTGATCCCTAGCTAATCTGGCACAACATCCTTGTTGCACTTGGAGTGACCCAGAAAGTAGAGTGTGCAGGAAGATTCCCAAAGAGGCCTTGGAGGGCAAACAGCGGGGAGCAGGACTGGGCAGAGGAAGAGGTTGGGCCAAGATGATTTACTGGACCTGAACCTAGAATGGTCCTTCAGGATTGTCCCCAGCTGGAACAAAGCCAGGCTTTTATACTTTCCCCCTTCCACAATAACTGGCTATGTCCTGCTCCCGAGATGGGCTATAACTTGGGCCAGGCAGCTGTCCTCAGAGAAGATGTGAGCCAGCAGCGGTCTCAGCAACTGGCAAAAAGTCCTTTCGCCCCAAGTGGGGGACTTGGTGCAGCACAGCAATCCCTACCATCGTCACAGGTACTCAGGTGTGGGTAGGGCACTCAGAGCCTCAGAGTCTGGAGAAAGGGACTAGTTAGGGTGGCTAGGAGACAATCTTGGCTCTGGTACTTATAATCTGTACCAGCTTAGATTAATATCAAAGTTTCTGAGTCTGTGTCTTCATTTGTAAAACAGCAGCAATATTATTATAGTGTTTTTACATGAAGATCAGGGAAGCATAAAAAAAGTCCTTGGCACGGTGGAGTCTTTTATAAACAGTGCTGATAATGGATAGCCACAGTAATTGTCACTATCTCAGCAACTGCAGAGGCAGCTGACTCCCTGGTACTGGTGCCAGATGCTTGCAGGTAGAAACTATGCCAAAGTGTAGGTTAAAAGTCATGAGGTATATGGACTGCTGGGCCCCGGGGGGTCTGTGAGAGTGGCTAGTCTTCTCCTGAAATCTCAGGCCACTTGGATCAAGGACACTGCTTGGAAACATCATAAGGAACAAAGGACAATACTTGGAAAGGGATTTCAGCTGCCAGCAGAGCACATGGCAGTCTCAATGTGCCAGGCACCAAAAGGGAAGGGCCCTGGGGCTGGGTGAGATAGTCATTTTGCAGGCTGTGGGCATCACCAAGCCTGCTGGCTTGTCCCAGGGTGAGACCACATGACTGATGAGGAGTGTTTGATTTCACTATCTTCTCTTTCAAATTGTCAGCAAGTAGAAAAAGGCCCTGCCTGGCATGAGATTTCTGAGTGTATGGGAAGTTCAGGGTGTAATGCCACCATCAAGGTCACCTGAGTGGACATCAGAGCTCTGATCTCCCCTCCTATTAGAAGTTTCCTCTGAGGGGCTTGGGGCCTTTACAGCGCTGAGTAAGATTCCTTTC
Organism: Spermophilus citellus; assembly: GCF_964194105.1. Classification (NCBI taxonomy): domain Eukaryota; kingdom Metazoa; phylum Chordata; class Mammalia; order Rodentia; family Sciuridae; genus Spermophilus; species Spermophilus citellus. The sequence continues at coordinate 101,292,757 of NC_138193.1, forward strand.
CACCTAAATGGGAGGTTCCATGTGGCAATATAAAAGCTCAGGATCACAAAAGCTCTGAATTTGAATCTGTTATCAACTGTGGGACCTTGGACAAAGGTCACTGCCCTTCAGCAGAGATCACCAAGAATGCACTTCATGGAATAAGTTGGGTTTCTTACTCATTGCTGCAAGGGAGGAAGTCTTAGCAAGAGGATATTGGCAAAGCCTATGGCAGAATTTAGATTTGTCTAGGTGATTCTGGATCTAACTCTAGAATCTGGATTTGGTTGGGTAAGGAAGCAGGAGTTTAGATGCTGTAAGAAATGGGACAATTCCGTGATGGGGTATCCCAGTAAATCTTATCTCTAAGGTGGGGAGATACCAACAAGGACAAAGCTGTGATTGGAAAGTAGCAGCAATCGCTCTTCTGGGTCAAGAGAGTTGTTTGACATTTTGTGTGTGGCACAGTGACCTTGTTTTTGTCTGTGCTTAGGTAAAACAAGGGAGCTGCCTTGCTTCATCCCGTCTTTTGGTGGTGCAGAGTTGTTTGTCTGAGCTTGGTCACTTCCAGGAGGAAAATGTGGGCTAGCTGAGAATGGAAGGCAGCTTCCAAATGTCAGGGCCACACTTAATTCTTTTCAGAGGTTACTAAATCCCTTTGCATCTAAATCTCTCCATCTGTAAAGTGCAAGTGAGAATATCTACCTCATAGTGTGGTTTTGAAGAATAAATTAGATAATGTAGAGCACAGAGCAGGGGCTCAAAATACAGCAGTGTCCAGCCCTGGCCAGGAATCTATCGCTGGGCTGCTGAAACTGAACAGCGAGGCCCAGCACACTTCAGTGAAAGTCAAGAAGAAATGGGCATCTCGTCAAGGCTGCACCTGAGCTTCCTGTTTTGTGTCACAGCTCAGCCCAGGAGGGCTGGCACTTGAAATGGATATCCTCCAGCAGCAAATAGCTGCTGACAATCCAGGCAGAGTGGCAGCTTCAGCCTGGGCTCCACAGTGGGGCTGGAGCATTGCCCAGGACCTGGGGGATGGGGCTGGGAGGTCTCCACCAGGACCATTTTATCTATGTTCTACTGGGCAGCTTTGGGCTCCTGGACACTGAACACAAGAAGCACCTTGAAGGAGCATGGGTGCAGCTGGCCTGTCTAACAGGGCTGGGACCACAACCACCTTCATATGGTTCCCACACATAACCTTGTCTGATAATAGCAGAGTTCATCACAAGTGAGATTTCCAGAGTAAAGCCCACCCAGGCTGATTTTCCAAATTATACCCTTGCCCTGGTAATTGCAGAGTTGTTCAGGGCTTGCATCTGGCTTATAACAGCATTTCCATGAAGACCAGATTGAGTGCCACCTCTCATTTGGTGGAACAAAAGGAAAATTACACACTTTGATGATTTGGCTTCCCTGGCTTCAGGCACCGAAAGGCAGCAGACATGGAATCTCAGGTCAGTTTCTTCTCAGCTATTTGGGAGTACCTTTGGCCTTGACATGCTCAACTATAAAATGGGAATAACCAAAATGCATCAGTCTTCATAAGCCCAAAGATAGCAGCAATATAAAATGCTATATTCACATGTGAAGATGTAGGAGCTCTAAAAAGAATTATAACATACTGTTTTAAAGTGTTTCCTATATAGTAATTTTTGCTTATCAAAAAATAGAACAGATTTGAGGCAAAATGAATAGGTCACATTAAATGATCCAACTAATGCTTTCCATAATGCTTACTAATGACATGTAATTTTTTCCTGCAGTTTTCCTTGTTTTGTTTTGTTTATTTTTTCCCTCACATTCTACCCACCCACCCACCCCGCCCCTCACCCCCACTCCGAGGCAGAGGATTGAACCCAGGGCCTTGCATGTAGGCAAGTGCTCTGATATAGAGCTAAATTCCCAGCCCCTTTTCCCAGAAATTTTAAAAGCCACTCCCAACACCCCCCCCAAAAAAAAAAAGACTGGGGAGAAGGTGTCTGTGCTCTATTTACTAAGGCAAAGAAGTTGACTCATTACATATTACTTGATCGATCTATTCAGCAAAGATTAAGGGAGCACCTTTTCTGAGCCAGCCCTAATTCTAGTAGTTTGGCATAATTGTTAGAAAATGAATTCATTGGGGCCAGGAATGTGGTTCAGTGGTACAGCATTTGCCTGGCATGTGTGCTGGGGATTATCCATTTGATAACTGAAAAAATAAGGAGACTGTTTGCTCTCTACTCTGGGAGGGGAGACCTAGAAAAGAACCAAATACAGTGTTCCAAAGCCCAAACCCAACTAGAGTTACCCTGCTCACCACCCTGCCTCCCCTGCACCAAGACTAACAAGGGCACTAGACTGGAGCTCACAAAATGATCAGACTTGGGAGATAAACTGCCAAGGACCGTTGTGTCTCCGAATTTCTCCACTGAAAATAAATAAATATATTCACCAAGAAGTCCTAGAAACTGACTCTCAGGCCACAGAACCACTGACATGGCTCTGCTCTAGCCCTGACCAGCTGTGGTCCACTTGAGGCTGGCAAATACCTGGGTCTCCAGCAGGACCCAGAGCACTTCATCCATGTCACGGACAACATCTTTGCTGCTGGTCCTTCTGAGTAACCTCCAGCTAAAAGCGGTTGAGCCCAAGACAGGACAATTGCTACTAAGAAGGGTCCCACATTGAGAGGGCCCTCACCTTCTCTTCACACAGATCCAAGGTGAACAGAGCTCATCCTCAGACATACAGCTTTCCTTCAGAGTAACTATTTCCACCTCTTTCTCCACTTCAGGGAAAAATCAAGACATTTCCTCAGCTGTGAAAGGTCTCGCCTTAGGGTGATCCATCTCTTCCACTTGCTTCTCAATTAGGCGACTCTAAATCTGGTTCTTTTCTAGGTCTCCTCACCAGTGCACTGGGCTGCAGCCTCCTTGCTCTTTCGGGTCATCAAATGGATAATGATCAGCTCAAACACACACCCAGAGTCAAGCACACACACACGTAAACACAGGCAGATTCACACACACTCTCTCCTTCACACACACGCACACACATACATACACTGCCCAAGAACATTCATTCAGGGTCAAGACTGTGTTGAGGGAAAGCAAACATTTCTCTAAGTGTGCTCAGCCCAGCGCACTGCAGAGTGGGTTAATTCCCTTTGTTCTGCCTCCTGTGTTAAGACGGGCGTCCCTGTTGGTGCATAAGAAAGAGGGCCTATTACAGAGCCACCTGCCCACCCTCCTGCCACCACTTCATCCTCCAAGACCCAGCAGAGGCTTCCATTATTTTCCCTGAACATTTTAGGTCAGGTCACATTCTTGAGATCTTTCCTACTCTTGTCTAAATAACCCCAAGGGGCTTCGCTGGTCCGGTGAGGCAGGCCATGAAAGAATCATTTTCGCTGGATTACTCGGCTGAATATAAATGTTGCTGAGTGGATGAAAAGGAGGGCCGTGTGCCTAGGGGAGCTCATTAAGGGACAGTTCAGGCAAACGTTGCTCAGTCCTCCAGAGGTCACCTCTGGGGCTTTGGGGTCACATTCTGCCCTGAGAGCTCCCCCAGCTGCTCTGCTGGGGATCTCGACCTCTTACCCAGACACAAGCCCAAGAACTAGTGGTTAATGGTTGAGCCTGACCTGACACTGGAGCCGGATTCCTGCCCCAGCTCACAGATCTCCACTTACAGCCACTGCTCACCTGACCACAGGCTTCTGCAACCAATGGCCCATGTGGGTGTGTGTCCAGTGCCGAGTAAGCACAGCTCTGAGTCTCCAAGCTTGAGCCCCCAAAGTCAAAGTAGGAGGCAGCCTGGTAGTTTGTACCCTGTGGCCATTTTCAAAACACCTAGAAAGTCCTTGCTCCTGGCTAGAATTTATGTTGAGACAGAAGGATTCAAAGAAAAATAGAGCAGAGCCCAGTCCTAGCGTGGCTCACCAAACTCCTGGGGTGAGAAGATAGGCGTATGGTGGAGTTTCCAGGGAACAGGTAGAAAAACCCCAAGCATTTTGTGGTTTCCAGCTTTGTGTTGTTGAGAAGCCCTGAGGTAAGGGAAATGAGAGGACAGTCCTATTTAGGCTGCAATTGGAGTTTTGGTTTTCCTGTTCTGGATCTTGCTGTTGCCGGAACCCCCTCCCTTGCAGGGATAGTGACAGCTTCACAACCATGTCTGGGAGGGTGGCCGAGTACTGACCTCAGGATGGCTGGCCTGGAGCCCAGCACACATTAGACTCACACTTCTACATGGCAGCCATCAACATGGAGCTGGGTGGGCCCCAGATTGCAAAGCTGGGACCCCTAGACAGATGGTACCAGAGGGTGGACTCTCTGTACAAGAGAGCAGCACTTTCCAAAGCTGGAAATGGTGATCTTGTCTTCCTGGAGGGGTGTAAGCAGGGTTTGACAGCCTCTTGGCAAAAGTACACTGGAAAGTACTCCTCAGGGGAAAGTGGGGCCCACTCAACTTCGAGGTCTTTGTCATTTAAGAAGGCCTTGCCTCTGAGTCTGGATAGGCTGAGTTACTTATAGAAAGAGGAGGAGTGGTCCCTCGGCAGCATCAAAGCCTCATGCCCCTGCAGGGCATTCCTGAGCAGCTTTTATCCTTAGGCTTTGAAGGGAGAACAATAATCCCATGCTTAAACCAAAACATCTTGTGGAGCCTTGGGCTTTGAACGTGTCCTCTGTCCTTCCCACCATCCTGCAGGCTCCAGGGGCTCCTCCAGTGAGTGAGGTGTGGGCAGTGGAGGCCTGCCTACCACCTGGCTCAGTCCAGCCATGGGGTCTCAGCCCCTTGTCAGAGGGAGAAAATAGCATTTGGGATGATTTCATTTGCCTTCCAGTCATTTGGAATCATCCATAATAGCCGTAACTTTGAAAAATTCTATGGAAAAATAAGACACCACAACCATCTTGGTACCTTTCCAAGATGCCTTATCTTAGGACGAGTGACATTTTGGATGTTGTTTCTAAGGGAAACCTCTTCCTATTTTTTAGTTCTTAAATTAACTAAAACTTTAAATGGTTTAAAGAATCCACTAGTCATCTGGATTTGGTAGCTAAGCAGGTGGTTAATTTGCTTTGGGTCTCAATTTTCTCATCTGACAAATAAGAGTCATATAATTTAGATTGGCATGTGTGCTCCTGGGACTGGCTCTGCACAGTAAGTGTGTGTGTGTGTGTGTGTGTGAGTGTGTGAGTGTGTGTGCATGTGTGTAAGAAAGTATGGTTTTACATATTGTTGATAACTGATCTTTGTTTAGATTCCTCCTTTGGCCATTAAGTCAGCATATTCAGGCCCTATCAATCACCAGCTCTGGCTTAAAATAAACGATGCTGGGGCTTCTAGATCACTTTAACTTCCAAAGTCAACTGGACAAGACCTCTCTCAAAGCAGCATTTCTAAGTGGAGGCATTGAGGCTCAAGCTGGTTGATCTCTTGCAAAGGACACTAGAAAGGGGACTTCTTGTTTTGGACACTCACATTCCTAACATAACTTGCCTTTGAGGACAAAACCATATCTGATTCTATTTAGTATTCCTGAGTCTAAGCGCAGTGCTTGGCATAAGGTAGCTTCTCAACAAAAATTCATAAAACCTACCCTACCGAGGTTGTACTGCCAATGTCCTGAAAATGTGCCAGATCATGTTCCAGTTATTCCTCAGATCTTTAATCCAAGTGAATGTTTAGTTAATAACTAAAGAATCTTAAGAACTTTTTTTTTCAGTACTAGGGATTGAACCCAGGGGTGCTCTAACACTAAATCACATCTCCAGCCCTTTTTAATTTATTTTATTTATATTACTGAGAGAGTCTTGCTAAGTTTCCCAGCCTGAACTCCAACTTATGGTCCTCCTGCAACAGCCTCCCAAGTAGCTGGGATTACAGGTATGCATCATTATGCCCAGATCTTAAGAACTTTATGTTGGAGAGAGAGAGAGAGAAAGGTGAACTGGCTTCTTAATTCTGCTCCTAATGAGCTGTGTGATCTTGGGCAGTCACCCAGCCTCTCTGGGCTTTAGTTTTCCTTCTTTAAAATAGGGGGTTTGGACTGAATGACCTGGATGTCCCTGCTACTTCTGGCAGTGTAATAAAACTAAAACCAATAGTATCTTACAGAAAAAAAAAATAGTTCTGATAATGACAGTGACTTTGAAGTTGTGAATGTCTACCTCCCTACTCTTTGTTTTCTATCTATAAACTTGAATACCTTTTTTTTTTTTTTTCCAAGAAGCAGTTGCAAAGGCTAAGAACTGCTCTGGGCCACCTTTTAAAAATCAGACACTTGTCCTCTTAGGGAGATATGATCTCTGCTAGAAGAGTTCAAGAAAGAGCAGTACAGAGATACCATGCAGGACTGTTCACTGTGCACCCTGGGGCAAATCAGAAATCTCACAGATCAGCCTTTCAAAGGGCTCATGATTGACTCTGTTCTGAGCTCCATCCCTACCAGCAGGTAGCAGTGATCCACAAGAGTTGGGCAGCATCTGTGTGGTTTTTAGGGTCCCTTCCCCAAAACCACCCCCCATCTATGTGTCCCAGAGACAATCAGGTGGCTTTCCTCATCATTGAGTATAACTACCAATGGCCAGCCCACCCTACCAGACATGACAGGTGTGGACCCCTGGGGTGGAAAGATGCTTCCCTTCCAGGCTCTAGCAACAAGGGTCCCACAGGCATGAAAAGGCTGATCTCTTTAAGAGAAATGAGCCCCTAAGAGGGCTTTGAGCACTTCAGGCAGGTCCTGGCCCACCAAGGTCAAGGTTCTTGAGCCTGAGAGAGGGAAAAATTATCCACAGCCTGACAAAATGCTTTTCGTGGGCAGTAAACTTACTCTGATGTAGTAGAATCCTCAGGATTAGACCTAAAGAGATGGAAAATGACTGACATCATCAAAAGGTACTCTGGAGGCGACACTTAAGTTCTCCAACCAAGCCAGGGGAAATGACCCAATTCCTTAAGAGGGTGGGATAAGATTCCTGGAGAACCACACTTTTGAGGCCTCTACTTAAGAAGTGCACCATGAAAGTGTCCAATGCCAGCCACAGCAGCAGAGCAGGGAGGAGGCATGAGGTCACTGGCTGGCTGCTTACCACTCCCTGAGGTCACTTCAGGTCAGGTGGAGCCAAGAAACAGAAGCAGCTGCAGATTAGGTCCAGGCAAAAAAGGAGAGAGTAGAGTCCCTGCAAACCACCCGCAGCCCTGCATAGCAAGTCAATTTGCCTAGTGAGTTCCAGTGCCAAATGTCCCCTGTGTTCCCAGGCCCATGCTGTAGATTGACAATGTCCACTTCTGTGGACAAAACGGGATACTAACTCCCTGACCCAGAGCAAAATGAAAACTCAGGATTTCTTGCTCAAAAACTATTGAGAATTTCAAGATGGCAACAGCATTGAGTTAAACCAAGCACAGAGGTTTCTGACCGTGCACCTAGGGAGCCTGTTGGTGGGGAGTTCTGTCTAAGAACTCCCACGGGAGTCTGCCTTACTGTCTTAAGGACAAGATAATCATAAAACTTTTTAATGTGAGAAGAAGAAAAAGAAGAGGAAGGGGGAGGAGGAGGAGGGAAAAGAAGGAGGAGAAGAAAACTGCAAGAACTGAAGAACTTCCATCCCACGAGCGCCTACTTCGTGGGCTACAGCAGTAAACAAAGGCCGTGCCCTTGTGACTCTTACGTCGTAGCCACTGGACTAGAGCATCTCCCTTCAGTCCTTCCCCCAAACATTTCAGAGATAGCTCACAGGCCAGAAGACTCTTAAGTTAGCTCTTCCGTGATCCACCTCTATCCCAGGAGTATTACAGATTAATACTAAATCATTCTTGGAATTTTTTCCACACATGCTATCTTTGCTTCCACAGCAGAGCCCTAAGCTCTTCTTCTTATGGGTAAGCTGCTCATTTAGTCCAATGTTCAACAAATATTTCCTTAGCACTTTGTGCCAGGCCCAGGTCTAGATGTCAGTGATGCAAATCATTGTTAAGACACAGTCCCCCATACTCCAGGAGACCCCATTGCAGATGGGAGACATAGAATTAATTAATGACTACACTAAAGAAGGGTGAGGATGGTTATGAAGAAGTAAACAATGTGTTTTTTCCTCTTCTGTAGACGAGCAAAATTGAGGAGATAAGCAAATGCAAAAAAAAAAAAAAAGCATTTGAACTCTGCTTTAAAGTCTCAGGAGGAACAAAATGGAGGATTGTCTCTCCAGGGAGCAGCCCTCAGCTAGCTCCAGGTTGCTCTCCTCCTCCAACACAGGGGTCTGCTCTCCCCCAGCACTGAGGACCACCTATGGTAAGTCTTGTCTTTAGAATTCTGCCCAAATGACACTTGAATCCCCCCCCACAACATCTTAGACTCAAGTTTTTTATCCAGGTGTGGCATGACAATGACAGATCTCATGACCTCCAACCTATGACCTTTGGGCATGTTCTGATGATAATAATGCTCTTCCTTCTTTTGAGCCAAATTGGGCTCTCAAACTTCTGCCAGTTCTTCTCTTGAGGCCCACACAGAACTAACTGGTCAACTCATATGCTCACCAGTGTTCACTGTACATCCTTGCAAGACCCAGCTACCATGCTGGCCATATTCATTGCCTTCTGGGGCTCACAATCCAGTTGGTGACTTTTGGAATATGATGGATAAGTCAAGGTGCTATAGGAAATATTGCTGTGGTTCGTATATTATTTGAGTGTTCCCCAACACTTCTTGGGTTGAAATTCAATCCTCATTTTAAGGTATTAAGGAGGGAATCTATGGTGTGTTTCCCAGCCTTCTGTCACTATGACAAAATACTTGAGAAAATAAACTTGAAAGGAAGAAAGGTTTGGGGCTGGGGATGTGGCTCAAGCGGTAGCGCGCTCGCCTGGCATGCGTGCGGCCCGGGTTCGATCCCCAGTACCACATACAAGAAAACAAAGATGTTGTGTCCGCCGAGAACTAAAAAATAAATATTAAAAACTTCTCTCTCTCTCTCTCTCTCTCTCCCTCTCTCACTCTCTCTTAAAAAAAAAGAAAGGAAGGAAGGAAGGTTTATTTGAGCTTATGGTTTCAGAAGTTTCAGCTCATGATTTCTTGGCTTTATCGCTTTGGGATGTAGTGAGGCAGAATATCATGGTAGGGAGCATGTGGTGGAGCAAATGCTCACCTCATGGTGTCAGAGAAGCAGAGAGAAAAAGGGAGGAAGGAGAAGGACATGGTTTCAATATACCCTACAAGGGATTGCCCCCCGTGCCCTTACTTCCTTCTATGAGGCCCCATCTCCCATTTATACCACAGGCTGGCAACCAAGCCGCCAACACTTGAGACTTTATAGAATATTAGATAAGGTCATCAGGATAGAGATCCCACAATTGAATTACTGGTGACTTTATAAGAGGGGAAGAGACACCAGAAGACACACAAACCACACACACATACACAGACACAAACACACACATATACACTGTCTCTTGCTGTGTGATGCCCTGCACCACTTTGGAATTCTTCAACAGATGCAGCTTCTTGACCTTGGATCTCCAGAAACAGAAGCCAAAATAAACCTCTTTTCTTTATAATGTACCCAGTTTTTATATTATTAGCAACAGGAAATAGACTAAGACAACTAGCCACTTCAGTCATTTTGGGGGGAGGGGGGTAATAGGGATTTAACCCAAGGGTGCTTTACCACTGAACTACATCCCCAACCCTTTTTATTTTTGATTTTGAGACAGGGTCTTGCTAAGTTGCTTAGGGCCTTGTTAAGTGGCTGAGGCTGCCCTTGAACTTGTGATCCTCCTGTCTCGGCCTCCTGAGCCACTGGGATTACAGACCTGCCCCACCATGCCTAGCTCCACTTGAGTCTTGAGAGGTCAAGGGAAGATTGCTCATAGGAAGTGATATTTGTCCCAAGGCCTGAGGAGCAACACCCCACCAAGGACCCAAACGCCTGATGGAGAAACTGGTATCTTCTAACACTATTATTCCCAAGGAAAAAAAAATCCTAGAAGATTCTGATTATGGTAGCCTTGCCCCTGTTCTGTTTTCTGACATCCCCAGCCATTGAAGGAGGTGCTACCACAGAGAGCTCCCAAGCACGTCAGTTCAGCCAGGAGCCCTGTTGTCCCTGCTCACAGGTCTAGGACAGTAGAACAAGTGTATGGAATTGACCAGGCAGCCTGGGGTGACTTCCCAAGCATGGTTCTCCAGCATGCTTCGCTATGAAGGGCTGGGGAACCCAGTAGGAAAGACACAGGGAGAAAAGGGGTACAAAAGGCTATCCTAAAACGGGCTTTCTCTCCTGAATTCTCAAAGACCATGCACAAAAAGAGGCAGGGTTCTCCTGCACCCACCTGCTGCTCTCCCTGACCCTGCCTGTTCACTGTGCTCATGAAGTTCTAGCACCCTTCACCATCCACATGCTCAGGCAGGTCCCAGGGCTGATGGCATGATAGATGGCATGGTAGGACGCATCCTAACGGACAGGCCCAGGGGGCCAGATGGGAGCTAGATCTAATCCTATGGGCAGATTGCTGGCCCATCTTCCCTTAGGAGAGAACCACAAAGACTTTTTCATCAGGGTCTGAATCTATTCCTAATGGCCGTAACCTGGCCTCTGGCTTTCTAATTCCTGAACCACTGGGATCTGACAGGCTCATCCACTGCCCTCCAGGAAGCAAGTTCAGATCCGTCCAGCTCAAGCCCTGACTCCTTGAACTTAAATGGCATTTTAACTCTTGATCTAGCTTAGAAGGAGGGAGCTCATGAAACTTAGTATGATTTGAAGACAATGACTCAGGAGCCAGCTCAGAGATCTATCCCAGACTCCTAGTTCCAGCCCAGCTCTAAAAGCAAACTTATTGCTTCCAAACAAGGTGAGAGACTAACTTTCCCTTATACTGCTGACCACCATCTCATGACCCCTGCCCCCATTCTGGAGATCATCAGGCCACAGACCCCAACATGTGGCTCAGATTCCTCAGAAATTGGAATTTGGAATTTGGCATAGTTAAATTGATTCCAGCATCCATTTCTAAGTTACTTAGGGGGTGGGAGAAACCTGCTGAAGAGAATCAGGAACAGATCAGGAATAGCCAAGTCTCTAATTTAGCAACTTTCTTTCTCCAAGACACTGCCCAGATCCTGTCAAGGTCAAGCATTACCAGAAACTCAAGTTCAAGGTCAAGGTCAGCTTTCTGAAAAAGCTGAAATTGTGCAGATGATGAACATGGAAGGATTTAACTTGAGTACAAATTTCTACTCTTCACCCCTGTCCTGTGCTTTAGACCCTGACAACATATATATACATATATATATAATTTCTTAACAAGAAAGTTAATAATAATAATAATAATTGGAGACAACCCTGAACAAAGTCTCTCTTCTGGTTGAATCTTGTGGTCTAATTAAGTGTGGCTTCTACCTCTGTGCCAGGAGAACCAGTTTGTCCAGACTTAAGGCGATTACCAGTTCACTTGCTGTGGGTCTGGTGAACTGCTACAGAAATGGAGCTCCAAGTTCTGACTCTCAGAAGCACTGTGGTCAGATGACCAAGCCATCTCACTTTGTTTTTCTATTTTATTCTGGAGTCTGACAATTTTGCTGAGCCGCCTAAGAGACAGAGACTTGCTTACTTGGGTTACAAATGCAGCTGTTAAATTTTGAACCTAATAAGTGTGGATCTTGCCCACAGAAGACTAATGGCTTGATCTTTTGGGCACACATTTCTTGATCACTTAGGGACAGTCAGCATTTTCCCCAGCATTCACTTCACCTGGGAAAGTTCCCAACTCTCCTTCCATCCCTGGCTACATTGGCCAGGTGAGACTGAACAAGTCCTCTGCAGCATTCTGCCCTGTCCAGTCTGCTCTTCATTATGAGTCATTGGGTCAACACACTGGTACAGTGTCAGTTCAGCCTCTGATGAGAATTCATGAGCACCATGCTCCTGGGGAGAAAGCCTGCTGGTCCCCAGACCCCTTTCTCTGCAGGCACTGTATTTCTGCAACCACATCCTCAGGGACCTAAGTGATGGGCACTTCTTCCCCGGATAAATAAACCTGCCAGATTCGTCTTGTGCAATGCTCAGAATTTTCAGTTTATCAAGGACCCTCTGAATTTAAAGTATGATTCCATAACCCCCCAACTAGATGCTGAGGCTGCATAAAACAAGTATATGAAACCTTGATGAATTTGTGTTTGGAAAAGTCCTCTATAAACAAAAAGAGTTGTTATTATTATACACTCATGTATTCAACAAAAATTTTCCCACTTCTATTTCGTGCTCAAGGTACTAAGATGAATCCACTTGAGGGAAAGTAATCAAGATATATTGAGGACTTAGAATGAGCTAGGCTCTGTGCCAAGTACTTGGTTTGATCTTGTTTAATCTTCGAAATTATTTTACGAATGAAGAACCTGAGGCAGTAGAGGGTAAAAATAATTGGCCCAAGAATGTACAGATTGTGATAGACAGGGCAGGGCTTCTGCCTGCAATTCTTGATTTTTCTGCTAACCATATTACCTGCACACACTGCAGTAAAAGGAGATGAAACAAAGCCATGGGGAAGCCTGATGAGAGGGGAAGGGAGACTGCCCCTCCTGCCCCACTCTCTTTCTTGAGGTCCCCCAGCCAATTCCATGAACTCCAATCTCTTCCATCGCCAGCCGAGGATGACAGCATCATACACGCCCAGGAGGATCTGTGTCCCCAGCTGCTGCCCTGAGCCTCCTCTGCACACCACTGTGGCCATGCTGAGCATTCTGAATTCTCCTGGTTCACTGGAGAGAGACTGACTGCTCACTGTGTGTTCACTACGGTCATGGAAAGGGGTCAGATCATAACAGCCTGTGAGAAAACTCTCGGCTTTCTGAGCTCAGCACTATTCCTCTTTGAGTTGTTTACGCGAGCATTGCATTTCATCTTTATTTGTTCTTTCAGATTTGGCAGGTAGCCAGCTCTTTGATCTGTATTTTCTGTCATGACCCATAATGTTAAAATTTTGAACAGTTTTTCCCCTGGCAGAGCTAAACCCATCTCAGGAACCAAGGCTGGCTAACTTACATTGGTCTTATCTTGTGCTTTAGTCTGGATCTCCATCTGGCCTACAGTTTCAGACATCTGTGGAGGAAATTCATAGCCACAAGATTGTGCATCCTGAAGGAAGGGAGGTGGATGGATCTTCTCATTTACAGAGTCTGCCTAGTTATGTGACCACATATCCGAGTTTTCCATATTTGGTCATTACTGAAGAGTGTGTATTTTACAAGTGATTTTTTTAGCACTTATATAAATAATACTTTTTATACTGTCAGAGTCCCATTTAAAACTTTTCTATCATTAAATGGCAAATGCATTCTTACATTCCTTTTAGGTGCTTCTAGAGGGTTTCTATTGTTTATTTAAAAGTCAAACAAGTTCTGGAATTAAATGGAATCAATCATTAACAAAGCGATGAGAAACTTGCTTCTTGTAATATTAGTTTCTTCCCTTTTCAGGACTGAAGAGAGAAGACAAATAACTCCAAATGCAGCCAGAAGGCAGAGATAACACAATCATGAAAGCCTGTTTTCCTTGCCCTTAGAACATAGTTTTGGATCATAATTTCTAAAATGAAAAGGTGGGCTAGTCATGCCAAGTTTCCAACCAAGAATCCAAAACTATGCCCAGCTTCCTCTGCCACTCTGAAGCTCAGTTCATGGTGACAGCAGCTGAGCACCTCCAACCACCCGGGTGGTCCTGCAGAGGGTGGCCTTCAGCCCAGAAATGCACCCCTCGGTCTGCTTACCCCAGGTTCACCAGGGCTGTTTGGGAGATTTGGGGGTTGAGCACATCATGCATTTTTCCTAGAGGTGGGATACAATGCCCAAAGCCAGGCCTTAATGGAGAACTTTCCTAACTTTCTTGGGCTGAGGAATTCTCCATGCAGCCCAGTCATTCTTTAACTTCCCTTTTTCATTGCCCACAGAAGCTGTTCCAAACCCTTGTCACTTCCTTTTAGAAGCTGATGCTTCCTGAATGTCTGTCCTGTCTTCCATTTACATTCATTCAACCACTCTGCATTGAGGTCCTAGCATACATCCAGCTCTGTGCTGGGCACACTGCATTGAATGAGCAGACATGGCTTATTCTTGTCATGATGCTTATGATCAAGTTTATAGTCAGTCTCCTCTTACTCCTCACTCTTCCCAGATCATCACATCCCTTCTCCAAGGCTTCAGTTACCACCTGTACCCTGATGGCTCCTTCTTTCGTCAGATGACCTGAAAATCTATCCAAAGAGATGAATGTCACATAGGCATCCTGACTTGTAGTTGACAATGAGGAAAACAGTCCCCATGAATAGAGGATGGTGGAAAAGCAGAATCACAACTCTTATCCCAGAATGCCTTTATGCTGGACCACTTGCCCCAATCCAGATGAAACCACCATGGTGGAAACTTGTTTCCCTTTCCCATCTGCATAACATGGATAATATTCTTCCCTTAAATCCACCCCCACAGCAGCGTTAAAGTCAGGCTAGCACACTTAGCAAAATTTTATTGAAGGTGCCAAGAGAATTAACGATCCACCAGGTGTAACCTGCAGTTGGCTATCCATACAGTTTCTCCTAAAGTCCGCTGGCCTAGACCTCCTTCATGGGATCCCTCTGCCTAGCCGAGCCACCCACTTAGAGCAGAAGTCACCTCCCTTCTTCATACCCATCACCACCCAGCAAACCTTCCACACATCTACAATGTTCTCACAGAGAAGGGAAGTAGCCTCTTTCCCTGCTATATAAGGTCCATTTCCTAAGACCACAGTTCCTAACCCAGGATTGGCTTCTTCCTAGAAAAGTTGATCTGATAAATCCCCCCCCCCTTTAGGGTGATTTCTCTCATCTGTATAGATTGTGGTCTTTCTGCATGACCTTGAACAGTAGTCTAATTCTGTACCAAAAAAAAATATATGGACTATGTTAAGAGGTTGGGAAGGGCAGTCGTCACTTCCAAAGGCACCTAGCACTCAGTATGAATAAAATCAAACTCAACGGGTCCTTCTGGTAGCCTTCCCCCAAATCCGCTCATCTTTTCTTACTCTTATTTTAAACAATGGCATCAGCATCCCCAAAGTCATCCAGCCCAGAATCATAGGGGTCACCATGGTGCCTCTCATTCAGATTCCCATACCTTCAACTTCCTAAGTGTCTTTCCAAAATGCTCCATCTTCCCCTTGTCTATGCCTTGGTTCAGGTGCTCTCATCTCTACCTGACCAAGGCAGAGTCTTCCTTGATGTCGTCAGGGTGCTCTTTCTCAAATTATAATCCCACCAGAGATGCAGAATTATTATTTTGGGCCAGACTTCCTGGGTTCAAATTCATTAGACTACTATAATCCTGGGCCAGGTGTTTACCTTCTCTGTGGCTCCATCATCTCATCTGTAAAATGAGGAGAATGTACCTTCCTCTGAGTTACTGCAGAGATCATAGGTGGCTATTCCTAAAACGGCTCCCAGTGAACCGTCCTTCTGGTCTGCACACCCACATGTAATCCCCTCCCATTGAAGGTGGACTGTACCCAGTTACTTGCTTCTAATAAATAGAATATAGCCAGAGGGAGGAGACCTCCCTTTCATAATTGGATTTGAAAGACAGTGACTTCTGGCTTGTCCACACTCTTTCTCTGGCCCATCTCTCTTGCTTGCTATAAAGAAGCCAGCGGTCATGCTGTGAGCTGCCCTCTGGAGAGGCCCACGGGACAAAGAACCGAGGGCAGCCTCAGCCAATGAAGAATTGAGTCCTGCCAGCAGCCACATTACTGGGCTTTGGAGGAGATCATTCCCCTGAAAATCCTTCAGATAAATCCAGCCCCAGACTCATGAGAAACCCAGAGCCAGAAGACCCAGCTAATCTGTGCCTGCATCCCCAACTTGCAGAAACTGGGAGGTAATCAATGTTGTTCTAAGCAACTGTGTTGGGATAGTGTGTTATGCAGCAATAGATAACTGATAGAAGGATTAAGTAAAATAACACATAAAAAAGGGTTGTGCCTGGTCAATCAACGGTGGCCATTGTCATCATTATCACCATTACTTGATTGGACTGAAAACCCTCTGAGGGGAAAAGTGATGTCTAGTTATCTACTCTAGCCCAATCCCCTAGCACAGTGCTAAGACCAGAATCTTTTGGTCAACAATAAATATTTGCTGACTAAAAGAATAAACAGGGATCCTCTAGATTCTTACCTCCCAGGCCAGAAAAGAGGCTGTTGAGAGTTGGAGGAGCAGACCTGCTGGGTGTCTGAAGGCCCAGGTTCTCCCTCTAAACAGAAGATGGACCAAGTAAAGTGGGTGCATGTCTCCCAGGAGCAGTTACCACAAAGCTTGCCCTTGTGTGTGTGCCACATTCTTGGAAGGCACAGAGAAAACAGTGACTTTAATATGGAAACCATCCTCACCTACCTTCTCTCCTGGTCTGCCAGATAGATGCTCCCTAAGTTGTGCATAGGAGGAAAGGAGGAGCTGTGTTTTATTTGGCTGTGTAACACTATTTTTCTTGATCGAAGAAATATATGCCAGAGGGGCTGAAAGTAGAAAAATAGTTCTCACCCCAAAGAGCTTTATTCCCCAAAGCCCAGGCCCCACAGAAGTAAAAAGAAGCTGCATGCGTCATTATTGCATTGGTGGCCCATCCTCCCATCTCCCAATCTCCTCCATCTACAGATCACCCACACCTGCTTGAAGACTCAGCTTAAATGCCTCCTCCTCCATCACACCTTTCCAAACATGCCAGGCAAATGTAAGCACCCTAGGCTCCTGTCCCACCCTCTTCTGATGCCTCCATCAGAGCACGCTAGGTTTCAGGCTTGGTAAGTGCATTCCTAGAACTGCCCAACCCACGGGGTCTACAAACCAGCTTCTGGAGGGCAAGAGCCGTGTCTCATTGCTTCTGTATCCCCGTCTCATCAGAGTTGACAAAGTGCTCTGAATGAATTACAGAGTGCTGTTTCATTCTGGATTCAGAAATGGCAGGATTAAATCTCTAAAGGGGAATTCAACCCATTTTTACCCAAGAATGTGGGGAAGAGAAGATAGGGATTTATTCTAGAAGGAAAGCTTGCCGAGAGCTCTTTATTCCATGGAGTAAGGAAGTTGTGCAGGACACAACATCACAGAATTCAGTCTGCTTTAATATGGAAACCACCCCCATTCTCTGGACATTGACAGGGACATTCTCTTTCCTAAGCCAGTAGTTCTCAAAATGTGATCTCCAAATCAGCAACATCAGCATCACTTGGGACCCTGTTAGAAATTCAAATTGTTAAACCCTAGCCCAGATATTCTGGATCAAAAACTCTGGAACTAGGACTAGCAATCTGTGTTTTAACCAGCCCTCCCTCCATATGATTCTGATCACACTTAAGTTTCAGAAACCCCATTCTAAGTCTACCAAAGCACATGTGGAAAAGGCCTTAGAAACACAATCCATATTGATTTAATAGTAAGATTAAAAGAGAACCCAAGATTATGCCCCTTGCTGTAAAATGCCCAGGATCAATGAAACTCCCCACTATTTTCCACAAAACTGTTCAACAGGCAATTAAATGAACTCAACACATTTATTTTAAATGTGCAAAATGAATTTTCATATCCTAAGAGTAACACCAGATGTTTTACCTCTTTTTCCTAATTGATTTTTCAGCCTACAGCAATTCGTCTTTATATTTTCCAGTTGGATCCTAATGTGTCAAGAAGAGTGTGTTCCAGCAGAATTATTAAATGCCATGCATTTTAAAAGCAGCATAACTCAGACTGCCATGTATCATCTAGATGGTTGTCTCCCCAAAATATAAAAAAACAGACAGCTATAGGTACCAGGCAGGAAAGCCAGAGAGGCCCTTTCAGAAGGTGGGATCTCCAGACTCTTGGCTGGCTACAGAGCTGAGTCTGGGCATTGGGCCCAAGCCTGGGCTCTTCCCACAGAGTTCTGGACTCCCTGGTACTGAAGGATTTGTTGGCTGTGAAGGATTTGCTATGTGAAACCTGCAAGTAAACACCCTGCTTTTTTAATGGGAAGTTTTGCCTTTAAAATGAAAAAGTAGGGTATGAGGTAGAGTTGAGTGGAGCCAAAGAGGCAAGGAGTGGTGCCTCTCTCAGCTCCTGGTGGAGCCCAAACAATCCCCCTCTGTTGGCTACCATGCCCCTGACCAACTGAGCTGGAGGCCCTGTTACTGCATGTTTGAGCTGGTGAAAGGTCATTACTGACCAGGTTTTTTTCACTCACAAAAACTCTGGAGTCTGAAAGAAGACAAGGAAACCAAGGAAACTGACGCCTCAGCTTTGAAGCAAACAAACTTCAAAGGAGACCTCCCTTGCAAGGGCCCTGGGTGGGGGAGGTGAATGGAGATGGGGGTAAACAGCCCTGAAACCCAGAAAGTGCTGAAAAACAAAAACCAAACTTCTTAGGTAGATTGGAGGGGTGCCACTCCCTTCCCTGGAAGCTCCTGGGAGCTGGCAGGTTTGAGCCCTCATACCTACAGCAGGATTTCAATGGGGTCTCCAACTCCAAATTAACCTGACTACATTCCAGAGCCTCAGCAGAAAAGATAAGGACCTGAAATCCCCTCATAAAAATGGGGCTACTCCAACTTTTAAGTAGCAAACACCCAGTCTCCCATGGATAATATAGCCCTTCTCAGTCCTTAGAATAAAGCATTCTAGGTTCCTTCCAGAAACATATTCAGATGAAAGTTCAGTAAAGAATCAGCTCCTTATTTGAATTCTCTCTCCCACTTTCATTGAGGAATTCCTGCCCCAGTGCTAACAATCTACAGTCTCATCCAGGGTATTGTCTAACCCCTAGATCTGAAGGAGACCCAGTCAACAGCCTGAATAACACTTTGAGAATTAAAAAAAAAAAAAGTTCTCTAAGCTTAAGATGCACACATAACAACTTTTCAAAGAAGCTAAGCCCCCAGAGAGACTTCAGACTATCTTTAAGACATGCTCATGGACTCACCTAATTGGACTCAATACACATTAGGTCCAAGATCTTTACTTTGGTGTCCAAGCAACCCCCTCATCTTCCTCTAGGAATGTGATAGGAACAACCTGGTCTCCCTCAATCACCCAACCCCACATCCCCCAAAGGGATCTCATCATCATTTATTATAGGACAAATGGTATTGTTATCAAGAAAGGGTCTTACCAAAGAGTTCTTCCCTTGTCCCAAATTTATAGATATCTTTATATACTATTAAACCACAGGAGCCATTTATAAATGTCATCATCATAGTCTTTTAATATTTTACATAAAAAACTGTATACACAGCTTATAGAACTTTTATGTAAACATCATAAGCTCACCACTTTGTCATTTGTCAGTTTATTTAAAAAATAAAAAAACAAGACAACAATTTAGTAGAAGTACCACTGGGCTGGGAGGAGAGGCGAAAAAAGGAAATGGGGGCAGGTTTATTCTCTGTACAGAGATGCAGAGAAGATTTCACATAGCTATAGAGACTGCCTTGTGAAAACTGAAAGTTTTAAGTAGACCCCAATACTTTTTACCTTCCTTTATCAAAATAGTGTGCATAACCTGCACAAATAAAATCACAAACAGTGTTGCCACTTTTTCAAGAAAACAAAGCAAAAATTAGTGGGGTTTTTTCCCTCTCCTAGTTTAAAAGTCATCATCATCTTTTAAAAAACATCAGAAGTAGATGAGGTTACAGCATACAAGTATGGTCAGAATGCTACTGTCTTATGCAAATGACAAGTGCATTAAGTGTCAAACAATGAAACAATTGTGCAAAGAATTCTTTCAACAAAAAGTTTTTAGCCTTTAAATAAAACAACATCAGTTTCTTGGGCTGAACAATTTTCACTTGTAGGACAGGCACAAAGTTCGCTTATGGCAAAAACAGCCCGGCAGCGCAACCCCCTCCTGACACTGGTGGTTGGTGAGGGGTTTGCTGGGGGCTGATCCGCAGGAGACACTGTGTCTGGAAGCTGCGTTCTTCTCAGCCCCAAGTCAATTGCAAATGTTTTCTTCAGGGGTCGGAAAGATGGCCAAATCCAGTTCATGCTTGGATGGGCGCCGGATCCAGCCTGGGCTGGAACTGTTTTGGGGCCCTGGTCATTTCACTCGCCTCCACCATTAAATAACACCATCTCGCCTCCGAAAATAAAATTATATCTATATTTATATAACACCCCACCCAACCTCCCCAGCCCTCCCCTCCCGCAGTTCCCGGGGTCTATGTTACAGACAAGAGACCGCACGCGCACGCTGGTTGTGGGTGAACAACTGATGGGGCGCGGCCACACTCCTGCGCCCTGCGTGTCCCTGGGGACCAGAGACCGGGGCGGGGTGAAAACGGGGCGGGGGGTTGAACAGACACACAACCACACGCTCTGAGGCCTGGCTCTTCAGGAAAGGATGCTCAGGAACCCCTTGGCACTCGGCAGGGCGTCCGGACCTGTGCAACACTGCTGGACGCATACAGACACTGGGAAGGGGACACCCGATGCCCACGCCAACTCTCGGCGCGACAACCAGAGCAGCCAGGAGAAGCCAGGTGGTCCGGCGGGGTCCTTGGGGGACGTGGGTCTCCCCTTCTCCCAGCTCGTGGGGGACGGGCCAGGGAGGGGGAGCCAAGCTGGCAGGGGAAGGCGGGGCGGGCGTGGTCCTCATAGCACCTTGCAGCAGTTGATGCAGCCGTTCTGGGAGCCGTAGCGCTTCTGCAGCGCGGCGCGCGTGGCGGTCTCGAAGACCTCGCGCACGCCCTCCTTGGTCTTGGCGGAGCACTCGAGGTAGTCGTAGGCTTGGATGCGCACGGCCATGGCGCGGCCGTCATCCGTGCGCACTGGTTCCTGCTTCATGCGGGCCAGCTCTGTGCGGACGTGCTCGTCGCTGCGCAGGTCTTTCTTGTTGGCCACCAGAATGATGGGCACGTTGGGACAGAAGTGCTTCACCTCGGGCACCCACTTCTCGGGGATGTTCTCCAGCGAGTCCGGGCTGTCCACCGAAAAGCACATGAGGATGACGTCGGTGTCCGGGTAGGAGAGCGGCCGCAGACGGTCATAGTCCTCCTGACCCGCCGTATCCCACAGCGCCAGCTCCACCTGCTTGCCGTCCACCTCGATGTCCGCCACATAGTTCTCGAAGACGGTGGGCACGTACACCTCAGGGAACTCGTCCTTACTGAACACGATCAGCAGGCACGTTTTGCCACACGCGCCGTCGCCCACCACCACCAGCTTCTTGCGGATGGCCGCCATGAGCGGGCCGGGCCCGGGCAGCAGGAGGGGGCCCGCGAACGCCTCGCTGCCGTCCCGCTCGCCGCTCACCGCTCACCTCGGGCTGCGCGCTGGGGGCAAGGGTCGCTAGCTGCACCCAGGCCCCGCGGTGGCGCGTTCTCTCGGTGCGCTCGGGCTGCCGCGGCGGGGGCGGTGGGGGCGCCGGGGCATAGGGTGCACCGTGCGTCTCGAAGCGCTGTTCCGGGGCTGTGGCCGCTCTTCTCGTCCCAGCCCTAGGGTGGGCGGCTTTGTGCGCAAAAGTGGCTGGAGCCGCGAACTCGGCCTAGCTCCCTGCCGGATCTGTCTAGGCCTCACGTACTGGGGAACCGATGACTAAAGCCTGACTGCGGTGGCAGATGCGGGCTGCGGCCCTAGCGCCCGCTATTTAAAGAGTCCGGCCACTTTCTTAATATAGCTGCCCAATGGGAAACGAGCCGGCTGAGCTCATCGCTGCGGATCTTGACTCTGATTGGTCGCCTGCTGCAGCCCAAAGGCGGGGCCGGACAAGCTTGATTGACGGCCCAGGCCGCCGGGCTGGGAGAGGCGGCGACTGGGGAGTCTGCGCGGCGGCTAGCCCTGAGGGCCTGTGTCGCCACCCCGGTAGTTGCCTTCGCCCCAGCTTAAGTGCGCGAGGCCCCACTGGCAGGCTGGAACCCACAGGGTCTGGGAGAGCAGGTCCGAGACTCGGTGCACTTTGTGGGGCGTTGGCGACTCCCTGCCCCGCTTCCTTGCAAACTCCCGGCGGGAGGGTAAGAAGAGGGCGGGGGGGGGGGGTCGAACTTGTGGGGGAGGGGAGGATTTTAAAAGTGGTTTTGTTTTTAAGTGAACAGCTACACGTGTAAACTTTTGTATTCAAGCAAAAGTTTTTTTGCCTTTCTTTGAAGGCGGCCCCTCCTGTGGTGTGGGCCGGCTCACCGGCTCCCCGGTACTCGCCTTAGGGCAGCCATACAAGTTGACTATATAGTGGATCTGGCTCAGCCTCTTCCTCCAAGCCCTACTGCCCACCCCTTTCATGGCCCCCACTTGGGTCTCTACATGAAGATGAGGGGAAGGAGCACTGTCCTAAGGCCTAACCCTTAGCACAATGAAAAGGGAAGATTGATGCCAGCCCATTTGAGGATTTTACAGTCCCCAGGGAAGGGCAGCTTCCACCCAGCTCTGCATAACTAATTCCATTCCAGTGACCTGTCAGAGGTAAAGAGTTAAAGAGAATTCAACCACCCCCAAACCCATTGATGAGATGAAATGGCTCAACCCCCCCCCCCCCAAAAAAAAAAGTGGAGTGAGGTGGAGGAGGATTGCAGGTGGGGACACAGCAAGTTAGTGTCTGGTGGATACTGGACTTCTAGTCTCCTAATATGCACCAAGACTTCATTCATCCATCCCCTATTCCTAGAAGAGATGACACCAACCTCTGGGCTAGAAATACCTAAGTCAACCCACTGACAGGGACCCAAGAGGAGGGAAGCAGGCAGGGGGAGTCAGGGAGGGCCTCCCAAGACGGAGGAATAGCTTGAACCGAGTGGAAAGGTGGGAAATTGTAGGACACACTGTAGGAACAGGTAGTGGCTTTGTGTGACTGCATTTGAAGGTGAAACAGTTGAATCTCAGATCAGAGTCCATCATGAGGCTCAAGTACCAACTAAGCAGGGAGTTGCATCCAGGCTGGATGAACTGGGATGCTTCTCTTTTTCTGCAGAGAGACCCTCCACATCATGGTGAGGTTATTGTCTCATAGTTAGTTTCATCTCCCTCTCTCAATTTATTGGGGCAGGGGACAGGATTTTATCTCATCTCAGCATCTTAAAAGACCCAACACAATGCCTGGCCTTATGCAAGAATCAGTAGATATGGTTACAGTGGCACACACCTTTAGCTCCAAGCACTCAGGGGACTGAGGCTCAGGAGCTGGAGCCACACTGGGCAACACAGTGAGACCCCATCTCAAATTTAAAAAAAAAAAGTAAATGATTGTGGAAGGATAGGTTCCAGAACTCCTCTGACACGTCCTAGGATTTATCTCAACTCCAGATTCTGCTTTAACAATTATCTGACTAAATCCTTGCAGCCAGCTATGTCCCAGCATTTTCACTTATAATTCATGTTAAGAGCTAGATCTTTATGTGACTCTACAGATATAATCAAGTCAACTAAGACATTAGTGCAGGTAACCTTGGCCCACCTGAAGTGATATCTTATTCAAAGACCAGGAATGCTGTGCTTCCTTGGCTCTGGATTAGCTCCACTACAAGGTCCCATTTTTTTGTTCTTGTTGTTTTGTTTTTAGATGTACAGAACTAATTTGTCAGTAACTAAATAGTTTTGTTGGTTGTTGGTAATTTAGGGCTTTATTCTGGACTTTTTTTTAAAGCTAGCCTATTAGAAAAATCTTATCTACACATGTTTTTCTTCTTTTAATCAAAACTTTTTATGGCTGTATTGTTCGCACTGCTTTCCTTGGTCTTAATATAGCTTGAGAATCTTGGCTATGTCCTTAAGTTTCAAATATTACCAAAATATAAAACAATTAAAGCTTTGTACCATGTGTTTTTTAAAAAAAAAAAAAAACTTAAATACAAAGGATCAGGAAGAGGGATTAAGTTCATTTGTTTCCTGATTTTCAGACACTATCTTGAGTTGTTCTGAGCTCAAAGCTCAGTATCAAAATAACTTCTCAAAATATGCAGTATCGATGTCAAAGTAAACAAATAGAAATATCTATGTTCTACAGCAACTTCTTTTCCTGCTGTTCCTCCCCCCCCCCCCCAGGATACTTTGACCAACCCTGCCTCAGACTGAACCATTTAGTGGATGTACTTTTCCAAACTAGCCTTATGCCCCACAATCTCTTCCCTCCCTCTCCCCCTTCACTATGCCCTCCTGATGAAAGGTAGGAATAAACTTTAATTCTGTGGGACAAGTTATTTTAGTGATTTATTTTATTAACGTGTATATTCATTGTATGACATACCCCCACTAATAAGACAGGTGAATTCCATTTCAGGGAAAAGAAAGATATTAATTTATTCCCAATCTTCAACCTAATATGTTTGGTCTTTGTTTATTTTTTGCCCAGTGTTTCCTGTAAATCACTCCCTGCCCTTCAGACCAGACCAGAGTTTGGAATTTTCACTAGATTTTAGTGCCACCTTGTGGCAATCATGAGTTTTTTTTTCTTTTAGAAAACAATTTTTAAAATCTTTAAAAGCAGGCCCTTTGTGAATATTTTTATTTTAAAATCTTTCACAGGATATAAATTAACTGTGTTAGTTTACACAGACAATAACTTCACTAATTTACAAACCAATGTGTTTCATTTCCCCCTAATTATGATTAAAGAAATGTAAAGCAACTTTAACCTCCCTCCTAAAAAAAAAATCATAGGATTTTTTTCCTCCAGTTAAGAAAGCCATTGTTGGATACTCTGATATATTTAGAAATGACACTAATTCATTCACCCCTAAGAACTTACTGGGAACCAGAACTGCATTAGATATTTCTAATGCTTGTTGGATTTTAATTTTTTTCTAACTTAAGTTGTAACTAAAGTCTTTGAGAAAATTTTCAACTTCGCATCTCTCTGCAATGAACTTTAAAATTGGAAAGATTCTTCTAGAACTATCTACACTGTTTATTGTAGAAAAATGAGACAGTCCTGGCTGGTCCACTTGGAGCCCATGGGCTTTCTGGGTTCTCCATCTATTAGCAATGGCAGATAAAATGTCCTTTTTTGGCCAGGAGATTGACATCTAATATGAACCCTGGGGTGAGGAAAAGATTGGGCTCACAAGAGCACCTCTATAATTAGACTGTTAAACTTAGAAATGTGGACATTGAACACTGACCTGACCTCTCTGTCCGGTGCAGGTCCAGGCCAAGGAGAATAGACAATGGGCAAAGAATCAGCTCCTGCTCTCTCTAAAATTACACTGTTATTACAGTAGCCACTAACAAAGGTGAGTTTGGCGTATTTGGAATGTCACTAGGGCCACTGAGGAACTGACTTCCTATCATTATTTCATTCTAATTAAATTTTAAAAACTGATATTCAGTTCAGTTATTGGGAAACCTAGGTATATACGAAACAATTTGGGCAGGTGAATCTACCTTTTCAACTGGAAAATTTTATGAAATCGAAACAGATTATTTTCAGTGAAAATTTAGCAATCAAATTGAAATGTGGTATAATTATAAAATAAACAGACTGGAAGACGTAGATGGAAAAACATGTGAAATAGTTCATTAACAATTTTTACATAAATTACATAGCAAGATGGTAATGCTTTGGATATAAAGGGTATATTCCTAAATACATGACATTTAATGTTAGAAGTATTTGGACATATTATGTAATTTATTTTCACCTTTGTACATTTTTAATGTGACAATTAGAAAATATAAAGGTGTGCGTGTGGCTCATACATACTGGGAAGTTGAAATTTTTCTCAAAGACTTTAGTTACTACTTAGGCTAGAAAAAAAATTTAAATTCAACAAGCATTAGAAATATCTAATGCAGTGCTGGTTCCCAGTAAAAGTATGCGTGTGGCTCACATTATGTGATTCATACAAATATAAAAGTGGGCGTGTGGCTCACATTGTAAATGTGGCTCACACTTAGAGGTTAGAAACTCAGATGACCACAGGGGTCCCGCAGGTACAATGTCCAATGCCTGGAAGCTCAGATGCTCCCAGCTCTTCCTGTGACACTCTTCCTGGGGAGAGTTGCTGTTTGTGTGAGCCCTCTGGAATCTTCTTGCCTCTGCCCCCAGGTTTCCTTGTATTTGTCCTAAATGCACTGCTGGACTCCGATACCAAGAGGATCACTGAGTTCTGGGGCAACCCAGGCCCCGCTTCCCATGTGAGTCACTGCTCTCCAGACCCCAGCCTCTCCCTCCTCTTCATCACTGCCCCTGAACTGGACCCTCGCCAAACTAGGCAGTGTTGTCCTGGACAGTAGAGACCATTTGGATCTTTTTGCATCCTGATCCCTTTTCCTTTCCAAAAGAAGAGATCAAAATCGTGTCCTTGTCATCTGCCCCCAATTACCTATATTCCCCCATCTCCTTCTGCCCTATAAAGGCTTTGAAGCATCTAAACCTGGCTGGGCTGTTAAGTAACTGTACTCCCCATGTTCTCCAAGCACGTTCAGGAAAGAAGTATGCCTTTTTCTCCTACCGATCTGTTACCCATTCATTTCAGCAAACCTTCAGAGAACGAAGAGGAAGCTTTTCCTTTGCCTATACACGCTGATCTGTTTTCCTTAAGAGAGAATCCAAATCTATACAATATTGCAATTTTGTAGAAAGTTGTGGTTGTAGCCATTCTCAGGAAGTTTGGATGAACTTCAGTCCTCTCGATTCAATTCACTAAACACAGATCTAGAGGAGAGAGTCAAGAAGGGGAGATAAGGCATAGGGCAAAGACGAACACATGCTGGGGTACATATTACAAATATCAAAATAAGGGACAGATACAGCTTCATGCTGGAGGTAACACTCAGGGGTCCTGAATAACAAGTAGGATTTTTTTCAGGAAAAAAAGAAAAAAGAAAAAAAAAAACCCTTTGTACCATCTGAAACATTTCCTGTGTGGATTTTGAATGGAAAAGGTTCCACCCAGAGCCATTTGATAGGAAGGGAGAACAGCAATAGGCAGAAGAATGAAAATGTCCCTCCTTCCCTGCTGAGGTTTGCCTGATGACAGAGGAGTGTGAGGTTTGTGGAGCCCTGAGGAATGGGAGGGCAGGAAAGAAAGAGGAAGGTCACAGAACTTGCCATTACGTAAGTGCTGTCATTACAAAATCCACCCAGGCAAACGCCGGCCTGCTCTATGGTGTCTGCTGAAATTGCACACACATTTATCATTGTAGCCAAAGCCTGGGAAAGTGGCGTGTAGATTCAGTGAGCAGAGAGGAAGGATCCAGGTGCCGGAAGGCTGAAGGAGCTGCTTCTGAGCCCTTCAGCCTCCAGGATCTACATCCTTGAGCATATTTTCTTTACTAGGTCTCAGTTCCCCTGTTTGTAAAATAAGTAGAACTTAGAGGTTGGAAACTCAGATGACCACAGAGGTCCCGCAGGTACATAACTGTGTGTAAGACATTAGGCTGTGGTAGCAACTGTGGGGAACTAGAGAACAAGCCGTAACTAAGCTATAGAAGCTCAGAATTTAAATTGAAACCATTGTGTTGTTCACATTGTGTTGTCCCCTGCACAGGCAGGGCAGGCTAACTCCAGCTAATGGAACCAGTTTGTGGCCCCTGAGTGGGATGGATTTAATTTAAATGTATTCAGGGAGTATTAAATGTATCTAGGGAGCTTACCTGTCAAAAGTACCATCAAATGAAACAAAGCAAAACCTTTAAAAAAATCCTTTATTTATTTTATTACTCAAGACCTTTTATTTGTATTGTTTTAACTAAGATCCAAAGGGTAAAACATTCCAAAGGATGGAACCTAGAGGAATGTGGTTTTAAGAATAAATTATTCTCACCCATCACAGTGGTACACATCTGTAATCCCAGTGACTAAAGAGGCTGAGGCAGAAGGATCACAAGTTTGAGGCCAGCCTCAACAACTTAGCAAGGCTCTAAGCAACTTAGTGAGACCCAGTCTCAAAATAAAAAAATAAAAAGGGTTGGGGATGTGGCTTAGTGGTTAAACTCCCTTGGGTTCAATCTTCATATCAAAAAAAAAATGAATAAGTTATTCTCACAGCTGAGAAGGGGCTCTCATATGGAAGGGTGGGTAATCAACCTACTGTGCCTGTCTACAGTGGAACAGAACACCACGTTTTTTCTCTGCCTTTTTTTTTTTAAGTCTTGAAAGCAAATGATCTAATCAAAGTATTTATACAGGGATGATTCACTTCTGTGTTCTCTTGTGATGTCAGAATTTTGCAATAGGGCGAAGCTAAATTGGCAATGGATTTCCCCACTCCCAAGTGTTACCACTGAAGATGTGTCTGTGGCTATTTATAGAATGAGACGGAGCCTACATTAGGAGCCACTGCTCAGAACCAGGGCAACAGAGGAGCAGAGGATGGATTCGTGGGGAGCCTCCAGCCACATAAGCACAGCTCAGCATGGGAAGCTGTCCTTCCTGGGGACCACAATCAGAAAAGAGAACACTGAAAATCTCTCTGGTTGACAACCTTGATAAAACTGCTCTCTCTGGGGTCTGTAGGGTTGTGTGATCTCTGCTCACCTTGATCACAATGTGTAAGAAAAAAACTGAGGCATTTATAACTTGGAAATTTCAGTGATCACCTAGAAAGTTCACTCACTCATCTATTCATTCCACTAATGTTTGCTAGGTGCTTCCTGTCTGCCAGGGACTATGCATAGGACCTCACATGCTTTAGGGAGCTTAGTGTACTTGGCATCTCACAGCAATTGAACTTCCTAACTCCACAGGACATAGGGATGGGGTGGATATGAAGGAGGTGGTGACTATTGTTGCTTTCATTCCATCATTCATCCCTCCAACAGACTCGGCCAGGAATGGGACCCAGGGAGTAATGAGGTATGTAGAGTCAACCCCTGAGAGCCCCAGACCATAAATAGAAGCGACAATACAACACAGTACTAATAACAATTAACCAGTCTACTTCAGCCTAGTGTGGTCAGCACCCTGACGGGAGGGGCTGAGGAGATGGTTGTGCTTTGGTGGCCTCCAGTGAGCTACACCCTCCAGTATTCATCTCCAGCCATCTCCTCCCCTGATGGCTCTGTGCCTGGCTGCACTCCAGCTTGCATCAATGAGACATCAGTGAGAATGACGCAAGGTTACACACCCAGGCTCGCCCTTTCAGAATAGTTTTTCTCAGAACCTTCCTATGGTGCTCTGAGGAAATCAGTCAGCCATGTGGAAAAGCCCATATGGAAAAAAATTGCCCTTGGCTATTAGCCTCAGTTAAGCTAAGAGCTGGTGGCCAGCACCAACTGCTACCTCTGTGGGGTGGGATCATTAGAACCTTCTACCCTAAAGCCCTAGCCAACCCCATGGGAAGAGGAACTCCGACTCAACAATCCACAGGTCCATTCAATAATGAATTGTTGATGTCTTAAGCTTCTTAGTTTGGGGATGAATTGTTCCATGGCACTGGGTAACCACAACAGGCTGTGTTGATGTTTGCATGGAACTTGCCAGGCTAAGAGAAGAAAGGCATTCCCCGTATGGAAGCCTGAGATGGTGCAGTGTATTCAGGTACTGGGTAGGTGGCTCGGTTTGGGGTATGAGGTGTATGTGACAAATTCTGGGGTTGGAGAGGCTGGCCAGGTCCAGATCAGAGCATCCAAAGGTGAGTCAGGAGTCCCTAAGAACACCTCTAGTTTTGATGATCCACTAAGAGGACTGATAGGACTTAACAGCTATGATTTATTACAGCAGAAAGATGCAAAACAGAATCAACAAAAGGAAAAGATACATGGGGTGAAATCTGGGGAAGCAGGTGCAAGGCCATTGTTCCTTCTAATAATCCTCAGTGTTCTCTCCCAGAGGAGTGGAACCAATTTCCCCAGCCATGAGATGCAACAACGCATGAGAACTACTGCCACCAAGGAGGCTCACTGAAGATGAGGTGCCCAGGATCCTAATGAGGGACTGTGGTGGTTTATTTTATATGTTCACTTGGCTAAGCCATGGTGCCTGGATGTTTGGTCAAATACCAGCCTAGATGTTGCTGTAAAGTTTTCCTTTTTGTTTTTAGATGAAACAAACATTTAAATCAATAGGCTTCTAGTAAAGCAGATGATTCTCCATAATGTACATGGGTCTCATCCAATCAACTGAACAAAGTCTGAGGTTTCTGTATGAATGAGAGGGGAACCCCTGCTGGAGTTTCCAACTTGCTGTCCTGCAGAAGTTGGGCTCAAAACTGCAACTCTGAATTTGCAGCTTGCCAATCTGCCCTACTGATTTTGACCTTGCTAGCCACCTCTGTGTCTCTTTGTCTATTTCTCTACCTCTCTCTCTCTCTCTCTCTCTCTCTCTCTCTCTCTCTCTCTCTCTTTTCTTCTCTCTTCATATATATCTCTGGTTGGTTCTGTTTCTCTGAAGAACAATGACTAATTCAGGAATGCTCACATAGGTCCCTTTGTCTGGCATATGCCTAAATTCCAGTCTCCCTGAAGGAAAGCAGGTGTTAAGCATCAACCATAATATTTGTACAAACACTTGAGGCACAGCGAGTCACTCTTATCAGTGAATGGTGAGAACTCTCCTGAAATCCAAGTTCCCAGATACCAGCAAAGGCCAAGCTTGTAAACAGACCTTTCTGTGAACAAGCAGTGGGGCCTACTCTGATAACTCTTTTTGTAGGGAAGGTGAGTAGTTTAAATTGAGGTAACAGGTAGTTGATGGATTTTTTAAAAATGGAAATATGTTATTGTACTGAAAGTTTAAGGAGAGGGTGATAATGATATTTTGTTTCATAAGAATCTGGGGGTAGCAGTGTGGGAGTCCTCCAAGGATTGAAGCAGGCTTCAGATCCAGAGGTCCTCTGGTCATCCATGCAGAGCAAGGATGGAGAGAAGGGAATGGATTTGCAACAACAGCAGGACCCATGGTAAATATGTTCCCACTTCCTAGGATGCCACCTTCTCTCCCACTCAGAGAAAGGCCTTGTGTAGCCAAGGTCACCAGCTGTAATGTGCCCAGCCCCTGGAAAGATCTCACCTTCCAGGCTCATCAAGGGGTGTGTGTGTGTGTGTGTGTGTGTGTGTGTGTGTGTGTGTGTGTTTGGGGGCCATCACACGTCTCACACCTCTCCTCCTAGGTTATTGAGTAAGAGATGAGGAGGGTACCTGTCTAGGCTATGAGAGAGGAAGCTGCTGGCAGGCTGGATCTCTATCCACCTAGGAGGTCCAGTCAACCACTGGGGACCTGAAGGCCCTGCAGGGCCAGGCTCTTCTCCTGCTCTTTCCTCCTGCCATCCAGGAGGTAACACTCTCCTGGATACCACTGGGACTCAAGGACATACCTAGGTAAAAGGATTCTGTGGGCCTCTAGACTTCTGCTACTCTAAGTATGGTCCATGGACCGCAACACTGGCAGAAATGCAAAATCTCAGGCCCCAGCCCAGACCAGCCCAGGACCCATGGAGTCAGAACCTGGATTGTAACAAGATCTCCAAGAGATTCATCTGAACATTAAGGTTTGAGAAGCCCTGCCCCAGATGGGCCTTCCTGTACTCTGCCTGCAGGAGAGTGGCTGTGGTGGTTAAATTGAGAGTGGCATCTGCAAAGCCACACGCAGCTCTGCCTGGGTCCTGCTGGTACTAGCTGTAGAGTCTTGGCATCATCTTCCTGTGCGTCAGTCTCTATTCTGTGAACTGGGAACAGTGCCTCCTCCAATGGGTCACTGTGACTTAAATGAGTCATTGCGTCTAAAGGCCTTGGAACAGGGCCTGACACATTGCAAAGGCCGGTAACTGTTAGATTTGTTGCTGAACACGCGTCAGTGGCCCTGCCAGTGCTGGCCCTACCCAGTAATGTGTACATAATTCCCCTACTGATCTGGCAAAAGAGTGCCCCCCTTGAGTTCTGCCCTTAGTCTCCAGGTCTCCTGAGGTGCCAGAGAGTGGGTTATCTTGTTATAGGACAGCCCTTCCATTCTGGGAGGTCCCTCCCCTTCCAAGACCTCTTTTATCCAGGTTAATCATTTGTGGTCCTCAGAGCTGATCTCTGCAGGCCCTGGCTGCTGACCCTCTGGCCATCCTGGGAGCACATGGCCATTTGTCTATGTCCTTAAAGTACACAGCTGAATTCAGGGCACAGTCATTTAGGGATGGTCTCATGATTGTCCCTTCATGTCTGCTGAGTTTTGGGGACAGGCCAGTCAGGTGCCCATAGGACAAGGTTCCTCTCCCAAGGGCTACCTCCAGGGTAACCCAGGTAGAATAGATGCTGAGCTTCCCAAGAAGGTCCATATGGAGCCGCAAAAAAATGGAACCCCCTGGAGTTCTGGTGAGCACACAAGGGCACATCTGAGTAGAGGTAAGCCCAGCAGTTCCCTCACATCTTCATGAGCTGACTATAGCAACGTGCCTTGTCACAGATGGGAGAGGGCAGATGGTGGCTCATCCCAAATGGGCAATGCTCCACAACCTTTGGACCATAGTAGGACTTAGAATTTCCTGTTAAACTTTTGGTCAATGTTTCTGGAATGCAAATAAAGTAAATCAAATCCCAAGAGATAATAAAGTGCTCTTGCTCTTGCTCTTGCTCTCTTGTTACCTGTGACTGTATCCTAAAGACTATCATTAGTATTATACTACTAATACATAATACTAATAAATAAATAAATAATACCGAAATACTATAGCTACTAAGGTTGATGGATGATTCTAATAATAATAATCACTAACATGCCAGGTACAGTGGTACACGCCTACAATCTCAGCAGTTTGGGAGGCTGAGATAAAAGGATTGAAATTTTGAGGCCAGCCTCAAACTTTCAATTTAATAAGACCCTAAGCAACTTATTTATCTCAAAATAAAACATTAAAAAAAAATAAGGGCTAGGGATGCGGCTCAATGATAAAATTCCCTTAAGTTCAATACCCAGCACACTAACCCTAACCCTCACTCTCCTACACACACACACAAAAAGAATAATCACTAACAGTTGGGGATTAATTATGTGTTCATGCACTAGGTCATCTAACCTCACAATAATGGTGACAGGGACAAGGGTTATTGGCATGGAGAGTCACCTTGCTTCAATAGCCAATTTCCAAATTTCCTTACCCAATTTCCAAAGTGGATTTTAGGTGTGCCTGCTGGACTGCAGGCCCTTTTCTGTGATCGTTAGTGAAGTTGAGGAATGAAAGGGGCCTAAAGGCTAAATTGGTGCACATTTTATTTATTTTATTTTGGTACTGGGGATTGAACCCAGGGACATTTTACCACGGAGTTGCATCCCCAGTCCATTTGTTTATTATTTGACAGGGTTTCACTGAGTTGCTTAGGGCCTCACTAAGTTTCTGAGACTGGCCTTGAACTTGTAGCCCTTCTGCCTCAGCATCTTGGGTCACTGAGATTACAGGCATGTGCCACTATGTGCAGCCTGATATATGTCTCAAAGAGCCATGGAACTTCTCCCAGAAGAAGGCAACTGATCCAGAGGGCGAAAAAGGAATCCAAAGGGAAGTGGAGGTGAGAGAGGATGAGCCAGCCCAGGACAGAGATGTAGAAAAGAGAGAGATTTGGGAGAGGAACAGCTCTGAGGACAGGGCTCTAGGGTAAAGAGGACATTTAGGGGATTTTGACGGTTTGACTCAGTAGCCCCCTCTGCTACTTCTTTGGTAAAGATCTATATACATTTACATTTCTTTTCAAGATTTTTGTTCATTTGTTTTTGTTTTTTGGTTCTGGGGATTTAACCCAGGGGTGCTTAACCACTGAGCCACATCCCCAGTCCTTCCAATTTTCATTTTGAGACAGGGTCTTGCTAAATTGCTCAGGGCCTTGCTAAGTTGCTGAGGCTGGCCTCGAACTTGCAATCATTTGCCCCCGTGTCCCTGGTTGCTGGGATTACAGGCATGCACCACTATGCCTAGCATCAAGATTTTTTTTTTTGAACTGCATATCTGTGTGGAAGCTACCCTGAACTGAACTTCAATCAAGGCAACCCAGCTGTATTTGTATTATACTATTATTATCCCCACAATTTAGAGATAAGGAAGCAGAGATTAGAGAGTTTAAATAACTTGCCGAGGGTCACACAGTCAGTAAATATTGAAACCAGCTTCCGTGAGCAATCTGCTGGTGGACAGACACTGCATACCACGGCGTTGATTCCGATGAGTGTTAGAGAACTCTTTTTGCTAGTGCGATTCCCATTGCTACTTCTCCATTTCAGGGGCTTATACTTGCCTGTTTACACAAAAGTGGTTCTAGAGCTCTTGTGCTGCGAGTATCATTGTGTTTACTGCTTCCTTGAAATATACTTCCCAGATCTCCCCCTAGTCCTCCTTTCCCTTCTCCATGAACCACCCATCCCCTTCCTGAAGCAGCCTCTGCATGGGCTTTTCTAACCTGCCTGTATGAGCAGACAGTTCCCGTGCTCTTCACTGAGATTCCACCTTGAACTTAAACACAGCAGCAGCAAAGGCTGATGAAAGACCAATGGGCACAAGGGCACAATTGGTGCAAGAAGACCTGCCAAACCCATGCACTTCCTCAGGGATCATGTATTGAGCTTACACTGGGAATCAGGTGTGCACCACTGTGGCCAGCTCTTGTACTAATTTCAAATCATTGAGGTACATATGAAATTCCTGTTTACCCCTCTCCAATCCTATTTCCCAGCCTCCTCTTTTGACTGTGTTGTTTAACATTTCTCTGCATATATTATACATTTACTACCTGTCACTGTATCCTAAAGATTGTCTGGTGGTGTTTTGCATATTTTTAACTTTTACGTGAATAGTAGTGTACGTTATATAACTACAACTTCATGTTTTTATTCAATGATGTTATTTTGAGATTTAGCTATGTATTAACAGGTAGCTCTTGTTCATCCATTTTTACCTGTACCATATTCTATTTTGTAAATACTTATTCATTCTCCTGTTGGGCATCTGGGATTTTTCCAAGTTGTTTCTCTCTCTATCTAGCTCTTGTTCTTGCTCTTTCTCTCGCTCTCTCTCTTTCTGTCTCCCCCTTCCCCCATACTTTTCTTTTTGGATACAAACTGTGCTGCAGAGACCATTGCTGCAGTTGGATAGGCCAACGTGTATACATGTGAAGGACATTCTGGAATATATATATACCTGTCATAGAAAGAAGCTTTTTATGAGACAAAAATCCAGAGTTGCTCTTCAAGTTTAAAAATTGCAGCTAGCCGGCAGGGTCGGGGGGGCAGGTGTGAAACAGGTTGTGACCCTGCCTCCAGCTTCTACTTTGGGAGCCTGTGTCCTAGGTGAGCAAGTATGCACACCTTTCAGCAAGAGTGAAAGCTCCACACAGTGGTGCATGCAATTGATCCCAGCAGCTAGGGAGGCTGAGACAGGAAGATTCAAAGCCAGCCTCAGTACTTTAGTGAGTCCCTAAGCAACTTAGTGAGATCCTGTCTCAAAATTTAAAAAAAAAAAATTTTAAATATTTTAAAAGGCTGGAGATGTGGCTCAGTGTTAAAATGCTCCTGGGTTCAAATGTAACCTAAAGCTCGGTCCTCATCCTTGATGCCAATCCAATAACGAAGACAATCTTGAGAAAAAGGAAAAAGAAGGTTTTGGCTTTTCTAGCAAAGGAGAAACACAGGGAACTCCTGTCCCAAAGGTTGTGATTCTGCCTATCTGCAAGAGCAGGGGGCTTTTATAGAGGTGATTCATAGAAAATGAGATTAAGGAGGAGAGATCAGGAAAGAGAAGATCAGAAAAAAGAAGATCATGTAGGAGAAGTTTAGGGGAAAGAAAAAAGAAATGTAAGTTTCGAAACCACAAGGGATATAGTCAAAGCGTCAAGTGAAGCCCTGTCACACAACCCCCAGTACCAAAAAAAAAAAAAGTGCAACCCTAATGATGCCCTTTCATCCAGGTCTGGACAGAGTCACACATAGAGGCCTTGCTATGAATCATTAATCTTGTCCGACTTCTCCTTTGCATCTACAGTTGGAAACAGATAATTTGGAGGATTCTGATGAATCACACTGAGTGTAGCAGTGAGGAATCAGGAGGGAGGGCACCACTGTTTAGAGAGCGGGGGAAATGGGTTTATCATTTAGAAATCAGGACTAATATTACATCAGCCTTTTCTGGGTTACAAACCACAAAGCAGAAATTTTCCAGTTCTGTGAGCTTCTCTGTTGGCCTCTGTTGTATATTAATTTCAGCTGGGTTGACTGGGCAGGAAGGACCAGGAGTGTCTCACCCCCACATCTGGAAGTTGGTATAGGCTGTTGGCTGAGTCACCTTGATCCCTCTTGGAGTGGCTTTTCACCCTCCAACAGGCTAACCAGCTTCCTCACACAGAGGTCTCCAGGGCCGGATTCCACCACAATGGAAGAGATGCCATAAGGACTCCCCAGGGCTGGGCACAGATCTCAAATAGCATCACTTCCACTGAATGTGTTGGCCAAGGCAGGTCACAAGGCCAGTTGATATTTGAGAAGATAATTGGATGCCTCTCTTGTTGGAAGGAGAAGCAAAGACTCATTGCAGAGAAGTGTGGGAGGGCTTGTTTCAGACATCTTTGACAACAATTTCCCATGATTGAGCAATTTGGGCAGAGGTGTAACTTTACCAGTCACCATTGTGCTAGTAGAGTCTTTTTGCAATTTCCAAAATAGATAAGGATGACATAATTTCCATGTCCCTAGATTTCCTGGCTAGAAAGTGTTCACAGAGGGGTAGATTTTTAAATTATTGGTGGCTACTGGTTCTTCTCTTCATCTAAAAGTGTTGTAAAGAATCTACCTTAAACCTTTGTGAATTCTTTCAATGAGTGTATTTTAAGCACCTGCTGTGTCCAGAGCATTGTGCTAGGTTCCAGGGATATAGAAGTGAACATAATAACATGCATGGTTTCTATTCTCCTGATTCTTTTTCCATGGGAGGGAAAGAAGCTTTAAGCAAGTAATTATAGAGTTAGATATTTCATTACTGTGGTATTTGGTATTGCAGGAGAAAGAAAGCATGCACAGAAAAAAATCTAAGTGAAAACTCTGTCCTGGGTCAGGGTCAAGGGAAACTTCCTAAATCTCAAGGAACAAATAGGCATTATGCAGGCTTATGGGGTGGGGGAAAGTGTAAAAGGGAACAAACATCTAGGGCAGAAGCAGCAGCATGGACTGAGGTCCTGGAGGAGCAAGAAGCCTGCATGTGTGAGGAACTGAGAAGTAACAGGAAAAGGGGAAGCTGGTCAAATGAGACTAGAGAACAGGCAAAGGCTAGATCATGCAGGGTGTGTCGACAGTATAAAGGGTTTTATTCTGTCCTGAGAGCAATAGAAATATGTAAGCCTGAATTATGGACTGAACTATGCCCCCTCAACATCCATAGGTTGGAGTCTTAATCTTCAATATGATTGTATTTGGAGATGAGCACTTACAGAGGCAAAGGGCACAGGGCAGAACCCTAGCCCAGTAGGACTTTTGTTCTTAGAAAAAGAGGAACAAATGCCAGGAAAGCACGCACACAGAGGAAAGATTATGTGAGGACACAAAAAGAAGTTGACTAACTACAACCTAGGAAGAGAGGGTTTACCAGAAACCAATGCTGATGTCACATTGATCTTGAACTTCCAGCCTCCAGAGTGAGAGAAAATAAACTTTTGTTTTACAGCAGCCATTGGAGATGAATGCAGCATGTGATAGTGAGATTTATGCTCCTTAAAAAATGTATGCAGGATTGCCTGCAGGGTTTGTTAAAACTCAGATTGCTGGTACCCTCCTCCAGAGTTTCTGATCCAGTTGTCTGATTAGGGCTCAAGAAAATATGCATTTTGGGCTGGGGAATGTGGCTCAAGTGGTAGTGTGCTCACCTGGCATGCGTGCGGCCCGGGTTTCGATCCTCAGCACCACATACAAACAAAGATGTTGTGTCCGCCGAAAACTAAAAAAAAATAAATATTAAAAAATTCTCTCTCTCTCTTTAAAAAAATATCTAATTTCATGAAAGTTTAAAAAAAAGAGAAAATATGCATTTGTCACAAGGTCCAAGGTGCTATTCTAGCCAGGGTTCTCCAAAGAAACAAAACCAATAGAGTACATGAACACGAATATTTACCTATCATAAGAAATTGACTCATATGATTACGGAGGCTGACAAGGCCCAAGATCTGCAGCCAGAAAACTGGAGACCCAGGAGAGCCACCGGTGCCATTCCAGTCTAAAAGTCAGTCTGCAGGCTTGATATTTAAGAAGAGCCAATGTTTCAGTTTAGGTCTGAGGGCAGAAAAAAGAAAAAAATCCAGCTTAATGGCAGTCAGGAGTAAGATCAGCTCTTTGTTTTATTCATAATTTAAATTGATTGTATGGGGCCTGCCCATGTTGAAAAGGGGCATCTGCTTCACTCAGTTTACAGATTCATCAAGTTGTTTTTTATTATTTGTTTGTTTCAGTGCTAGGGATTGAACCCAAGGCTTTGTACATGTTAGGCAAGTGTGCTGTCACTGAGCCATACCCTCAGCTGTCAGTCTACAGATTCAGACATTAGTCTCATCCAAACACTCTCATGGACACGTCTCAGCCAAATATCTGGGCACCCTGTGGCCCAGCCAAGTTGACACAAAACTAACCATTACAGATGCTGTTGCTGGGGTGTGACCAGCTTGGAAATCACTGCTTCAGTAGCTCTACTTCCTTTTGTGAAGAATTCAATCCTTATCCCCCTTCTACCACCATCCCCACAACTTAAAAGGGGTGAGCAGTGACCACATTTGGCAGATGACAGGCCATTAGGTGCAGCTTGCCTTTGACAGGTGGCTGGAAACCTTCACAACCTATCAGAGGATCACATAGACCATTTCACCTCCCTAGGCTTGAGCCCCTTTGGGATTCACAGATAAAATGCAAGGACATACTAGTGCTAAAAACTTATTGGCCATTTATCTAAAATTCAAATTGAACCAAGAATCCTGTCTTTATTTTATTTGCTATACTTGGAACACTGACTGCTTGCTTGCTTGCTTGCTTGCTTGATATCTTTTTTCTTTTTTCATACCTGGGATTGACTGGCCCTTTTTATTTTGAGATAGGATCTTACTAAGTTGCTTAGGGCTAAGTTGACTGAGGTTGGCCTTGAATTTGCTATCCTCCTGCCTCAGCCTCCTGAGCCACTGGTATTACAGGAATGCACTACCATACCCTGCTTCAGATTTCTTTGTTAAATGGGATGTCGGTGAAGTCAAAGTCATAGGATCTGGAAGGATATACTAATAGGACAGGCCACTGCTGATGTTATCAGAAAGACTACTTTCAGCCCAGGCCATGTAAGGAAAGCAAACCTAGAGATACACTGTCCCTCCCCCACCCAGACCCCCCCTCCAGCCCTGTTCCTGAGGAAGTCCAGCCTTCTAACCATAGACCAGATAGGGGACATGAGTTGGCATGGGAGATGTCACATCTCACATTAACCACAGGAGAGTGGCCCTCTCAGGCTAATACTGACACCAGCAGTAAACAGGAAATTCCCTCCAGCCTTAGGCTTCCTGCTCTTCTTGCAGGTGTTAAGAAGATTGTAAACTAGGATTCAGAAGATCAGGTGGAACAGCATTGGGCAACTCCAAGATGGAGCACTAACTCCTGACCCAGAGGAGCCTCAGATTTTCCAGCCCCCTGACCAGAGGAGGCTTCTATACCCACTCCTCCTCCCAATGCTGGGGCCCAAACCAGAGAGAGAACTCCAAATCTGGCTTGGCAGGATAAGGAGCTTCCTAGAAGGCCCTAGGAGTACCCAGGAGGAGGGGAGGCACTGGGTGGGTGCAGCTCCAACCTGGTGGTCTTCCAGCTGCTTACACCACAGGTAGACACTCTTGTAGCCATTCCCTGGCTGCTCCCAGGCACCTCTGTGTTCTATAGAGCCCTGTGAGCTCCATGGTGATAGGAAGGGCAGAGCAGGAGAGACTGTCCCCTACCCTTGTGCCTCCTCCTTACCTCCTCCCTCTGTATAGGTCCAAAGTCAAAACTAGAGGATTGAGTGGAAGCACAGGCCAGCTCCTAGCCTCAGGTCATTTCTGCTGCGGGAGGTGGTGGGACCAGACCCTCCTCTCCATAGAGCCCCATGAGGGCACAAGGCTAAAGGAAAGAGAGAACCCTGGCCCAACAGGTAAACCCATGGCTTCTTGCCAGCTCTGTCACAGACTTGGTGCCTGGCAGGTCATTTAACTGCTCCAAGCCTCAGTTTCCATTGCTGAATAGTGGAGATGTGACACTTCCCTGTCTACCTCCTTGGGCTAGTCTAGGAAGCAATGACCTGTGAAAGGGTTTTGTGAACTGTCCATTAATGCAAGTTAGGACTCTTAGTCACAGTGTGAGAAGCCGGACATTAAATAGGTGAGGCCAAAAGGGGATTCATAGCTGAAGACAGGGGGAGGGATGCCCTCTCACCTCGCCTCTCATCGGGCATCTCAGGGTCTTGCTTTGTCAGTGTTTTCTTCTCAAGCCTGTAGTCAGCTTCACCTCTGAAGATAAACTGCTCTTTTCTCCTGGTACCAACCTGAACAATCCCAGGGAGAGCCCTGATGGGTCCAGTTTGGGTCACATGCCCACCCAAAGATAGGGGGCAGTCTTCTAGGAGGACATATTGGAGAGCTGGGAAGCTCAGTTGTTCCAAAGTAAACAAGTTATTATGCCCTATAGGGGTAGGGGCTGTGCTGGGAAGGCAGCACTGTGGAGGTAATGTTTTATCAATAGCATTAGTATCATCATCAACAACACCAACGTCAGACATTTGCCATATTTTTCTAATTTCAATTGTTCTTCAGCAAAATTGTCCTTCTCTGGAGATTTCACTTTTACCACTTTCTGTGTGACATTGAGTAAGTGGCCTAACCTCCCTGCACCTCAGTTCATAAGTCGGTAAAGATTAAAAGAGTTGGTACCTGCAGAGTGTGAAGAGTTATGCCCGGTACCTGCCAGGTGTTCACTAAATGTTGTTTATTGTTATTGTCAAAGAAAAAAGTGACAATACCTGGGAATCCCAGTGTAAGAAACAGCCTAGAGCAAATCCACTTGTCCCCACTTAACCCCCAACTTCCCTCCAGACATGTTACAACTCTGGAAGTTCAACAAAGACTCACTGAGCTCTTCAGTAAGCACTGAGAGTTATGGAAGTTGATAGACACATCTCTTTCCTAGAAGTTTGTTGCCGGGTAAGGAAGCAGATGTGTGAAGAGGTCATTCTACTGTCGTTGGTCGGCCCTGGATAGCAGTGTATGCAGGTTTCTATGGGAACCCACAGCAGAGAACATGGTCTAGAAAAGCTGCCTGGAGGAAACCACCTCTGCACTAAGGTCTGGAGTTTGGACATGAGTTTGCCAAGGAAAGGTTAGCGGGGCCTGGTGCTGTGATTAGCTATTGAGTCTCACCCACAGACCCACACTTCTCTGCTTGGTGCTGCTGGGCCTGGAACTATGCCACTTGCATGTCCTCTCTGTCTAGTAGGTTCTGTTAGGCTGCTGTCAAGGAAGCACCAAGAAACTCAACAGCAAAAGGAATGAAGGGAACTGCTCCTCATTGCTTGCTATCCTGCCTGCTCTCCCCAGCCAGGGCCCTTCGCCCCAGAAGCCTCAGATGATGCCTACAGGTTTCATCAGCCTCAGCAGCTGGAAGCCACAGGGAGTATCTGGCAGAGCTGGAACTGAGAGGCAGAGATGCCCACCACAGGAAGGCCATACTTCAAATCAGTGGGCAGGTAGCAACAGAAAGCTTCCCAGTGGACAAAATGTGAGGTCAGGCATGTAGACAGACCTCATGTCCAGCATTGGGTACCAGCAAGGAGCAACTGGGGATAAGAACCAGCCCAGTGCTGTCCAGAACCAAGACCCCAGGCCATGGGAGAATGGAACCCATCATGGAGGGCCTGGACCAAGGAGCTCTGGAGCCAAGGTGGAGAACCAAAGTGCCTTAAAACCTTCTCTGACTTCCAAGGACTAATGGCATTTTCAGACATCACTGTGGCCTCCAAACCCTGGTAGCCAGACCCAGGCCCATGACTCAGTGTGGTGGACTGAGGGAGGGTAACTCTCAGGACAGGAGGTGATGTCTGCACCTTCAGACAAGGGGCTGGTCCTATCTTCTGAATAATGGGAGCCAGCATGGACCAAGCTACCCACATTATCCCCATATTAAGAGGGAAATTCTAGGAAAAATTCCTGTGTTACACATACTTGATCCTTGGGTGTGGAACTTGAGTATGGTGACCTAGATGTAGGAGGCCTCTGGGCTGAACCTTACCTTTCTGAACCTGAGTGCAATACCCCACAACCAATCCGAGAGCTGAGGAAGTGTGGTAACTGAGAGCCTGAGCAGGTGTCTTGCCTTTCCTGATCCCCATGTGTGCATCGGGAATGCAGCTAGAGCCCCCCAGCTCTGGGTCTCAGCAGGGCAGCCCGAGCCATGAGAATTACTCAACCCAGACCACCATGGATCCCTGCTGATGCTGGCCCTGAGTCTGGGAGGTGTGTGCCTATAGATGTGAGGGGTCTCCCTTGTGGAGCTGCATAGCTGCTCCCCGACGGAAAGCCAGGCACAAAGACGCAGAGTGTGGACACTGAGAACCAAGACTGTAAGCTGTCATCCTTCAGTGAGCCCACCTGGAAGTAAGAGGGTGAATAGAGAGAAATGGAGAACAGAGAGAGAAGAGGTAAGTAAGGGAAGCAGGAAGGGAGGGGACAGGGAGACGGGGTAAGAGGAGCCCCATTGACGTCCAGTGCAAGGACAGCAATAGGAAGCTGAGAAGCCCATAGATCTGATGGCCTCCAAGCCTGGCAGGTGGCTTACCTTCTTGAGACCCACAGAGCAGTCAGCCATTCCAAGATATGGTCTCCTCACGGGTGGGTTCCCGCCCAGCTGCCCCCTGGACTTTTGCATTGCCCTCTGGACTTTTGCATTGCTCATGAGGATGAGCTTCCTTCCACTCTGAAGATAAGAAGAACTCTCTGCCTCTGTCACTTTAATAAGAAGGTAGCAGCTATTTTTCATTAAATGGATTAAAAATTACAACATAAATACAAATAACTATAATAAACCAGTAAAAATGCGAAAAAAATGGAATCCAATACAGAGAAGCCCTATCTCCTATGCATTGTGAAGGTCCCTTCCATAGTGCACCCCTGTCACCACCACAGTGCAGACCACCAGTCCCTTATGCAGAGGTCTTTCCAGGCGTGTGACACAGTGGCAGCCAGTGCCATGACCAACAAGCCTGGGATAGGCTGCCACTCAGCAACCTGGGCAAGCATCACATGCAAACCTGGCAACACTAGAAAATTAATATTTGTATCATCCAAAAAAACAAAAGTCTCAAAGTAACAAATGTTTACTTCTCTCTTTACTTGCTAAGACAGTGGTGAGGTGAATGTGACATAAACCAAGCAAATGTCAGAGATGTGTATATGTCTGCCTCTGCTCTGGGAGGTGAGAGACAGTTTTAAAAGTGGCCTTGGAGACTTCTGTGAGATGGGTCATTTCCTTAAGCAGTTTATTTGTGGCATCAGAAACTTCTGCCTTTATTTGTGTGTACTGCACAACTTCAATTTCTGCCTTTACTTCTAAAAATGCGTCTCTCTTAACTTAGTCTTTAAGTTCCAGGCATACAAACTCACTGAACTAGCTCCACAGGAAAGACCCTCTGGCAAAAGAATCAAATAAAATGTCTCTGTCCTCCAAACCTGCTCCTCCTCCCATCTCCCTGCTCCATGGATCATAACACATCACCTGGTCACCCAGGCTCAAACCCTTCGACTCTCACTGACACCTCCTTTCCCTCACCCACAACCAAGAAGTCTGAGCTGTCCCCCTCACTTGAGTCTCAGATCTCTTAGGCCTGCTGCTACTGTCCAGGTCACCTGCATAGCTGCCCTCATCCCTCCTTTTCTTTCAGTACTAAGAGCCAGATTCTTCTTCCAAAGCACCACCTTCCTCTCCACAGCTGCCATGAAACTCTCTTGCCTTAGAATTGAGCCCAAATGCCTCACTGGGCCCTGCACTATCTGAGCCCAGCTGCCCTTGCATCTCCTCACTGTATGCCTCACGAGTCTGGCTCCACCAGACTCCTGGCAGGGAGCCCAGGACTGCTGCCAGTGCTGGAGCTCAAGCCCCAGACCTGGGCACTGACTTCAGAACTTCAGGACTGCAGGGGTGGATGGTTCTACCCCGGTCTGTGCCTTAGTCTGAGGCTCACACTGCAGAGACTGCTCTGTGGGTGGAACCCACCAGGGTGGCCCAAGATAAATGCACTGCACATAAAAATGGAGTTGCCCACAGCAGGGGCACCAGGACCAAGGCAGTAACCTAGGGCCCTCAGGGACTTTGTCCAGCGTCTACTACCTTTCACATGGTCCCCTGGACCATGTAAGGTCCCTGCATGTGCTGAAGCCTGGTGGCAAGTGAGGATGAGCCAGTAGTTCTTTGCTGCCAAGTGGCTATCTTTCTACCAATAATTGCTGAGCCATACTGATCCAATCACCTCCAATGGGAAACTAGTTCTAAAGATGTTATTTAGTCTTGGGTTCTGGAATTTACATCTTTTTCTAGT
This sequence comes from Spermophilus citellus, assembly GCF_964194105.1. Classification (NCBI taxonomy): domain Eukaryota; kingdom Metazoa; phylum Chordata; class Mammalia; order Rodentia; family Sciuridae; genus Spermophilus; species Spermophilus citellus. The sequence continues at coordinate 101,337,186 of NC_138193.1, forward strand.
TTGCTTTTATGCAATGGTTTTTTTGTTTGCTTGGTTGGATGTTTGGTTTTTGTTTGTTTGTTTGTATTGGTACTGGGGCTTGAACTTAGGGGCATTCAAACACTGAGCTACATCCCCAGCCCTTTTTTGTATTTTATTTAGAGATAGGGTCACAGAGTTGCTTAGTGCCTCAACATTGCTGAGGCTGGCTTTGAACTCATGATTCTCCAGGCTCAACCTTCAAGCCACAGAAAAAGTATGTACAAATATGTAATTATCACGTGATTTTACACCATTAAAATTTTTACAGTGTGTGTTTATTGTAAAATGAAAAGCATAGGAACACAAACCTTAACTTAATTTCCCAAAACAATGTTTCCTAACAGAATATATTCCAAGACAACTTACAAAATGTTATTTTTTCCTTTGATTTATTTAGGTGTATTAATAGCTTCCAATTTCCATCTACTCCACGTTACGTTCACTCCCAAGATTCCTGAGTACATAATAGATTCTGGGCCAGTAAAAAGATATATATATTTTTTTAAGTTCTGAGATTCTTTATTTCACAGAAATTTTTAAAAAATATTTTTTTAGTTGTTGATGGACCTTTATTTTATTTATTTGTATGTGGTGCTGAGAATCGAACCCAGTGCAACACACATGCTAGGCAAGCACACTACTACTGAGCAATAACCCCAGCCCCTCACAGAAAGTTTTAATCCAGAGTTTTTGTAAGTGAAAAAAAAAATAATATCGCAACACCTGCATGGTTTATATGCATTTTACTATAATTAAAACATGTATTAATTTGTAGGGTAAAAAATCATGGCAAACAGCAGTCTTGAGGATTGAAGGAGGAGGAGGACTATGATTGGACCACCACTTTCCTTTATACCACGATGGTCCCCCAGCTTTGCTTATAATAAAATGCAGCAGATGAAAATTATTCATGAAGAAAAGCCAATAATACTAAGCAGTCATTAAAAAGGAGGTATGTGCTGACAATGGTTAATTTTAGGCTTTAACTTGTCTAGATTAAGGAATACCTAGAAATATGGAAAAGCATCCATAATGATGTTTCCAGAGAAGTTTAGCATGTGAGTCTGAATGGACTAGATGGAGAAAACCCACCCTCTGTGTGGATAGACACCATCCAAACAGTGAGCAAACACAAGAAGGCAACTTGCTCTCTTCCTAGAGCTGCACCTACTCGTCTCCTGTCTTGGACATTGGAAGTCCAGGTTGTCTGGCCCTTGGTCTCCAGTACTTAGACCAGCAGCTCCTCTCTGAGGCCAGGCTTTCAGTCTCAAACCCAGAGGAACACCATTAGCTTTCCTGGTTCTGAGGCTTTCTGACTTGGATTGAGCTATGCTACCAGCATCCCAGCATCTCCAGCTTGCAGATAGCCTATCCTGGGTCTTCTCAGCTGCTATAATTGTGTGAACCAATTCCTTAATAGATTCCTCCTCATCTCTCTGTACACATGTGTAATTGGTTCTGACTCTCTAGAGAACCCTGAAGAATTCCATGCTGACATAAAAGGTATTACACAAAAAACCCTCCCAGATAAATCATTTAGGATTTTTTTTACAAAAGTGTACTACCTACTTTAAAATGGGTGTTGTGTTCAGACGTCTATCTGTGGGGTTAGGATTATAGCCCTCAGTCGTCATCTGATTATTTCTTGTGTACACTGGTTTCCCTCTTTCTTGAGCACTCGTGCCTCAAGGACTAGGCTGGGCAGTTATTCCTTCTTTGGCCCACACCAAAGCAGGGGCAAATATTCAAAAGCCCTCACTAAACAAAATTTCTTTTATAAGCATGTTTACAGAACTAGCTTTTCATCTACCAGAGGTAAAATAAGACTGTGCCTGTGGAAAGGAAGGAAGCAGGCAGAATGGTACCAGGAGGAAGACTGAGAAAATGGGCGAGGGACCCAGGACATGGGAGGGAGGAGCCACAGAGAGGATGAGCTCACGTCAAGTGTGGCTTCATCACCAGCTCAGCTCCACAGCCAACATCTACCTGCTGCTCAACAGCCCTAGGCAAGTGTGAGACTCCAACTGGAGGAATGAGCAGTTGGGATGAACCAGATTATGCTGCAGTAACAACATATCCCCATATCAATGGTTCAAAATAACAAAGTGAAAGGAAATACCTGAACTCGCAGTATTGCAGCATCAAATGTGTGGGTTTTCCACACCAAGCAATTCCCCAAGTTTCTTGACACTTATTAACTAGGTCTCCTATAATTCAGTTCAGTTCTGATACCATCTACCCAGAGCAGGCACAAACCCCATGTTCTTGGCAGAGGCCTGACACTAAGGATCCCAACAAATCAGATTTAGTCACTAGCCCCAAAAGCCAAATGGAAAAGTAATGGTGAATATCAGGAAAAGAACTTCAATCCATATAGCTATACAGGCAAGACAAAGGGGACCAATATTTCCAGTCCTTTTTTCCAGAGTATTGACATGAGCTTCCAGATTATAGTTCCAAAAAGAACTAGAGATAGGCACAGTGAAGCAGTCTTGGGCAAACTGTGGTCTGGTTGATCATTATCTCAGGATTAGTCAGGCTGGGCCTGGTATAAGATAAGAAAGTTGCCGCTGTCTGAAGGGACCTTGTACTCATTGCAAGATGTTTGTCAATCAGACCCATCCTTCCTAGAATCCAAGGTGACTTAGAGCAGAGGAGACAGATGCAAAATGGAGGCAGACATGCCAAGATTTTAATCCTGCTTTTAGCTACACATGGACATTTCCAGGCCCAAGTGAACAGCCTAACTCCTTATTAAACCCACAGGTTAAAGGCTCAGTCACAGGAGAGACTGCCCCATGTTTGATGCCACTTTCAAGTCCCAGGTCTCTGGTCCTTTTAGCCAACTAGATTACAAATCAGGGGTTCCAATGACCCCCTCCTCATGTTTGATAATTTGCTATAATGACTTACACTTAATGTTTATTCTGCAGGATACAGGGAAGGTGGAGGAAAATGGAGCTTCTGTGCCCTCTCCAGGCACTCCACCAGAGCCCCAGCACCTCATGAAGCTCTCCAAATCCCTTTCACTTAGGTTTTTGTGAAATTTCCATTATGTGGGCATGGCTGATAAATAATTGGCCATTGGTGCTTGAACTCAATCTGTAGCTCCTTCCTCCTCTCCAGAGGTCAGGAAGTGGAGCTGAAAGTTCCAATCCTCTAATCACATGGTTGGTTCCTCTGGCAACAGCCCCAGCCTCCAAAAGTCACCTCATTAGCATAAACTCAAGTATGATTGAAGGGGCTTTTCAGAATTTTTAAAAAATATTTATTCTTAAGTTTTAGGTGGACACCATATCTTTATTTTACATTAATGTGGTGCTGAGGATCGAACCTAGTGCCTCATGCATGCTAGGCAAGCGCTCTACCACTGAGCCACAACCCCAGGCCCCTAGAATTTTTTTTTAAAGGCACTTTTTCATCCCTCTGACTCATGAAGCATCAGAGGTTTTAGAAGATATGTACCCAGAACTGGGGACAAAAACCAAAAGTACATTTCTTCTTAGATTACAGTATCACAAAAGGTTAATTTTGCTCATTGTACATGTATATGCCCATGCAGGGTTGGCTGGACATGTCATTCTTATGCAAGGACTTCATCTATATCATTCTCACACCAGGGCCCAGGTTAACAGAGCAGCCACTAGAACATTGCCAGGCACCAAAGCATGGGGAAATGGAGTGTGTAGAATATTGTTTACTGGCTCTTGAAGCTTCAGCCTAGAAGTGCAACATCATCTCAACTCACATCTTATTGATCTTAACAAGTCATATTTAACTCCATGGGAGGGAAATGCAGTACTACCATGTTCTCAGAAGGAGACCTAGAAATATATGGTAACCAGCACTACTGAGAACTCAGACCTGGGATCTACAGATGGAGCCATGAAATTCCCCTTAACAGGTGGAACTGAACAGGTCATGATTTTCCCTGTAAGCAGAGCAGCAATGGACCCTCCATTGTTGTTTGTATGTGCATAGGAACTTTTTAGGGGGAAGCAAGGAATCTGGTTTCTCAGCAAATGGAAAATGTAGAGAAAAAAATATAATAATGTTTGAAATTTTAACCCATGAAATTAATTTGTGTGAATCCATCTATGAACCCAGCATCACCACCCCACCTCAACTACTAAAGAATTGGGGGCTTCAATTTGCCATAATGAAACTATAGAACCAGCCTAGGTGTCCATCAGTGGATGAATGGCTGAAGAAAATGTGGTATATTCGCACAATGGAGTTTTACTCAGCCATAAATAAAGAAGAATGAAATTGTGTTATTTGCAAGAAAATAGATGGAACTTGAGAACATTATACTAAGCAAAATAAGCCAAACTCAGAAAGTCAAAGGTTGGGGGCTGGGGATGTGGCTCAAGCGGTAGCGTGCTCGCCTGGCATGCGTGCGGCCTGGGTTCGATCCTCAGCACCACATACCAACAAAGATGTTGTGTCTGCCGAAAACTAAAAAATAAATATTAAAATTCTCTCTCTCTCTCTCTCTCTCTCTCTCTCTCTCTCTCTCTCTCCTTAAAAAAAAAAAGAAAGTCAAAGGTTGTATATTTTCTGTCAAATGTGGAAGCTAGAGAGGAAAAAGGAAAGGAAAGGTTGTGGGGGCATTAATGAAAATTGAAGGGATATCAGTAGAATAGAGGAAAGGTATGGGGTCAGGGGAAAGAAAAGGGGAAATAATGGGGATTGATACTGGCCAAATTATATTGCTATATTGTGTGCATCTAAAAATATGTCACAATAAGTTCCACCATTACATAAAATTATAATGCACCAATAAAAAATGAGAAAAAAAAAGAATTGAGTGCTTATGACTCAGGAAAAAAAAAAGAATTGAGTGCTTCTGAATCAGAAAAACCAGACTTTTCCCCCAAACATAAACATCCAGATGCTGATGGATCACTGTTTTACTCTAAGAGGTGAGCTAGCACGTGCCCCAGATAGTTTCTAGTACTTTGTCACTTGGGATATAGGTAGGACTCCTGTACCTTATCCTCAAGACTCAGAACATTGTTTCCAGTCTAAAAACAAGGACAGTGATTCTTCCTAAGGTCATCTGTGACCTTATGGAAAAGAAAGAACTATGATGACCATGACCTTGGAGGAACAAGAAAGTGCTACCTACTAATTTGCTGGGAAATCTCAGTTTCCCATTTGGGACCACTCCCCACTACTCTCTTGGGGGCTACAGAGGCACCTAAGGCAGAATGGGTGTGCTGGGAAAGGTCAAGGGAGATGAAGCCGCCCGCCCAGAACCTGTGCAGGGTTCTTTTCTCCACCATCACAGCAAGACTGAGAGCCAAAAATCAGTTTGTTTGGGGAAAGATGAAAAGATTGAGTCACAAAGTGAAACTCTGTCCAACTAAGGGTAGGACCCAGGGCCCAGTCTGTGCCTGGTTCTGTTGCCCACTTGTGGGCAAGCATACACTGACAGCTGGAGGGACACTGCTTGAGACTTGAAAGAAGTCCCTCAAAGAAAATTCTCAGGACAGGATCTTGGAGCTGGGGCTATGGGGAAGATGGATATGGGCACACAGCTTAAAAACATAAATGTGATTCATTCCACAGATGTTTCATTATTTTGACCCACCAAACTTTATTGATTAGCAGGAAAGTCCAAGACCATGATGGAAACCGAGAGATATACAGACACATCTAAGAATGAACCCCCACCTCACCAAACACAAAAATGAGTGGGGAATATGACTCACTACCAAACAAGTCAGGCTCAGCAAGACTCATGAAAAACATAGAAAGTTTGGTAGCAGCCCAAAGGAAGAAAAGACCAATTCCCTCCCAAGCTTTCTTGGTGGACTTACAGCCTAATTCATGGCCTCATTTGACAGGAGCTAGGTAGTACAGCCTCCCTTGCAATTTTCTTTTCTCTACAGCAGACTGTCTTGCTGAGAGAAGAAGGGACATGAGAATTTTCTTAGAATTTCACTGGCAGTAATGTTCTTGGGAATGACACTAATCAATAATTCACAATTCAGAAGTGTGATAGAACAGAAAATAAATATTTGGGTTTTGTCCTCAGTTGCTGGCACATGGTTAAAACCCTTGGAATCTCTGCAGTGATAAGAGTGTCTTTTGTATGCTAATGAGAAGACAGACATTGTCAGCAAGTCCAAGGTGTGGTTATAGGGTTGGAACTTTTCAGCTCTATCACAACTTCTGGGGTGGGAAGAGTGGCTGGAGATTTGAGTTCAAGCTCCAATAGAGAAGATTTAATCAGGCACACCTACCTAATGAAACCTCCATAGAAATCCCTACATGTCAGGATTTGGAGAGTTTCCAGATTGGTGAACACATCCAGGTGCTGTGAGGAAGGTACAACAGAAAAGAACATGGAAGCTCCACCCCATCACCCATACCTTATGCATAGCTTCCATTTTGCTGTCCCTAAGTTGAATCTTTTATAATAAACTGGCAATAGTAAATAAAGTGGTTTCTCAAGTCCTGTGAGTCATTCTGCTACCAAACCCAGATTTGGAGCCTCATTCCATGGAAAAATCAAATGTATGAGAGATGAGTACTGGGGAGAAAGAAAGGCTTTAATGAGTGACCAAGGGATGGAGAAGAAGGAGTTTTGCTCATAAATCAGTTTCTCAATTTCAGGGGGTTTAGAGGTTACAAAGGATAGGAATAATGAATGAGAGAGAGAGAAGCTAATAAAGGGGTAGAATATTAGTGTCTAATTCCTATTCTGAGCATAGGCGGAGATCTTCCATGATCTGGTGTTTCTGGTCATAGAGGCTGGTAAGTATCTTTAACCTTAAAGGGAATGGAAAGAGAGAACTAGGCAAATCTAGGTTTAAATTAACCCTTTATTATCGTTTTGGACAAAATGCATCTATCTCAATGTTTAATAGGTCTACAATCAGAGCTGAGAAGAATCTGACATAAAAATTAAGGAATCAAAGGAGACGTACACAATATTAAGACAAAGAAGCAAAGTCTTGCCTGTTCCAACCACCTATGGGACATCTGTAGGCCCAAGCGAAGAGTCAGTGTTCTCAGTTAAAGTGGTTCTCAGGTCCCTGAAGAGTAACCTAGGCAACTGTTATCATCAGAACCCACACATCAGAGGTGTTATCTACGGGAAAGCTAGTGGAGGACTAATAATGTATTTCCCACCTGTTACCTTCAAAATTAGTAATTTTTAAGTCAAGTAAGAGCAAGTGTCGCTAGAGGGTTTACTTAGGTTTTTCCTCAGTAACAATACTAGCAAATTAATCCAACTGGCCCCGGAGGTTATGGGAACCTATCATGTCAGAAGTGTGGGTAGCCTGGGGACCCAATACTTATTACTAGTGTCTGAAGTGAGGGCAGTCTTGTGGGATTGAAACCTAAACCTGTAGTCTGTGCTAATAGGACTTTGCACATACTAGACATAGTGTCAACATTGAATTGAATTGAATTGTTAGACTTCCAGTCGATGTCAAAGAAATGGAGAATTAGTGATGAAGCAGACTCACAGGGTGTGGCCTGAATTTGTTGTGGCTTTTTTCTTGCCATTTGCAGGCTGTTCAGGTCCAGTTTTCAGGAATGGAGAAGCTGAATGGAATTCTCTGCCCCCATCCTTTGAATCTACTCCCAAGATGAACTAAGGGCTCCACTCCCAGCCTGATTCTAGTCACTATATTATTCCTTCTTCCCCAACTTCTCCCCCATACCAACAGATATCTCTGATCCCTTGCCTCTATTTAGTCCTGTAACCACATTAGTCTTCTGGGGGCTAATCTAGTCCCTCATTTTTTTCTTCTAAAAATTTAACCCAAAGTTGATAACCCTTCCTTGCCACAGTCTGGCTGGGCACAATTCGTGAGCCACTTATCAAGCACAAACGAACTTTATTTTTAGAACACACGCGCACCACATGAGCTCTTCAGGAATTCCCTCAGAGCCCAACTGCCACCACCGGCTTCCCACGAGCCTCTCAACCCCCCACTCCTCCTGCTCTTGAGGCCGATTGGCTGCGTCGCGTGGGCGGAGCCAAAAGAGTCCCCCAATGAGCAGCTCCTGGTCTGAAAGGGCGGGGAAACAGCCCAATGAGCATCACCGCAGAGAAGCCAGCTGGCAGCTGGAAGTTTGCTGGGGCACCTGAGCAAATCAGCTGGAAGTTTGCTGGGGCCCCTTAGCTGTGGCTCTCAATACTTCCTTCCCAGGAAGATACCATCTTAAGGTATCAGATTGTCTTAGAAAATAATAAGTCAGGCAAGGCTTAGGGATAAAGCTCAATGGAAGGGTGTTTGTCTAGCATGTGCAAAGCCCTAAGTTGATCCCCACCACAGCACTGGAAAGGAGAGGGAGAAAGGAAAGGAAAAGAGAGAAAAAATCTCAGAGAGGACCATTGGATGTCAGTTGGACCACAAAACAGGAATCAGAACTAGAAAACCGTAAGGGACAAGGCTGCTACACTTTGGAATTCCCACCTCCACTCCCAACCCAAGTCTTCAGGGGCCCATTTCTCAACTATCTCAATGTGTATTTCCTCATTCTTCTCGTCACAGTGGCTTTCTCTATTTCTCTGACCATACAATGGAAGAAGATCCCATATAGATTCCAGGATATACAATTCTTCAGCTCAAGTCACCACCAGAAGATGAACAGGACCACAGAATTCTCATGTCAAAATCCCAAAGAAATAATGATCAAATGACTGATGGCCTATGTGGCTGTGTTGAAGGAGCAGTTCTTAGAGAAGGAGGGCGCTGCCTGGTGAATAACCCAAAACTCAACAGCAACTGTGTTGTAGCACTTAAGAGCTTACCAGAATTCTGCATGGTCAACTTACAGAGAACCTAAAACAGCCACCAGTATGAGGTCTGAAGCAAACAGGGCGTGCAGAACCTGTCCAATTCCTCAGTCAATGATTTTTAGTAGTTGGAGCAACTTCCAGAAGCAGCTGCAAATGTAAGGTGGCCATCTGCAAACACCTGGGCTGGCACTGGAAGTAGATAAACAGGAAATACACCAGGAAGCCACTGAGCAGGAACAGGAAGACATACAGGAACTCCATCTGGGGATTGTCAATGATGGGTACCAGGACCAGGCAGAGAGAAGCCAGGAGCATGATGACAGGGATGAAGGTGGGAACCTGCAATGGGCAGAAAGTGAGCATTTGGCCTCTGAGAACTGAGTGATGAAGGGGGGCCTGGAAGGTGATGTGTGTTCTCTGTCTCTGTCCCTCCTGCCTGCCTTCCTGTTGCTCCCACAGGCCACTAGCTCTTCTTCCCCAGTCCCTGCCACAACACCACAACTGGGATAGCAGGGTAACTGTGAGGCTGCAAGGAACATTTTAGGTAGCAAATGTACACATTTGGTTTCATATAGCACAGAAAGAATGAACCTTTCTGTGCTATATGAAACCAAATGTGTACATATATCCTCTGCATTTGTGTCCCAGTGTTCTCCCTCAGGGTCCTCCAGAGGAGAAATGGATCCCTAGCAGAATCAATGCCTTGGTATCCAGTTGGTCCTCCTTCTGTTCCCCCTCCAAAATTCTCTACCAAATAATGATAGTAGCAACCTCTTATATTCTTCCTCTGGGCCTTAATGAAATTGTGGCCCAAAAGTCTGCCTTATGTGGGAGCCAAGGGTCAGAAAAGCCCTATGTCTATTTCCAAAGACTACCTTGTAAGTTCGGGGAAGATTCTTCAACTTAATCCGCATGTATAGGAGACAGCTGAAAGTGGTTCCATAGGTGATCCAGGATAGGAAGCTGCAAGGAAAAGTCTGGATCAGGATTTCCCTGATGGGCCCTGACTGGATCAGGAACAAATGTTCAAAGAGAAGGAGTGTTTGTATTTTTAGAAAGTACAGCCTGGTGGGAATCTCAAAGAAACCCATGCTCTCTGCAGGGTCCAGCACATTCATAGCAGAGTCCCCCTCCCAACCAACCTTTCCCCTAGAGTTAGTGACATTCTCTGTCACATTCCCCAATTTCCACCTGAACAGTGCCCCCAATACTCACTATGGGTTTGATTTTATTCTCACCATCTAACGGCTTTATTCTTTCTCATTCTCATGGGGAAAAGATAAAAGGATAAAAAGCTGTCTGTTACTTAGTGTTCTTAAGAGAGTCACATCAAGTTCTGTGTGTTCTGTTCCAGATTAATTAAAAAGCAAAGAACGAGAACATGTAATGCCTGGAAAATTACTGAAAACTCTCTTTGTACCCAGACATTATCGTTGCCTGCTGGTTATGTGTCTGCCTACTGACTATGCTTCAAATGAGTTCATGAAATTACAGGAGGATATCACAACAGCTTATGGCTTCTGTCCCGGGGAAATTAGTAAGGTCAGTGTAGGTCTGCACTGAGTTCGATAGAAGTTATGTTGGTCCAGAATGCAGACCAGATTATAGGAGGAAAATCATGCCAAGTCCAAGGGCTACAAGTAATGTTAATGATGCCCGAATATGCCTTAATATTATCTTAATATCAGAGAAAGGAACAAGTAAAAAAGAAAAAATGACAAAGCACGAGCCTTTGTCTGTCTCTGGATGAAACATTCAACTTATTGAATTCGGGGGGAATGAGCAAGAGAAGAGAGAGCCATATTTAATTTTGGAAACTGGATAAAAGGGGCTGAAATGTATGAGCACAGCAGGGTCCCTGAGCCTGGGCTTCCAGAAGTGTACGTGTGCTTGTTTACACCCATGCATGTGTGTGAGTGTGTACACATGGAACTCAAGAAGTCTGCATGCAGTTGTTACATACATGTGCATGTGTGTAAGTAGATGCAGATAGGGGCTCCAGGAAAGCACATACACGTTTCTACATCTGTGCACACATATTAGTATACACACATAGGGGAATACAGATACCCAACCTTGGAGAACAGTTTCACTTGCCTCATTAAGTTCACAAGGATGCTGAAGTTTCCTGGGATGACCAAGACCAAAGCCACGGCCATGGTGAACATTAGGGCTGGAGCTGGTGTGAGGCGACGCACATGAACCATGGACAGAAATCCAGGCTGGGAAGCAGAGTCAGGTGTCAGGCAGGCCCCAGGAGAGCCACAGCGGGTGTCCCTTTCCCAGACAAGCATGCTCTGGACACTGGTGTGCCTAACCTAACAGCCACTGATCATTATGGCTTCCAATGTTTGGTCTCTGTGATTTACTTGGAGTGACCAGGCACAAGGAGGAAAATGTAGAGCAGGTATGGATGGATCATGGGAGGAATCTTAGATTATTATGAAAGACTGGAATACTGCCTATCAAATATACAGTCTTTCTTTTTCCATCTCTGCAGGAAGAATACAGTTCTCCATCCATTGATGTGAGCCAGGCCATATCACTGGCTTTTGGCCAATAAAATGTGACAAGGACTAAGTATTTTTGCACAGTTTGTCTCAGTCTCTTGAACCCCTGACACTTGCTCTAGGCAAAAAAAAAAAAAAAAAAAAAATATGCTCCAGAAGCCACTACTGCTTTGGCCTGCATCCCTGAGATAAAAGCAGACTTGGTCCAGTGCAAGAAGAGTGACACATGAGCAACAACCAAATGTCGTAGCCAGCCCCTGGGATTTAAGGTCATCTGCTATTCAATACTATTATTAGAGTGGAAGCTAACACAGGGACAAAAAAGCTCTGGGGGAATAGTCATTATATGCCCTCTGTGCCTCATCCTGTGGCCTCTGTACCTTTGTCATACACAAACATCCTAATCATTGACACCCTTCACCCTGCACTACCAGGACCATGATAGCCCTGCACTTGGAAGTAAAGGGATTGAATCAAAGCTGACTGGTGTGCAATGCTCGAGTCCTGCTCTCAAAAGAAAAGAGGGCCAAGTTTACTGGAGGAGTCCTGGTTTGGGCCAAATGTTAAGCTCCAGGCAGGAGAGAGTTAGCAGACCTTTCAGCAGCCCTCCTGCAGCGCCCATCACCTTGCCTGGTCCCAGACCCATCTCTCACCAAGTGGCCTTCTCTTGCGGCCACATAGCACACACGGCTGCCACTGAAGAATATCCCATTGACAGAACCAAATGTTGAGAGTGCAACAGCCAAAGGCACCATCCAGGCCCAGGACCCCAGAACTTGGTTCCTAGGACAACAGAGGGGAACTCTGTCAGCAACCTGGAAGACGGTCACAAAGCCCCACGCAGAAATGAAGCAAACAGTATGTTCAAAGGCAAGTTCAAATACACACCAAGTGCCAAACTTCCCTCATCCTGGAACCTCTGTGGGGTGTCCAAGGGACACAGCAAGTGACTCACTTACCCCCAGCCCACAGCCACAGCATCAGAGGAGAGGATCTCACTGGATGACAGCACTAGCAGGTAACTGATGTTGACCAGGACATACAGACTAGTGACCAGAGGGATGGCGATCATCAGTGCACACACCAGGTTCTGCTGCAGGATCAGGAAGAGGAGGGCATGTGTTAGCCAGTGAGGTCTTTCTGGACCCCAGTGCTGAGCTTGTCCGACTGTAGAGCATTGTGCCAGGTCCTAAGGGATGAGAGTCAGAGGCAGCTCCTCCATGAGCCCACAATCCCCATGGGACAGGCACACATTCAGGAAGATAGGCTGGGGGCCTCATGAGGCACTGGGAAAAGTCAAAGCAGTAGAGGTACAAAGGGGTTGCTGGGGTGGGGGAGAGACAAAAACATCACCAAAGCATCCAAAATAAGGAGGACCTTATGCTAGGCTCTTCTTGCATAGAAGAGATTCAAGCAGGTGGAAAGGAGAGAGAATCTTGGCAGGGCAACCATGGTAGCCAACTACAGAGAAGAAGACAGGAAAGTTAAAGATCCTAGTCAGGCATGGTGGTACACGCCCACAATCCTACAGACTCAGGAGACTGAGGCAGGAGGATCACAAGTTCAACGCCAGCCTCAGAAACTTAGTGAAGCCCTAAGCAACTTAGCGAGACTCAAAAAGGGCTGGGGATGTGGCTCAGCGGTTAAGCACCCCTGGGTTTGATCCTGGGTTTTAAAAAAAATAGATCTCATGAGTCTGTTTTGCACTAGATAGAATCCTCCCCTAATTAAGCATCTGCCACTGATTAGCATATCTTCTCCTCTTCAGCTTTTTTTTTTTTTTTTTTTTTTTACAAAAAAGGCAATTTCTAGACCTCTCTGCCAAGGTTGAGGTCAGCCAGCAGAAAACCTTGAAGATAGGGATGGGAGAGTGAGCCTGAGGACATTGAGGATGGAGCTATCATCTCAGGACCAATTTCAGGTCCCCGAGGCTGGCCTCAGTAATGGAACTCTCCTCACTCCTCCTTGTGTTTCCTTAGGACACAACATGCCCTCCCCTTTCTGGCCTCCAGATTCATTTTCATATTGCTTTTATGGAACTATGTAGGCACAAAACACATCGCACCTTTGAGGCAATGGATCTTCATATGGTGCAGGTTCTTTCTCAGGTCCCTTACAGCTCTAAAACCTGGGAATCTGGGCATAAAAAGAAATTGCCCCAACTACAGCATGAGCATTCTAGTCAATTCTGATCACCCCAGTGCTACAATCTGATTGTGCCTAGGTCTAGACAAGGCCACCTGTAGCAAAGGTGATCCAGGGTTGTCCCTCCCCTTATGGGAGGCCCTCAACAAGGTGAGCACCCAGCATGTATGACTTAGCCTCACACATAGTAAGAGGCAAGGAGCCTGGTATGCTTTTACACTTGACCTCTCCCTGGGCAGCCTTCCAACAAGGAATGAACTGTGATAATGTCAGAGCCCTGAGGTGTGGCCTGGATAGGATTCTGGCCAAGATATCACAAGAGCAGCGAGATCTCCAGATTCATGCTCAGATACCTTAATTCTTCATACAAATCCCTGGGAATTTGAACATAATGCTATCTTATTGGGGAGAAAAAGTATGAAACTAACAAAGATTCTCCTAATATGTGATTTAGAGGGCCAAGTTAGAGTAAATCAGAATCTCAAATGCCAGCATTCAGAAGACCTGCTTAGATTTTTGTTTTTAAAAACGTTCATCAGATTGCAGAATCACGTCAGTTACATTTGGGGTAAAAATGGGAGTTCATAACCCACTTCAATCTAATGTATGAAATATGATATGTCAAGAGCTTTGTAATGTTGTGAACAACCAATAAAAAAAAAATAAAAATGTTCATCAAAAATGTTCTGAGCCAGGTGCAGAGGCACACGCCTGTAATCCCAACAGCTCTGGAGACTGAGACAGAATTGTGAGTTTAAAGCCAGCTTCAATAACATCAAGGCACTAAGCAACTCAGTGAGACCCTGTCTCTAAATAAAATACAAAATAGTGCTCAGGATGTGGCTCAGTGGTCGAGTGCCCCCGGTACAAAAAAAAAAAAAAAAAAGAAAAAGAAAGAAATGTTCTGATATAGCAGGGATCAGCAGACTATGGCCATGGACCCAATCCAGCCTGCCATCTGGTTTTGTTAATAAAGTTTTGTTTGAATACAGCCAAATTCCTTTGTTTTCCTGTGGCTGTTTCCATACTACCACAACAGGATTCAACAGTTGTGACAGAAACTGTATGACCCACAGACTCTAAGATCTCAACTTTCTGATTCTTTATGGGAAAACTCTGCCAAACCCCACTGTAAGCATGGGAGCTTGTCTTACCCATCCTTAGGCCCTGTACCATTTCCCTAGCTCAGCTCTGAGCCCAAGACCTGGATTCAGAGAGAGACTGCTGTCGTTGTGATATGAAGGAGTCAATCCATGAATGCCTCTGTTCTGAAGCCCTCTGCCCATCTCAGAGCCAGCCTGACCACATGCTATCCGTTCCCCTAAGAGCTACAACTGTACAGCTGTTTAAGGCACTCAGAGCCCAAGCTTTCTCCATGGGTCATGACACCACTGATACCTGAGAGCCATCTGAGGAGACAAAACAGCTAAAATGGCTTCATTTTACAGGCAAAGAACTGAAGTACAAGAAATTATATGCAAAAATAAAACTTAAGTCCAAAGTTTTTCTCTGTCTCCCCAACTCACTCTCTCTCTCTCCCTTTCTCCCCACCCCTCTCTCTCTCTCTCTCTCTCTGCCCTTAGACTTAGGTCTCCAAGATCTTCTTCTCCAAAACTCCCCTCAAGAGAGCCTTGCCAAGACTCAGAAAGTTGCAGTGGCCTCTAAGCCAGCCCAGTGGACCCAGGGCGAAGGCTTTGAAGTTCTCATTCTGTGAGAATTTAAAACCCCTTCAAGGGAAAAAGAAACCAAACAAATAGCATCCTCAGCAAATAGATGTAGAACAAAAACTTAACATCCACAGTACCCAAACATCCAAATGCTCCGCGTCCTGAGGTGCCCTGAAGGACTAATCAGTTCCAGGTTCATGAGTGGTGTGAGCAGGCAGCACTGGCTTGTTCTCTTGTCCCAAAATATGCTATAGCCAGTAGTGTTTCCCAGGCTTCAGCTACTATGAATTATCTGCTACAATGTGCTGGAAAGAACAATTCAGGAAATATTGACCATCAAGCATGACCTCTTCCTAACAATTTGAAGTCAAAATAATGTCCCCTCTAAACCTCAGTTTTCCCATGTGAAAAAATGGATGATAATGCCTACCTCACAGGTAGGAAGATGAGACCCTGGGTATCATAAAGTTCTCTACTTTCTTGAGAGGTCATTATTTAGACAGTGAATTGAGCATTCAAGTCTCACAAGTGCAGGATGGAAACCCTTATTTCTGGCTGGGTTATTTGTGAATTTGGTCACCCCAAATTTAAATAATCAAAACTTAAATAGCTGGAGCTATCAGTTCAGAGATTTACCCTCAGAGTGGCAACATGGACTCACCTGTGGATTCCTAAGTTCCTCCAACATATAGTTGATGCTATTCCAGCCTTCAAAGGACCACAGCCCCTGGTAGAAAGCCATGCCAATGCGCCCTGCCTGCTGCGTTGTGTTGTGGAAGGCAGACAGAAGGAATTCTGTACGGGCATGGCCCTGGACTAGCACCACAACCCCACCCACCACAATGACCAGCAATGAGAACACTTTGGCAGCTGTGCATACATTTGTCAGCATGGTGGCCAGCCGGGAGCTCCAGAAGTTGACCAGCATCAGCAGCAGAATGCAAGAGACAGCCACACTCTTGACTACAGCCTGGGGAACTGAGGGGCAGCCAGGGTAAAAGGGAGCCAGTGCATACTCAGCAAAACTGAGAGAGATGGCAGCCATGGAGGCTGGTCTGCCCACCAGCACAAATATATAGACGTCCAGGAAGGCTGGCAAAGAGCCAAATGTCCGCAAGATGTAGACATACTCTCCCCCAGATTCAGGAACCAGGGCACTTAGTTCAGCATAGCACAGGGCACCCAGCATTGCCAGGAGACCACAAAGTGCCCAGATCACAAGACTGGCCCCAGGGCTGCCCGTGTAGACCAAGACCCCCTGTGGAGACATGAAGATGCCAGAGCCAATCATACAGCCAGCAACCAGGGACACAGAGCTCCACAGACCCATCTCCCTTCTCAGCAGAAGTCCCCGTGCTCCACTGCCCGACTCTTGCCCTGCCACCTGAACAGTGCCATTTGTTTCCTTACGTCTCTCCATCTCAGAACTTCAACAGACACTACCACCGTAGTGATGAGAGGCACTCACGTTGGTGAGAGGCCACGGCTCTGGTACTTATTTATAGGCTTCCAGAAGGAGTTAATGATTATAGCACTGGAGAGCATCTGAGCCAGCGTTCAAAGAGCCAGGGTGTGGTTTAGAAGGAGCTGATCCAGGCAGCACCTGTCTGACTGGGACCCCCAGACAGGCAGTCTGCAGGAGCTGCTTGCCAAACAGTCCAGCAGAGCAGAAGAAGTCAAGGAAAGAGAGGTTTTAATGGAAACCTCTGTTGCTGGCTGAGGGTGTAGCTCAGTGGTAGAGCACTTGCCTAGCTAGCATGGGGAAGAGCCTGGGTTCCATCCCTCGCACTTCAAAAAGGAAAAGACATAAAAGAAATCTGTTTCCAGTTCCACAGCAATACGTGGTGAACCACTCTCAGAGGACTGCTCTGTACCCAAGAGCAGCTGAACAGCTGCACATCAGGAGCCTAAGACATTCTTAGGACAGTTTTCTCAATCAATTTATCAGGAAACATGGTTTCCAATGCAGACACCCTATAATGAAAACAGCATGAACCTTTCCTTAAAAAAGAACCAAGATGGACAAAGGAGAGGATCAAGATAGTCCAGGACAGAGCTTGTCCCCAGCAAGAAGGGAGGAAATGTTTAAGGCGCAGGTTCTGGGATGAGATGGTTGAGTTCAAATTCTGGGTCTAGGACTGCACAATTGTGTGACCTTGGACAAGATCTCTGAACTCCACCTTACTCACCTGTCAATTAATAATAATTCTTACCACATGAAATTGTTCTAAGGATTATAACATGGCCCATTTGAAGTAGCTAAAATTGTATAAAATGCCTAGTGAGCTGTACTTCAGTTAGCCATTACTAAGAGTTTTATTAGTGCATCTAGTGGGGGGAAGGGTTGATTAGAAGACTAGAGGACTTATATATTTATATATATAATATTAAATTATATATTTAACACTAAAATTTATTAATCTAAAAATAATGTTATTTTCAGGTTAGAGTATGTAACTATTGTATGGATCAACTTTTTATTTTTAAAATATTAAATAATAAACCAGGTGTGGTGGCATATGCCTATAATCCCAGTGACTCAGGAGCCTGAGGCAGAAGGATCACAAGTTTGAGGCCAGCCTCAGCAATTTAGCAAGGTCCTATTTAAAAATAAAATCTAAAAAGGGATAGGGATGTAGCTCATTGGTAAACCACCCCTTGGTTCAATCCCCAGTACCAAAATAATAATGATAATAAATAGACCATTTACTAATATTGTGATAGAAGGGCCACTGGAATTCACCATCACTGTGAGAATAGAGATATGACATCCAAAGTAGCACAGAGATATTTGCAGTCTTCCAACAGGTCAGTCTAGCTCAAGCCAGCCACATGGACTACTTGGATCTCATGCACATGTGCAATTATTAAAGCTCTTCACAGATGCAAGGGGCATCACTGCCACAGTTCCTTGGGTGTCCATCCTCACCTCCCACCTCTGTTCCAGTGAAGATTATGGAGATTATGGACATAAGTCCTCAGGAAATGTGAAGCCATTTTCTCTGGAAAATCCCTGGAGAGGCAGCCCACCAATATTCCTGCTCAGCTGGAAGAAGAAGAGGAAAAAGAAGTAGATGAGAGAAAAGCAGATAGAAAAACTGGAAAGAAAGAAGAGAGAGAGAGAGAGAGAGAGAGAGAGAGACCTAAAGGCATAAGAAAGAAGAAAGAGCCTTCCTAGCAGTATACACTGGTGATATTTAACTTACTATTATATAACTAAGACATCAAAATTTCAACACTCTCGGGGCTGGGGATGTGGCTCAAGCATGCGGCCCGGGTTCGATCTTCAGCACCACATACCAACAAAGATGTTGTGTCCCCCGAGAACTAAAAAATAAATATTAAAAATTCTCTCTCTCTCTCTCTCTCTCTCTCTCTCTCTCTCTCTCGCTCTCTCTCCTCTCTCACTCTCTCTTTAAAAAAAATTTTTTTCAACACTCTCCTTCTCCCAGGACTGTTGTTGGCAGATGTTGTGGAAATTAGACAATTGCAGATTGAGAACAGTCCACGAGATTACCCACACCTCTGACACCAGTTGCAAATTTAGGTGATCCAAGACCATACTTGGGTTCCATAACTTACTACGGGACCTACAGAACCCACTGAAAGCTTTCATACACATGGTTATGGCCTATTACACCTAGGGAATGTGGGTTAAAATTACCCAAGGGAGGAAGTACATAGAGAAGATTCCAGGAGAGTTCCAAACAGATCTTCCACTTGTCCTCTCCCACAGAGTCAGTGTGACCCGCTCAGAAGCAATGTGTGACAACACATACATGATTTTCCAGCTTATAGGAGCCTGGGTGTCCAGAGTGTTTATTGAGGTTGAGCTTCTGTCATTAGGCATGGTTGATTGCTCACATGGCTAATCTCAGTCTCCAGTCCCCAAGAAGGGACTTTATGACCCAGATCCTTACCCCAAATCACATCATTCATATTTGGTGACCTAAGATCCCCAGGCAAATAAAGACACTTCTGTCAAGAATGATATTTCAATGTCTTTAGAGATTACCTTCCAGAAGCTGAAAGCAAGTTCCAGACCTCTCTTTGGGCCAGGTTAAATTCTTTTTTATTTATTTATTTTTTGTTGTAGTTGAACACAATACCTTTATTTCACTAATTTATTTTTATGTGATGCTGAGGATCAAACCCAGGTTCTCGCACGTGCAAGGTGAACACTCTATTGCTGAGCCACAACCCCAGCCCCAGGTTAAATTCTTTACTGTACAGGTATAGAAGAACCTGTGGCCTAAAGAACATTATGAGAACATAGTAAAGATTTTCATTGTTGTTTTGGGGATTGAACCCAGGGCTTCATGCATGCTAAGCATATACTCTACCACTGATCTACACCCCCAGCTCCTAAAGATTATTGTAATCACTCTTTTTGTCATGCAGTATAATTAAAGAGGAAGGTTCAAAATACCAGGCTTGGATCCAGGCAAAAATGGAGAAGGTCTTCTCTCCCCAACTTTATGACATACTTTGTCATCTCAATCTGGAACTTCACATACCCATATTCCCAGAGATGAATAAAGTGGAATCACATAACAGGGTCACATTTTCTTAGTACTCAAAGCTGACTGAGTCCCCTGAAACCTCACCTAAGAATAGAACCTGAAGCATGTAAATCTTTACTTTAAGAGATGGGTCCTCCCTATGAAGCCCAGAGTGCCCCCAAACTTCTGACCTCAAGGAATCCTTGGGGAAGTAAGGATTTCTGAATCACTGGGATTATAGTGGCATGCCACTGTGCCTACCTTTTGGGGGCCCTCCTTTATACAAGATTGGCTACAATAGGAAACTCCAAAAAGTCTGCTACTCCCTAAAAACAACAAAATGTGTGTGTGTGTGTGTGTGTGTGTGAGAGAGAGAGAGAGAGAGAGAGAGAGAGAGAGAGAGAGAGAGAGAGAGAGATGTCCTGGGAATTGAACCCAGAGATGGTGAAATTGGACCACCAGCTGGTAAATAAAGATGGTTCCATCTCCTGCTTTTTAAGATTGACTTGGTGATTTATTGCAATCTTACCATAACATTTTCCTTCTTCAAAGCCTCTGTAGTGGCTTTATAGACGTGAGCCACACCAAATTGGAATTACAGGCAAGAGCCATATCAGATGTTCTCTCACAGGTGGGCTCATATTGGTTATCGCAGGAGGTCAAGACCCTCTCAAAGCAAGGTCAAGACCCTCGCAAAACAGCTCCCACAACTAGAGAGGGAGGGTACCTCACTCTGCGTCAGAGGATCTGGGACTCTTGTGGGCCTGAGAGTCACAGCCTTGACTCTGGTGATCATCTCGCTGGGGCCTCCAAAACGTTATGGTGAGATTGCAATAAATCACTAAGTCAATCTCTTTTTTTAAAGGATTTTAAAAATATTTTTTTAGTTGTAGTTGGGCACAATAACTTTATTTATTTGTTTTTATGTGGTGCTGAGGATCAAACTCAGGGCCTCGCACATTCTAGGTGAGCAATATGCCGCTGAGCCACAACCCCAGCCCCAATCACCAAGTCAATCTTAAAAACAGGAGACAGAACCATCTTTATTCACCCAGCTGGTGGGCCAAGGGACAGGCTGGAAGTCTGTCACCATCTTTGACACCATCTAAGGACTAGAGTACACCTTTATAGTCCAAAACCAAATTAATCGTAAGTGGCTATTGCTATGATTCAAAACCATAAACACGGGGCTGGGGTTGTGGCTCAGTGGTAGAGTGCTCACTTGGCATGTGTAAGGCAGTGGGTTCGATCCTCAGCACCACATAAAAATAAATAAATAAAATAAAGGTATTGTGTCCATCTACAACTAAAATATATATATAGCCATAAACAAACATCATGGGATCTAAAATCATAAGCAGAAGGGGAAGTGGGTCAAAACGACCCTACTTGAGTACAAGTTAAAGAATGGTTACTAACGTCTAGACAATCATTTTCTGACAGGGTACATTGTCAAAAAAAAAAAAAAAAAGGAACCCAAAAGAGAACAATTTTACATTGTATAAGAAGAACAGAACACTTTGCATTTGTAAGCAGGATCAGGATAGCAGAGGTGGAGTTTTCTCATGGGAGAAGCATTTTGTACAAGACATGGAGTCTCAGGTTAAAATGGGGTCTGTTCAGTCATTGGCCATGTAGCCTGGCCCATAACACTACCACCAAGTTACATTCTTAGCCCCTTTTTATTTCTTTAAATCTTTCTCTTTCTTTCTTTTTTCCCCTTCTCTTTCCTTCTCTTTTTTTTTTCTTTCTTTAATTTAAACAACACAAATTTATTATCTTAAACAGCTCTGTAGGTCACAAACCCCAGTGTTTATAGGTCACAAACTCTGGGCTAAAAATCATGGTATCGTATGCGTCTTCCTTTTTGAAAGTTCTTGGGAAAACCCATTTCTTTCCTTATTGGTGTGTGGGCAAAAGTCATTTTCTTGCAGTTGTAGGATTGACATTTCCACTTTCTTGCTGGCTACCCGCTGAAGGCCATTCCCAGATTCTAGAGCCCACCCATATTTATGGGTTCATGACCCACATCTTTCATTTTCAAAGCAGCAACTGGTAGATCAAGTCCCTGTCCTTCCTCAAGTCCTTCTTCCTTCCAACTTGTCTCTCTCTCTAGCTTGAAAAATTCTGTGTTGAAGGACACATATGACTAAAGTCCATCCCTTTTTATTTTATTTTGAGACAAGGTCTTACTACATTGCCTAGGCTGGCTTCAAACTTGCAACCTCCTGCCTCAGTCTCCCAAGTCACCGGGATTACAAGTGTGCACCATTGTACCAAACTAGCAATGAGGGAAAAAAACTGTCAGAATCAACGATTTTCTCAGAATTCTGAAAACTGAGCAAAAGCTTGCCTAATCAGGGAAGTACCTAAACTAGGAAAATAGCTGGATTCTGATTAAAGACAGGGAACTTTGTGTCATTTTAACTTATTCTGGCATCTCCTACTCTCACGCTCATCAGTAAAAATAACAGCTTTAGTTCCTAGTATCAGAAACTGTCCTGGAGGAAGCAGGATGGGAGCTCGAAGAATTGTAACTGTTGTTTTTTTAATTGTTTTTATTTGTTTTAATTAGTTATTTAACTGTCTGGTAGATCTCTGGAAGATCAGCTCAAAGGTTTGCCTTTATGTCACCTAACTTGGAACTTGGCCAGGGTGGAAGCAGCAGGCAGCAGTTAATAACAGGACAAACAATATGCTAACCAAAGTTCTTGGAAGGAAAAGCTGGGGAATGAGACCTTTTGGGGAATAAGGGTTTTGGAAACCTCAGACATATTTCTGAGAATCTATATGGCCACATCCATACCAGGGTGTGTACATACTTGGAAAACCCCGAGAAGTTTCTAAATTCACCTCTGTTTGATCTTCCCTCAAGTTTCTGTGAAAACAGAAAGTGAAGGCTAAGGCAGGGTTGTAGACTGCCTATTGCATGGTAAAGATGTGTCCCAACATATACTCAGAGTCCATGTACAAACACTGGGAGTTTTTTGTATCAGGTGTTAAAGGAAATCTCTCTTTAATCGTTACTAAAACCCATGGAAAATGGAATCTAAATGAGTGTACAGAAATAAACCCATATGTTTATGGTCAACTGACTTTCATCAAAGGTCATTCAATGGAGAAGCTTTTTGCAACATATGGTGCTGAAGCACTGGCTATCTATACAAGAAAGAATGAACAAGTGCTCACTTTAAGCAGCACATGTACTAAAACTGAGATGATGAATATGAAAAAATTCTATCTCATATCATGTACAAATTAACTTAAAATGGATCAAAGACCCCAATGTGAGTTAAAATTATAAAATTCTTAGAGGGAAAGGTTCTTGTAAATCTTCATAGCCTTGGATTAGGTGATGATTCCTTAAATATGCCACCACATTCAAGCAACAAAAGAAAAAAAGATAAATTAGAATTTGTCAAAATTTAAAACACTTCTGCATCAAAGGATACTAGCAAGAAAGTGAAAAGGCAACACAAATGAGAGATAATATTTGCAAATCATGTATCTGAGAAGGTTCTAATATTCCAGATCTATAAATAACTCTGAATAAAAAAATCCTAATTTTTAAAAGTGGGCATAAGATTAGAATAGACATTTCTTCAAACAAGATATTTAAATTACCATCAAACACATGAAAAGATGCCCAACATCATATGCCATTAAGGAAAAGCAAATAAAAATCACAATGTTAGTAGGAATGTGGAGAAACTTGAATCTTTGTGCACTGCTGGTAGGAATGTAAAGTGGCAAAGTCACTGTGGAAAAATAGTTTATCAGTTCCTCAAAAATTTAAACTGAAAGTTACTCCATGAACCAGGATGTTATTTTGCTTTCTGTTATTGTAACAAGTATCTGAGATAAATCAACTTAAAAAGAGAAAACATTGCTTTGGCTCACACTTTGGGAGGCTTCATTCCATGGTTGGGCAGATCCATAGCTTTTAGGCCTATGGCAAGGCAGCACACCATGGTGAGAGAGTACAATGGAGCAAGCCAGTACCCCATGGCAGCCACAAAGCAAAAGCAAGAAGGAGGGAGGGGCCAGGTTCCAATATCCTCTTCAAGGACACACCCCCAGTGACCCAACTTCCTCCTTCTAGGCTCCATCTCTTCAAGATTCTACCACCTCCCAGTAATACTGGGAGACCATGCCTTCAACATATGGACTTTTGGAGGAAATTATAACACACAGTAATTCAACTCTTGGGAATTGAAAACAGTTCACACAAACTCTCACATGAATTTTCACAGTAGTACATTTTTTTTAAGACAGGATTTTGCTATCTTGCTAAATTACCCAGGCTGGCCTCAAACTTGTGATCTTCCTTCTCCGCTTCCTAAGTTGCTGGGATTACAGATAAGCACCACTAAACTTGTCAGTAGTGTTATTCTTAAAAACCCAACAAGGAAATAAGTCAATAATTTGGCTATTGACCAGTAAATGAGTAGATAAATAAAATGTGGTATAGCCAGCAGGCATGGTGGTTGCATACCTGTAATCCCAACAACTCAATAGGATCACAAATTCAAGCCCAGCTTAGCAACTTAATGAGAACCTGCCTCAAAATAAAAAATGAAAAGGGTCTGGGAACATAGCTCAGTTGTAGAGCTAACCTTGGGTTCAATACTAAAAAAAAAAAGTGATATATTCAAATAACAGAATATTATTGAGCCATAGAAAGAATGAAGTGTTGATTTATGTAACTAAATGGATAAAATTCAAAAACATTATGCTAATTGAAGGAAGTCAGACATAAAAGGCTACAAATTGTTTGATTGCATTTATATATTGCATTTATATAAAATGTCTGGGATAGGTAAATGAATAAAAACAGAATATGGATGAGTGGTTGCCAAGGGCTGAGGAGAGGGAAGATGAGAGTAACTAATAGATATGGAGTTTCTTTTTTGGATGATAAAAATCTTCTGGAATTTTATAGTACTAGTGGTCGTACAACATTATGAATTTAAAAAAAAAAAACACTGAATTTTACCTTAAAATGGTTAATTTAATGTTATATAAATTTTATCTCAGTTACTTTCGTATGAAAAGAAAGATCTTTTTGGAGGATGTGTGCAAGTGCTGCATTCTTTTTAAAAAATTTTATTTATATGACAGTAGAATGCATTTGGATTCATTGTATACAATTGAAATGCTGCATTCTTTAGCTTCAAGGGAAACTTGCCTCTGTTCCCCCTCACTGGGGTAGCAGGAAGTCCAGTCTCTTCTTGTGGTTCTCCCCCCAGTAACCCAAGGCCCCAGGACTGCTTATGCTCCTCTGGGAGTCAGCCCACTTGTCAGTCACATGCTGCTCTTCTGGGAGGGCAGAAGCGGGAGACCTCTTTTGGAGACCAGACCCAGCATTTACTAGCTTCTAAAGAACCCCATCTGTTGACCTTGGCTTCCACCACTGCATAATGAACACCACCACGTGCCTAGAAAGTCAGCGCTGTGGACATAGAAGATACTGGTCACAAATGTAAACCCTTGATCTAATACTAGCTAAATATTAACCTAGCTTAAATGAGGCATGCATGTACCCCCTCACGAGCCCCTCCCCCCACACACACAGTTCTTGTTTAGCTCTAGAAATGACATGATCCAATTCCATCGTCTTTACTGGTAATGACACTGAATATAGGGAGAGTTGGGTCCAGGCCACATACTCACCTTGGACTCCAGCTATGTTGAGTGGTGACACTATACACAGCAACAGTGAACACCACAAAATGCTCCTCCCTGTTCCTCCCCAGAATGTATCTGCATGCAAGTAGGGTCTTAGGTATTTGCATGGCACTGGGGGAGAAGGGCTTTAGGAGTAGGCATGAAGGACATCGCTATGCCTCTGGGTCCTATGGATATAGCAACAATGAGCTTTATCCACCTGGACACTGTGTATCAGGTGGGCACCCATCACTATGGTCTATGACTGGCAGAGTTTTCAGCCTGGTCTAGCTCAGGCAGGTCCTAGTGGTTCTCCCCTCCCTGAGTGACACCTGCCTCATTAATACTAGTGTAGGACCTGAGGATTCTCAGCTACATTCATCTGGCCTGAGGCTTAAACTAGCCATCCCTTACCCACTGTGCTGGTACCACACTGCCTTCTACCATGGCAGCTCACTGATTCTCCACACAGCTACCAAGGACACCCTGGAGAACATCTAGATCTTTCCCACTGCATGTGGGAATCCAGGGAGCACAAGCTCAGGCCCTGCTCCTACACAACCATGCCAGACAGACATGCACAGGGTCCATTGCATTTTTTAATTTGCCTGTGCATCAGCCTCTTCCCAAAGTCCTACATCTGAAATGAGGTAAAAAGCTCCTCTGCTTTTAGTTTTCCTCTCAATCTAGTACCTATTTAACATCTCCATGAGCGTAGGGCAGGAGAAGTCCAAACACAAGTATTTGACCTCTCATTGTTCCCATCTCTGTTATCCTCACTCCACTCTATTGGGTCAGAGAGGTCAGCTTCCCCCTCTTGTTTGTATGGACCTCTTCTTACATAATGCACACTTCTGCTGTAAGTTAGCAAACCTAGTGAGCTGTTATGGATTGAAGAAATCCTTACTTTCTTTCTTTCTTTCTATTTTTTTTTTTTTTTTTTTAGTACCAGGGATTGAATCCCTGGGTGCTTAACCACTGAGCCACAGCCCTACATCCCCACATCCCCAGCCCCTTTTATTTTTTATTTTGAGTTAGGGCCTCACTAAGTTGCTGAAGCTGGCCTTCTGAGTCACTGGGATTACAGGCGTGTGCCACCGTGCCCTGCTGAAATCCTTACTTCTTTATGGGAGAAGGTCTGTGATGAGTCCCTAGAAATGAGAACCAGAGGACATACAAAAAGTAGGGCTTACAAAAGACCCAAAGACATTACTTTACAATCCCTGATATTCCCCTCATCTCCCAACACTAGCAGGCTCTCCACAGACAAGCGCTCCACCTTTTGTGCTACTTTGAGAAGAGAGAGGAATTTGGTGAAGGTTAGGCCAGCTACTGGAATTGTCATCTGTTTCATCTGTTTGGGTAAATTTAAAGAAAGAGAAAATAACCAAAAGGAAACAAACTTGAAGACAACAAAGGAGAACTCAGAAAAACCAAACATCCACAAAGCCTCGGGACCTTTCTCATCAACGTGACCTTGATGACTCCCAGTGAAATGAGACCACTGGGGTCCTGAAGCTCAAAGAGTCCCAGTATCTAGAGGTCTACAGGACACTGTCAGAGCCAGTGACTTTCTCCTAAGCCCCTTCAGCCCTCCTTGACCTGGGGGAGGGGGCTGTTCTCTGAACCTAAAGGAGCTGGCCCGCCCCTGTGAAACCACGAGGTTGGGAGATGGTACAGAGGGCCTGCTGCTGGGGCCTACAAGTGGGGTCTCAAACCTGCTGGTCTAGGTCTTCCTCCCAGCATGCCCACTCCCCAACCAGGTCCTTCCATTTTTGTTCCTCTCACTTGGAAAAGTTCAGTTTCTCCTGGCCTGACTGTGCCTTCAGGGCTGACTCCAGCATGCTGCTCAGACACAGCTTCCCTTACCTCTGATCACAAGGGGCCTTTCAGGAGTCCAGAGTGAGGGGACATGGAGCAGACCAGGGATTGACATTGGGCTTTCAATATCCTGGACAATAGTGGTATTTATTTATTTATTTATTTATTTTTATTTTTTTTAATTGATTTTATTTTTTAACTACATGACAGCGGAATGCATTGCAATCCTTATTACACATATAGAGCACAATTTTTCATATCTCTGTTTGTATATAAAGTATGTTCACAGCAATTCATGTCTTCGTACATGTACTTTGGATAATGATGTCCTTCACATTCCATCATCATTGCAGCCCCCTGCCCCCTCCCTTCCCTCTGCCCTATCTAGAGTTTGTCTATTCCTCTCCCTCCCTACCTCACTATGAGTCAGCCTCCTTATATCAGAGAAAACATTGGCATTTGTGTTTTGGGGGGATTTTTTGGCTAACTTCACTTAGCATTATCCTCTCCAACTTCATCCATTTACCTGCAAATGCAATAGTGGTATTTAAAAAAAAAATCCTTTCAAGAACACCCTGGGACACAAATGGCCCAGTCCCCTATTCCTTAAGACTCAGCCCCACAAGAGAGCAAGGAAAATGATGGCTCATTCTCAGTCTTTTGTTTGGGTCCCAGGACTTCTCTGATCCCATGTTTCCATCTGTCCAGGCAAGAGTGTCTGGCCATAGTGTCTATGCCTCAGAAGGCAGGACCAAGAAGAAGTGGCTCTTGCCCTCTGTCCCAAACACAACATTTCCCACCACAAAGGGCCCACACGGACAGGACTGAGTCTTGAGAGAGGAGCAGCGCAGGAGTCTGTGGGTCATCTTGGCCTTGTTCCCCTACCAGAGGGCAGGACACAGGTCAAGTCCCAGAGGATGGATGGATGGACCCTGGGACCTGGACTGGCAGATGCTGCCCTCTAGTGGGCTCAGAGGCATGGCAGGAGAGAGAACTGCACAGAGGAGGGTAAGAGAGCACCTCAGAGAAGGGAAGGGGCAGAGGAGATGGCGGAGAGCATGAAAGGTGGAGTAGGGAGAAGGGAGAGAGGCATCCTGGAGAGAGCATTCCCATCCCCTGGGCCATCCTCTTTCTCACCACACAGTCAATATTTCCACCCAAGGTGTACTTCAGTGTCTGAGAGCTCTTTCAGGTACAGTGAGACCAGGGCTTGCTCACTCAAGCACTGACCAGTCTGGGAATTCCTGAACCCACAGCTCTTCCAAATGCTCCTCTGGGAGGCCCTTCTGGGGACCAGCTGTCATATGGATCAACTCAGGAGCCTTCTTCCTCTGATTCCAACTATCACATTGATTTCTTTGACTTCTCTGTTTTTGCTAAATGTGTTTTTCTGTCCTTGACCTCCCTCCAAAGCTTGAGGCCTATACTTCCAATTACCCTTCTGTGCATATCCCACAAACTCAGCATGTTCTCCAGAGTTCTGTCTTCCTTCTGGCATTTCTATTCTCCATGAGCCTCACCATGTTTCCTTGATATGGTGTATGCCGTGGTAGGTCACCAGGGTCCCACTTGGGAATGAGGGGTTTATTCCCCAACTAACTAAATCACTGCCAGTAGGAAATCCTTAGCTGTCCATCTCTTCGAGATTCCTTAGCTACAGAGATCCACCAACTAGGTCTTCTCTGTCTTCACAGAGAGGTCCACATCCAAGGACCAAGCAATGTGGGAACACAAAAATCCAACCATGGTAGAGCTGACATGACTCTGTAGGGTCATCCCAGTTTTATAGCTCCCCAAAGTCAGCCAGGTTCTCCTCTGAGGCTGCCACTGCAGCTCATCTTCTCCATCTGCCCTATCCTGCTCAGTTCCATCCCCTCCCTTATACAGGTATTGATTCCAAGAGAAGTACCAATCAACAGGTCAACCTTTAGGATGCTCAGAGACTTCTTCCCAGGTAACACAATCTTCAATGCCTAGTCACAGGTTTTGCAGCCTTAGACTCACTGACACCTCACTCACAACCAAGAAGACTGAGCTATCCCCCTCACATGAGTCTTAGACCCCTCAGATCTGCTGCTATTATCCAGGTCACCTGCATAGCTGCCCTCATCCCTCCTTTTCTTTCAGTACCAAGAGCCAGATTCTTCTTCCAAAGCACCACTTCTTCTCCACCGCTGCCATGAAACTCTCTTGCCTTAGAATCAAGCCCAAATGCCTCACTGGGCCCTGCACTATCTGAGCCCAGCTGCCCTTGCATCTCCTCACTGTATGCCTCACCTGCTCCTGTACTGCCTAGCCAGGCTCCACCAGACTCCTGGCAGGGAGCTCATGCCCCAGACCTGGGCGCTGACTTCAGAACTTCAGGACAGCAGAGCCTAGCAGGATCTCCCTGGCCTGTGCCCTAGTCTGAGGTTCACACTGCAGAGGCTACACTGAAGGTGGATGATGAACCACCCAGGGTGGCGCCAGGATCAGAGCACCACAGATGAAAAAAAACAAAGGAGCTGCCCCAAACAGGGCCACTGGAACCAAGACACCAACCCAGGACCCTCAGCGATTTCGTTCAGCCAATTGTCACTTCATTCCCTGGCCCATTTCAGGGCCCAGTGGGAAGTGAGATGAGACTGGAGGCACTTCATTGTCTTTCCACCCAGTTCCTGTTATACCATCTAGGCTTTTCTGTCTTTTATCATTAACTCCAGAGTCTGACATGGTGGCACTGACTAGGTGATATACCGATCTGATCATCCTTTGTGTGAAATCAGGCCTATGGAGGCCATTTACTCTTAGATTCAATTTTTTTTTCTCTTTAGGGTTTTTTGCCCTAGTTTTTGAGGGATTTTTTTCATTTTATGTTGTTGTTGTTAAAAGAATATTGTATTTATTTTTTGCTTTGGAAAGCTTTGAAGTTACGTTTAGACAAAACTATAAAATTCTGCCTTTTTGAGGAGAAATGAATTACAGTAGAGGGGGTAGAGAGAGAAGAGGGGAGGGAAGGGGAGGGGGGATAGTAGAGGATAGGAAAGGCAGCAGAATACAACAGACACTAGTATGGCAATATGTAAATCAATGGAAGTGTAACTGATGTGATTCTGCAATCTGTATATGGGGTAAAAATGGGAGTTCATAACCCACTTGAATCAAAATGTGAAATATGATATGTCAAGAACTATGTAATGTTTTGAACAACCAACAATAAAAAAAAGACGGTGCTTAACAAGAAAAAAAAATTCTGCCTTTTTAAAAATCAGTGGATAACTGTACAGTTTTTGTTATATATAAATAATTAAATAATATGTGAAAATATGATATGTGGATATGAAATATATGTGAATAAATAAAGATGATAATTATAATTAGAAGCAAATCCTATAAACTCTATATTACAGTGTCTGGCACAGCAGCAGTGAACTATCCTTCCCTTTTGAATTTTTCAAGAATCATCAAAGGCAAAAAAAAAAAAAAATTGGTGAATAAGCTGGGCACAGTGGCACATGCCTGTAATCCCAGCGGCTCAGGAGGCTGAGACAGGAAAGATCATAAGTTCAAAGCCAGCTTCAGCAAAAGCAAGGCACTAAGCAACTCAGTGAGACCCTGTCTCTAAATAAAAATATAAAATAGGGCTGGGATGTGGCTTCAATGTTGAGTGCCCCTGAATTCAATCTCTGGTACCAAAAAAAAAAAAAGTAAATATACATTTTCGCCTTCATAAACTATGGGAGCTTTGTACTTCTAAAGGAAAAAGATATGCATATATACATCCAAACTTTATAAAGAATACTTGGTTTCAAAGGATCCTCAACAAGTTGTGTGCCTTTTGCATTATCCAATGTCATTGCCAAATATTTTACATTTACTCCCATGGACCCTGGTTGCATGTTAAAATTGGGGATTAGGGAGATCTTCCTACAAAAAACAGTGTATTCTTTGATTCTTCTCTTAGAAAAGGCATCCAAACAGATGTCCTTGAAGTCAGTCAGCAACCAGACCAATAGTGTGATCCCATTTGTTCTGCACACACACATACACATACATGCACACACAGAGCTATATATTTGTATGGGCTTGGAAGTTTTCTGGAAGGATACAGAAGAAACTGTTAACTATCATTGCCCAAAGGAGTGAGGTTAGGAAGTGAGTGCATCTTCCTGTGGCTGTGGGCGTTTCTGCTGTCAAGCCAGGTTGAGACATTTGTCTTTTCCTTAGATACTGAAGCTGAAATCTCAGCAGCTGGACCTACCTTCTGGGTGCAAAGAGACAGGCGTGTTTTTATGGGCATTGAAGCTGAGGCAGGATGCTGGCTTTCTTGGCAGGCTGCTTCTGTGGAGGTGGGATGGAGGGGCCATTTGTGGAAGTTTAGCCTCTGGTCAGCTCCTCCACCCCTGGTGACCATTTGTAACCTACTACCTCCCTGTATTAAGTCTCTTTCTCCTTCAATTGTTCAGTGTCACTGCCACTATCTGTGACCATACCTCAAATGAACACAAAGGAGTGGGTAGAAAAGAGGCTTACAACTCTCAGCCAAGGAGATCTGCCAGTATGTCACCTCTCCCTTGGAGGTCTAGCGGTGACGCTCTGGTGCTTTCATAGACCTTGCTGATACCATCCTTTGCTTTGTTTTGGTTCTGGGGATTAAACCAGGGGAT
Source organism: Spermophilus citellus (assembly GCF_964194105.1). Lineage (NCBI taxonomy): Eukaryota > Metazoa > Chordata > Mammalia > Rodentia > Sciuridae > Spermophilus > Spermophilus citellus. The sequence continues at coordinate 101,368,932 of NC_138193.1, forward strand.
TATACCACTGAGTTATATTCCTATCCCTGTTTATATTTTATGTTGAAACAGGGTCTAGATTGCTTAGTTGCTGACGTGGCTTCAAACTTTCGATCCTCCTGTCTCAGCCTCCCTAGTCGCTGGGATTACAGGTATGCACCACTGTAGCCAGTCCCCCTTACTCCACTCCCCATGAACCTGATCCTGGCCTCTGCACAGCTGTGCTCATCCCTTCTTTGCTCTTCTCCTCCATCACCTCTTCAGCAAATCACCTATTTGTGCAACATATACAGTATTAGCGTAGGCATGTAGCAAGGAGGGTCATGGTGAGCCATTCCCTTTCCTTCTCCCTCAATATTCTCTTCCTTTCTTTAATGCAAATTTCTGTTAGCTTTTCTCTTAGGCTGGCTGTGCTCCACAAAAAGGTAATTATGACTGGCAGCTGTTTGCTCACATCACTATTTGTAAGAGGGGGGACAGAGGCTTTCCTCTCCCAATTTCACTTTGAAAACAATCCTGAAGGATAACTCCAGTTGAATTAACTTGGCTTTGTGCTTTGTCCTAAATAAATCACTATGTCATGAGAGTGGCTTAGCTTTGTTCAAGCAGGGCCTGCTATAGAAAAAAAAATTAAAGGATACTTAAAATTTAAAAAAAAAAAAAGTGAATGACCACTATGATGTATCCCTTGACTGTTCAATATATGCACAACCTATCTTATGTATATGTGCAATTCTAATCATGATTTTGCTTAAAAACTGTGACCCTCGAAGGCATTGAAGACCACATTCACTTTCATGCATCATTTCCAAAACAGCTGCAATAATTCCTCTTTGTGGGTGGATCCATGTCCTCTGGTAGTCCTAAGTATACTGATATATTGGTTCTCTGAAAAGAGAACAAAAAAGCCCTAGTTTAGCATGTTTGCCAGTTTCTCTGATGTAAATATTTTCGACATAACTAATGTCAAAGTACTAGCTGCTTAACAACCAGCTTGCAAAATTCCTGGAGATTTAACCATTTTTTTTTCAAGCTCTCATGCCATTGGCCCCTCTCATGCTAGACTGGTATTTGGTCCCATGTCAGTTTATGTGACAGTAGCAAACTCAGAGCAAACAGACTTAAAAAGTGCTTGCACATTGAATCTTACTTCACCTGGAGCCCTGATATCCATTATTTGAATGGGCTAGAAAGTGAGAGACACATGATTAATTACCCTGGTCACCAAGAGCCAGGAGCCAGAAATTCGAGTGACTGGAGGCCTCAGACACTGGAGCAAGGCCACAGAGGCTTGAGCCAGCCCAGCTAGGACCAGGGAACTGCCTACTGGACCCAGCCCAAACTGCTGACCCACTGAATCATTGACTAGTTAACAATTACTGTCTAAAGCCACTGCATGTTAAGGTCATTTGTTCTACAGCCAAAGCTCATTGATAGACTTATCCTATTTCCCAAAGGGAAACAACTAAGGATTGTTCCAGCTGCCATATTCAGCTGAGTCTAGGATCTCTAATGGTCTCCATTCTTCTCAGAAAGTTTAGGATATAGTTCATCATCATCATACAGCAACCCATACAATAAATAATAAAGCCCATCATCTCCAAAATACCTAATAAACAATGCTGGAGGAAAACACAGGATAATAAAATGTCCCTTTCAGAAAAGAGAAAAAAGAAAGCAAAATATCTTATACAATGACACTTGTCATTATTTTTGGCTGCCCAGCATTTGAACTGCTCTTGATATTTGAAGAGCCCTTTGCTTTATGAAGCAGAGCCTATATCCCACTGTTTTTTTTTTTAAAGAGAGAGAGAGAATTTTTTAATATTTATTTTTTAGTTTTTCGCGGACACAGCATCTTTGTTTGTATGTGGTGCTGAGGATCAAACCCGGGCCGCACGCATGCCAGGCGAGCGCACTACCGCTTGAGCCATATCCCCAGCCCTATATCCCACTGTTGAAACCCAAAAAAGTCCCCAGACTCCCCTGTCGCTTGAGTGTGGGCACATGGCCTAGGCTCGACAGTCAGATGTATTTACATCTTAAATCAGAAAATTATTCAGCATACGACATTGACACAGTAGAAACAGCCAGCTTCCTTACCTTTGTGCCATTAAAAAAAAAAAATCCAAATGCTGGGTGCATTGTGGTGCATGTTGGGATATGGCTCAGGGTAGAGTACCCTTGGATTCACTCCTCAGTACTGGGGGGAAAAAATCTAAATGGATTATGAAGATCATGAGAAAAACAAAGTTATAAGACAATGTAAAGAAAGTATAAAAGAGTTAAAAGACAGAAATATTCTCCTGTTATATATAAATAAGAAATACAAATGCCAGAAGAAAGAAGAAACACTATGAGTCCAAACTGGTTTTCTAAGGGATGAAAGAAAAGGATGAAAGGAGTAGAACTGAGATCTGAAATATTTTGATTTTTGAACAATTGAGTACAACTAAAATTAACTTTTTAAAAGGAGAACAAGAGAACACTATGGAATATTTTTTTTCAACAACCCTGAAACAAAACAACAAAAAAAATTTCCTTGTGTGCTATTATGATCATTAAATAAATTAAATCAGAAGCTAAAGTTTTAAGTAGGTTAAAGAAGAAGAAGGAGGAGGAGCAGGAGGAGGAGGAGGAGGAGGAGGAGGAGGAGAAGGAGAAGGAAGAACGGGTCCAGAAAATTTTTACATGAAAATTTTGCCAAATTTCAAAAAAATAGATAATTCCACTATTATACAAATTCTTGGAAAAAAGAAAAAAATGAAATTGTCACCCAAATCATTTTATGAGGCTAGAATACTACCACCAAACAGAATAGAACAAGAAAGAAAAATTAAAATCCCAATCTATTTATGAACATTGAAACCTAATTTCTCAACATAATATTAAAAATTGAATCCAACAGCATATTTTTGAAATGTATCATGAGAGATTGGGTTTTTATCTCACCAATGCAAAGTTATCTAAGTTTCAGAAAATCTATTAACAAACTATTTTCCATATTAACAAATTAAGAGAGAAAAATGTGTCTGCAGCTTCAGGAAAAATAGTATTTGCTAGAATTTGGTATTAATTATGATAAAAATGGAAAGGAACTAAAGAGAACTCTTTTAGCCACATAATGTAAATCTACAAAAAAAAAAATGTACGGTAAACAATATATACAGTGCCAACCTGAAGAACGAGTCAAAGCACACCAGGTGTGAGAACAAAGAGTTCACTCAAGACAAAATGAGGATGGACACCTGGGGAGGAAAACTGGAGATCTAGTTGCCCAGAATAAGGCATGGTGGCTGGATGGGGGAGTGGGGGTGTAGATTTAAAAAGAACAGGAAGGAGATTCCAGCAAATCAGTGGTTACCATTGTAGTGGTAGGCAAGAATAGCACAGGATGTTGACTGGTCACAGGTCACTTATATTATGCTTTCCAGGTAAGAATTGCAACCAGCAGGAAAAAGCTTTTGCTGGGTGTGTCTGTTATCTTTTGCTGGTGGTATTTGTTGTCTTTATGGCATCAGGGAGTCCACAGAAACCTGCTGTGCTAAGTCAAAACAACCTAGGTGACTGGAGTCTCAGGCCTCAGGTTCTCTCCAGACTAAAGAATTTTGTGACACCAAATTCACATCTTCAGGGCTGGGGATGTGGCTCAAGCAGTAGTGCGCTTGCCTGTCATGCGTGCGGCCTGGGTTCGACCCTCAGCACCACATACAAATAAAGATGTTGTGTCCGCTGAAAACTAAAAAATAAATATTAAAAAAATTCTCTCTCTCTCTCTCTCTCTCTCTCTCTCTCACTCTCTCACTCTCTCTTAAAAAAAATTCACATCTTCATACATGTATTCTGTGAATTTGGTATCAACATACCTTATATACAAACAGAGATATGATAAATTGTGGTAAAAAGGTGTATTAAGAATTGTAATGCAAAAAAAAAGAGAGAGAGCTCATGTATAATAGCATAATTTTAAATACAGAATTATGAAAAATTGTGCTGTGAATGGGTAATTATGAACATAATGCACTCTATTATTGTCATATATAATAAATTTTAAAAAAAGTTTTGTGACCTCATTCTTGCAACAGAATGATGACATTCCCCTTTTTAAAGCCATCTGTCCCTCCCCCCGCCCCCCACAGTTAGAATGGCAGCTTCTGTGACATGAGTCCTTGCCTTTCTCATTTGCTAGAAAATCAATAAAATTTTTTCCTTTTTCTTTTCAGAACTTTGTTTATTGTTTTTGTTTTGTTTTTTTGTTTGAGAGAGAAAAAGAGAGAGAATTTTTTTAATGTTTATTTTTTAGTTTTCGGCGGACACAACATCTTTATTTTATTTTCTATGTGGTGCTGAGGATCGAACCCAGCGCCGCGTGCATGCCAGGCGAGTGAGCTACTGCTTGAGCCACATCCCCAGCCCCAGAACTTTGTTCTTATTATTGGATCAGCATCAGGAGCAAGGACTGTGCATTCAGTATAAATTTTAGGTGATTCTTGTTGGGAAGGGATTTTAGAGCCTGTGATGGTCATAGAAGTCTAAATCTAGCTGTTCTGGTTGTTTTAGTTGTTCTAATAGCTCTGATTGCTCTAGCTTTAAACCCCACCTCCCCAAGAAGGGAATGTATATTTCCAAGAATTTCTAAGAAATCCCAGCTCAGATGTATAAGTATAGTTGGGACAAGCAGAAAGATATGAGTGCCTAGATGGAGCTCCACTTGGAACATTATAGGTTGGGAATTGTAAATGGTCGTAAAACAATTAGAAACTCTCACCACTTATAAGATCTTGGCACTGTAAAGAAGAGGATAATTTAAAATAAAAGGGAAGAGAACAGAAAGTGACTCCAGTCAGTGTCTATTAGAGCCAAGGTTTGTTCCCCACTAACAGATATTCTAGCTCTACGAAGATGCTAATAAGGAAGAAAAGGACAGACCTCCTGCGAATCCCTGGAGCATCCCTAGCACTGAGGCGGGGTAGGGGGGGGCAGAGCTAGACAATAAAATAAAATAAAACAAAAATTTTGCCATGCTGAGGATTAAACCCAGGGCCTCGTGCACGCTGGGCAAGTGCTCTACCACTGACCTACATCCCCAACCCCAGAAATTCAGTTTTAAAATAAATTATAAAGAAATCAGTACATACAGAAGACAGACAATGAAGATTCAACAAGCACGTGAGCAGTCCCCAACAAAAAAAAGCAAAATAATAGAAGTGAACAAATAGTGCAAGAAAATGGTCCTGAAATTAAAGGCAATTCGACATACTGTGTACCAGGGCAAACTGACAGAAAACAATCACTGCCAATAATTATACAAGTAAAGTTAGTAGGTGCTAAAAATAAAGGAATCCTTTTTCTTTCTAGTCTTCTTTCTTTTTCCTTTCCCTGCAAATCAGATCAGCCCAAAAGCCATTTGGTGGCACACACACGCACACAAAGGCACATGTTTAGGGAGGAGTGGGGGGTGCTGCACCCCCAAAAGTAGTGGTGCTGGAGCTTGGGTTTCAGGTGAAGAGTGACCTATCCTGGGATTTCAGATCCCAGGTAGAGTAAGTGGAGTGTCGTTGCTGGAGGGCAGTCTGGCATGGGGTGTGGAAGCCTGAGCCAGTGAGGACATGTTGGGACAGCTCAGCACAGGGTGGTAGAACCCAACCAGTGTGAGAATGGTCTCAGCACAGTGTGGGAGGCAGTCCAGCCTGAAGTCTTGGAGCCTGCCCACAGCCGAGGGCAGTAAGGAGGAAGGCTAAAGGGTGCCAGCGCACACTCAGTGAAACTCAGAGACATGGTAGCAGTTGTGGCTGGCTGGTTATTAGGACCAACACAAAGGTGACAAGAAAGGCAGGCAAGGAGCCAGGGGAATGTAAGGTGTAACTGGAGGACACCTCCTCACGCCCAGAGAGGAACCAGGTTGTGTGCTAACTCAGCATAGTATACAGGCCCTGACACGGCTGCCCAGACCCTGAGGCTGGCCCCACATCTGTCCATGTGGACAAGAGCAATGCCAGGCATGACACATAACATGAAGGCGCCAGAGCTGATGAGAGACATGATAGACACTTTCCAGGTCAATTTCACTCCTCCATGGTCCCCATCACCCAGCTCTTGCCTTGACCCCACACCACTGTGTCTTGTTAATTCTCTCCATCTCGGGACTTCAACAGAAGCTGTTTCTAGTTGTGTTACCAGGCAGAGGCTTTCCAGGAAGTTGAAACAGCATGGAGGCTCCCTTTTACCCCTGCAATCAAGCCAAAAAGATTTCAGACATGTCACTCAGAATAACAGGCATGAGTTAGAAGGGATAGGAAAGTGGGAAAGGGTATAGACTCAAGGAAAAGAGTAGATCCTTTTAGAGAGGAGAGAAATTACATGCCTCTCCTGTCCTCCAATTTCATTGGGGGTCCTAGGGAAGTTTCCAGAGAGTTCTACCCAGGTCCACATCTTGACTTTTGACTGACAGCAGGATAACATCAGACTTTCAAGTCTCCAGACCAACTCTAGGTCACTTTGGCCCATGCTGAGTAGTTCTAATTGGAACCTGTTCTTACAGATTGTCTGTTTAAAGGAAATTATCCTTATCTTACTTCTGGGATCTGGTCTATATAAGGGTCACAAAGTCCTCCCCTTCAGGATAACTTGTATTCTTAGCATTGGCGTCTGCATTTCTCCTACAGATAAAAGGTAGTTTGCTGAGGAATATAATATATCCTGTCGATTTAAGCCAAGCAGGGATGCAGACAAATTACTTTCTAAAAGTGAAAGCATATGGGAGCCCAGTTTATAGAATTATTCCCTTACCCTCATATTCCCACAGCTTATGTCTATCTGTTCCCCATCAGTTGAGCAGAGGCAGTTGCTCTGCCGGGCCTGTAAGAGCTAGTAACTACAGCTGCCCAAGGCAGTCTGAACTAAAGGACAAGCAGGCTACTCTAAAGACACTGGCTCTGGGGCCCTTGACTTTCTGTCTGGCACTTCACTGACTCAGACTTGTGAAAATGTAGGGCCTCATATTCCCAGGATAGCAGCCAAGCTTCAAAAAAAAGAGAGGTTTTAGTACAACCTCCTAGTACTCACTCCCTAAGCCATAGCAGTAATTTGTGCCATCTCCTATGTTATCTGTAGGAGAGGTGCAGACCCCAAATTCTAAGAATACAAGTTATCCTGAAGGAGAGGACTTTTATGACCCTTACATAGACCAGATCCCAGAAATAAGATAAGGACAGAAAGCTAGTAGAAGAGAATTCTGTACTGAAAATGTAAATCCCAAGCAATCATAGATGGAAAAACAGAAGTCTTCATAAATGGGTGTATGAGCAAAGATTTCAAGAAGTGACCATTCTAAGCCTGATAGCACGCATGGGCTGAGGGACACGGATGAGAAAGCATCAGGATTATAAACCAGGAAGATGAAGACAGGGCCAGAACAGAAATGTTTTCATTAATCACATCTAGATAAGGGATTCACCAATTCCCTAAGGTGAAGAGACTGAATTAAATGCCAGAGGGAAACCCCCAAACAGAGCCACATACAATAAAACTTCCTGTGATACCAAAAATGTTCTGCAACTGTGCGAATACAATAGCACTAGATATGTGTGGCTCTTGAGCATTTGTCATGATGTTCAAGCAACTGAGAAATCGTGTTTTTAATTTTTCTTCATTTTAATTAATATATTTAGGCGCGAGACTAGTGGCTACCGTATTGGACAGTGGAGCTGTATAGAATTTGTGATCATTGTTTAATTGACTAATGTTAGACTGTGTGAGGTATTGGTGATTTTCAACTCTCCCAAATAGCTGAAAAGATTTTTTTTTCATGCAATATAAATGAAATTATTTGTGTAAGTCAAATTTTCAGGGCTCTAGGGTCTTGTAAAGGCAAGTTAAATGAATTCAATTGCTAATTGTGGTTTAGCTCATGGTGTCTAGAGTTGGCAAAGCAAACAAGAAACTGTTCCAGATAGGCATTATTAGAGCACAGTAATGACCAGTTGTTAGCTGGCTATTTGTTGTTCATGTTGTGAAGGGGCTTTATGAATAGGTGAAGTGCCAGTGAATATCCCAGGGGAATAGAATTTCCCAATAATCCACCCCTATCTGAATCTTCCCCACAAAAGCCCAGTAAATAGAAGCTAGATGATGTGGGTTTGTTCTACTCAGATCAGCACTTATAGGGTGTGTTAGTGTGTGGGGTATAACAGCGGGGGCGGGGGGGGGGAGTATGAGGAGAGAGGAGAGCAGATGGGAAATGGGGGGTAGAATGGAGTCAATGGGAAAAGGAAATTACCTGATGTCTGAGGTAGGAAACCAGCAATTTCCAAGATCCCCCTGGTGAGGATTTATTAATATATAAACAGTCCACACCCACCAGGGGATAGGATTCTTAATTCTTCTATGACCCATTCATCTACAGGAAGATGTAGATATGAGCTAGGCTGGCGCCATTGATCAGAAGACCCTGGGCACTTTAAATGCAGGTAGAGAGTAAGGTTGGAGAATTGGGAACTGCCAGGAAAATATGGGGCAAAGGGAAGGAGCCAGTGCTCTGAGGCTCAGCCCAACCTCAGAGCCTTCTTGGTTTGGGAGGAAGAAGGACATTGAGGCTTGCTGGCTGTGACTGTCCTAACCTAGTCCTAACACTGACCTCCCCCAATTGTTAAATCCAAGTGGGAGAAGTTACATTTGCACCCATAAGTTAGATTTGCAATTCTTGCCTGCCTCAGACTCCAGAGCCCTGAAAGTTTCCCTCCAGTATTGCAAGAGGGGTAGATCCCAGGGATATTTCCTGAGTGCTCATGTATCATTCTGTCAGCTATGTGACAGAATCCTGTGTCCCTCCTGCTCCTACTCTTCTTTGTCAATGTCCTTATTCATGATCCTGTAACCAGGGGCACCTTACCTCTTCCTTTAAGGACAATAACCCTTGTGAAAATGAGAGTCTGTACTAAGAATGCTTTTTCCCAAGTTTCCAGAGCTGCTGAGCAGAGGTGCCAGAGATGCTGGACTCCTGGAAGAAATTTCCCTGATTTTGCAAAATATTTTACCACTTCAGCACAGGAGAATTCTTGCTTGTATCACCCAAATGCCCAGACCTTAGCAACCTGTGATTGCCAAATAAGGTAAAACAAAAAACACTAACTTTGAATAATAATGAAGTCCTCAGCCACCTCCCACCTTTTTCCTTCTGAAATGAAAGCCCAGATCAGTAGCTCCTCTTTCAGGTATTTTGAGGCCCATGATTTACTCTTTCTTGTCATTCATCAGCTTCTCTGCTCAGAATGGTGCTCAATTACGGCCCTGGCAGCCAGACTGCAAATGTCTGGCCAACCTTGCATCAGGTCTGGGTTCTCTCCAAAGTACGTGGTAGGACTATGCCCTGAAAAACCAAGGCCCTGCATTCAGAGCTCCCAGTGTTCTTATATAGAAATGGTTTCTCTGAAAGTCTGTAAGATGCATCTTCCTTTGAAAATAGGCACAAACTCCTCCTTTCAGTCTGAGAAGCAGTGTTGGGAGCACCCCTAGAGGTGAACTGGAACAATGCTGACATCACTTCTTTCTCCTGGTGAGGTCAATCCCTGCCCCACTAGGCTGGTCATAACCACAACTCAAAATGAGGTGGACGGGAAAGGCCAAATTCTGGAAATGAGGTCATGCCAGTTCTTGACAGTTTTAGCCTCACCCAGCTGTTTCAGATGCACACTCAAGTGTTTACAGGTGACTCCACACTCTCCAGTCCCCAGGGAGAAGACAACCATCACTCAAGTCCAGCCAGAATCCTACTGGAAGTCTGAGATGGCCCATGTCTAAGGTGGATGGGTTGGGCCAACCCATAAGACCTCAGAGTTGTCATGCCCCTTTGAAGATTCTGTGGATCCCCCACACTCTCCAGGCCTTTGGCACTCAGGGGCACTTCTGTCACTGTCAGCTGGCCCTGAGCATTAGCATCTACACTCCAGTGTCAGGTCCTGAGTTCCATTCCAAGCTTTCAACGATGCTGGCTTATAATTTGGCCCTCTTATGTCTGTACTGGAGATCTCCTCAACCATAGAACTGGCTGGCACCCCCACCCCAAATACTCTGCCCCAAAGTAACACATCCCACACCATTTTCTGCACTCCTTTTTGGCACAGTCTCCTTTTCCTTGGCCGCAGCAAGTCACAAGCCCTTGCCAGGGACAGGCTCCAGCATGTTAGCAGGTGGAGCTCTAGGGCCAAAGCACAGCGCAACAGGACATAGAGATATCTATCAGTCTTTCAGGGAGTTTGCAGCATTTAGGGGAGGGGGCTGAGGGGTCTCCATGATGAGGAGCAGTGGAAAGAACCTCCAGAGGCTGCACAGGCCTCCTTGGGTCACCAGCAGTCTTAGTGGCATAGGAAACACAGCTCTCCACTGTATGCGGAGAGACAGCTATACTCACTGCCTGCAGCTGCCTCCCCCAGGGAGACAAAAGGGAAGTCTGAAAACTTAAGGTGTGTGATCACTCTCGTGGTAGACCAGGAGCCCCTTTCCTGGGCTCCTGTGGCCCATATTCCCAGAAAACTTCAGTACTTAGAACAGTCCCTCCAAGACCTCACATGGTGCTTGACACATAGTGCACACTCAGTAAATGTCTGTCGAATGAATGCAGGATTCTGGAAGTAAAGCCTGCTCGCCCACAACAGCTGCTTTTATGGAAAACAGGTGCTTTGTGTATTGGGAAGGCACCCAGTTCCCTACAGTATCTCAGCAAGAACGCTCTGCGCCTGCCACAATTTCTACCTCCCCTGAAGGAAAATAGAGTGAGATTTGGGACTCCCCATGAATCTCCAGTCTGGATATAATCCTGACCTCACTCTCATCAGACTGGTTTAGGTGACTTCATTTCATGGCACTTGCACTCCTCCAAACAGCATCCTAAATGCTTCATGGCATCATCTCTGCCATAGCTCGGCCTCTCTATCCTGGGGCAACTACTGGCTGTGGGGGAGACAGAAGCAGAGCAGATAGCACTATGCAAGGGGCAGAGGCCTTCTGAAGCATGGTGTCACACAGGTTCTGAGGAAATGTGGGCAAAGCTATTTCCCCTGTGACTCTTAGGCAGGAGGAATAGACACCTTTCTGTGATGAGCTCATCCTTCATTCTCCTTAGCCCCTGCTCTAGTGTTGTCCAGGAGCTGGGGAGCCACAGGGAACAGAACCAAGTCCCTGCTCTCGTGGAGCTTATATTGTACTGCAGGGAGATGACAATAAATGAATAAACAACATTTTAAGGTGGTAACAAGTGCTAAGAGGAAAAATCAGAGTAAGCAAGTAGAAAATGGCTGGGGAGGATCTGAATGTGGATGTACTATCTGAGGAAAAGCATTTGAAGAAGGTGGTCTTAATAGGGAATTCGAGCAGAACCCTGAAGTGAGGAAGCGAGCTGCGTATGGGTCCAGGCAGAGGAACTAAAATCACAAAGACCGTGAAGCAAGCATATCTGGCATGTTTGAGGCTCAGCATCATGTCCAATGTGGCTTGAGTGAAGGTCAGAGAGATTTGAGAGGTAACAGGGAGTTAGATCATGAAGCCATGGTAGAGATTTTGGACTTGTTCCAAGTGACATGAAGGGTTTTGAGTGGAGAAGTGGCATGACCCAACTTACCTTATGAAAGTAAGGAAAAAAGCCAGACGCAGAAAGAAAAATCTGCACATTCTCATTCGCAAGTGAAAGCTGAGAGCTGATCTCATAGAAGTAGAGAGTAAAATAGTGCTTACCAGACACTGGGAAAGGAAGGAAGGCCTAAAGAGAGGTTGGTTGACAGTTACAAAATTACCTTCAGATAGGAGGAGTAAATTCTAATGTTCCATAGCACTGTGAAGTGGATATAGTTAGCAATGATATATATACATTTCAAAAGAGGTAGAAGAAAGGGTTTTGAATGTTCTTACAACCAAGAAATGATAAATATCTGAGGTGATAGGTATGCTAATTACCATGATTTGATCCTTACATATTGGATATGTGTTTAAAATATTACACTGAACCCCCTGAATGTGTACAATTATTGTGTCAATTCAAAATAAAATAAAAATAGGGCTGGGGATGTACCCAATTGGTAGATTGCTTGCCTAGCATATATGAAGCCCTGGGTTTGGTCCCCAGTACTACAAATAAATAAATGAAATAAAAAAGAAAATCCTTTAGAAAAAAGAAAAAAAATCAGAAAAAATGCAAAGAAAAGTTAGTATAAAAAAGATGTTGAAACGTGTGAAAAAAGTCAATTCATGAATTTACAAATAAAATGCACAAAATACCTTATCTAAAATTATACCTCAGAGTGGTAGTAACAAAAACAGCATGGTATTGACATCAAAATAGACATGAAGACCAATGTAATAGAAGACACAGAGACAAATCTACAAACCTACAGCCATCTGATATTTGACAAGTTGCCAAAAATATATCTTGAAGAAAAGACAGCCCTTTTTAACAAATGGTGCTGGGAAAATTGGATAGCTACATGTAGAAAAATGAAATTAGACCCTTTTCACCCTGCAAAAACCTCAAATCAAAATGGATCAAAGACTTAGGATTTAGACCAGAAAATTTACAACTATTTACAACTATAAGAAAACATAGGATCAACACTTAATCATATAGGTGGTAGCACTGACTTCCTTAACAAGACCCCAAAGCACATGAAATAAAGCCAACAATCAGTAAGTAGGGTGCCATTAAACTAAAAAACTTCTGCACAGCTAAGGAAATGATTAAGAGGGTGACAAGAGAGCCTGCAGAATGGGAGAAACTCTTGGCCAGCTACTTGTCCAAGAAGAGATTAGTATCCAGAATACACAAAGAACTCAAAAAACCTAGCACCAAAGAACCACAAATAATCCAATCAATAAATGAGCAAAAGAACTAAACAGAAACTTCTCAATAGAAAAAAAAACACAAAAGGTCAATAAATACATGAAAAAAATATTCAAGATCTCTAGGAGTCAGGAAAATACAAACCAAAATTACAACTAGATTTCATCTCATTCCAGTCAGAACGGTAATGATCAAGAATACAAACAACAATAAATGCTGGCAAGGTTGTGGGGAGAAAGGTATACTTGTACATTCTTGGTGGGTCTGAAGACTACTACAACCACTCTGGAAAACAGTTTGGAGATTCCTCAAAAAACTAGGGATGGAAATGCCATAGAACCCAGCTATATCCCAAAGATCAAAAAAGGCATACTATAGTGACAAAACTACATCAATGTTTATAGCAGCACAATTCACAATAGCTAAATTAGGGAATCACCCAGATGCCTGTCAATAGGTAAGTGGATTGAGAAATTGTGATATATGTGTGTGTGTTTGTGTGTGTTTGTGTGTGTGTGTGTTTGTGTGTGTGTGTGTGTGTGTGTACAATGGAGTTCTTCTCGGCCATTAAAAAGAATGAAATTATGGCATTTGCTGGTAAATGGATAGAGAATATCATGCTAAGTAAAATTCGTCAAACTGAGAAACTCAAAGGTTGAGTGTTTTCTCTCATATGTGGAAGCTACAGTAAAATAAAAAAAGGGGGAGAGAAAGAACCAATCAAATACATATTAATAGATGAGTAAAAGGAAGTCTACTAGAGTAAAGAAGGAGTGGGGAGAGAATGGGAAGGAAAAGGGGTGATCATGAACTGAAATCGATTTCCATGCATGTCTGAGTTTGTTGGGATGAACCTAACTACCATGTACAGCCATAAAGATCTAATAAAAAAAAAATAAAAGGGGATACACTGGTTGTATATGAACTAAGCTAGAATTAGGTGAGTTTGGGAGCACTGAGACAGGGGGCTTTATAGTAATCCAGCTCAGGGATGATGGTGACTTATTAAGGTGGTCATGGTGGAGGTAGTGGGAAATGGACACATTTTAAAGGCAGAGCCAACAGGAATTTCTGGTGGATTGCATGCAAGGCTTTAGAGGAAGATAAAAGTCAAGGATGACTCCAGGGATGACTCAGATCTGAGAAAATAGGAACAACAAAGCTGTAGAGAGGAAATGCTTTCAACCCTGGGATCTTGTATTATTTTGAAAAGAAGATGAAAATCAGGAAGTGAGGAAATGACATGACAAGGACCTAGGCAAAGTGGTCATTAGCTCACTGAAGCTGGTAACACTACAAATATGCATTCTGGTGGACACAGTGAGGATCATACTGCTGATGGTGGGTATGTGGGTCCAAGTGCACATGAGTGTGTTGCATGCACAGAGGTGCTACTTCCGTGTGCACTGGTATGTGCAAATACCATACAGCACACCCAGAAGAATCCTGGTAAAATAGCAGCCTGAAGGCAATTACTCACCTTGTTTTGACCACTGTATATGCTAGGCTTTTGACATGAATTATTCAGTAAGAATTCAGCTTTAATATCTTCTATGGCAAAACCTTGAGGTTTTTTTGGGAACCTTGTGTATGAAGAATTCTCTCCCTGAATGAGAACCATAATGGGTTTACTCTAAAATCTCATAGATACTAAATTATAAATGCTATACAGAAGGGTTTAATCCAGTTTCTCCTCACTCAGAAGGAAATGAAAATCCATAAGTAGTATAGCCAATTGTATAGTTATTTCCTCTCAGGTTTCCTCTCCCTGAGGATTCTTCCAGGTCCTCTGTGGTGGGCACTACACTGAGATAGTCCCACATGGTGGAATTTGCTCTGGGATATTTATATCTTGCTTCAAACTATTGCTCCCATGGTCAAGGATTATTCCTTTTTGCTTACATTTATATTCCAAAGAGGCTTGGTTTCTCTATAATATGCTCTATAAAATGAAAGTTCTACTTTCAACCTGAGAAGGCCACACAGTGGGGTAGTTCTATCTTCCCTGACATACTGTTTGTTTCTGGATTTAGTCTTCTCTGTGACTTGGGCAATGGGAGGAATATCTTTTCTCTCCCCCCCCTCCCCATGGTACTGGGGATATAACCCAGGGCCTTGCACAGGCTACATGAGAGCTCTACCACTGAGCTATATCTCCAGTCTTTTCTTAAAATTTTATTTTGAAACAGTGTCTCACTAAGTTGCCCAGGCTGACTTTGAACTTGCCATTCTCCTGCCTCAGTCTCTTGAGTAGCTGCGATTACAGGCATGTGCCATCACATCCAGCAGAAGGGATATCTTAAATTGCTTCAGCTATTGTTTAGATAGGGTTTGAGTGTGTTCCCAAACGATCTTATGTTGAGAGGTCATAGAACCTTTACGAGGTGGAGCTTAGTGCAAGGTAATTAGGTCATTGGTGGCACCACTTTGCAAGGGACTGATATTGGTCTCCTGGAGTGAGTTAGTTTCCATGAAAGGATTGTTATAAAAAAGCAAGACTGGCCCTCTCCACTGTCTGGCTTCCTGTTTTGCCATGTGATCTTTCCTTCTTGCACATGCTCTCACCAAGATGCATTCCACTGTGATGTGACATGGTCATGTGATTCCTCACCAAGCACCCGTGCTGTTTTGATTTGCAGCCTACAAAACCACAAGCTAAGTAAACTCAAGCATTTCAATATAGTAATGGAAAACTGACTAATAGACAGATGCATTGGTACACACCTCTGCTCCCAGCAACTCAGGCAGGAGGCTTGCAAGTTTGAGGCAACTTATAAGACCCTCAGCAACTTAGACCCTGTCTCAAAATAAAAAAAAGAAAAAGGACTGAAGCTGGTGTGGTGTTGGTACTGCCTGTAATTTCAGCAACGCAGGAGGCTGAGGCAGGAGGAGAACAAATTTGAAACCAACCTCAACAACTTAGTAAGACCTTGTCTCAAACAAACAAACCAAAAAAAAAGGGCTGGGAATATAGCTCAGTGGTAAAGTGCCACTGAATTCAGTTCTCATGAAAGAAAGAAAGAGGGGGCGCGAAAGAAAGAAAGAAAGAAAGAAAGAAAGAAAGGAAGGAAGGAAGGAAGGAAGGAAGGAAGGAAGGAAGGAAGGAAGGAAGGAAGGAAGGAAGGAAGGAGCGGGCAAGCTGACTGAGAAAAGCCATTCTTATATACAGTACAAGGCGATCATGAACACTGAAGCCAAGCCTGCTGCAGAAAGCAGGAAGTTTTCAGTATTTTATATATTTTTTCCCTGTAGGAATGTATCTCCAGTTTAATAACAAAACAAACAAACAAAAAACACAAACTACTTCCAAAATGTCCATTCCTAGCAATCTATGAAGTAGAAGGTACCAGTAAGTTTTCCTTGACACCATGGGTTAATGGTGATTTATTTCTTAACTTAAAAGCATAACTTGATTCCCTGACTCACCTTCTCACAAGCTGAGAATCACCTCAATGGTATGCAGGTTGTGCTCTGGGAATTAAGGAAGTGTTGGGTATGAGATAAGGTCTCTGTCAAGTTTTGCTCTTGCCTTAGAGACATTGGATAAGGTCATAGATTTCCATGTCTAAAACCTACAATCTTTATTGTAAGCCAAGAAAAGCCAAGCTTTTTACTATGCTCAAATATAAGGAAGAGCCAGGATTTCCCCCTTGAGAAACCATAACAAGTTGGGAAAACCCACCCTATCCAGGCATGCTTGTACTCAGGGAAATGCCTCTGGCTTTCCCTCTAATATTCGGTTGGTCTCTCCTTGAGGGTCAACAGAACATAGAGGATTATAACAGCACTAGCCTCTGTAAGCTAGAAAAAAATGTTCCTAGAACCACAACACAGATATCAGATCCCCATTGTTTCATTATGTCATGGAAGAACAACAGATAGTCCATGTTTGGCCCACAGCAAAATCTTTATTTGGTGTAGGCTTTCCTTAGAATACCATCAGAATGATAGAAAGACATTGTGGAAATTGGAAATAAAAGCTTTGGAGAAAGCTTTTATTTTGGAGAAATCCTCTACTTTAAACTGGAGTTTCACTTGAAGAAGAATAAGGTATTATTCAGTGTTGTGGAAGTTCATCAGACAATGGACACTAAGAAATTTCCTCATAATTATGAAATGAGAAGTTGATATAAACCAAACTGCACAGATATACAAATCCTGAAGCAATCAGGCTCTGTCTTGGAAGAAGAAGGAGACTTATGGCAGCTAAGCATTGCCTGGTTCAGCATACTTGCTTTATTTTAGTATTGAGATGGGACTCTAACATACCAGGTTGCTATGGTGGGACAAACCAAGAAGCAAAGCAGATGTCAATCTAGATTGACATCTTCAAGGGTACTCTTAATTGGCAGAACATGCTGAAGCCCATGGGAATGAAATAGACCTGTGACTTGCTGGACTGGGCCTTGGCAAAGAATGTTCCAGAAGAGCTCTACTAAGATCTAGGTCCAGAATCTAGGTTCTCCAGCAAAAATTTAACTTAGTGCTGAGTAAGCTCTCCCCCCTCACCACCACCACCACAGTTTCCTCAGGACTCAGAGAAGTAGCCGTACCTATACTATACTCAGGACTCAAATTCTAGCTCTGAAGGGAAGATACACTGGTTCCAGATGAACAAAACAACCAACAAAAAGATTTCACTTGTACTAGCTCAAAGGAAAAAGAAAGTGTGTGAGGTCTGTTCCTGCTAACTTTGATTAGCAAGATAAAAACAAAAAACAATGACCCTTCCATTAAGCAAACATACCTCAAGCGGAGGAACACATCACACAAAAGAAAGAACGGCATCTGAAAGAAACCATACTATAAGAACAAAGGCATGCCACACAAAAACCTGTACATGAACAGTCATGGCAGCATGATTTATAATAGGCAAAAGGTAGAAACAACTCTAATGTTCATTAATTGATGAATTAATAGCAAAATGTGTAATAGCCATGTGATGAAATATTATATGGCCATAAGAAGAATAAAGTATTGATACATCCTCCAACATGGATAAATCTTTAAAAGATTATGTTAAATGAAAGAAGCCAGTCACATAATATCACATTTTATATTATTCTATTTATATAAAATGTCTGGAATAGGCAAATTATCTGTATAGATAAAAAGATTAGTGGTTGCTTAGAAATAGGGGTTGGGGAGATAGGGGAGCAATACCCTAAAGGTATATTATTTGTTGTTTTTTTTAGATTTATTTTTTAGTTGTGGATGGACACAATATATTTATTTTTTTAAATGAGATGCTGAGGATCAGACCATATGCCTCACACATGCTAGGTGAACACTCTACCACTGAGCCACAAACCCAGCCCTATTATTTGTTTTTGAAGTGATAAAAAAATATTCTAAAGTATTTCATGATGGTTGCATTTATCTGTGGACATACTAAAAACCGCTACTAGTACATGTTAAATAGATAAATTATATGGTATATCAATTATATGTATCAATAAATCTGTTTCAAAAATAAGCGTAAGCAATATTATCTAAAATAGGTTCATTTAAACAAACAAAAGATGCAGAAAATTTGATAATAAAGGTGTATGAGCAACTATTTCACCAAAAAAGTCACATTTTCTGTAGATGCTTATTGTAGAAACGAATTTAATAACATGACTTCACATGATATTATATGTGAAGATGTGACTTCAATAGAAAAAGTTGGAGAAGATTATGCATTAGTTAAGGTCCAACCAGGAAAGCAGAAATCATACTGAGTACTTTAACAGAGAGCATTTAACACAAGAAACTGGTTAAATGGGCATTCAAGAACTGACAAAACAAAAAGGGTCAGTGAAGAGTTGATAACTGCAGTAAGAGCTACCACTCCTAGAAAAACAAAGTGCAGGAGCTGGGGAGACAAAGGAAAGAGGTGGATGGTATCCAAATTTATAAACTTGGAGGAGGAGCCCCATGCAGCTGGGACATATACTGCCAAAGAATGGGTGATTTTGTTGCTCCTGATTGCTCAGGAGTTTAGAAAATCAGCTCATGGAATTTGGTCCTAGACTCTCAGGAGGGGTACTTCTCAGCTGCTGCTCAGCCTTCTGAGAGGGTACCATGAACTAGTTCTAGGAGTGTGCAAAAAAGTTAGACATGGTACCCAGCTACTGCAATGGGAGTGATGTGCTGTTTGGAGGTCATTCTGAGACCTTTTCCCTGCCTTCAATGTCTCTACGGCTGTCCACTGACAAGGAGCTAGCTGGTAAAGTGTAGTTTGCAGAATCCCAGCTTTAACATTGCCAAGTGTGGAGCTGAGACACAACAGAATAATAATCAGTACAAATGACTTGACAAAACCTCAGAATGAGATGAAAAGGATGACTACAGGACTAGGATAACACTGAAATCAAAACATTACTATGAGTTTGCACCACTGCATAATTTGGCAATGAATCATTATTAATTCACAAACTGAATTAATAACATGGAGAGAAGATTGATTTAATCATTGTAATCTCAGAAGAAAAAAGCAAAGATACTAAAGCAATTAGATGATGATCTATGTGGAGGATGAATATATTTCAAATAAGAAGAACTGTCATCCCTGACGTAGACAATCTATAAAAGATCAAAGAAAATAATATTTGGAAATATTTCATTGGAAAATTTCTCTAAAATGATGTTATTTTTTTCAAATATAAGGGTTATATTGTAACACCAGGAAAATCTGTTAGAGAATGATGAATATTGAGACACATTGTGGTTAAGTAGGGGAAAAAAACCTTACGTAGGTTAAAATCAAACTAGCCTCAACATTTTCATAAGTGGAACAAGGCAGAGCTGAAACACCTTCAATAGATGAATGGATAAAAAAAATGTGGCATCTATACACAATGGAGTACTATGCAGCAATAAAAAATGACAAAATCATAGAATTTTCAGGGAAATGGTTGGTACTAGAGCAGATTATGCTTAGTGAAGCTAGCCAAACCCTAAAAAACAAATACCAAATGTCTTCTTTGATATAATGAGAGCAACTAAGAACAGAGCAGTGAGGAAGAGTAGGAAGAAAAAATTAACATTAAACAGAGACTTGAGATGGGAGGGAAAGGGAGAGAAAAGGGAAATTGCATGGAAATGAAGGGAGACCCTCATTGCTAAACAAAATTACACATAAGAGGTTGTGAGGGGAATGGGAAAATAAACAAAGAGAGAAATGAATTACAGTAGATGGGATAGAGAGAGAAGTTGGGAGGGGAGGGGAGGGGGGATAGTAGGGGATAGGAAAGGTAGCAGAATACAACAATTACTATTAGGGCATTATGTAAAATTGTGGATGTGTAACCGACGTGATTCTGCTATCTGCATTTGGGGTAAAATTGGGGGTTCATAACCCATGTCAATCTAATGTATGAAATATCATATGTCAAGAGCTTTGTAATGTTATGAACAACCAATAAAAAAAAAAATTTCATAAGAGCAGTGTTGAAGTTCTGAGGATAATTTTTTTAAAGCAAGACCAAATAATATTTATTATTTCAATAAAACAGGAAGGCATTTTCAAACATGAAATAAGTTAGTGAGTATGAGATTGTCATGAAAAATTGCAAATGGACAATTTTTTTTTTTTTTGTAGTTCTTCCATCAAACAGTAGTCTGTTTCTTTATTTTTTGAATCAGGGCTGGATTTATGTTTGTTTTAACCAATAAGCTGTAGCAAAAGGTGTGGAAAACCATTCTCACACGTGATTGGGCACCTCCCTGACTGGGTGTGAGGCGTTCTGGCTAAACTGTGTCAGAACTAATCCCTACCCTTTCTAGGTTCGAGAGCCCATCCGTGTGGGGTGTGACTGACCATTGACCCTGAGACCAATCACTGACCCTGACCTTGGAATGCTGTCCCCCTCGACCTTCATTGGATGGAATTTTTCCCTGAATTTCTTGTTCCCCAATAAAAGGCCATCCTCTGACGTTCTCTCTCTCTCTCTCTCTCTCTCTCTCTCTCTCTCTCTCTCTCTCTCTCTCTCTCTCTCTCTCCTGTGTAACCTCGCTGCCCCACCAGGTGGCTCGAGGCAGGAGCCAGAGGGAGAACCGTCTCAGACCTGGTCAAAGAAAAAGGTAATTTGAGTTTATGTGTGTTTATTTTGATCTCACTGGTTAACTTCTATGCTTAGAACCTCTAGTATGAAGCTAGCGTTCTGGGCGCGGCAAAAAGGGACACTGTATGAATTCCAAGCCTAGGTCTTACAACTTCTATTCTCACTTTCTGCTCCCATGTAAACAAGCCTAAACTGGTCTGCTGGTGTGGGTGGTGGGGATGTGTAAGGCACCTTCACTGATAGTTAGACCTCAACCATCCAGCCCAGCCAAGCCACTAGCCAATGGCAACTGTGTAAATGAGCAAGGAGAGATCCACAGAACTTCCCAGTTGAATTCAGCCCAATTCACCAAGCCACAGAATTGTGATCTAATAAATGATTGTTGAGGTAAAGGCTAACTAATATGTAATAAAATCCATATAACCAAATCAAAATGAAGTAAGAAATAAAGAACCAGTAAAGAGCAAATACAGTAAATACTGAAATTCAAGAAATGATGGATAAAATTAAAAATAAATATATAAAGCCTGACAGAGTAAAAAAAAATCATATAAGGAAAACTTAGAAGTCTGATAAAGAGGTAGCAAACAGTGAGAGTGTTAATTATCTTCAGTAGCAGGGAACTCAGTACTAGCCAATGTTGAAACATATAGTTTGAAGGTATTCTGTCCTACTAATGATTTTTATAATTTTGTTTAATCGTTGAAAAGTCTTCTATGAATCACTTTTTCCTGTGAAGTAACATGCATCTGAGCAGTTTCTCCAATATTTTTTTTTTGCTCAATTCGAGTAAAAATAAATTTGACACTGTATTTTTAAAATAGTATTTGCAGAAGGAGCCTATGAATACTAATGTCACCTCATGTATCTTTTTTTCCATCCTTCTATCTGTATTTGTATAATAACATTATTCACCAAACATGGACAATTTAATTTCTGTGATAGTAAAATCGAGATAATTTGAACTTTTCTGTATTTCTGGAACTTTTTATATAGGGTTTATATTATTTTTATAAAGATAACAGTTGTAAAATGAGTTTATAAGAAGTTTCACAAACTGTCTCAGTGGGAAGGAGGCATTTGCTTCAGGAATATTCAAATGGCATTATGCTCTTGGATGTGATGTGTCTAAATTGCTGGTTCTCAATTATGGCTACACATTATAACCACTGAAGAGCTTTTTAAAAATCCCAATGTCTAGGCTTCAGCCCAGACCCATTAAACAAAAATCTCAGCGGGTTGGGCCTGGGAATTGATAGGTCTTAAATGTTCCCCAGGTGATTTAGATGTGCAACTCTGGCTGAGAATAACTTGACTCAACAGGCCACAGAGACACATTCCCAAAGTGTAAGGCTTATGACTGGAAAGCCAGAATACTCCATTCTGTCGCTCCTCCACCCCAAAGGAGGATCTGCATCAGGACCAGTTAGTGGTAAGGAAGAAAGAGAGAACAAATAACTACTTAGGTTACTAGTAGTCTCTGCCTCAGCCACAACCTGATTTCTCTTGCATAGATGCCTGTCAGCAGGAACTGAGGCAACATGTGTTCATGTTTACATCCAGGAGAGAGAGAAAGATGGGCTTTCTTTCCCCAGAGGCTCCAAGTTGGCACCTCTTTGTGCCTCAGTGATTCAAAATGGATATGGCACACCCATTACAGAACTGATTTCTAGCAAGCGTGAGGGGACTATTGTAATTGGCTTACTAAAGCTTCTCAAACTTTATTATGTATAGGTATTGCCTAGGAATCTTGTTAAAATGCAGATTCTGATTCAGTGAGTCTGGCAAGGGGCCAAGATTCCCATTTCTAACAAGCTCCCAGGTGATTAGAATGGCTGTTGAGGTGTCAATTACAATGTCCACCTTAACTACCAAGCACACAGGATATTAATATTAGCCGAGGAGTGCATTCTTTCTTTGTAGGTAAATTTAAAGAGAAGCCAATTATAATCAGAAGTGCTTAATGAGCATGGCAGATTGCAAAGCATATGTGAAGGCACAGAAGCAAAAAACTGCTTGCAGAGGGAATCATGAGCTACAGAGATAGGGACAAGCAGAGTCAGATCAATAAAGGGCTGGGCTTTAATCTGTGTCCTACAGAACACAAAACCATGAGATTCTCTGAAAAGGAGTCTTCTAGGGTCAAATTTGGTTGGGAAGTTGCATACTATGTCCCTCACTTGGATATTTAGAAGGCCTATTTTGATTTTAAAGGTGCTAAGAGTCTACCTGCGGTAAAGAAACCTTTTCTCAAATAGACAATACTTCATTGGCAGAACAGGCTATTATCAAATTTCAGTGCAAAATGAAAATGAAGGGCTGCTTTTCCAAAAACCATTAAGACTTTTTGGATGTGACAAGAGCATTAAATCAATTATAGAAGGAACCCTTCTAATTGAGGCCTTGCGCAGATACCTATAGCCAGCCTTGCTTTGGGGGATACTGGCGGCATTAAATGACAAGTACCTGCATGCTCTAAGCATCAAATAAATAATAACTGTGATGCACAGAATGGCTTTCAGCTAGAACTCTTGGTTGTAGCAGAAACCCACTTTATCAAGCTTTAGCAAAAAAGCAGAATTTGTTATAAGGATCCAGGCATGTTTTCAGATTCCAACTGCAGAGGCAGCCAATCAGGCAGAGTAACAAGTAGAAGTGAAACACTATCAGGACTCTATTATTCTCTCTCAATTCCACTCTTCTCTACAGGTTCTCTACTTATATGGTGGGGCAAATTAGTCTAGAAGATCCCAGATTCAAGTGACTTCCTAAGTGATATTGGGGTCTCTTGGTCCCAATTTCATATTCTGAGGGATAGCCCCTGATTGGTCTACGTATTTCCACCCATACTAAACAACTGTATGTAGACTCTTCTGCTTTAGCAGCCCAATGGAAAGGGAAGAAGGCAGTCAAAATGTATATGTCCCAGAACCTCCCACACTCATTTGATGACAGGACAGCTTTTTCTTTTCCATTATTGGGGATTGAACTCAGGGGTGCTCTATCATGGAGCTACACCCCTATCCCTTTTAATTTTTTCTCTTGATAGGGTCTTGCTAAGCTGCAGAAGCTGGCTTTGAATTTGTGATCCTCTGGTCTCAGTCTCCCGAGACACTGGGGTTACAGTAGTGTGCCATTGTGCCTGGTTGTGGGGCATTTCTTAAAACAACATCTATCACAATGAACAGAGCACACATGGGAAATGTTAGTGCAGATGTTAGGAGATGAAATGCTTGAAGGAGGTAGTGCCATGAAATGGATTTGCATATTTACATGGCAGTGAGCAGAACTGATTGGAGGGAGTGAGACCAAAGACAGGAAGGCTGATTACAGGCCCACTACAGAAATTCAGACCTGGGAAAGAAACTTCTATCAGTGGGAAGACTGAGGAAGACACTGTCTCTACAGAAATATTTAGCAAGTAAAAATCTGCAAGGTTCGGCAAAGTTATTTGTGTGGAGAGTGGGGGAATAAGAGGAAGAAATAAGGCAGGTTCTGAGGAGTGATTTGGGGGATGAGTAGGTGAAGATAGTGCAAGAGTTGGGCTTAAGGGATGGGTGTAACTTTAGTTCTTAATGTGTTTTGTGACAGGAAGAAATGGTTAAATGGAAACATCTAGAAGCCTGAAATTCAGGCTGGAGATGAAGACTTGAGATGATGTTATGCTTTGCATGGGTCTCCAATTTCATGTGTTAGAAACTTAATCCCCAAAGCAACAGGGTTGGGAGGGGAAGGCCTAATGAGAGGTAATCAGGTCATAAGTGACCTGTCCTCATGAAAGGATTAATGTCATTATCAAGGGAGTGTGTGTTATCTAGAGAATGGGTTGTTATAAAAGCAGTTGAGTTCCCATTCTCTCTTGGCCTTTGGTATTCTACCATAGGATGCCACAGCTCGAAGGCCCTTGTCAAATGGCAACAACTTAGTATTGGACTTCCCAGCCTTCAGAATTGTGAGAATTTTTTTTTTTCTTTACAAATTAGTCAGTCTGGCATTCTGTTAAAGCAACACAAAACAAAGACAGATGGATTTCGATGTCAGTCATTTCTTATAAAAAAATCTAAGCGGCACTAGGGGACATAACATGGAACAAAATGCACATGGCGCTTGCCCTGGTGGATCTTACAGTTGCCTGGTGAAAACTGTACATTAAGCAAGGTATTTACAAGGCCCTGGATATTTATGAAGTACAGAATGTCAGACTCGGAAACTGTGCAAACCGTAGAGAACAAGCTCCACACATGCGTGCCCATGCCCATGCCCCTGATCTCCCACACTACAGTTGTGACAAGGAGTGGACACAAGTTGGGTCCAAACCGTTAAGTAACCACTTCTCTGCAGATTCTAAGCCAGAAGGGCTACACCTCACCAGGGCAGGTTTGGAGTCTCCAACTAGCTCGTAAACTGGGAAGGAGAATGCATTCAATCTGTGGTGAATATACAGCTCAAGTAAGAACCAGTGAACAAGCTGGAGACCTCTGTTACCTTTGTACTTAAACTGGTCAAACACATGGGGCCCACAATTTGTTCAGAGCTGGATCCACTTGTTCAGGGAGCAGCCACCAGGAGAGTGACAGTTCACTTACACGGATGCAATTTTCAACCCATATGCATCTCCAACATCTGGGTGGAGGGAGAGGTAAAGGGTCAAAACTAAAGCCTTATATTAACGTCCAGCTTTTGTGGGAACCAGCATCCCCAAGGCGAAATCGCAGTACCCCCCGAGTTGGGGGCGTGAGCGCCCACACCTACGGCAGTTGGGGGAGAACAATGAACTACAGGGGAGGCAGCTGAACTACAGGGTGAGCGAATTCGGAAATCCAGGCCCCACGCGGGCAGACAGCGGAACACAGCGTTCCGAAACTCCATGCCTGCGCCGTCCGCGTGCCCCCACTGGGAGTCGTGGCTGGGCATAGGAAAGCGCAAGGAGCCAAGGCCCAGACTCAACCGCGAGCCCGCAGGTGGAGGGCGGGGGAGCGCGCGAGCGTGAAAGTGCGCACGCGCAGAGCGCCGTCGGCCCGCGCCCGGAGCGCGGGAGAAGAGACGCAGACCTCAGAGAGGAGCCGCGCCTCGGTGAGTGCTCCCCCCTCCCCTTTCTCCCGGAGTGCCTTGCGCGCGCCGGTGGGCGGGGGGGAGGGGAGGCGGCGGTGGCAGCCATGTTGTTGTGAGTCTCTGTGTCTCACCCTCGGTACTTCGGTGGTTCGGAGGAGGAGGAGGGGGAGGAGAAGGAGAAGGAGGAGGTGGGGTGGGGGGGAGGGAGGTAGGAGGAGAAAGAAGACATTGCCGCCACCGAAGGCGGAGGAGGGGGAGGACGGCCAAGAGCGACGCCGCCGGTGCCCAACGGTCGGTGTTCCCGGCTGAGGCAGCGCGGCCGCAGCAGCCCTGTAAGTCAGCCCGCGCGTGCTTCCTCGCTCGTCCTTCGGCGCCGCGGGGGCTGGCTCCGGGCTTTGTGTGGCGGCCTCGGCGGGAGCAGACCGCCGGCGGGAGGGCGGACGGGGCCTGCGGGCGCCGGTGCCGACGGCGGCCTGGGCCCGCTCGCACAATGCAGGGGGAGGGGATCCGGAAGGGGGTGTGCGCGGCGCGGCCCTCCCGCCGCCTCCCCCGCGCCTCCGCCGGCCGGGCCCCGGGCCGCCGCCGCCCGCCCCGGCGCTCGGCGCTCGGAGAGTGGGGGGAGGCTGGGTGGATCGCGAGCAGCGTGCGAGGTGGAAGTGAAGAGGAAGAAGTGGGTTCGTGAAAACAAGTGTGGGGATCCTCGAGGGCCCCGCCGTCCAGGAGGAGCTTGGGGCAGACCGATGTGGGTATGAAAGAAACAGTGACTCGGGTTCGTGTTGTTTAGGTGCCACTCGTAAGGAATGTTCTGTTTTGTTCGAGGAACAGATTTCCATACTCAGAAAAATATGTAAATCAAAACCTAAGGCAAGGTAAGCGGCTTCAGGTACTTGAGCAGTAGTTTTGTGTCTGAATGGGGTCAAATTTGGGGGAAATCCATTGTGAAAAGTTATGGCCACACACGTGCAGGTTGGTGTTACTTCTGAGAACACAGCGGGAGAAAACCCACTTTTCTTAGCTTTACGTTCTAATGTTTAAACTTTTGGGGGAAGGGCATGAATCGCCGACATGTTAGATGCAATAAGACAAATCACCTCGAGACTTGGTACTTTGAGCTTTATTACTTAAGAAAACTAGTGGCGGAATTTTTTTGATTAAAAAACTTTAAGGAAAACGCTAAAGAGAAATATAATACCAGTAAAGATATTGTATGTCAAGAAAGCAATTTTAATAAAGGGAGCTACCCTTAGAATTTTCAGGGCTTGTTCCTTGCTTAGGTTTGTGTTGCATAGGTGACTCTTCACCATGTGACCAGGAGTGTTAGTGTATGGTTGAAGAAATTCTGGCCAGGAATCCTGTTAAAAATAGAATGATGAATATTTTTAATTGGTTAGTAAGTTTTTGTTTTTATTCACTTAGTATCCATTCTGCTTTTTAAAACTATTTACTTCATGAGTAAATAAAATAATTGATGGTATTTCCCTCATGTCAAGACTGTCTTTCAAATTCCAATATTTGATGAAGTTGAGTTGTGTAGATCTATCCAGTTTTGTTTTTGGTTTGGTATTTTTGAGGGCAGTTATTTAATACACCAAAAAAGTTACACTAAAATTAAAGTTATATATCAGAAACCTTCAGACTAAGTTCAGGTTTTTTTCCTTCTAAGTTTTCTTATTATTGGGTTCCTGAATAAGTCTAGCTATTTTTACCTTCCAGGTAAATTTGCCATTAACAAATTTAAATCCCCTAACAATTTTAGTGGTTTAGTTTTAACATAGTCTCCTTAATTTGTCTAGAGTTCACAATTCCCTTAAATGTTTCAATGTTCAGTGAGATTTCAAAGTAACTTTTTAAAGAATCCAAAAATTAAATACATTTAAATTGATTTTTA
This sequence comes from Spermophilus citellus, assembly GCF_964194105.1. Classification (NCBI taxonomy): domain Eukaryota; kingdom Metazoa; phylum Chordata; class Mammalia; order Rodentia; family Sciuridae; genus Spermophilus; species Spermophilus citellus. The sequence continues at coordinate 101,396,725 of NC_138193.1, forward strand.
CAAGGCTAAATTTTCTTAGGCATTACAAATGTATATAATTCAGTCAACACAGATATTGATATTTGAATTTTGTTTTTCTTAAATTTTCCAAACTTGTTTACAAATCTTTCTGATGGTTAAAGATAATTTATCTCCCTGAATATGCACTTATCCAAGTTAGCAAAAGTATTTATGAGCAGAAATTTGGGCCAGGTGGTGACATTCAGAGCCAATCTTTGTGATCAGACAGCCAGCCTCCTTTATGCTTTCCTGGTGCTGGAAATAGAAGGAACCCAGGGCCTTGCACATGCTGGGCCAGAGCTCTGCCACTGAGCTACATCCCAACTCTGCCTCCTTTTTAAAATTAAGAAGTCACTAACAAAGTCTTCATAATTTTAAGTGGAGGTTGGTTCCTATCTGCTGAACTCAGGTTTATGTATTTTGTGGTTTAAAGATTTTGTTGAATTTCGAGGATATGAAAATATTCTGTATTTTTTCATATTAAAATTAATGAGTACAACTAAGTTAAACAGAATTTTTTTAAAAAAAAATAATAAACTACAGTATCTGAATATTCAAATCTCACATGGCTTTGTTTGACTTGAATTCACAGCTTGAGGCCATTTTGCTAACAGGTGTGATTAAGATAAAAATTGTACTTCTATCTGGGCAAATTGATTTGTGACCTATTAAATAGGTTTCTTGCTGTTTATAAAAAGGCATAACAAGTCTGACTTGCCTCCTATTATCCTTCCTTCTCATTCTTCCATTTGGTGAATTTTTAAGAGGGAACTGATCCAGTATGACTGAGGCCCTTCCTCCCTTTCTTTTTGGGAGCCTGCCCCTGCAGAAAACTTTGTTTTGCCTCTTCCTGTATCCACAAGGGATAGACTCCCTTTTTTGTAGAGGAGAGTACAGTAGTTGTCCAGTGCTACTCATGACTGGATTAGAATAATTAGGGGACATGATGTTAGGAAACCCACTTGACGCATACCTAATTTAAGCCTTCCATTGTGGCTCTATCTGGAGTAAAGGAGATGCTTGCATTACCCTCAGTCTTTTTGTCTTTTACTCAGTTCTGAATTCTGGTTTGGTAGGAAAAAAGTTTCCTCAAATCCTATTATTCAGAAGCTAATATTTTAATAGTGATTTTTATCTCTGACAGTATATAGACAGAAAACAGTTTTCATTAAAAACTTTGTGCTTTGTGTGTTGAAAAGTGCATTTATGGAGAGAGATTTTTCAAGCTTTTACAGTAAATGAAGTACTACATTTATACAGGAAGGTGTATGATAAATGAATTTTCTTAAGAGTTTTAGATAGCATTATGTTTAGAGACACAGTTAGTTTTTAAGTGATTTCCCCCCCCTTCTAATAAGTCAAAAGATCAAACTTCTTTATAAGTGAAAAATTAACATTTGGCATAATTAACAAGTATCACCTAGAGAGTGATTTTAATTCTTAGTGGAATTGTAGATAACATTTGTCTTTCATTGACCTTTTTTTTTTTTTAATGGAAAGTTTTGTTTGATTCTTGGCGGATTAATTTTTATATTTTGCTGTGTTTTAAAGAATTTAAAATGATTGGTCATTCAAGCATGTTGGCAAGAGGATTGTTTTCACTTTGCATATTTAGCTACTGTAATCCTACTGATTTTCAGGTTACATATCTCTGGTTTTCACTTAAATTCGTTATTCTATCACTTGTGGAAGGACATAAGATGTGAGTACTAAAAAACATCCACATATGCACACATTATATCTCCAAAAAAAGAAAGTAATATGAAATGATAAAGGAAAAGAGGAATAGTTGACAAGTCAATGTTTTGATTTAATGCAAATAAGATGGGTAGAGAAAATCATTATCTATCTACTTGACAGAATATATATTTGAAACATGGTAGCCTTAAAAAAAGAGTTGGTGGGCTTGGCTATACAATGGTACTAAAAACTATCTAGTTAATAATATCTAGGAAAATAGAATGTTAACACTCAACATCTACAATGTGTAGTGGAATGGGAAAGAAAGGAAGGGTTGTGTGTGAGTATATATATATATTCATTCCTGAAAATACCAATAAATATGTAGAGGACTTGGTTTGAGAATAGATCTTTGTGATTTCTATTTTAGTGGTAGATATTTGAAGAATACGAATTCTAGTTTTTAATCTGATTCTTGATTTTAGGCATTGTTTCGAAAGACTTATTAGGGATCAATGAGATTGTTTTAACTATGCACAATTTTTTTATCCATTTAGATGTTAAAGAAAGTAAAAGACCTTTACCAGGCAGTCAAATGAGGCAAATTGTAGGTAGAGAAAATATGGTCTGTTTTGGATTTTGTTAACCACCAGAGAAACTATATACAGAAAAGGAGATAACTTGAATATCTTCATAGTATTTTACCAGAACTGTCTGTGTAATTAAATGCAAAGCATTTAAGCTTTCTGTAATAAAACTCAGAAAAATCTTTAACACCAATTCAACATGAACCAGTTTAGTTTTGACATTACGAGAGGAATGATGGCTCCAGGTTTTACCTGTTTCTTTTTCTTTTTCTTCTTCTTTTTTTTGTACCAGGGATTGAACCCAGGGGCACTTATCCACAAATCCACGTTCCTAGGCTGCCCTCCCACCCGACCCTTGTTTTTAAATTTTGAGACAGGCCTTTCCTTCCTAGGTTGCTTTAGGACCTTGCTAAGTTACTAAGGCTGGCCTCAGCCTCCCAAGTTACTGGGATTATAGGTGTGGGCCTCCATGCCCTGTTCTTTTAATTTCTAAATTACATGATTTTTACATCAGCAAAAATAGAAGTACTCTAGGCTCTCACTAAAGATACATGGCCATTTTTAAAATTATAATTCTTACCGAGGAAATATTCATGGAGTATTGTTTGAAGAGCATTCAGTATATTTGTTAGTCTGAATATTGTTAAGTTGTATCTCTTCATCAGGATGGACTACCGATACCTGCACACATATTTAAGGTTGCAGGCCTATCTTGTGCCAAATTGTCCTTGGGTTTTGGTGATAATATGGTCCTTGACCTTGAGGAATTCACAGTAAAGTGTAGAGAAAGAATTAAACTTTTAATTATAGTGCAGTACACTATCAATATATCTACACATTATATCTCCAAATAAAAAAAATAATATAAAATGTGAAAGGAAAAGAGGAATAGGTGACAAGTCAGTGTTTTGATTTAATGTAAATAAAGACGGGGGTAAAGAAAATCATTATCATCTACTTGATAGAATATATGTTTGAAACACAGTAGCCTTGAAAAAATTTACCATGGAGGTGATGTTACAAAGGTGCTGTTCTCTCTTTTTTTTTTTTTTTTTTTAAAGAGAGAATTTCTTTTTTAATATTTATTTTTTAGTTCTTGGCAGACACAACATCTTTGTTTTGTATGTGGTGCTGAGGATCGAACCCTGGCCAAATGCATGCGAGGCTAGCGCGCTACCGCTTGAGCCACATCTCCAGCCCCAAAGGTGCTGTTCTTACCTTGGTAGAGAATGCTGGATCAGGAAAAGCTTTTGATAAGGGGTAAAGCTGAATCTTAAAAAATAAGTATAGAGAAGTTACTTTAGCCAAAAGATGAATGAAATGGTATTCAACCAGAGAGACTAAAATAAAAGTGATCTTGATGGGGGAAATTGACAAGAGTTTAAAGTACAGATATATAAGTAGAATTGTCAAAAGGTATAGAGTGATAGGAGCCCATCAGAATGAAGGGCTTCATTTAATATGAACAGTCCTGAAGACTTTGGAAATCAGGATTTAATTTAGGAAGATTTAGATCATATTCTCTTTTAATTCATTACATAATTAACTATGGAATTTCTAGATTATGTTGGGAATTAGGTATATAACTTTCTGGAGGGACTAAGAATAGTTAGATTATGAAACCTTGTATCTGTTATGGGTATGTTGTTGAAAGTATTTTCTATTTACAGCTGTATTTTATAATATCCCATATAAAAATTTTGTTTTAGTGCTTAATGCTAGGAATAAATTTGCCTTTAGGGAATTGGTCTCATTTCTTTTTGTGGATGAGGTTGTATATAACAGTGTTTTTTTCTTCTTTTGTCTTGGATCATCAGAAGTGAGATAGTAAATTTAGAGTTTATGTACTACTTTTGTTGTTCAGTATCTGCTTTGTGCCAGATGAGGTGATGCACTCCTGTAATTCCAGCAGTTCAGGAAGGTGAGGCAGAGGATCACAAGTTCAAAACTAGCCTCAGCAACAGTATCTGCTTTGTTATTTTAAACAAGAATTTAGTTTTTATTTTATTGTGTGTATTTCTTATGAGGTAAGTTGTTGACATTTTTCCATTTAAATGAATAGAGAGTAAATTTTACTTAAATTATACTGAAGAGTCTACCACAGAAACTTTAAAAAATATATATGAATATGTAGTTTGCTACTTAATCTTGAAAGTAACCTAGATTCATTTGGTTTCTTTTTCAGCCAGTCTGTCTAGTTGTTGTTTGTTTGTTTGTTTTTTTGTGGTACTGGGAATTGAACCCAGGACCTTGCATGCACTAGACAAATGCTTTACCACCAAGCTATATCCTCGGTCCTTTTTGTTATCTAAGCAACAACTTTCCCTTTTTTAAACTTAAGTGAGTTTAGAAAATTGGTTTGATTTATTGGGAAACAAAGGATTGCAAACTTGGGTTGGGGTTGTGGCTCAGTGGCCCGGTGAGGCACTGGATTTGATCCTCAGCACCACATTAAAAAATAAATAAATAAAAAAATATATATTTTGTCCATGTGTAACTAAAAAAAAATTTAAAAATGATCACAAGCTCAAGATTTAGTCTTTGAATACGTGAGGAACTTTAAAAATAAAAATTTGTGCTCAGTGCAGTGGCTCATGCCTGTGATTCTAGCTATTCTTGGCAAGAGAATTCCAACTTTGAGGCCAGCAAGGTCAATTTAGCAAGACCCTGTCTCAGAATAAAAAGGGGTGGGCATATAGCTCAGTGGCAGAGCACTTGCCTAGCATGTGTGAGGCCCTGTGTTCATTCTCTAGTATTGTTTAAAAAAACAAAAACATTAATTTATATTTATCAAAAAGGTTCTTCTTAATTCAAAGATTTGTATAACTTGTATATTCTTAGACTATTCATAAGTCATAGTAAACATTTTAAAGCCTTTAGCTGTCACAAGTTAGGAATTTTATAGACAAAAATTGAATCACTGTTCTACCTAGCCTACACGAGAAAGTCGAAATACTTAATATAGGTCACATTCATTTTTCTGTAAGTTGTTTTGGGAATACTACTTAAGTTCTTTTTTTGTGTTGATATTTACATAAAGAGTTAGGATCATACTGGGTTAAAGTTAAAACAGTTTTAATTGGAGGCCTTCTTAGAACCTTTACTGTGATACTAACAGTGACTGGGAGGTTGAGCATGTGCTCAGCTTGCCAGAGAGTTGGGGATTCAGGGAAACAGCATATTCTAAAGGTATTGGACAGGGAACTGATTTTTTTTTTATTGGTTCTCAAAAACATTACAATGAACTTGACATATCATATATCATACATTTGGTTCAAATAGGGCATGAATTCTTATTTTTACCACATGTACAGATTGCAGAAAAATTAGTTGGTGTTGGTCCCAGGACATACATCTGTAATCCCAGCTGCTTGGGAGCTGAGGCAGAAGGAACTCAAGTTCAAAGCCAGCCTCAGCAACTTGTATTGTCTTGAAAAAATTTAAAAGGGCTGGAGTTGGGGTTCATTGGTTAAGTGCCCCTGGTCAATTCCCTGGTACCAAAAAAAACAAAAAACAACCAAAACAGAGTTAGTGAATAAAGACCATGCTTTGAAAAATTCTAAAGAGAGCATCCTTTTAAAAATGTATTAAAGTGCTGGAGGTTTATTTAGCTCAGTGTAGAGCATTTACCTAGCACAGAACTATCCTAGGTTTGATCCTTAGCATTGCCCGAGGGTGGGGGGTGGAGTGTGCTGCTTTAAGTGGTTTTTATTTTTTTTCCATTTATCTCTGACCATCCATTCAAACAGCCTAATTAACATCGCTTAAGTTATTTTTCTGTTTCTGTGTTTTAATTGATAATATGTAACAGTTGCAAATTACTAGATAGCCAAATGTTAAGCATTCAGCCTGGTACTAATAGGAACTAAAAATAGCACAATATTTCTACTATCACTCTTAGGTGATAAAGCTCAGAAACTAGTGCATTTAAGCTATGGTGGATATAGGACCTTTTTCAAAAAAAAAAAAAAAAGAAGTTTTTTTTTTCCTAACATCAATGAGCCTTACAACACGAGAAATACAAAGACAGACCCAGCAGTCTTCTCCTTTACTAAAGTTGAATTATGTATTTATTCATATTTCCCACAAGAGTCATATATTGTCCCCCTCCCTTTCCTGAATAAAAATGGGGTTCTATATATATCAACCAGCATGGTATTTTTACTTAACACCATGGACTTTTAAAATATTAGTACATATAACTTTTTTTTTTTTTTAAACCAGGGATTGAACCCAGGGGCACTTAACCACTGAGCCACATCCACAGCTCCTTCCCTCCATCCAACCGCGCCCCTTTAAAAATATTTTATTTAGGGATGGCGTCTCACTAAGTTCTGAGGCTGACTTTGAACTTGTGATCCTTCTGCCTCAGCCTCCCTCCCAAGCCCTGAGATTACTGGCCTGTGCCAGGGCACCTGGCTGAGTATTTGTACATATAACTTTAGTAATAACTTTTAGTGCATGACCTTTTATTGTTTTAAAATCATTTTCCTGATGTTGAGTTTAGTTTTTTAAACCATATAAGCTGTGGTGTAGTAAATATTCTTATAATAGTCTATTTTGTTATTTTGACACTGCTGTTTGTGTGAGGTAAACTCCCAGAAGAGAATCTTTCGGGTCAAAAGATTTTATATTGATTTTTAACAAACAAAAAATGTCCACCTGTTGTGGTCAGTCATTAATACTTTAGGAAGCAATGTATTACTTCTCTTGGTCTTTGGTAACCCTGTGAGGGAGGTTTTTCTGATTGCAAATCTGGAAATATGATCAGAGGGTTTAAGTAATCCTAGTTCATTCTGCCAGAGACAGCCTTGGAACTATAATCCAGATCTTTTGATGCTGGTTTCTTTTATACCATGAGGAAAATTACCAACCTTTTTTTTTTTTTTTAGTTGAAAAACTGCAACGTTGTGTATATTTTCCTTAGCCATGTAATGATATGTAAGGGTTACATCCCTTAGTCACTCCGGCAGATTAAAAAAATTTCTGTGCCTGCGTATCTCCCCACCCAGAGTAATTTATACATGTGCCTTGGGCAGGTGGGATTTCAGCATCTGTAGGGGTTTTTGTTTTGTTTTGTTTTGTTTTTTGGTACCAGGAATTGAGCTCATGGGCATTCAACCATTGAGCCCCATTCCCAGCCCTATTTTGTATTTTGGTTGGAGACAGGGTCTCACTGAGTTGCATAGCACCTCTCCATTGCTGAGGGTTGCTTTGAACTCAAGATCCTCCTGTCTCAGCCTCCCGAGCTGCTGGAATTACAGGCATGCATATACCACCGCACCTGGCATCTCTGGTTTTTAAAAGCCTAGCAATCTAGATTCTGATGTAATGTGAGGGTTTGAGAACGAGTGATCTTAAAATTGTAGTGTTTATAATTCTTGAAGGGCACATGAAAAGTTTCAAAATGTCTGCATTTGGCTTTCTGGGAATCAATTACAGGTCTTCATCTTGTGTACTAAGAAAGCCGTAATTTTGATCCATCCCAAATTTACTGTGGTATATTTGACCCCAGATGCTTAAACTTTCTATATACCAAAGGTTACCTTTCTTTAGTTATTAATCCTGTCTTATGTGCATTGCTGTGAGAAGTGAAACAGAACAGCAGAACCGGGAGTATTTTGGCCTCCATTGGTATCTTCCAAATTCACATCAGTGATAGTCATAGGTACTAGGAGTAATGACAACATTTTTAAAATTTGCCTTTTCCTGGTGTGTCTTCAAAGAACAATACCAAAATATTTTCAGAAGTATATGAATCACATATATAATGGCATACTGTCAAATATATTTGAGTTTAAATATATGATTCATTTGATTCCGTTTTTTCAGTTTGAGGAGTGTAACAAAAGACGAAGGCAGAATTAATTAGAATGTAACTATTCCTTAAAATTAGGTGATGGGAGAATACTTAGATCTACAGTGCGGTTTTTGCTTTGTTAAAACCAAATTGTCATGAAGGTATGGCTAGAGATATTTATGATATAATAGGTACTAAGTATACATGTAAATTCTTTTATATTGCCTCTAAAACTGCTGGAAACTTACAAATGAAACTAAATGAGAATATTTTTAAGTGATTATTTATTGAAGAGAGATTTTTTCTGTCCTTTATAAGTCATGATACATGGTATGTACGGCAGTATTTATGTTAGGAAAAATATAGTCTTGTTTGCATATGGTAGTAACATACATATTCTTTTGAGAGAAACTTGTTTTTAGTGTTCAGATGTAGCATTTTACTAACTACCCTATGAGGTCGTTGATTTTCAAGTTAACATTGAAGTGGAAACTGTAAATGTGTTTGGTATATATTTTAAATGTTTTCAAGAACACAAGTAGTCTGGGGGAAATAGGCTAAGATTAAAACACAGTAAAATGTAACAATCATGTATTAATTCCCAGATGTGACCTCTGTTAATCTTTAAACATCACTGTGATTATTTTTTATGTGTGTACATATGTACGTACAGTATCCTGTTTTTAGATACGTGTTTTGTTTTTTTTTAATTTGGTGGTACTGTGGATTGAATCCAGGACCTCATCCATGATAGACAAGCAGTCTACTACTGCGCTACATCGCTAGCCTTTTTAAATTTTATTTTTTAGACACAGTCTTAATAAATTGCTCAGGCTAACCTTAAACTTGGGATCCTCCTTCCTATAGCTGAGATTACACACTTAGGCCATCAAGCTCAGCTTCCTGAAATATTTTATCATTTTTTCCTCCATCCTAATAATAATAATACTCTCAGTATCCTCCTTTTTGCCTCCTCATAACTATTTGAGCCAGACTTTGAGGAATTTGTGGGATTTGCATATAAAGAGATAAATAATAAAGAGCCATCCAGGTGGTTGGTACGGTGTAAATTAAAGGGAAATAGGGAGAAAGTTCTTACCACCTGTGGCAGTTTGTGCTTGGTATGGGAAAGAGCATGAGCCTTTTGGAGTCTTGATAATATTGAATCCTTTGCCATGTTAGTAGCTTTGTCTGTTAGGGTAGGAAAATAACCACAATTTCTGTATTTGTAGAGTAGGAATACAATACCTACTTTGCTGCATAGTATGAGAATTAGGTAATAAAGTATTTGGTGTGATCTCTTGGCTTAATATTGAGTGAACCATATATTTTGTTTTTTGAGGGGGAAGTTGCCTGATACAAATTCATCAAAAAAAAAAAAAGTCGGTACTTATTTGGAAATCAGTTTGTAGGGGAAAATTTCACATACTAGTCAGAAATATGACTGAGGAAGAAATAAGTGAAATTAAGTTCTTAGAACAGCTTGGACCCTGAGCCAGTTAACCTGGAGGAGAGTAGTCTCCTCTGAAAGCTGAAGTTATCCATGCTTTGTATTTAAAATTAAAAATTAAAAAAGTGGATATTGTCTGAATTATGTACCTATTCTTCAAGGCCCAGCGTAAATACTTCATTCACATATTCTTCATAATACTTCTGCCACATGTGGTTTTCTTTTGTTGTAGAAATTTTCAAATTTAGAAGTGGACAAAATAGAGTGAACCCCTGAATATCTATCATATTCAACATTGTGTGAAATTTTTATTTCCATTTTCAAAATTTATATTCATATTTTAAAGGAGTATGCATTTTTCCATATTAAAGGAGTATTCAAAAGCCTAAGTTTTCTTACTAATAATGAGGACTTATGAAAATACAATCCTCTGGGTTGGAAAAAGACGGTAGAAAATTGGTCGTAGAAAGAGATTTCTGATTTCTAGGAATGTGTATGTTGATGACACTGACTTTTATGCCAAATTGCATTCAAAACATAAAAGTTGACTTTTCTTTAATACAGTTGAGCTAATAATACTGTCCCCCCAACCCTGTAGTGTTTTTGGTTTGCTAGTGAAATGAGCATATATTCTGTCCCCATGGAGTACACACATAAGTAGAAAATGTAAAAACTGATGATGGGGTTCTTCCTTTATTCTCCAACTAAATGTTAGTTAACTTTGTGTTAACTAACAAAATACTCAAGATAATCAACTTAAAGGAAAGTTTTGTTTTGGCTCATGGTTTTAAAGGTTTCCGTATGATCAGTTAGCCCTGTTGCATTTGGGTATATGGCAAGGCAGTAGTACATCATGGCACGAATGTGTGGCAGAGGAAGCTGCTCACCTCATAGCAAGCCAGGAAGTTCACCTTAGAGCAGCCTAGAAGCAAAGAGAAAGGAAAAAAGGTACAGGAGTCCCTGAATACACTTCAAGGGTATGCCCCCAGGGACCTAAATTCTTCACATTAGGCTTCACCCCTTAAAGGTTTCATCACTCCCCAAAACCCCACATGGGCTAGGGAATCAGGCCTTTAACACATGGGCCTTTGGGGGAATTTTCCATGTCCAAATTGTAGCACTAAGTGACCTATTCAATGACTCTAGGAAAGTGTGATTCAGTTTTTGCCCTCAGAAAAATCTCAAATTACTAGATGTTGATAATGAGTAGAAACTTCGAATGTTAAATCATTTTTATTTTTACTTTTTGAGGCAGGGTCTTGCTAAGTTGCTGATGCTGGCCTCAAACTTGCAATCCTCCTGTTTTAGCCTCCTAAGTAGCTGGGATTATAGACATGCCCCACTACACCTGGCTCTGAATGATACATGAGGTTCTGTTATAAATACCTAAATTGGATTTGTCACGTGGATAATGAATTACTAAATAAGTTGATTTTTGTTGGCAGATTTACAAAAATATTTAACATGCTGGGAAGAAAGTTTTCTTGAGGATTTTAGTAATGGATGCCACTGATGCTCAATGGTTAGGTTTATTAAAAAATGTCCAAGGAGGTTAACTGCCAGGAATATGTCATAAGCAGCTTAAGTCACTTAGTTTACTTCTATTTTTATTCATCAGTGAGGTTTTTATGTAATTTTGTTGTTTTTGTAATTGCTGAAAAAAGTAACTGTAGGCTCTAGGAATAGAGGATCAGTTGGAAAGTAGTGCCAATGGGAAGTTGTACTTATTAGTCATTTGTTTTAGTAAATGTCTTTAGCAGTGCAAAAGATTTGAGGAAGAACATTGTTTATTGTCTTTCTATTAAAGCAAATTGTGTATTAAATATAGTCATTATCCAGATATGAGTTGGTTTCATGATCTGAATTCACATTTTTTAAAGAGCTCATTTTGAGTTTCTTTATATATTGAACATTTAGAAGGCAAGTCCCTTTGACTCCAGAGTTTAATTTCTATCTTGAGTATAACTAATTATATAAGAGCGATGAAAATATGATTAGTGGTATGTGTTTTAATACCTTTTATTGTGACTTTAAATGCTTTCACCACTTCTTAGCTTATTTATTTATTTATTTTAGTTTTTGGTGGACACACTTTATTTTTTTATGTGGTGCTGAGGATCGAACCCAGTGCCCCACGCATGCCAGGCGAGCGCGCTACCGCTTGAGCCACATCCCCAGCCCCCGGCTTATTTTTATAGTAGGCATATGGTGAAAAGTTGACAGAAAGATCAGTTTTCTCGGTGATATGATAATATTAATGCACATTCTTGGTTCTTGACAAGTTATTTGTAAACCATTTGGATTATGCTTTAGTAAGTATGCAAACCATCACAGGACCTAAACAGGTTATTTGAGGTGCTTTATTTTTCTTACATAATCAGTAATAATCTTCCAGATAAATTAGCTAATGTTTAGACTGAATTAAATGAGACATTGCCATTTCTTGTGTCAAGAAACAATCTAGAATCTCAAAAAACTCTTCAAATTTACCTCAAGATTATGCTGGGTCTTGACCATAGAAAAGTTTCTATGATGGTAAATTCTAGTTCATTAAAAGAAATAATATTGGGCTGGGGATGTGGCTCAAGCGGTATCGCGCTCGCCTGGCATGCGTGCGGCCCGGGTTCGATCCTCAGCACCACATACCAACAAAGATGTTGTGTCCGCCGAGAACTAAAAAATAAATGTTAAAAATTCCCTCTCTCACTCTCTTAAAAAAAATAAAGTGTTTCTAGCTTAAAAAAAATAAAAGTTTAAAAAAAAAAAGAAATAATATTGGTGAATTTCAAGCTTTAATGACACAAGAATAAGCTGAAGACGATTTACACTCTTAACTCCTGAATAAATTTTCTTCTAATGAATGGTTAATTCAACATTGTGTAATCAATTACTAGAAAGGTTCTATTGCTTGTTAGAAGAATTGTCTCCCTAAGATCAGTTATTCAACTTGTAAAGTCATTAAATTCATGTCCAAATTTTAACTTTGTCATTTAATGATACCAACATTTATAGCTTAAAAGACAGAAGACTGACATTTCATTAAAATTTCTTTTGAGTACCACTTAATAGCAAATGTGTGATTCCCTTCCCCTTTCAATTTTATTATTGTCAATATGGAGATTATTATAGGAGAATTGAAAAAAATGTTTTATTCTTGTCCTACTGACTTGCCCACATTTTCTTCCTCATGATTGAAATACACAGTAACACTTTGAACTGAAAAGCTAATTTTTAAGAGCTGCTGTGTAGGGAAGGCAGAGGTGTTTATTTAAAAATTTTAAAGTCATTTCCCTGTAACTACCCTGGCCATTGAAAAAATAATGAAATCACCTCCATTTAGATGAAATCTGAAATTCCCATTCATTATAAGAAAAAAAAATGGTGGGAGTATTATAAATGAAAAAGTTAAAAACCGAGCCCTGATAGTTAACTTTGGCTTGGCACTCCTGTGTGTCTGGATCACATATAGCCAGCTATCTATGATTATGCCATAGTGAGCTTTGGGTCCTGTGTGAGTCCTAATGTGCTCTCCTGTTGTAGCATTTAAAAACAAATATTTATTTTTTAAAAAAACTATTGCTCCTAAATTAATTACTCAAGAATTCATTTTAGTAATTGCTCCTCAGGAAGCTGGTGGTACTTAGGTGTAGAATAAAAGACAGTTTTGGAATTAGTGACTGAAACTCAGATTCATTGATATCTGAGGTTGCTCTAGCATCATGGTCTGACCCAGCACTTAATTTAATTTAATTTTAGCTGTTGTAGATACCAGTTTTTTTTTTTTTTTTTTTTTTTTTTTTTTTTTTTTTGGCTTTTATCCTGTTTGCATTTCCTTAAATTTCTAGTGAGCCAGCTCCCTGGGAGTTTGATCTATCTCTAAATTCCATTGGTAACTCAACCTTTAGTAACCAAGCACAGAATAGCTGTTGCTTCCATACATGGAGCCACCTAGAAATCAAAAGTTTCTCACCCCTCAACCTTTCACCTTTTCTATTTCCAAACCATGTATTTCTGTAAGCCATTGTTGTACTTGCACTTCTAACACCAAGATATAAGCTGTAGGGGAAAAACCACATTTAATTTCCCTTACTGTACTCTCACAATGCAGAACATTATCTGTGACTCCACATATTTGGGGGACATTTCCCCATACATCAAGCAATCAATTCTGCAGAGGATTCTTAAGTAGTTACCAGCTATGTGTTCTCCTGAATTTGAATGCTATATCAAATGATGGCTTCATATCCCACAGGTAATGGCTCAGTCCCATAAGAATGTCCCCCACTTCTTATACTAGTCACAAAAAGGAAGTTGTCACATATACTTCTGACCAACCAGCTATAAATCAGAGGTTTTCTTGAACTTCTCCTTTGGTTTTATCAGTTTGCTGGAACAGCTTACATAATTGTGGAAAACACTTCATTACCCAACTGTTATAAAGAATATTACCAAGGATTCAGGTGAACCAGATGGAACAGATGCATAGGGTAAGGAACCTTGAAAAATTCAGTTATCTGGAAGCCTCCAGAATTCAAGAATTTTAGTTTATTGTATAAACCTCAGTTGGGTAAGCATTAATTCATTGGCCATTGGACAGTTCAACCTTCAGCACCTCTCTCTGTTCCCCAGAAGTGGGAGTATGTAGAACTGAAAGTTCCAACCCTCTAATCACATGTTGGTCCCCTGGCTACCAGTCCCTGTCCTGGGGCCAAGGGCACCCAGCTACCACTCAGTCATCTAATTAACATACAAAAGACACTTATCCCATCATAGTTTTCCAGAGCAAAAAGCTCAAACTATATATTTCACAATCCAGTCATGCACTGCATATGGAATGACATTTTGGTCAACCACCGGCCACATATACAATGATGTCTCCATGAGAAGGGACGAATAGATATTCAGTAGATTAGACAAAGGGGAATTAAGGGAGGGGAGGGGTAGGAAAAGGAAAGACAGTGGAATTAATCCAAAATAATTTTTCTTTGTACATAATGAACACACAATAGTGAATCTCATGGTTATGTACAGCAACAAAAACGGGGTCTTAGGCTAAGATTCCGTGCTTACATAATTATATCAAACAGAATTCTACTGCCATGTATAACTAAAAAGAACCAAGATGGGGAGAAAGGAAAAAAAAAACTCATAAGGGAGAAAAAATATTCCAAGAACATAAAATCAAAGATTAAGTATTAAAGAACTATGGGTGCTTATTGTATTTTCAAGAATTTTTGAAGTGTTTCTTCATTGGAGGGGAGAGAAAAATGTAAGTAAAAAAGTTAAGGTTCTGGGAAATAAGAAATAGAACAGGTTATATTATGAAAAATCCTGGAAGTTTAATTCTGAAGGGCAGTGATTTTTTTAACCAGCTATGATTTACCTCCCACTACACCATACCCCTAAAGCATATGGCAGAGTGCAGTGACATTTTTTTGGTTGTCGTACTTGGAGAAAAGGCGTGATTGGCACCTAGTGGGTAGAAGCTAAGGATGCTGCCAAATATCCTACTGTGCGAAGGTCAGCCCCATTGTCACCACCACAAACACAACAAAGACTCATCTCTCTGCAGTGCCAATGGTGTACCTTTGGGAAACCTTGCTGTTTAACATTTGTAATAGTATTCAGGCCTCCAGATTTTGCCAAAGATATAAGGAGGAGTCAGAATTTCAGAACAATAGATTTATGTTTTCAATTGGCCAAAGAGATTCTGTATATTTTTTCCCTAGACAAGCTATTTTAGGTATGTATGTATCTCCTATGATCCTATATGCAAAATTGTTGAGAGAAGTGAAGATGAGAGGTGTGGGGAAGTTATAACAAAGAAAAACAACAGTCACTATTTGGGAATTAGTCTAGAAGAAAGCATTCTTACCATAGGAGATAACAACTCTGCAAGTGTTACTGCCCCTTCCACATACCAATGGGACAAGAGGTGGAAGATTCTGGTATTGTAACTGAACCTGGGTTCTTTTACTAATCACTTTGAAAAAGGCCAGTGACTTGGTAGTTGTTGGCAAGAAAAAAGGCTTTTTCGAAAGCTAGCAAACCAAAGATGGGAAGTTATAACCAATAAAGGCCTTCTTAGGGAACTCTGGGGGCACAAAGGGCTTTGGGGGGGGGGCAATGGGCAGGAAAGCCAAGTACTGTACAGGGTCTAAGTCATCCAGGGCTTGTGTTTTCTCTTCTAGAATATCCTTGTGATAATGATCAGTTTCTGTCTCCTAGGGCAGTTCCTATAATTTTTTAGATACACATGATTGTCCTGCAAAGTTAAAGATGATATTTTTTCTTTTTAAAAATTTATATATTTTAATTAGGTATATATGATAACAGAATGCATTTTGATTCATTGTACACAATTACAGTACAACTTTTCATTTCTGGGCACACAATGTAGTGTTGCACTATATATACAGTGATTTTTTTTCTTTTTAGGGGGATATTGGGGATTGAACTCAGGGGCATTCTACCACTGAGACACATCCCCAGCCCTATTTTGTATTTTATTTATAGACAGGGTCTCACTGAGTTGCTTAGTGTCTTGCTTTTGCTGAGGCTAGCTTTGAACTCTAGAACCTCCTGTCTCAGCCTCCTGAGCTGTTGGAATTATAGGTGTGCGCCTGCATACCAACTAAAATGATTTTATTTAAGAAATAAGATTAGCTAATTCTTGGCTCATACTTTGATGTTAAAATCTGAAGACCCTTAGCTGAACTTGGTGGCTCATGCCTGTAATCATAGTGACTCAGGAGGTTGAAGGAGGAAGAATCCCAATTTTGAGGCCAGTCTCTGCAATTTACACCCTGTCTCAAAATTAAAAAATGGATTTGGGTGTGTATGTAGCTCAATAGTAGAGTGCCCTTGGGTTCAATCCCCAGTACCACAACAACAAAACTGAAGACTACCAGGTATTTTAAATTCTATAAATCTACAGAAAAGTTGCAGATAAGTAAATTTAATGATTGGTATCATTTAGTTTTTCAAAGAAATACCTAATTTTGCAGTCAATTGTTTTGGGGAGGAGGTATCGAAAGGCAACAGATTTAACCTTTCAGGCTGCTCCAGTCAGAGGTGTCATTTACAGTCATCTATGGCCAAGTTAGTGGGAGGCTAATAATATATTACTCAGCTGCATGACCTCCAAAATTAGTGGTTTTTAAAGTCAACTAAACACAAAGCTTTATTTAGATATTTCTTCACCAACAGTATTGATCATCCTAGGGTAATGTGTGTTTATGTCTTAGTTTTTAATCAAATGTTTAAAATGTTAAAAAGAGAAAGGAAAACTGAAGAAAGCATATAGGACATAAATTATTTTTGTACAGCTGTATAATGTTTTTGTTTTAAACTAAATTTTAAAGAGGAAACTTTTATTAGTTATAGTAATAAAAGTTTAATTTCTTATTGAAGAAAGGAAAGGCCATTTAGTGCAGCCCAAATTAATTTTGTTTGTAATGTCTCCAGTATTGTAAGTAATGTTTTAGGCTTCCGCATTAACTCACCACTTACCTAGCATCTTTCAGTCCACAAGCTCTCTTTGTAGTTAAGTACCTTATATAGATGCATCATTTTTTTTATCTTTGATACCATACTTTTATTATACCTTTCTTATATTTTGGTATGTCTGATACATAGATACTTACCATTGTATCACAGTCGGCTGCATTATTCAGTACACTTACATGCTGTACAGGTTTGTAGCCTAAGAGTAGGAGGCTGTACCATTTAGGTTTGTGTATTCTGTGATCTTCCCACAATGATGAGATCACTCAGCGACTTATTTTTCAGAACATATACCCATCATTAAGTGACACATGATTATCACAGTCTTTATTCTTGGAGAATATTTTCACCAGATAGAAAATTCTGACTTGCATTTTTTTCTTTTTGCACTTTAAAGTTTTGTTCTGTATGATCTAGACCCCATTGTTTCTGGTGTGAAGTTAGCTGTTGCTCAGATTATTGTTCCCTTTTATGTAATTATGTTGTTTTTCCTCTGACTGCTTTCAAGACTTTCTGTTCTCTTTGCTTTTTACAGGCATACATGTGCGATTTTTTTTCTATCCTTTTTTTTTTTTTTTTTAATTTTGCCAGGAATTCACTGAGTTTCTTGAATTTGTAAATTTACTTCTTACAAAATTTAGGGGAAATTTCTGGTCATTGTTTTTTCAGGGTTTTGTTTTGTTTTGTTTCTCTTATTCTCTTTTCTTTCTAGAATTCTAGTTACTTGTAAGTTTTATCTTTTAACCTTGTCCAAGTTCACTGACCCTTTCTTATCAACAGTCAGCTAATAAATTACAGTTACAGTACTAGTAAAAAACTATGGAGATGTTCAGGTTATCTCCTTATCTGTATATAGTTTTTCTGGTGGTTAACAAAATCAAATATAGCCCACATTTTCTCTACTATTCACTTTCTTTAACATCTGAATGGGTAAAACCAATTGTGCAAAGTTAGGGCCCACCTCCATACCCAGACCTGGCCTCAGACAAAAAAACCAAAACATTAAAAAACAAACAGAAAACTTTGGAGCTGAGGATACAGCTCTGTTGGTAGAGTGCTTGCCTTGCATGCATGAGGCCCTGGGTTTAATCCCCAGCACCACCACACACACACACACACAAAAAAAAAAAAAAAAAAAAAAGCTATAAAAAATCCTTAGTACCCATTCTTTATTTTAAGTGTAGACTATCTTCCGTTTTCTGGTTTTTAGTACTTGTTTTCCATTGCTTTCTATTGGTTTGTTTTTATTTTGTTTCTAAAATTTATAGTTAGTAGACAGTTTTGGTCTGATGCAAGCTACTTTACCATTACCAGGCAATGTAGGAAACTACATAAACTCTTTCCAAACAGTGATCCTGTTTGAGTTCATTTTCTTCTCTAATGTCTTGCTTGAAAGTGCTTGGTGAAAGCTTACTAAATAATGGAAGAATGAATGAAATGTTTACTTTGTTAGATTTGTTAAAGAGCTTTTCCAGCAAGTTCATGAGAAAAGAGTAGCTTACTTTCTATCTACATATCTACTTTGTTATTGTATGAGTTCTGATCTTTTGCCAATTTTTTGATTCTGTTCTTTCCTCTTTTTAAAAATTTTTTTGTATGTTCTAGACATAAGTCCTTTATTAGATATATAATTTGCAGATATTTTTGTTCTAGGATGTTGTCTTCTTATTTTAACAGTGTCTTTTGTAGCTAGTAGGTTTAATTTTAATGATGTCCAATGTGGTTTTTTATTTATGGACTTTGCTTTTGATATTGGTCTAAATTCATTACAAAACATAATGTCACCCAGCTTTTTCTCTTGTGTGTTTTAGAAGTTTTGTAATTTTAGGCTTTATATTTGGGCATGTGATTCATTTTGATTAATTTTTATGTTAAGGTGTAAGGTAAAAAAAAATGGTTTTGTATGTTTATATCTTACTATCCCAACACTGTATGATGAATAGAAGAAAGCTCTTTTTAATAGCTGACTTTTGAATACTTAGGTGCCAGTCAAAATTTTACGTGTTTTGTTATCTACTTCATTGTTAAAGCAAGTCAAGTCTATATGGTGGCTGCTGCTGTTGTCTTCATTAGAGGAAGTTGAGGGGAAAAAATTTAGATTACTTGTCCAGAATTGTAGAACTTCCAGGTATCAGAAATACAGTTTGAATCCAGTTCAATCTCTTATAAGCCATAATAAGGAATTTGAGCTTTATCTTTAGTGAAAGATTAAAATATGGGAGTCACTTGTTCAGAGTACAATTTAGAAAGATGACTGATGACATTTTTGGAAATTAGATTGTAGGATGGAAAGATGGGAAGAGGATTTGCGTTGATTTAGGTAAAGGTTGAGGTCTCAACAACCATACTTGCTAGATAAATTATGGATAGATTTAAGTGAGGTAGGAGTTTGACTTAGCAGAACTTGGTAAATGGTTGGACATTAAGTGGAAGAAAGGAAATAATTAAAAATGGGAAGAAAGAATAATAAAATTGAAATTTCCTGTGATATCTAGGGAACGGAAGGAGAATAGATAATTAGAAATTTTGAAAGATTTGATAGATACAAATGGTTGGGGGCTAACATGTAGATAGCTCTCAAAGCATTGGTGGTAAATGAAATTTCTCAAAGGGTAGAGAAGAGAGTATCTTAAGCAGAATACTGAGGAACAGTAGCATTTAAAGAGTGAGGAGACAAGTAGGAGTTTGATAAGAAGCAACTGGAGACCTAGGAAATTAAAAAGAATAATTGTCATAGGAGACAAAGTAGGAACAGAGAGTAGTACTAATGGAAGGGAGGCGTGCTTTCATATATCAAGCACTAGAGTTTTTAGAGTGAAAGAATTGACTGGGAAAAATTAGAGGATTTCCCCAGTAGAATTTGAAAGCTATAAATTTGTGGTGGTTTAGTCTTCAGTGGTCTTCCCACGGTCAGCATTATTAATGTGGGAGTCAAGGAGCCTGACTCAACACTATCACCTATAAAAGGTAGAAAACACTTTTTAGACTCTCAGGAATGGAAAGATATAGAAAGAGGCTTTAGTTTGAAGAGAACGGGAAGGAATTATTTTTAAGTTATAGTACTCATACTACAACTATTCGCACAATAATTTATATATTTCTTTTAGAACTAGGTCTAAAAGCAACACTTAAAGCAATCTATTGATTGAGTGTATTTTGCTACTTAAATATTGAGTGTACTAATTTTAACATTAAATAATAAAAAGCAGAGAATTTTTGAAAAATCTTAAAAGGATTAAGTAATACAAAATAATAATATAAAGGAAAACATAAAAATACACCAATTTCAATGTTTGAGCATGCTTTTTCTTTGTTTCCACCTCTTCGGGGATTGAACTCAGGGATGCTTAACCACTGAACTACACATATCCCCCGCCCTTTTTTTTGAGACCTGATCTTGCTAAGTTGCTGTGCCTGGCTTTGAATTTAGGATCCTCCTACTGAAGCCTCCCAAGCTGCTGGAATTATAGTTGTGCTTCACCGCACCCAGATTTCATCTCTTGCTCAAGAATAGTTTTCTGTTAGCATGCAGAATAATTCAAGAACTCTTGATCTCATAGTTTTAAAGTAGATTACTCTCATGTACTCTATTTAGGAAAACCTGTCACACAGAAATCTGTTCTTGCCCATCACATGCTAATATTAGTAATAGCAGCAATATAATGTAAAAACAATTATACTTTGTTTAAAATTTTCTTTCTAATTTTTGGTTTTGTTATTCAACAGGTTTGATCTGTGGATGAAATGAATCATGATTTTCAAGCTCTTGCACTAGAATCTCGGGGAATGGGAGAGGTAAATATTTACTAATACCAAGAACTTATACCTCACTTTAATTATTTGAGCTGTTAAGACTCATTTTTTTTTAAACTGTAATCTTGAAAAAATAGTGGTTATATTTTCTAAACTATATGGGTTTTATTATTTTAAATCTCTGGTTGTGTGAAATTATGTAGTTGTGATTTTTCAGCTGCTTTGTTTTTAAACCTATAGCAAGTAATTTTCAGTGATTTATTTAGTGTGATTTGATTCACTTGGATAGATGTATTATATTTTGGTAATGAATCATACATCATTAGCTTTACTCAGAAGAAAAACTTCCTTTATCCTTGTTCTGCCGTTTTATGTATGTATGCTGTGTTTGCTTATTGTTCATTATTCTCCCTTCCCAAAATCTCTCTTGTTCACCAAAGCTGTTTGCTAAATAAACTTCTAAATTCTTGACAGGACTCTACTGAAAAGACTTACCTATTGTCCCGTTGCTATCTATAGTAGAATGAATTATTTTCTCATCTGACTTTCCCTAGATCTTTATAAATACTTTTATTATATTACTGGTTACAGTTTGTATTATATTTGTCTCTCCTGTAAATTGCTAGCTTTGAATGCCTAGCATAATAGGTACTCCACATTTTAAAATTAATTTTATCATTCCTGTTAATCTGTGATTTTCTTTGAGGCATCAATTTAACCTCACCATTACATATTTTAAATCAGCTAAAATACTTAGTTTTCCATACACCTAATGAAATTTTAGAACATTTTAATTATGGAAACTCTTGTGGTCATCTTTATTTTTGTCATGTTCTATACTATACTAACATAGTGTGGACTTTGGTAATAGAAAATAACAGTAAACAGACCTAAGATGTGTAATTAACTGCTTGCACCTGGAGATTATTTTACTTTGGTAGATTAGAGACGGCCATGAGACTCACTCCATCCAATGCTGTGCTCTTCAGATGCAGAAAAAGAGTCCAGTCACTCCTTTGGGCCACAAGAGGGCACCCTGCAGCTAGCTAACCCTCCCTTTCTTCAGAACAGCGTTTTCCAAAGAGTTTGTCATTTTCAGAGGACTGATTTAAGGGTGAGTTAAGGTGCTTAAGCTTAAGTATTACCAAAATAAATTTGTTAGTCCAGTGCACAAGGTAAAATTCTGGGCCCTAAGATAAATTTGAAAGAGGAAATAAGTTTTTTTTGTTTGTTTGTTTAAAAAACTATACCTTCACTGCAGCACAGTGACTTGCTTAGGCATTATTTACATTATGGGAAACAAAAGAGGCAGAAAGGTCTTATATTCTTTCTTTGCCACTTGTTTCTGTGGTCTTTAGAAAAATAGAATGATGTATCTTTTTTTTATTATTAGTTGTTCAGAATGATGTATCTTAAAAGCAGGTTTGAGCAGTTTTTCAGCCTTTTAGTCTGTGGCAGACTTGAACTTCTTTCTTAAGAGCAAGTAAAGTCACATTCCTACATTAATTCTGATATTTATACTTTACTTACCAAATGTATATTGTTTATGTGTTTACAAATAGATTCTTTTTCCCCCTTTCTAACATTTGATAAATCTAAAGAGCTTTATAATTCCAAAACTTGTCATCATTAGAAATGGTAGTTAAAAGAGTATTTGGGGATGCAAAAAGGTTTTAGAAAAAGAGGAGGTAGTTTCAATGTATGTTATGTAAACTTAAATCCAGACTTTATTAATGGACATGTCAGATATGCAGAACAAAAGTGTAGTCACTTAGGTGTAGATTGCTTTTACTACCTGTTGGATAGCAACCAGTCAGTGTATCTGTGACCTTTAGCCAGTAAAAATGTATTCTTAAATAAGCTGTTTTTATGAATTTTTTTTTCATAATAGTTTACCAATTACTGTTGTTACCTCTAAAAGATAACTAAGAAACCTCAGATTTCTGTCTCTGGGTTTTCTCCCACAAGCCT
Source organism: Spermophilus citellus (assembly GCF_964194105.1). Taxonomy (NCBI): domain Eukaryota; kingdom Metazoa; phylum Chordata; class Mammalia; order Rodentia; family Sciuridae; genus Spermophilus; species Spermophilus citellus. Next base: position 101,419,472 of record NC_138193.1, read on the forward strand.
TTCTATCTTTCCTCATCTCACAGGCAGCAGGGAACCTTCTGGGATTTCCTTCTTTGCCTGTCTCTCTCTCACCAGTCTTCTCCTTTCCTGACAGGTGAGGTTTTTTTGGTTTTGTTTTATCCCAGAATTCATTCATTGGAATAAATAAAAGCAGCCTTGAGTTTCTGGCTCTTGTGTTTTCTAAAATTGCTTGTTTGGTTTTTTTGTGTGTGTGTGTGTTTTTTTTTTTTTTTTTTTTTTTTAAATGGTAATGCAAAATCCTTTTTTTAATGGATTGTTCTATTCTTTTTATGGTAAAGTTTTGCTTATTATATTTTAAGTGTTGTAAATTTCTAATGTACAAAGCACTGCATCTACATATAGGATTCATTTCAAATGTACTGTTTTTTGTAGATCACAGTAGCTTTACAAGTCATCATCAGAAGGACGATCTCTTGGTTGTTCATCCAGAAATAGAAACAGATTTGTATTCATCTATTCATGCTTGCCCTTTCTTTTTTAAAAGCCTAATAGCAATTTTTGTCTAAAGTTCTGCTGATTTGCATTATGTCACATGGATTAAAAAGAGCAAAGCATGCATAGGAGATATTTAGCATTGTTAATATACGTAGTGCACTTCAGAGGCACATTCCTATTGTCATCTCGAGGCTATTAGGCTGGATACTTGTTTATTTTTTACATAATGGAGAAAAGGACCTTGCCTGAAATTTCTTTAGGGAACCCAGAATTTAACTTTAAAATCATTGAATTAGTATGTTTAATTTTGAGAACATTTTCATAGCTTAGTACGATAAATAATGCTCTTTCCTTTTTCTGATACAATAATTTTTAAAGTAAATTTTTGCATCAAGATCCTAGGTAGTATGGTAAAGTGGAAAACATTAGATAGGGTAGTAATGAAACTTCTCTTTTTTCAGATCTCTCACTAGTGCTATGAGCTTGAGTAAGATTGACTTATTTTGAAGCAGAAATAGAAATAATGTGTTGTATGAGTCACATCTCTCAAATGCTCTAACTTTGAGCAGTTATGGATAGCTTTTAGGGATAGTGTTTAAAAAGTTGATCATAGTTTATATAAATCCTGTCTCAGTAATTCTATACTAAAAGTTTGTCCATGATAACAGGAAGAATATCACAGTATCTTAAACTGCTTTCATTTTTAAATAGTGGAAATTTTCAGAAATATCAATGAATTAGACTATAATTGAAAAGAACTCTCTGGTAGTTAAATGTAAAGAGAAAGACCTTAGAATTAAACAGATACAGGGTTTCCAATTCGATTGCTGCCATTTACTAATTATATGTATAACCTTGATCAATTTAACTTTTGACTCTCGTTTTCTTATGCAGAATGTAACTATAGCAACTGTCTTTCCTAAATAATAGGGTTTAAACTTCCCCCTAGAATAGTCAAACTGACTCAAGAAAAAAAGAAGGCATACAGCTCTTAGACAAAATCTTTGTAATGAATGATGTAATTCTTTGAAATAATCAGCCCAGCCAGTTTAATGTTGCAGATGAGTAGTTGTCTCATGTATAATATTAAAAGATTTCTATTTTGAGGTTTGTAAAAGCTTCTAATATTTATGTAACTGCTGTGTGTTGGTTGTGTTAAGTGGTTTACTTATGTTATTTCATTCTAGTTTTATAACTTTTACGACCAGTGCTTATTATCTTTCCTTTTGAGATAAGGAAACAAGTTCAGAAAGAATAATTAACTGGCCCAAGGCCACACCACATAATAATACCTGAATGCAGTTTGAACTCCTGCCTGTCTTGACTATTTATAATGCTATTTTCCTTTGGAAATGTCTATATTTGTTGTTAGTTGGTTAGTATTAAGGGATATTAGGAATGGAGAAGATGGGGAAGAGATATGAATTGAAAAATCTAAAAATATTAAAATATTATATCCTTAAAAAAATGAAATCCAGAAAAGCACCATTCTTAGGTTTTAGGAAATTGCTTTCTGTTTTTTGTTCCCTGTACAACTTGGGTTTTAGCATCTGTTTTTGTCTTTTATGAACTTGTATTTTAAGTAGAGAGACCTTGCATCATGATTTGCCCAGGATAATCCAGTTACATATCTGTTACGATATAATTATTATAATAGCATCCCTTTTTTCAAAAGTGTCCTAGTTTGGATGATGTTATATGAGCACTTAATTTAAAACAATAATGTGGGCATTTAGTTTTAAATTCTTCTAAGTCCTTGGATTATCTTTATTTGGCTGTCTTAGGATTTTATGTAACTGTTTATATTAGAGAACTCTGATGTATAAGTGTAATTCAGTAAATGCTAGAGTGGGAATTTTTTTTCTCTTATTAGTGCGGGAATTTGATTTAATTTTATTTTTGAAACAATGTGCTGGGGTGCTTTTTTTTTTAAATGGGGAAGACAAGCCATAAATACTCTCGAAGGAAAGAACATCGTATGTACACTCAGTCATATCTGAGATGAAGGATAGGTCAGGTTGACAAGAAATACTGAGTGTACTGACCTTAATTTAGAGTTTCTATGAATTAGGGAATAAATAAAAAGTGGTAGTGAATAATATAATATTTAAGGATTTTAAGCCTTGTTTTTTATATTTCTAAGAAAAATCTCTGGGGGCAAATTTACATCAATTTATTGTTTAACCTCTAAAAACTTTTTTTAAACTGATCTTTTTTTCTGAATTGTTGCCTGCTCTTAGATTTAGTCCATTTTAACCTGTTCCTGGTCAGAAGATAGTGATTTCTCGAAAAGTATTTGAGTCACTGTCTGAATTGCCACAGAAAGCAAGTTCTAGAATGTTTAGATCTTTGGTAGAAGTATTAAGTTTAACTACTAAATTTGTTTCCTATGCACGATAATTTGTGTTAACAAGAGAGTTGTAGTACAGTGCTTTACAAAAATATTCACACTTGGTAAGTGTTAACAGATTTTTTTCCCCCATGTTTCTGTTTTTTATACCTATTTTGGATTCCTTATTTGTTATTCTTGTTTTGACACTGACATGTTTTTCTTCATGAAGTATGGGCAAAACAATTCTTTATTTCAGGGATAGTTTTCATCCTTCTGAAATGACTTGCTTATGCAATGTTTTTAAGAGATTAATTTGGGTTTTACTATGAATAAATGTTTATTTAAATATATCAAATGATGCTGTAATATTAGTATTATCAGCTTTTTATTTTGTTTGAATATTTATGTGAATCTTTTATAGTGATTTTTTTTTAATTGAAGGAATGGAGCTATTGTAGTTTAATTACTGTGAACTTTGGTAAGAGTAGATGATTGTGTAAAATATCTATAATTATTCATAGCCAAGAAGATCCTAAATGCAAAAACTTTTCTATTTTAAAAAACAGAATTTTGTTTCCTTTAAAAATTTGCTTATTTAGCAAAAGATCTGTGAAATGGGAACAAGGCTAAATTGATATTATCCCCCTATCTTCAGAGCTGCTTCTCCTGATCTACTCCAAACATCACCACAAACTCCTCCACCCCCCTAATTTTAGTCAATGACACCTATCATTATCTTTTTAATCCAGCTACTAAGGTTGTATCCCTTTTATCCACCTTTTCCCATTATCCATATTCAGGTCCAAATTTGACTGTCTAGAATGCTTCTCAGATCCATTTTATTTTCTCAGTTCTTTCTGTTAGTAGTACCCTATTTCAGTTCTTGCTGCTTTGACTCTATTGTAATTTTCCTAAACTGGTCTCTTTGTCTCTAGTCTTTCCCCTTCTATCTCTTATTCCTTACAACTTGAGTTGTTTTTCAAAACAGCTATCTTGCCAACCTGTCTTGATTTCTCTTGTTACTTAAGTATAACATCCAATTTATTTAACATGTCTCCTAAGAGTCCTCATAATTGACCTGGTTAGCTTTACCAGTATTAAGTCTTGGCCTTCCAACATCTGTTTCTCTTATATGCTGTTCTCCACATGTTACATTTTCTAAAGTTTTGCCTTCGTTTGTGCTTGACTGTATTTTATTTATGCTTTTTTTCCTTACCTTGCCTTCCCACTTTCAACCTCTAGCGCCCCCCACCCACAGTATATTCTCTCTCAGACCTCAATTCAAGTATTAGTTGTATTTTATCATAGTCTATGTTTATGAGCTCTGAAGATGTGAGCATGCCCTTAAAGAAGCACACATAGGTAATTTAGTATGATATGTATTTTACTAGAAGTATACACATGTTTGATTATTAGCACTAAAGGACTGGGCACCTAATTATGGGCTGAGAGTGTCTTATTTATGAATGCTTATTTAAAATATCAAATGTATGTCTCAGAAAGATTGTATATTCAAACAGATATGCCAAGGCTGTCTCCTGAGCATCACATATAGTAGCAAGGAAAGACCTGAATGGATATTAAAGAATAGCTAGGAATTATACATTTTGATTAACTCAATTTTTACATGGTGTATATGTCACCATGTAGACTATCTAGCATAGGGCCTTAAGATTGTTATTTCAAAAGTATCTGTAGGTTTTTTTCTGTGTGTGTTTTCTATCATCTATAGCTTTCTGATTTGGTATTGGTGGATTCATAGTATTCAGGAGCTAGTAAGAATTGTGAAATTCACTGTCATTGAATGGCTGAAGTAAGAAAGAAAAAATATTTTCTATCCTGGATGTTGTAGGATAGGAGGTTGTCCAAAGGCAGTTCTTGAAAGTAAAAGAAAAATGTTAATCATTCTTTTAATGATCTCTTTTTGAGTAAGAAGTTTAATAGGCATTTTGAAGAAATTTACATATAAAGAAAACCACATAAGAAAAATGTTTGAAAAAACAGTAGTCAGAAGTGTACTTTAATTTATTGTTTAGATTCAGAATTATTAGAACCAGTACATAAACATAAACAGGGAGTTATTTTACTGTTAATGGAAAATTTAGAAAAAATCATTCTCATTTTCATTAGCATCAAAAACTAATGTGTACTATTAGTGATATGTTTGCTATTCCCTTTGGATTCTTTGTAATTTGAATAAAATTTAAATGTAAATTTTTCCTCCCAAATAGCTTTTGCCTACCAAAAAGTTTTGGGAACCTGATGATTCAACAAAAGATGGACAAAAAGGCATATTTCTTGGGGATGATGAATGGAGAGAGACTGCATGGGGAACTTCTCGTAAGTTATTGTTGTATGCATGAGAATTATGAATAAACTCAATGTTTGTTTTGTGTTTTTCCAGTCCCCACCCTGGCCCTGGCCCTAGGGTGTCACCTGTCTTTCCCCCACAGCCCTCCACCTCAGTGTTTTTTAAAACCTTGCCTATCCCTAAATAGTATTCAGAGAAAAATAGGATCTTGTAAGTCATTATAATTCACATTTTCTTGTGGTAGTTAACCCTTGTCTGTGGCATACTTACTTGATTAGTACGGTTAATTGATTAGATGTGTTTATCACATTAAGGCCTTCTTAAGGTTTTTGTTGGTTTTTTTTTTTTTTTTAATTCACTCTGATTATAAAATTTGAGTTACCACTAAAAAAGAGGACCTATTTGTTGAACCATAAGAAGTTTTACTTTTAAACGGTCTTGTATGATAATAACTGATTTATCTAGTTGTTGCTCAGTTAAGCTTTATTAGACATTGGCCACATCCAGAAAGGAAGTTAATTGTCTTAGTGACATAAAACTCCTAGAAAAGTGCAGATGAATGTTTTTGATTTCCAAAAGGAGTGAGGAGACAGTTTGAGCTAAGAAACTCTTAAGGAGAAAAGGAACTGGCATGTAAGGAATATAACTTGTAGGAGTTTCAGTATTTATTGGTAAATTGAAAAACATAGTTGTAAACCATTATATATTGGAAATGTTTTTGATTAGTAAAATTTGAGAGTTGTACAGACAGAACTGTTAACATAAATTTTACAAATAAGTTTTCTCTTTTTATTGCTGAGTTTAATGCAGCTTGCTTTACCTATGCAAAATGCCCAAAGTAATAAAAAACCAAATTCCCCAATAAAACTATTGCCTAAAAGCTAAAACTCAAAGGTTAGGGAGATCTAAAAGAAGTTTTAATTTCATTTTCAATCAAATAGATCAAAAACTTTTGGTAATAGCTAATTTAGGCTGGTATTTCCTTAAAATATTGGAAATTTTCTTTCAGTTTAGTGCTAACAAACAGGTAATATGCCAGGTTTGGGGAACAGAAACATACTAGACCCATAACGTATTCACATGCAAAGCATTCTGAGCAGAACATGGAAATGAAAGATTATTTTCAGGATGGAAGATAGAAGAAATATCAAATTTATCATTTTAGTCGGTTCTTCTATCGTTTCTCCCAAGTTTTAGTTGCATAGATTAAGATTTTGATGATGAATACTAGTCTTTTACCAAAAAACATGAGAAAACTAGAAATGAATGGAATTTTATTTACCTAACAAACATTTAGTAGATTTCAAGCACATACAAATATGAATAATACATTCCTTGTTTAAAGGATTTGTCATTCTAAGATTTTCCATGAGTGCAGGAGACCTACTCCTATACCATACTCATTGTTTGCTATTTTAGTCAGCTGATTCTCTGCTGCAACTAAAGAACCCGACCAGAACCACTTTAGAGGAGGAAAGGTTTATTTGGAGGCTTATAGTTTCAGAGGTCTCAATCCATAGACCACAGGCTCCATTCCTTGGGGCTCCAGGTGAGGTAGAAAATCATGGTGGAAGAATGTGGCAAGGGAAACAGATCACATGGTGATCAGAAAGCAGAGGTCTCCACTTTCCAGATGAAAATATAAACCCCATAACCACACCCCACCTGCCTCCAGTTATCACTCAGTGAATCCCATCAGGGAGTAATTCACTGATTAGGTTAAGGTTGTAGACCAATAATTTCTCCTTTGAACTTTGTTTCATTGTCTCACATGTGAACTTTTGGGAGATGCCTTACATCCAAACCATAACATCAGCTAAATCGATATACTTGTGATTATCAGTTTCAATGTGTTCTCCTGGTACTTTCAGGCCTTTGAAAAATGGATTTCTGTAACTGAATTGCTCTCACTTTCCCCCACACTTTAAACTATTTACCCTTCATATTTGGCTTAAATATAACTTCCTTTGGGATTCACTCAAAGACTGGGAAGAATCAAAGCTCCATCTTTTCTATTGCTATAATATCCTGGATTATTTTTATTGAAGCACTTTTATCCTATTATGATTGCTTTCTATTAAATCTGTGCTCTTTGAGGACAGAGATTATCTTGTTTGTTGTTGAATTTTCCGAATGTAGCATAATGCTTAGCGTACAAGGGGCAGTAAATCAGTATTTTAAACTGTGGATGAATGTTTGAATGAAAGGACATAATGGCTAATCTCTCCTGGATATGCATAGTGAAATAGAAATGTTTTTTAATATAGTTCAACAAAAGTAGCAATCATTGAAAGTTATGAATTATAGTTAAATGAAATGATAATTGAATACCACAGTGATGCTCAACCTGGATAGTTGAAGAGCAAGACATAACATCCAGTATTGTACCTGTTTGTGAGTGAACCAGAAATAACTAGTAACTTACTGGTTCCTTTGAAAAGATTTCAGCAAAAACTATTTGAATGTTGCCTCCCATGTGTTAATTTTATTTGTATTCTGCTAGCTTTTATTATTTTTCTTTTCATCATAGAAATATGTAAAAATAGAATTTGTATCAGGTGAATAATTTTTTTTTTTGAGAATTACCAGGGAATAACCGAGGAGTGTTTTGTTGCCTCGACTGGCCTCAAATTAGTGATTCTCCTGCCTCTGCCTCCCATCAGTGAGATTATAGGCATCTGCCCCTGCGCCCAGCTAGAAAAGATTTTTGTTTTTTATCTTTTTAATTTTGGGGTGGGTTGGGGGTATCTGAGCTTGAACTCAGGGGCTCTCAACCACTGAGCCACATCCCCAGCCCTGTTTTGTATTTTATTTAGAGACAGGATCTTACTGAGTTGTTTTAGCGCCTGCTGTTGCTGAGGCTGGCTTTGAACTCTTGATTCTCCTGCCTCAGCCTCCCAAGCTGCTGGGATTATAGGCTTCCCCAAGCCCTGACTGTCAAAGAGGTGTTTTTTAAATAAAAGCTTAAGGTGATATTTAGCCTTTTCACCAAGGAAATACTGTGGTATTAATTGGTTTTTCCCTACTCATTCATGTTTCTAGTGTGACAGCAGTATGAACTATGAAAATGCTGCCAGTTTGGAAGGTGTTTTCTGTTTTTTCCCTTAAAAACAAACAAAAAAAAAAAAAAACCCTGATTTCATAGGACTCACCAAAAGAATATTAACTTTTTGACATAGTGCTTATAAGCAACTTTGCTTTCAGATTAATATTTCCACTTCCATTAACCTTTTTGGTTTGATTTTTCTTTCTATAGGCTCTTCCTATTTTTTTCTAAATTGTTCTTTTCATTTGTATTTTCAAGAGATGTGCCCCAGCCACTGACTCTTAACAGAATGAAAAGCTGTTTACAAGATTATAATAATAATAATCTTCAAAATAAAATGAAGTGCTGATTTTTCTTACTTTAGTATACTTGTGAAACTCCTTTTTGTTTAACTTGAAAGTACAAATTTATAATTCTAATCTTTATTCCAAAACAGATCATTCAATGTCCCAGCCTATTATGGTACAGAGAAGATCTGGACAGGGTTTTCATGGAAGTGCTGATTTTTCTTACTTTAGTATACTTGTGAAACTCCTTTTTGTTTAACTTGAAAGTACAAATTTATAATTCTAATCTTTATTCCAAAACAGATCATTCAATGTCCCAGCCTATTATGGTACAGAGAAGATCTGGACAGGGTTTTCATGGAAACAGTGAAGTAAATGCAATATTGTCTCCTCGATCAGAAAGTGGAGGCCTTGGCGTGAGCATGGTAGAATATGTACTAAGTTCTTCTCCTGCTGATAAATTGGATTCTCGTTTCAGGAAAGGAACTTTTGTAAGTATTTTGAATAAAGACTTTTTTAAGGGGCTGGGGATGTGGCTCAAGCGGTAGCGCGCTCGCCTGGCATGCGTGCGGCCCGGGTTCGATCCTCAGCACCACATACCAACAAAGATGTTGTGTCCGCCGAGAACTAAAAAATAAATATTAAAAAATTCTCTCTCTCTCTCTCTCTCACTCTCCTCTCTCACTCTCTCTTTAAAAAAAAAAAAAAAGACTTTTTTAAAATACTTGTTTGTTATTTGGTTATATTTTATTTTTAAGTCAGTTTATTTTTCCCTACTTCTTAAAGGAAATTTTAATAGCTGTTTGGACCCTTGTTTATTTCTCGATCTGGAACTAATGATATTGCATATGCATTAAATATTTTAATCTAGTTTGTGGTGTTACTGCTTTTCTAGCACCGCTATAGTTAAGGTTGCCTTAGCCCTTCTGTTATAAATCACTAGCTGTACTCAAATTTTTTGCTATTTGCTAAAATAGTTGACTATGAACTTAAAATATAAGTTTCAATGCCTTCTCTCGTGTACATGCACAATAGTGTAGTTTTAGGTCACCAAATGGTGCCTTTTTTGTGTGTTCTATTAAGTATTCAGAATCAAACAGATTCTTTTTCCTCAGGGCACTAGAGATGCTGAAACAGATGGACCTGAGAAAGGAGATCAAAAAGGCAAGGCTTCTCCATTTGAGGAGGACCAAAACAGAGATCTTAAACAAGGAGATGATGATGATTCTAAAATAAATGGCAGAGGTTTGCCAAATGGAATGGATGCCGATTGCAAAGATTTTAAGTAAGATTTTAACTTTTTTGAGAAGAAAAGGTTATCTCTTTTTAAGGATTATTACAATTAGTTGATGTGACTAATTTTGACATTTTTCCAACTTCTGTTTATTTCCTTTGTACCTGGTGCTAATCTGGACAATTATTTTTTCATAAGAAAAAATAGTTAATGATTATGAACAATTAAAAATAAATCTTCGAAACAGGATCTAAAGCAGTATATTCTATTGAAGGATTAGTATCAGAAGCTGCTGTTAATTTTCTGCTGATATAGTCTAAATTTGAACTTTTTCCTCTGTTAGAATTTAGTGAGACTTGAGAGACTTCAAAAGTTAGCTCTGGGCTGGGGTTGTGGCTCAGTGGTAGAGTGCTTGCCTAGCATGTGAGGCACTGGGATTGATCCTCAACACTGTATGTGTGTGTGTGTGTGTGTGTGTGTGTGTGTGTGTGTGTGTGTATATATAATGTATATTTATGTATATAAATTATATATGTATATGTACATATATATTTATGTGTATATATACACATAAAGTTGTTATGTCTATCTACAATATTAAAAAAATATTTTTTAAAAAGTTAGCTTCAAACTCAGAATTCTTAACACTTTTTTAGTGTTGTCTCTCTCTTTTTCTTGTGCATGGTACTAAGGGTTGAACCCAGGGCCAAATGCTAGGCAAGTGCTCTATCACTGAACTACATTCCCACCCTTTTTAAAATTTTGCTTTTAAGACAGGATTTTGCGTATATGCCAAGGTTGGCCTTGAACTTGTGATCCTCCTGCCTCAGTTTCCCTATTAGCTGGGATATTATAGGCATGTGCCACCATATCCAGCTGTAGTTGTCTTTAGGCATTTAGTACTTCTTTAACCTTTTACACTAAATTAGACAGTGTATCTTTATCTTAGGAATTGTTACTTCATACTGATTTAATATACTTTTACACTATAGTAATCAGATATTTTGAAGACTTTACCTGAAAAAGAACAGTTCCTTTGAGATCTTGTGAACCGTGGAACGCTAGATAACAAAGAGTTTAGGTGAACGGTGGGTTTCATTTATTACCTTAAATTACCAAAGCAGAATAACATTGCTTCTTAAAAGCAGCAGTGTTTCTATCTGTTCAGAGTGCAAAAAAGCATCCAAAACCTATAAACCTCTTTAATGCGAAATTTTGTGCTGTTTGTTTAAAACCTTTTCATTTTCTTATTTTGTTCTTTTCCTAAGTTTTAGTAAACAGTCTGCACTTAATATTCAGTTAATTATAAACCCTTCAGATTAAACATTTATAATTGAAGTGTTAATACACCACTAACTATAGCAAGAGCACCACTTGATAGTACAATGATTTTTTTTTTTTTTAATGCCCTCTGCTTTTGGTATTTGAGTTATTTTGTGTGGAAGTGTTTACTTTTCCCCTTAAAATATTAATACCAAATTTATAAGCATTCAAATTTTATTTTGGATATGTGTTTAAAATCATAATTAATTTAAATACAATATTAATCATTACTTGGCAATATAAAAAATGTTTCAAAAAATACTGTGGCCATCACGATCACTATGTCAGCATGTCATGAATCTGTATGTTAAATGACATATCAACATACACATTCCTATAGTAGAACTGAAATGAATGAAAGACCCAAGGAAACTTGTTTTGTTTTGTTTTTAATTGGCTGGTTTTAAACAAAATCCTTTCAGTTTTTTTTTTTTTTTCCCTGGTATGGCCCAAATGAAAAAATGAAACTTTGAAATTTTCCCATGCAAGTGGATATGGCTAAAGAAGAAAGGAGTTTAAAATCATCTAATATCGCAAGGACAATGCCTGATTTTTAAGTAAAATGTATATTCAGTTAACTATCTGGAGAAGAGTTCTTATAGTTGGGTATTGGCTTTGCAAACTGCTCTCTGCATGCTAGCATATTTATGTCATTGTGGAGCACCTGAATTTAGGGACATAGTTAGATGGACATAACAACTCGCATTAAAAGCCAGGTAAAATACTTATTGCCATTAACTTAATTATATTTATGTTTGAACATACCATGAATGCATGGTTCTCAGAACAGTAAACTGATTGTTTTTTGTATGTGAAAGAGTTCTGTATAAATATTTATGATGAAAATACAGACTATAAATGAAGATTAGAAAAAGGTAAGAATAGAATTGAGACTGTGAAGAGTGTTTTTGCAAAGAAACTGATGTTTAATTTGTTTCTAACTTGAATTTCTTGGGGAAAATTAAAGAGGCCATAGTATAGTAGAGAAAGGTATTGTGTTTTTATTTTAAAATATTTTTGTATGATAGGGTTTGAACCCATAGTTTTCTAGAATTAAGCTATATATCCAGCCCTTTTTTGAAACTCAGATTGACTTTGAACTTTCAGTCCTCCTGCCACAGCCTCCAGGGTTGCTGGGGTTAACAGGTGTGTATCACCATGCCCAGCAAGAGAGTTTGTAGGGGGATAATGAGGGTTGAACCCAGGGGGCCCTTCAACACTGAGGTACAGCCCCAGTGGGGGTTTTTTTGTTTTTTGTTTTTGTCTTTTTTTTTTTTTTTTTGAGACAGTGTCTTGATAAATTGCTGGGTCTGATCTTCAACTTGGAATCCTCCTGCCTCAGAGTCTGTGGGATTATAGGCATGTTCTACTGTGTGCCCTGCCTTAATTTTTGATACATATGTTATACATTTACATTTCTTTCTGGTGATTTAGACTGAAACAATTTGGTATGATAAAGATGGTCTCCGGATACCTGTCATAGAGGACTTTCATAAAGTTTCTTTTATTCTTGTTATTTGGAACCACCAGGTCCATTATTTATCATCCTTTCTCATCATAGAGAAATGAACCTGAGATATGAAATGATTTACTCAAAAGTCATATTTAAAAGAGTCAAGAGTCAGCCTTTTTGGTCTTCGTTTGGTTTCATTTTCTGTTGTCCAGCAAGTTTCACCCTCTTAAGTCATGAAGACCATAATGATCTATGGCCAGTTTTTTTTCCTCTAAATAATAGTAAGCAAGATGTTATGACAAAATTACATGCTGGTGGGCAGGATAGCAGAATGATGGATGGGTTTTGATTTTGAATTTTCCCACATTTGCTGCATAATAATTTGATTTTCATATCTACCATTCATTTTGTCTGTGATTTGAGGCCAAGGTTTCAGATTGTATTAGCCTAGATCGTAATTCTATGTAGTTTTTCCTACCGGTAAAATTGAGTTGGTCATTAGAATATTGAAATTGAGGAGAGTGATTATTAATAATATAAAAACTACTAAAACCATGTCATCTTTTTTGGGTGGCGAGTAGTGGGAATAGAACTTCGGGGTGCTCTTATGACTGAGTTACATCCCTAGCCCTTTTTATTTTTTGAAACAAGGTCTTACTACCTTGCTCATGCTGATCTTGAATTTGTGATTCTCCTGCCTTAGCCTCCCAAATAGCTGGGATTATAGAAAATCTCACCATACCCGACTGAAACCATATCACCTCTCAAGTTACATTAGGGGGAAAATGGGATAGAGTAGAATGTTAGTTGTTAGTTGGAACCACCAGGTCCATTATTTATCATCATTCCTTATCATCTTTCCTCAATAAGGAAGTGGACCTGAGATATAAAATGATTAGTGACTCAGAATGCCTTATTTGATTTTATAACTATTTGTTTTTGATTATTTTCATACTTTCTCATTTTACCTTTTGACTTGTATTTGCACATAATGCTTTTCTTCTTTTTTTTTTTTTTCCCCAGTCGTACTCCTGGAAGTCGTCAAGCCTCTCCAACTGAAGTAGTTGAGCGCCTCGGCCCCAATACTAATCCCCCAGAAGGATTGGGTCCTCTTCCTAATCCTACAGCTAATAAGCCACTTGTTGAGGAATTTTCAAATCCTGAAACTCAGAATCTGGATGCCATGGAACAAGTTGGTCTGGATTCCTTACAGTTTGACTATCCTGGTAACCAGGTACCCATGGACTCTTCAGGAGCTACTGTAGGCCTCTTTGAGTACAATTCCCAGCAGCAGGTAAAGCATACACCTTCTTTCTTTAAGAAAGTCCTTGTAACTGTATACTGGTGTATAACCAATGTAGTATGAGGCATTGATATGAGTGGTGGAGTTTCTTGCACATATAATGTTTTATTGATTAAAATGTCCTTGCATTTGAGTGCTTCTGATACGTGTTTATTTTATTCACAGCGTTCTAATTAGATGTGAAATATTTTGAAATTAATATTTGTATTAAATATTTTTCCTAATAGCTCTTTCAGAGAACTAATGCACTAACAGTTCAGCAGTTAACTGCAGCTCAACAGCAGCAATATGCATTAGCAGCAGCTCAGCAGCCACATATAGGTGAGTCTGTAAATTGTTTTTTTTTTTTTTTACTACAGTGTTAGAAAAATCTTGTTTAAAGTTATTAGACTGTTACTCTTTATTTTCCCATTTAACAATTGGTGCTATTTTGTTTATTTTTGAAACATCCCATCATCCTGTTGAGATCAACAGTAATAGATTATATGGCAAGAGTATTGATTAGAGGAAGAATTATTTCTAGTTTGTTTTTGTTTGGCATTACCATGGATTGAACCCCTGGTGCTCTACCACTAAGCTATATCCCAGCCCTTTTTATTTTATTTTGAGACAGGGTCTCACTAAGTTGCATAGGGCCTTAATAAGTTGCTGATGCTGGCCTTGAACTTGTGATCCTCCTGTCTTAGCCTCTTGAGCTGCTGGAATTACAGGTGCATACCACTGTACCTGGCTTATTTTTAATTTTGAGGACAGGGTCTCACTGAGTTACCCCTGCTGGCCTGAAACTTGTGATCTTCCTGCCTCAGACTCCCAAGTATGTAGAATTACCAGTGTGCATCCCCAAGTCCTACTCTGATTATAATTTGCATCATTGGTTAAATAAAGATCTCAAATTTGATAAAAGTTATCAGTGCTTAAGTGTTGTGTTGTCTCCCTACCCCCACTCCCCATGTGAAGGCTAGAGTTAAATGTCTGGACATTCAAGTGTGGTTATTTGTATTCACTTTCATGTAAAAGTGTTCATTTTAAAAATTGTTTAGAAATAGGAATTCCAAGAAAATTTCTCAAAATATTTTCTTTTATTAAGTTATGTGATCTCTGACCTTTAGATTTGTGAATTATTTATTTGTAACCTACTAGAGTTCAAGCTTGGCACATATTATGTTGTTTATATTGGGATTTTGTTGTTCTCCCTACTCTACCCCCCCATCAAGTACAAATCTTTACTGCTTATTAATACATATAAATCTTGTTAATGCATATAAACCTTGCTAGTAGGGGATTTTCCTTTTTATTTTTAAATAGTTATGTGCAAAGAATCCCATACTCCTTTGTTTAGTTTCCCTTAATGGTTACATCTTATAATTACAGCACAGTATCAAAACCAGTAATGTGACACTGGTACTGTATATAATTTAGTCATTTTATTACATGTGTAGATGTTGTGGAACCATATTTATTTTATCTAACTTTAACTAAACTTCAGTTATTTTCTAGTTAAAGAACTTGTGAATACTCATCAGAATCTGTGGAAGGAAGGGTAAATAATGCTAAGTTTGTTCTCTTCCCTTAATTTCTTACTGTTTTGTATCAGTGCAGTAAGGTTTCCTAGGTCCCACATTTCTCTTTTGTTTTTAATCAAAGGTGTCCACATTTGTAGTTGACCTTTAATAGCAACATCCACCCAGGCCTTGTTTTCTTTTGTCTTTTTTTCCTAAATTCCTTTTATCCATGTACTTAATCCTTTCTTCTCGTAATGTTAAAAATGTACTGATTCCTGTATGTTCATGCAACACACAGTTTATATTACTTGGGGCTTTATGATATGTTTTAATGTTGCTCTTTGGATTCTTAAAACTTTTTTTCATCATTTGCCAATTTACCATTGTGGGTTTTTTTTTTCCCCCTATAACAACTTCAGAATCAACTTATCTACTTATATAAGGTCAGATTAAGTTTTTTAATTAACTTATGGAAAATTATATTAAGTATTATATTATATTAAGTATTATATTAAGTATTATATTATATTAAGTATTATATTATATTATATTAAGTATTATATTAAGTATTCTTATCCAGGGCATAATGTCTCTTTACTTGATTATTCAGGTCTGCTTTGGTGTTATTCATGAGTGCTTTAAAGTTTGTCATATAAGTTTAAATATTTATTCTTAATATTATATTTTGCCATCAAATAACCTCCTGTCGTTCATTAAACATGCATGAAAGATCTTGAATATCATATATTAGATTTAATGAATGGTATTTTCTAAAATTAAATCATGCTTTCATTAAAATAAAAATGACTTGAATACATTCATTTGTTCTTTTAACGTACTTTTTCAATTTCTAATATTTTATTTACGATTTTTGCATCATTTTATTTTTTTTAGTTTTAGGTGGACACAATATCTTTTATTTTATTTTTATGTGGTGTTGAGAATTGAACCCAGTGCTTCACGCATGCTAGGCGGGCACGTTACCACTTAAGCCACATCCTCAGCCCCTTTTGCATCAATATTAAAGTGACTTTAGTCTCTCTGTTTTTGCTGTTTTTTTAAGTTTTTGTATCAACATACTGCTTCATAAAAAGAATTTCTAGAGATATTCTATTTTTTAAAATCATGTAATGCATTAAGTAATATTAGATTTACATGACCTTCAAAGATGTGGCAAAAGAACTCTGAAACCATGTAGATAATTCAAATGAATTTGAAAACCTGACTGAGATAGAATTATTCTAAGAAAGCATAAGTTATCTAAGATGACCACCACATCTTAGTTCCACCCTTAAAAAGGACTGATTGTAAAAATTAATACATTTTATCAAAGTTTGCTCAGTCATGTCTTGGCTGGTTGATGGCTCATCTAGCATTATCCAATAGAAATATAATATGTAGTTTTAAGTTATTTGGTAGTCAGATTTTTAAAATCTAAAAATATGTAAAATTAATTTGAGTTGTTTGTTACTAATGGATTATTTTAACCCATTATATCTATTATTTCAAAAAATAATCAGTAGAAAGCTTATAAATGAGAAATTTTGTTTTCTTCATATTAAGTGTTTGAAATTAGATATGCATTGTCCTACTTAGAGCTAATCTCAAGTTACACTACACTTGAAATGCCCAGGGATTATATGGGCTAGTAACTGCCACATTTGTCAGTGCAACTGTAAAGATTATGTTA
Source organism: Spermophilus citellus (assembly GCF_964194105.1). Classification (NCBI taxonomy): domain Eukaryota; kingdom Metazoa; phylum Chordata; class Mammalia; order Rodentia; family Sciuridae; genus Spermophilus; species Spermophilus citellus. The sequence goes on from NC_138193.1 coordinate 101,436,409, forward strand.
GGATGGGGGTTGATAAAACTTTTTCATATATTAAGGGCCATCTAACTGGTAACTATTTTTAGCTCTGTAGGCAATATGATTTCAGTCACAACTACTACATTGTGCTGTTGTAGCATGAAAGTGGCCATAAATGTTTCATGAATGAGTATCATTTACTGGCACTAAAATTCGAATTTCATATACTTTCCTTTTAGCAATTTTTTCCTCAACCATTTAAATATGTTCAGACTGTTTTTAGTTAATTTGTAAAACAAGGAAAAAATTAAGGGATTAACAGGGCGCATTTAGCCCATAGAGTGGTCCAAAAGGTGATAATAGATGCAGTATATTTTTAAAAACAGACATTGACTCTGCTCATCTGCTTGTGAGCTCAAAGAAAAAGATAAGGTTTTGTAGACAGCTGGGAATTTTTACAGCACAGGACATTGAATGAAAACTGATAGCAGTAATTGGCAATAAAGTCTGTGAAGACCTACAAGAGAAATAAACTACCAGGATTAGAGTTTGAGTAATGCTAATTATCTAAATTAAGAATCCCAAACTATTAATAGAATGCTTGATTTGGAGGTTAGTTTCTAGGATGTAGTTGAGGCTCTTGATACCAAATGTGGACAGGTGAATGCAGGAAAAATTCACAAAAGATAGTGTTTCAAACAAAATAATAATAAAAATAAGGAAGGTCGGCTACAACAGTCATGCAACAGAGTTCATACTCAAGGTATAAAAATAAAGGGACTTTAAACTTTGAAAACATTCAGAACATTAAAAAATAAAAGCCTTAAGCTGTCAGACATCCTTAGAGGTCTTCACATCATAAAATGATGCAAAATGAACCATTTCTGGATCTTGGAAGTAAAAACTATTGAAAAAAAATAGTTCTATGTAGACTGCATAACTACGTGGCTGTTATTATTTAAGACAAAATGAAATAGGAAGTAAAACTTTAAAAATCTTCCAGAACACTGAAGCATTGCATAGTAATAAGGATATGAAAGTAACAAGCTATAGAGTGAAATAGGGAATAACTAAAGATACATAAGGCATTTGTAAGGAAAACTACAAACTTTTCTAGAACTCTTGAAAAAATGGAGACACAGGCTTTTGGGAGAAAACTCAGCATCATCATTGTAAAAATGTCACTTCTCCCAAAATTGACTCTTATTTTTATTTATTCTAATTTGTTATATATGACAGCAGAATGCAATTCAATTCATATTATACAATAGAGCACAGTTTTTCATATCTCTGGTTGTACATTTAATGAATGCTTAGTCAGAATTCCAACAGGATATTTTTGTTTGTTTGAAACTTAGAAATTTGATGTTTGTGTTAGAAAATTAATGGAAAGCTAAAATTGTGGAGCAGGACTTGCTTATTGTTATTTATAGTAATTAAAACAATGTGGTATTAGCCTAGGAATATGAACAAAAACAATCTTAATTTTGTGTATATGTGGGTGTGGGTGTGGGTGTTTGTGTGTTTAGAGTATCGTGATGGCATGAATTTTAATCTGATTGACATTTCAAATCAATAAATAAAGAATGTTTATTTGGAAAATAGCTTGGTAGGATAATTGAGCCTCATTCCTTTTGGATTTCAAATTTAATGAGAAAAAAGTATAAAAAGATTGATAAATTTTGCTTTATTGAGAATCAGAACCACAAATTAAGACAATGGTTGCTTTTGTTTATTTTAATGTTTTACTTTACCTATCAGGTTGGAAATTGTTTAAAAAGTTTATTTTGGTCTTATTTTGGCAAGAGTGTGAGTGGCATCCTCCAATACTCTTATTAGAAATGTAAATTGGTACAATTTCCTGGAGGATAGTCTGGAAATGGATTAAGAATTTATGTGTTTTTGCCCGTTTAAATGAATTTTCATAAGACTATGATACTATAGAGACCCACATAGTTTAAAAAGAAAACTATTTATAGTAAGAGATTATGAACCATCAAAATGTATTTTTGTAGTAGACTATTTATGTTTCTTCTATACAATAGCATAAATACTTTGTGGCCATTAAAAAAATGAGCTAGATATGGTCTATGACTTAAAGATCTATTATTATTTGGCAAGTGGAAAAAGCATATTAAAATATTATAGACTACAATATCAAATGTTAAAAATTGAGAAGGGTATAAGCCAATTATTTTCTAATTGATAGATTCCAATTGTAATTTGAATGTTTTAAAACAATTATTTTTATGGTAAACCATAAAATATTTTTCCATCAAGGATGGCCTAGCTTGTAGAATTTTTTTTTAGTATTAGTTTTTACTAATAGAATTCTCTGTCCTTATGATAAAGAAATTCCTGACAGATGAGAATAAGAATATGACTGAGCAAATGAAGGGGATTTTACTGAGCCCACACTATAATTTTTAATTCCTTTATAAAACAGTTCTTGAAAATGGCTGTTTGTACTTGTACATGAAATCACTATTGTGGGTTGTGGCCTATATTTTTAAAAAATCAAACAGATAATGTGGAAAGTAATAAATTAAGAGCTGCATAATATAGAGTTTATTGGAATTGCAAAAGGTAATTTTTGTGGGTGTTGGGAATTGAACCCTCGGCCTTCCATGTGCTAGGCAAGCAAGCACTTTACCACTGAGTCTCATCTTCAGTCCCAGTAAGATCTTTTCTGCTGGACTTGTTTGTGGCATTATTCTCTATGTATAAGTTGATCTGAAATGTATTTTGTATTGTGGATCATAGTCATAGATACTTTGAAAGCTAATAAGGTTTTAAAGTAGTTTCAGAATCTTGATTTATTTTTTTTTTAAGGCCTAGATAAGATATATTTTACATTTTTTCCCCCTTTGGGTAAAATTAGTTTACATTCATCTACGTATACCCATAATCCCCCATTATCTTTTAAACTTGAACAAACTTGATCTCCTTAAGCTTTAAATACATCCTTATTCACCGGCATCTTAAACAAAAAACTTTAGAATCAGTTACTGTTACATACACAGGGTCACTTAGTAAAAAATTGAACCATTATAATGCTGCTTTGCTTCCCCCTCCCATATTCAGAATAGAAATGTTTTTACTTAATGAAGAAAATATACTTTGCATTTTTATTCATTATTTCTCCTCCTTTTAAATGTAGCTGGTGTGTTCTCAGCAGGCCTTGCTCCAGCTGCATTTGTGCCAAATCCATATATTATTAGTGCTGCTCCTCCGGGGACCGATCCATATACTGCAGCAGGATTGGCTGCAGCAGCAACATTAGCAGGTAATTTATTGTTCATCTTTGTTGTATATTATGAATTTAGTTTTAATTTTGGATTAAGCTTTATTTTTATCTGTTTGGGCAATTTGCAATTCCTAAGAAAAACTGAAACATCCAGAATGGACTGAAATTTTCAGGGAGTTTTTTGTTTTTGTTTTTAATTTTTTTTTAATATGTTGATGGACCTTTATTTTTTATTCATTTATTTGTATGCTGTGCTGAGAATCGAACTCAGTGCCTCTCACGTGCTAGGCAAGCTCTCTACCACTGAGCCACAGCTTCAGCCCCTCTGGGAGTTTTTTTTTATTCAATTGTAATGTCACAGAAAGTCCTAAGCAATAACCCTTTTATTTTTCTTTTCTTTATGTAGTTGTTTTGCATTTTCATTTTTTAATTTTAGAAATCTTCTATTGTTGATTGTGCATCTCCATTTTAATACCTACAGAGACAATGGAAAGTAATGTATTAGAGGTAGGTAGTGTGAAATCCGAGTCAGGGGTAGTATAAGATCTTTAGAAGTCTTAAGAGAATATAGATCTTAAAGTTGAGTAATGTTAAAATGTGCAAGCCAGCTGGGAAAAAAGTGTTGGACAGAGCTGGGCGCTGTGACGCACACCTGTAATTCCAACAACTTGGCAAGATCCTATCTTAAAATTTAAAAAAAAATCTTTTTTAAAGGTTGGGGGTATAGCTCCATGGTAAAGCACCTCTCTGGGTTCAGTTCCCAGTACCAGAAGGAAGGGGAAAAGGTAGGATGGAGTTGAAAAGAACTTCCTGAAAATTTTCAAAGCCCAAGATTACCACTCAAAATCTGACATAAATTTATTGATTGATTGTATATCTTCTGAGAAGTGTCTGTTCAGTTCCTTGGCCCATTTATTGATTGGGTCATTTGTTTTTTTGGTGTTAAAATTTTTGAGTTCTTTATTCTAGAGATTAGTGCTCTATCTGACATGCGAGTGGTAAGAATTTGTTCCCAGTTCATCTCACTGATTGTTGCTTTTGCTGAGAAGAAGCTTTTTAGTTTGAATCCATCCTATTTATTGATTCTTGATATTAATTCTTGTGCGATAAAAGTCTTATTAAGGAATTTGGGGCCTAATCCGACATGATGGAGATTTGGGCCTCTTTTTCTTCTAATAGACGCAGTGTCTCTGGTTTAATTTCTAGGTCCTTGTTCCACTTAAGTTTTATGCATGGTGAGAGATAGGGGTTTAATTTAATTACCCTAAGTACATGTATAAAAACACGAAGGATGTGACTCTACTTTGTGTACAACCAGAGATATGAAAAATTGTGCTCAATACATAATGTAAATTGTAGTGCATTCTGTTGTCATATACAACAAATTAAAATTTAAAAAATTTTAAAAACCTGACATGAAAACTAGTGTATTGAGGATGGGGATACAGTTGGTAGAGTGCTTGCCTCACGTGCACAAGGGCCCTGGGTTCAATCCTTAGCGCGCGCGCACACACACACCCCTAATGTATTTGTTGCTTATTTCAGTGAGGAAGAGTTGTGAGGTGCTCAGACACAGTCTTAGTGAGCAATGCTATTTGCTGATTTTATGTAAGGTTGTGGGAAAATGTTTGTTTTAGGTTAAAATGACTACAAAGACAGAAATGAGTTAAGCGTGGTTTATGTTGTTTTTAGAGGCAAGAATGGGTTACTGTTGGCCTTAGAAATGTGTTTGTTGGAGTGAGTCTGCTGATAGGCTGTATTCCAAAACTTGACTGGGGCTAGTTTTTTTTTTTTGTTTTGTTTTGTTTTTGTTTTTGTTTCTTTGTTTTTTTGCTTTCAAAGATATCATCTCTGAAGTGATTATCACTTATCAATCTGATGTTTTTAGTATAATACCAGGTATTTACTTATTTGTTATCATGCCTGTTGAACAGTCTACTTTTCCTGGGAAGTTGAACTTTCAAACTCAAGATCCTTTTTTAAAAAGTGAGCGAAATATATTAATTTCAAAATCTTGCTCTATACTTAACTAGTAGACTAAAACTAACTTCTCAATAGTCAGTGACTTTTGGTGTAGAAATAATATATCACGCAACTCAATAATGTGAGCTTTCTAGTGCTGTTTAACTGGATGTTAGTGCATAAAGTGCTGGTATAATGCCATACAGAGAACCATTTACTTATGAAACTGAAAGCAACAACTTTAAGAGGTCATTTAGTTCAGGAATAGACATACCTCACATTCTGGACTCAGGTAGCAGTGCTATACAATGAAATGCAGTGTAAGCCAGAAAATGAACTTTAAAATTTTCTGGTAGCCACACTGTAAAAGTACAGAATAGGTGAAATTTATCTCAGTAATACATTTGATTTAGGTGAACAGAACTGAGATATATTTGAGCATATAATGAATATTTTTTAATAATAGATTTTTTTTTTCATGCTGTCTTCAAAATCCTGTGTAAGTTTATACTCTTAAAGCTCATCTTAGTTGGTCTTTTCTGTCTTTTAATTGTTCAGTACCCACAAGTGGATTCTGGCCATGTTAGCGAGTGAGGATCTAGGTAGATGTGTGTTTTTACAATGTGTACTTTTTTTTCTTGGGAGTTTGAGGATTTTGAAACTTAAGATTTTTTTTTAATGTTTTAATACTCCATGCTATAGGTTGTGTTCTTTAGAAATACTTTTGGCATTTAAGGTCACATAATTTTTCATTTTAGTTATTTGGTCAGTACTGTTGGGCTTCATTTTCTTCTATAACAAAGGGAAAATGAGAGTTTGACTTTTTAAAATATACAAAGCAAATGTTCTAAATTTTGACTAATAAAGTTTTAGAGTGTTGTATAAATTAGAAATCATGATATTTTATTCATTTTAATGATATCTTTGAAAGCCAAAAAAATTCATCTTATTGTGCATATAATTCTATTTGCTCTTCACAAATCAAATATCTTGAACAAAGTAGAATAGAACAGGACCAATTTCTTTTGTATTTTCTAATTTGCTTTCTTACCTCAGGTTTTCTCTGAGCTTGTATCTAGTTCTTGTCTTGACTCACTAGTCTCATTTTTCTATCCACATAAACACGGATGTCTCATTTGTTTTCACATAATTTTCTATTGCTTTGTGAGAATTGTGGCTAATTCTGTTTCAAATATGAAAAATATTTTTAAATTGAATGCTTGCAATTCAGATACTTTTGTAGCAAGCTTGGTACCCAAATACACCCTAGTTTTATGTTATATTTAGAAAAGCAAAAGGCGGGGGGAATGTAATTCATTTCAGTTATCAGAAAGTATTCATTTTCAGAGAAGTAACAAATTGACCATAAGAAATTCTAACAAGTTTTGTTGTCCAATGTTCCCTGAATGTGTTATCTGTGTTCATCTGTATCAGGCCATGACTGGCAGTATGTATATGTTGAATATAAGACTAAGTGTCCTGTCAGTTTATTGGTAGTATTTAGCTGTGCTTCACATATCTCCATTAAAACCATAGCTGTCATTCTTGAATACTTTCCTCTCTTAATAGTCCGAACCTGAATGATATTTGCTTCCTAATAGAATCAGAAAAAGGAGAAAGGATATAGCTCATGTAAGTGGGTAGAAGAGTCTAAGGACATGTTCTGCTCTTATACCTGTCTTATACCTGTCCCCTTTTATAATCCAGTGGTAATATAAAATCTAGTTGTTGGGTTTTTTTGTTGTTGTTTTGTTTGGATGGGGTTTAGGTCCAGCCGTGGTTCCACCTCAGTATTATGGTGTTCCATGGGGGGTGTATCCAGCCAACTTATTTCAGCAACAAGCTGCAGCTGCAGCAAACAATACAGCCAATCAGCAAGCAGCCTCACAAGCTCAGCCTGGACAGCAACAGGTAAGCCTTCCTTCATTAAATAATATCTGAGAATTCTTTGGTGTTGAAGGTGTTTTTTCCTCTCTCTCTTTTTTCCTCTGTGAAACATAGTAGCTGTTGTATAGTTGGTATACAACTATTTTTGCATATTTTCCTGATTAGTATTATATGAATTCAAAGAGTTGGTTATTTCATTTCTGTTATTAAAATATCTAGCAATTTTTAAGTTTCATCACTTAAAAGTGCAGTAATAATTTTACTGTCAAAATAATTACACCTTCATTTTTATCCAGGTATTTAAATTACAAGTTTAAATATTAGTGTGTTTCCAATGTAAAATTAGATTATTAGGTACATTGTTATTTTCCTCCCTCCATACTGGGGATTGAACCCATGGATGTTCTACCACTATATCCTTAGCCTTTTTTTTTCTTTTGTAGTTGTAGATGGACAGAATGAATGCCTTTATTTTATTTGTAAATAGCAAGCCCTTTGCCACTGAGCTATAGCCCCAGCCCCTCCTATCCCTTTTTGTTGTGAGATAGTTTTGCTAATAAGTTTCACTGGCTGGCCTCAAATTGCTATCTTTCTGCTTCATCCTTAATTTCTTAAAACAGAAAGAATGTTTATTATGAGATTTTTTTATATCAACCCCTTTCTTAGGTAAATGCAAACAAACTATTTGGAAAATATCACAATTCTGACTGTTAACATTCATCATATTTATATCAAAGAAGCAACTTAATACAATGGTATTGCTTATTTGACTGTTAATTTTTTATTCTGAATTTTTTTTACTATATTTTTATACTGTATTGATGCTCTGTTGGGTTAGTCCTTGTACATCATATCACAACATTATTTAACACACCTGTGTGTATTGCTGACGAATGTGGTAAATTTACAGTGAATCTACTTATCTACTCTGTCTTGAATTGTTTGTGAACTTTATGATTAAGCTCATCATGCTTGTATATCAACACTAAAACAGCTGTGCGCAGCAAAGTAGTAAAACTTGACCTGCCTCCATAACTTTTCACTTTGTTTTAATGTTATTTTGGTGGTTTTTTTCACTTAAGTTTTATGTTTAGAATGCAGCTGTTTTTTTTTGTTTTGTTTTGTGTTTGTGAATTTTGAAAACTTGATTTGAATTTTTTGCTCTGTATCATAATCTCATAACAGATCACCAGAGTTTCTTCTTATAAGCTTCCTGTGTTTCAGTTTCAATCTTAGAAAATAATTTTAATTTTTTTAGTCTTATTCATTTTCATTCCTCCCCGCTCTCAAATCTCAAATATCCATATCTCCCCCACCAACAAACACCACCTTGGTAAGAATATTGATATTAGAAACAATTTTTACCCTCAGACCTTCTAGAACCTCCATGTTGCTTTATTGATTGTTAAAGTTGTCAAGAGCCAGTGATATTTTTTATGTGAAGTATTGTGTAATTTTCATGCTAAATATAAATTTTCATTGTATGAAATGTGTTCACATAATTGTCTTTGGTAAATTGTTACTATATGATAATGCTTTTAAGAAAGCCATCTGTCCTTTATAGGTTCTTCGTGCTGGAGCAGGCCAGCGTCCTCTTACTCCCAATCAGGGTCAGCAAGGGCAGCAAGCAGAATCACTTGCAGCAGCTGCAAATCCAGCTTTGGCATTTGGTCAGGGTCTTGCTACAGGCATGCCAGGTATATAATTGGTTAATTGTAGTTTTTTGGTTTTGGTTTTTTGGGGTTTTTTTGTTTTTGTTTGTTTTTGGTTTTTTGCAGGGTGCTGGAATTTGTAGATATTTGAATAGATTTAAAATGATATTTGTGGTCTGTCCATCCTGAAGAGTGAATAAATCAGAAGTGTCTTTGAAGTCTTACCTACCTTCTAAAAGATTATTTAGAACTCACATGCTAATAGTTTAAATCAATACTGAGGTCATGAGACTTAGTTACTTGAACAGCAGATATGTATATCAAATTCTTTGTAACGTGAACCACAGCATCTTTTCAGCTGAACCTAGCCCAGAATTTTTGGTATAATGCTTAGAAATTAAAACCAGTTGGTTAGAGTTGGCATATAAGACAAAAACCTATTTGCCATTCCTACCTTGTGAAAATAGCCATTTAATTAGTCAATATTGAAAAGTTTGCAACTAATATTTCTAATTTCAACATTGTCTGATCATGTTTAACCTATTTATACCCATTTAAACTATTGTTATTTATAATCTGATAGCAACATTGTCTCTAATATGCTTATGAAGACCTAATGTATAGAAAATCACAGTATAAAATTTCTGTCTATTGCCACTGTACAACTTTTCTAAAAGGGCAATTAGAGTGGTTTGTTTTTGATTTGTTTTTGGTGAAACTAGATAGAAGATTACTGTAATAATAGTGGAGGAAGGAAAATGTTTTCTTTAGACCAAAATGCATAATCAGGATGTTTTGTTTATACTGTGGTTAATTTGGGGGGGGATCCTGGGGATTGTACCCCTTGTTTTATTTGGGGGGTTGTTTTTGTTTTTTAGTTGCTACAGGTCAGGGGCTCATTCACTATTATTAAGGTACATCTCCAACCCTTTTAGTTGTAAAGGTAAAATTTAAAGGCCACATTTGAATATCAGTAAGTGTGCTAATTTTCACTTTTGACATATGAATGGTTACTTGTGTGTTAAGGATTACTTATTAATGAAATGTGAATTCCAATTTCCATTAATTGTAAGATTATGACATTTTCTATTCATATCATTTAGAAAATGTGTTCAGTGTTGGAAAAGATCTTTAATAATATCAAAAGTTTCTTTTATGCAGACACATATTTCTATGTGTTATTTTAAGGATGTATATATTAATTTGCATTTATTCTGTTCTCTAATTCTAAGGTCTGAGTCTAACATCTCGTCTAGTTCTCTGGATAAAAGATAGTTTCATACTTTTTACCCCTGAAGTACCAATAATAGTAGACTAGGGGGCATTCTTGAATTTTATTCTTCTACCACAGCTATATATATTTCCTTCCTGGGAAGCTACTGTTGTGGAGCCATTGTAGATTAGAAACCTTGGCACAAGCAACCTATTGGGAAATGGACTGTGAAGCTGACATTATTATAGGCATCTGGAATCAGGGCTTAAAAGAAGTGAGTCAGGAGTTTTTGAAAGCTATTAAAACTAAGACTACTATGGTTCTTCTTAGATTTTAACTACCCATAGATAAGGGGAGTCATAGAGAACAATAGTGCTTCCTGTCTAACTAGGTTCTCAGTGGATCCTGGAATTCAGAACATGCTTCTGTCCTATGTATATTTGCCGCTGCCTGTAAACTATTACTGATCAGTCTAGGTTCTTGATGCTGGTCCTATATTTATTTCTTATAAATGTCTTTGTTCTTTTTTCTTCATATTCAGCTAGCTGATAGTCTTTATTTCTTTCCCTTTTTAAAAAATTTTTATTAGTTATTGATGGATCTTTATTTGTATACATGTGGTGCTGAGAATCGAATGAAGTGCCTCACACATGCTAGGCAAGGTCTCTACCCCTGAGCTATAACCCCAGCTCCAATCTTATTTCTTCTCTTACTTATTTATTTATTTGTTTGTTTGTTTATTTATTTATCTTATTATTTATTTATTTATCTTATTATTTCTTATCTACTTATTATTTCTGTTATATTTTATCAACTTTAATCTTAGAATTTATTTTTATATTTACTTTTGTTCTTTCTATTCTATGAGAAACCTCTTTATTGTTAACTTTTCTTTTGGTAGTGTGAGGATCAAACCCAGTGTTTCATTCATGCTGGACAAAAGCTCTACCACTGAGCTATATTCTCAGCCTCTGCTTTATTTTTTGTTTTGTTTTGTTCCACAGTGAACTCTGTTGATAACAGTATTAAAAGAATGTTTTCTTTTAGAATTATCTTTTTGGAGTAGTGATAAAAGTTGGTAAAACTTGTAGGATATGTCTTTACAGTAAATTATTTTACTTAACCTTTTGGCCTACCACATTTAGCCTTTTTAGAAATAAGAATATAAGGGCTGGGGATGTGGCTCAAGCGGTAGCGCGCTCGCCTCGCATGCGTGCGGCCCGGGTTCGATCCTCAGCACCACATACCAACAAAGATGTTGTGTCCGCCGAGAACTAAAAAATAAATATTAAAAATTCTCTCTCTCTCTCTCTCCCTCCCTCCTCTCTCACTCTCTCTTTAAAAAAAAAAAAAAAGAAAGAAATAAGAATATAAAAATCATAAGAAACCTTACTAGATTTAGTATTTGTATGTCTCAGTAACTTGTGGGCTGTTCACATGATTCCCACACTCAAAGCCTTTCTTTAATGCCTTCTATATTTCCATTCTGCATGAAGTATCTCCAGCTTTCCATATTCATCTACATAGTATAAAGCTATTAAAAAGAGCTCACTTGAGAAAATTGATATTTCTTCAAGTCTTATTCTTAACTCTTCTACCTTCTATCTTTTTCATTTATCTTTCACATTCTGATCATTGTCTTCTATTTAATCTTTCTGCATAATTGTGGCATCTGTATTATCCCTCTTTGATCTCTTCTTCCCTTTCCTTGCCACTCATACAATCACAGTTACAAAAGGATAATACAATGGAAATTAGAGACTTTTGAACTGAATTACAATAAATTATTAAAATTTAAACTTGTGGAGTGCAACTAAAACTACATAAAAGGGAAATGTCTAGATTTAAAGCATATGTCAGACTAGAAATCAGTGAACTGTGTATCCATTAGAAAACTAAAAAGAGGAGAATAAAGCCAAAGAACATAAGGAAGAGTATAATAAAGATAGATGCTGATGTGAATGAAATAGCACACATACAATCAAAAGGATCAATTATCTCAGAACTATTTCTTTCAAAAGACTCAGAGTTGTAAGCCTCTAAATGGCTCATCAAAAAGAAGGGTTGGGGATATAGTTCAGTTGTGGACTGAGCTATATCTTACAGGGAGCTGCTGGGTTCAGTCTTCAGTACTTGGGTAAGGGGGCGGTGGGATGACAGAAGATACTAGGCAGAATCTCATTAATAAATTACAAAAATGTAGACTGGGTAAATGCCTTGTGTTGTCCATCTCCACTGCATAGTAAATAGCAACTCCATTGTTTTAAAACTTAGGCCAAACATAGGAAGAACAGTTCATTCCTTTTTTTCCTATCACTGCAAGTCTAGTCTCATGTCTAGCTGCTGGGTCTCACAATCTAACTCTTCCCTCTTCTCTAATCTGGTCACCATTACATTTCTCACCTGGATTAGCTTTCTGTCCAGGTTCTTCTATTTCATATTGTCCCCTGATCAGTCATTTTGATTAATCGTCTTCTATCACTCTGTTTCAGCCATACTGGCTTATTTTCTCTCTTCTCCAATTTTTCTTCATAAATAATTTTGTTATAGAGGTTCTTCTTTACCCCCAGTTTAAAATTATCAGAACTTCTATGACTACTCAGTACTTCTTTTCCACTCTCCCTATCTGATTTTCTGTAATACTTAACATACTCTTTTGACTTTTTTTTTTTTTTTTTTTGGTCTGTTTGCAGTAGAAAGTAATATCAAGAGTAAAGACATTTCTCTTTTATTGTTCCTTGCTATATCCCAATACTCAGAAGACTCCCTGGCATTTGGTAGCTACTTGATGAATATTTTGCAAATGAATGGATGTATAAACAATAAATTAAGCTAAGTTGGGAATGGGAGAGGGAAAGAAAACATCTATGGGAAGAAACAATACACTGAAGCCCTGTGGTAAAAGGAAACAAGGTGCCCTTGAGAAATTTGAAACTTTATCCCACTGTTTGAATACATTTTCATACTGCCTTATAACTATAATTTTACAGTGACTTGCTTCAGCATAGTGTTCACAAAATAAAATTCAAGAATTGGTGTTAGAGTATAATTGAGTATATTCTGTTTTTGAAAACTTTTATTAGAAATTGCCAATACATCAGGTGTGAATTATTATTACTGTGTAAGGTGCCCTTTTTCAACCTGAATTCCAGGAGAGAAGTAAGCTTTATTCCCCCTAAAGTAGCCATCATTATTTATAGCTCCTCTAGAACTCTACTTGTAGTGTACTTACAAAATAGTTACTTGAATAATCTTGGTTTCAGAGGAGAGATTTCTGTGAGAAGGGCTGCTAAGAGGTAAAATTGACTCTCCTAATAAGAATTGATACCTGCCTTGTGCTCAAGCCTACAACGGAACTAATACATGTATGATTTTATTCAAACTTCAGTTGAGAACCTTTACATATAGACTTATGATGGGGGGGGGGGGTATTGAACTCTAGTGCACTCGACCACTAAGGGAATGTTCACAGTGAGGCACTTAGTTTAGAACTTTTCTGAAATTTCATAATAAACATTTTTATAGTGTTCCTCTACTCTTCCTACCTATGCTATCACAAGTGACTAAATGGTTATATTTTTCTACTGTCAACCCTTGATAGCCTATAGTTTCTGTATTAAGGAAAATAATTCTTTTTGTGGTTCATAAGTGAAAGGCATTTTTGCTGAAGGTAGCTCTTAAAAATTTAGAGAAAAAAGGTTTAATTACATTCTAGTAATTTTCTTTAGTAACACCTTCTTAAATGTGTTGTTTTTCGTATGGTAGATATTTAAGGGTTTTATACTGATAATACAAAATAGCTGTTGTGGTTGACAAAAAACAGAAATGCAGGGGAAAATAAACATGTATGTTTTCTGTAGTAAGTATTTTTATTAGTAAACATTTACTCTATGTTATCTAGGTTATCAAGTACTAGCTCCAACTGCCTATTATGATCAGACCGGTGCCTTAGTGGTTGGCCCTGGAGCAAGAACTGGCCTTGGAGCTCCAGTTCGATTAATGGCTCCAACACCTGTTTTAATTAGTTCAGCAGCAGCACAGGCTGGTAAGTATAACTAACATCTTGAAGGATAACCGTTTTCTGGTTGTTTGAGATATGATTTTTTAAAATAAAGAATGATTTTCTAAGTAGTTTTTTGGAAATTTGTTTTACAGCAGCAGCAGCAGCAGCAGCTGGAGGAACTGCAAACAGTCTTACAGGCAGTACAAATGGTCTGTTTCGGCCAATTGGCACACAGCCACCTCAGCAGCAGCAGCAGCAGCAGCCAAGCACTAATCTGCAGTCTAATTCATTTTACGGGAGCAGTTCTTTGACTAATAGCTCCCAGAGCAGTTCTTTGTTTTCTCATGGACCTGGTCAACCTGGAAGTACATCTCTTGGATTTGGAAGTGGTAGTTCTTTGGGTGCTGCTATAGGCTCAGCTCTCAGTGGATTTGGTTCATCAGGTAAGTTTGTAAGTTGAGTTTGCTCTGCTAAGTGGACCTGAGGTATTTGTATTTTTAATATTAAGATAAGCAATAATAGCATATAGTATAGGAAGGACACAAAGTATTTGATTATTGATTTGATTTTATGAAAGAAAAATGTCTGCTGCACGGCTTTTAAATGCCTTGAGTGTTTAGCTCATTTCTAGCAGCACATCCTTCGTTCAAATATAATACATTTCCTTTTCCCACAGCTTTAAGAATTTATTACTGTATTTTTCATTTTAGTAAGGTTTGTTTCAAATGGTGTTACATGCTAATTATTACTCTTCCTTATTCTCCATGTAATGTTAATGTTTGAGGAAATACGTTACCTTCTTAAAATTTGAATTATGAAAATAATAATTGTGTGTTTATGGAATGATTCCTTCTAAATGCTTGAGATTCATGTGGTTTACTTTATTTGGCATAATGCCTAAAATATATTTGAAAAAGTGAAACATTCCAAATAAGCCCCTAGAAAGTTAACAGTGAACTGGGCATGGTGGTACACATTTGTAATCCCAGCTACTTGGGAGACTGAGGCAGAAGGATCACAAACGGAGGCCAGCCTCAGCAACTTTGGGAGACCCCGTCTCAAATTTTTGCAAAAGGAATGGGGATGTAGCTCAGGGATATATGCCCCACTTCTGCAAAAGAAAAGAATCAAGCAAATTACCAGTGTACTTACCTTTATTTTAAATTAAAAGTTAGCATTTGTCACTAAATATTTATTTATTTAAAACTATATCTTTTAGCTTTAAATAACACTCAAAAATTTATAATTTTAAATGTCTTCACATAAGGAAAAAACAGTTTACCCTTAAAATTGACAGCCTTCACAAGGCAGAGAGATTAAATTTGGACCTTCAAAGATTTTCTATTTCTGTAACATCATGTCGTAGGTGTTTTTTTGTTTTTTTGGTTTTTTTTGTACTGAGGATTGAACCCAGGGGCACTTTACCACTGGGCTACATTCCAAGCTCCCCTCCCCTTTAAAAAATACCTTTATTTATTTTTATGTGGTGCTGAAAGTTGAACCTAGTGCCCCACTTATGCTAGGCAAGCGCTCTACTGCTGAGCTACAACCACATGTCCTAGAATCTTTAATATCTATTTCTTATCTATATTCCTACCACATCAAATTTACATTCTTCTCTGGTGTGGAAAATGACAAACTAATACAATGTCAGTCATCAGATGCTTGAGGAAGTGTCTTCTGAGCTCTTTACCTTTCATATTTACAGGAGAGGTGGCCTAGAACATCTGTAAACTTATAGGTACAAAATGCTTACTCTCTAATAATAAAACATATTAAGGAAATATGGTCATACTTGGCCTGACAAAAAATTTTCTAAAGAATGGGCTTAAGAACTTCTGAGGGAAAATCCATTGAACTTGGAGGCTCTTCGTTCTTTTAATTTTTCTACTTTTTTCGTTCCTTTTGGAGTTTAGCAGTACAGCTTGAACATTCCTATAAAACTCATTGTAACACAATTGGTATGTTTTCCCCAAAGAATTCTAAATATTCTGATGAAAACTGAAAGAACATATAACTTCAAAAAATAAATAAATAAATAAACTTTGTGGAAATAATTATTTCCTAAACTTGAGTTTGTTGGACCAAAATAGTCCAGGGGGTAAAACGCTGTTAAAAGCTCTGTGTTCCCTTTCTTATTAGTATGTCACTGATGGTCTGGTATAGGTTTGAAGGTCCCCCTATTCAATTCTTCCAGATTCTCATTTGTTAAAGTCTTTTTTCCTCTATGTTTTGGAACTGTTTGGCATGAACATTTTGTCCCCTTCAGTTGCCTCTTTTCCAAAAACTTAACTTTCATGCCTTCCTTATTTGCAAGCATTGCTTACTCAGTTCCAGTGTCCAGGTCCCGAAAGGTGCATTGTATCTAGTTTGAAGAGGGCTTGAGCAGTTGCCACCCCTAACAGTCACTTGGTATGCTGTGTATCATCTTCTCTTTCCTCTTGGATTTTTTTCTGAGAGTTCATTTAAGTGCTGCACATATGTCCCCTTATAATAAGTCCACTGCCATTTCACATTGCAGCAATTGTAAATTTATTTTTGAAAGCTAAAATATAATAGGGTTGTGTGCATATGTACACACACAATCATTTTTTTACCTATGATGAAATATTGTTGAACAGTGTTCCCAAGTTTGTAATATAATTGGCCAGGAAGCTTAGCCATTCTAATATAGGAATTAAATCATCATCCTATGACCTTTATTTTTAAATTACTATTAATAATCAAAAGTTTGTAATTTAACATCTTATACATAGTTAATGAGTGATTAAAATTTCCATCATGTGTCTAACCTTAGATATTTTAGGTAGATTTTGTTTCTTATGTAATGAAGTTGCAGATAATTTAGACATAATAAAACCTGAAGAGCCAATTTTTTAATGTTTAAAGTAATTTTCAAATTATTTTTTGAATGCTTGGCTTGACTTTTCCCTTCTGGAAGAAAGAAATACTGCACATGTCAAACTGGTTTCTTTCGTTAGTTGCCAGAGGAATGATAATGCTGATGCTCTCATTAGAGAGCTGATATCCTTTTCCTCATCAGTTAAATTATTTTTTGAAATAAATAGGAATTTAAAATATAGTATTTAATACAAATGTTTTTGAAAAATTGCTTTGACAGTGTCCTTTTAAATTAGCATAGTTAATGTATCATACATTGCCAATTTTGCCAAAACCAACTCCAGAAAAACTATATTAAAACATGATCTGTTTTGCAGAGACTGCATTAGCTGATATAAAAGGTTGAATAGCATTATATTGTGCCTAATATGGTAGGTAGCACAAGCCTGGTTTTTTGTTGTTGTTGTTTGGGGTTTTGTTTTTTTGTTTTGTTTTGTTTTTTCCTTTGTCCATTGTAGAATTTAAATTTGGCAAAACCAATGTAATTTTGGTTCCTATCTATGTTATAAACTTTAACTTGGTTTACCCATCATGTACTCGGCTAATTGTTTTCTTTAATTCATAGTCTGTATGACATATATGACTTGTGATTAGAAATCCAAGATTTAATAGAAACTTACAATTCCTTGAAAAGAATTGCCATATTGGTCCGAATATAGAGCTTGTCCTTCAGAACCTTATTTGGCAGGTTAAGAAGTATAATAAGAAATTCTTTAGATGTAAAAGACATTGAGTTAAAAGAAGCGAGTGCATAGAAAGAGGAAGGAAGGTATACTTAAATAATGGGCTCTAAAGAGGACTTGAAAATTGGAAGTTTGGAACAGCCCTCAAAAACACCTGCTAAAGAAATTGATTATCCAAATATATGTTGATTAACAATCAGATTTTGGGTTGATCTTCTGAGTGTGCATAGCTTACCAACGCCTACGTGGTAGGGTGATTTGTGGTTTTATTGTGATTTTTTTTTTTTTTTTTTTTTTTTTTTTTTTTTTTGGTGGAATGGAAAAAGGAAGAAAATTAGGTTAAGAGAAGTAAAAGAATTTGGCATGTGATGTAATGAGGAATATGAGATACAATAAATTGTATTTCATCTTATTAAAAATGAAAAAAAGCAGAATTTTTTGAGTAAGGGACTCAAAGAGGCCAGTACTAGGTAGACCCTTAGGAATGATGAGTCCTGGAAGTGAAAGTATGTCTTTGGTTTGGTGACAGTCATGAGAATTGTTAATTTCCCAAGAGAATGTTCAGCAGTTTCATATATGTACTGTAATATTAGTTGTTGAAGAATATGGAGAATGTATAGTATGAACAGTACTCAGGGGTTAGTTCCCATCTGGATTACACACTGACTAATATTCGGGCCAATATGGGCTTATAAAGAGCTATGTTTTGAACACAGCAGCCAAATCAAATGTAAATGGTGAAGGAAATGTATTAATATTCCTTTTGTTAGCATAATCTTTTCTTGGCATTGAGTTAAAGTGTAAGAACCAGGTTCCATAGATTAGGATAATACCAAAAGTTAAACCTTATTTGAGTTTATTCTTTAGTGTGTCCTAAAGCAAACAATTTGCAATTTCAGGGTTTATAAATCATACCAGGGTATTAAAGCACAGTAATCGTACATGTCAGTGCTGAATGTGTGAAATAATGAAACATTACTGCTCTGTTAAGTATTTGGTTACTTTATTGGGGTGCATTTATACCCTTTTATGATTAATAACAGCATATCGTTATCACAGTAATTATCTTCTCCAGAATGTTTCTAAAAATAATTATTGTGATCACATCTGTTATTGCCCAGCAAGAGTTGGGGATAGGTTTTATTCAGTTAACACTGTATGTAATTAGGGTTTTTTTTATTTCTTCTTCAGTTGGCAGTTCTGCAAGTAGTAGTGCCACAAGGAGAGAGTCTCTATCTACTAGCTCTGACTTGTACAAAAGATCTAGTAGCAGCCTAGCACCCATAGGGCAACCATTTTACAATAGTCTGGGATTTTCCTCCTCTCCAAGTCCAATAGGCATGCCTCTGCCAAGCCAAACTCCAGGACATTCACTTACGCCACCGCCATCACTTTCATCACATGGATCCTCATCCAGTTTGCATTTAGGTAAAAAAAAAACCAAAACCCTTTTTATTTGTATGTATACATGTATGTGTGTTTGTGTGTGTGTTTATAATATATGTGAAATATTTGATGTTGGATAAAACATGCCAAATTGCTTTTGCTTTTAGATATTAGCCTTTTGAAAAAGTTCTACTTTCCTGAAAATCCAAAATGAGGGTCTAATGTACAGTAAGGTAAAGACCCCCTGTTGTATCTTATGTTCCTTTTACAGAGTACAATGGTGTGATTTTTTTTCCTTGTCTGTGCTTTTGATTTGTGTGTTTTAGAGCATCTGAGGAGTTGTTTCTACATGATAGTGAAAGAGAAATTTCACTATCAAAGGTTTTGCACACCATAAGAAAAGTAGTGATTGAACTACTTCACACAGAAATTGAACTTAAATAATTTAGTTTAGTGCAGTGGTTTTTGCTTTGTCCCTTAAATGCTCAACCATTTTTCTAAAGAGTTACATCAAGGGATATGATTTTAATATGTTTGTTTGTTAGAGAAGTTGATGGACCTGGGCCATGTACTTCTCTTACTTTCAGTATGTTAAAGGAAAAAAGTTTTAGGCTTGTTATACCCCTGAAACTGGAATATATAGAACTTTCTATTTTTAAATTGTCCCCACTCCCAGATTATCAAGTTTACGGTTACCTTTTATCCCTCTTTGGGAAGTGTTTATCTGTCTAGATAACAATGTATTTTGAAGGGTTTTTGGACATTAGAGGCTCTGTATGAATCTCTCCCTCATGAAAAAAAAATTAGATTTTGAATTCTTTTTTTTAACTCTAATTACCTCAACTGAAACTGAAAGATTCTGTTGCTGAGTTTTATGTGCTTGGAAAGATTTAAATTAGCTTATGGTTTCAAAAATAATGTTGCTGTTTTAAGCAGATAGAATCTAAGTTAGAAAGTCAGTCGAACCTGCCACTCCCAATCATATGGGTATAACTTTTTTTTCCTTAAGCTCTTAATGCAGTAATTGTCCATATAATAAAGTTATATGTTACCATAATCATCATTTAAATTTATGTTATTGCACAGTGAGATAGTTTCATTTGGTCCTTCCTTGCTTTCTTCCTTCCTTTTTTTCTTTTTTTAGGCTGTGGTTCTTCTTTCCCAATTTTGAATCTTTGTTCTTTTGGAGATATTGAATATATACAATGAATTAATTTATTGAGATGGAGTCCTAAATCATCTTTGCTATATTATTTATATGGACTTAACCAAATATGACTGGGTTTTAGCCTAATATCTTTACTTATCATCTGTTCTTCTTAGTCACTGGAGTTGCTCAGTCTCTGCTCCTATTATTACTACTGAGACACTCCTACTCATCCCATAATACATGCCTTTAAAATGGATCAAAAATTTGGAGTACAGGAAGTCTAAGAATAGATCTTCATACTAGTTTTGTGTTTTATTGTTAAATTATATTTGTCATGTCCTGTCATCTTTTCATAGATAGGTTTCAGATCAGATTCCCATTCGACTGTTAATGCTTGTGTTGTGCTTCAGAGCCTCTGTAAATGGCATTGTTCTATATATTGGATATAAATTATTTTTTTTAGATAACCTCGTTAGATCAAGCTGAATCTAGATAAGTGCTTCTCTGCTTTTCTCTAAAGAATCTAGCCTACTATTTGCCTAGAAAAGAATTCTAGTTAGTTTGGGGAAATAATCACCACTTGAACCATCAGTTCTTTATTACAGATTAGTAATTTTTAATATCCATAGTTAAACTCCTTAGTTTACCTTCATCTTGAAATTCAGTATTCAAACACAAGCTCTGATTCAAATAATAATTATCTGTATTATTTATTTTCCTTTGTAATCCCCTAATTTCCCTTTGCTTTAGTTGTAATACAGCTGGCAATATTGTTAACAAAGAATAGTTTGTCAATTTAAAAATAATTCAGATTTCATTTATTTTCTCTTTTCATACTGTTCATGATAGAAGGCGTCCACACTCCCTAATCTAAAAAATATATATTTAAATTTTATATCCTTGAAATGGATTTTTTTTTGAGTCAAGTCTTCAAAAATTCTGAGACATAAAATTATACTAGAAATGAATTCACATTCATTTTTGTAAATCATTTTACTCAGCTTACATATGTATGCCATTCATACAATATAGAAGTTCTCTGTCTCATTAGAATTGGTTGGAATTCTAGTACTTTCTCTTATGAGATTTTATTTTAAGAGATGAACATTATAATTATCAGTAGGCCTTGAGATCTGTATTCCCAAAGTATATAATGAAACTTTTTTTTTAAACCCAGCCCTCCCTTTGATTGTCAGTTTTTTGAAATTCATAGAAATTTCTAATAGCAACATTCTGTCTGACTTTACAAAATAGATGATTCATTTTTTCCCAAAGAGTAGGTATTTTCAACATATGTTATTTGCAGGAAGACTAGTAGTCACTTTTTGATTGAGGAACAATTATTCAGCTTATAAGTTTTGAGTGTTAATTTTTTATAATAACCTAGAACATTTCTGTTGAGACTTGCAACCCTGTTTTTTTTTTTTAATTCTAATTTGTTATATATGGCAGCAGAATGTATTACAATTCATATTACACATACAGAGTACAATTTTTTATATCTGTGGTTATACATAAATTATATTCACACCATTGGTGTCTTCATACATGTACTACTTAGAGTAATGATATTGCACTCCACCATCTTTTTAAACCCCATGCCTTCTCTCTCCCTCCCACCCCTTTGCCCTATCTAGAGTTTGACTAATCCTCCCATGCTCCTCCTCTCAACTCCACTATTAATCAGCCTCCTTATATCAGAGAAAACATTCATCATTTGGCAACCCAGTTTTCTAATGTATTGAAGTATTAAAAAATAATTCTAGTCTTGTACTTTAAAAAAAATACACCTTTTAAAATTAATTTCTCATTAACTCTCTGATTTTCCTAATTTACTATCTGATTTTCCTAATTTAGTTAAATGTATTTTTTTTCTACAGTTGTTTTGTTTACATCAGAGTCCAAATAAAGTATATACATTGCATTTATTTGATTTTTTTTTTTTAATCTGCAATTGTTTCTCCTTTTTTTCTTTCCATTTATTTATTAGGGAAAAAAATTTAAAACTTTGTCCTATTGAGTTTCCCACATTTTTGAGTTTGATGACTGCTTCCCACTGGTGGTGTTTAACATGTGCCTGTCGGTCTATATTTTCTGTAAGTGGATTTGATCTAGAGACTTGGTAACATGGTTGGTTGGTTTATTTTGGCAAGATGTGGTTCTGTGTGCGTTCTCTCTTACACATTTGTTTGTGTCCATTGTAAAATTGCCAGCCAAATCTTCTGATCGTTTTAGCAACTTCTGATCATTCCCTAAATATTTCTTCAGAGCTTGCAAATTGGTTATACTCTTAATTTTGTATTTCTTTTGCGCTTAGTATCTGCAAATTTTGAAAAAATTTAAAAATTTTTCTTATTAATTATGAGCTTAACCTGAAAGACAATTCATACAGGACTGAGGATAATGTTTGATTCTTTTCCCTTATTTTATAACTTTCAGAATAATAGTCGATGTTCTGGCAGTCTCTAAAGATGACTCATGGGTTTTTATCCTTATTGTTACCTACAGATTAATAGTTTTGGGGGAAATTGTTTTAGTCCATTGTGTTCTGAGAAACACCCTAAAAAATTATACCATCTTTGGCCACTTGAGCCCTTTCTGAATGGTTCCCATGTTGACTACTTTTTAAAAAACAGTACTTAAGTTACTGGAGGTCAGGAAAGAAGCAGAAAGAAACAGAGAACTTCAATGATTTAACCTGAAATGCACAAGGTAATGTAAAATTCTGGGCTTTAGGTTTAACATTCAACATTAAATGAATTGTTTTCTTCTCGTGTTATATTGAACACAAGAGATTGAGAAATCTTCTGCCTGAAGTTATTTTTTTAGTCATCTTCTAGCGGTATAAAAGTATGCCTACCCATACTTCCATTCTGTTTTTGCTTTCAGTACATACATGAGATATTCAATACTTTATTATGAAGTCAGCTTTATGTTAGTTGATATTGCCCAAATGAAGGCCAGTGTAAGTGTTCTGAGTACATTTAGCATGAGCGAGGCTAAGCTAGGGTGTTCACATAACCTGTGTGTTCAAATGCATTATGGACTTAGTATTTTCAGCTTATGATCGGTTTGTTGGGATGTAACCACATTATAAGTCAAGGAACATCTGTACTTCTTATGAAGAATATTGAGTATTTCCTAACTCAATGAGATTGATTTATTGAAAGGTCACTGTCGGTTCAGAAGATAATGTCATACATACAGTAAATAAATAGTGTGTTTAAATTTGCTATAGATTGGAAAATTTTGTAATCTGTTTTTAATCCTAATCAGAATATTTTATATTAAAAATAGAATGTTAACTCTTAGTATCACTTTTTCTGTTAAAAAATTTTGTTATTTGTTAAACTGCTGGCCTTGTGACCAACTTGCTTATAAGGCCATGTGCTGTTTTTCTGTTCTATGTTTGTTAATTAAAGCAAAGAACAATATAAATTATTTTGAAGTTATCACTGAAAATGCTGTTGTCCTTCAAGTCAGATTTCCTGTAACTCCAGAGCACATAGTAGTTTTCTGAAATACCTTCGTATTCATTTCATCCTAGATGTGGACATAGATTGTCTCAGTGATGGTATCAAAAATCAGATCCTAAGGGACTTGCTCAGACAAAATTGAGGGTAGCTTGCAATTCTGGCTCCTGATATTATCTTCACTTTTTCTATTATGCTATTCTATAAGGAATTGAACAATTTTACCAAGCACATAAGTAGTATATTCTAACCAGCCTTTCAGAAACCATTTACCTTCTTGTAGCCTAAGTTATTCTTTTATTTATTAGAGTATATATATAATTGCTAGGCTACTATGTCTATTTTTTAATTTAATTCTAGAGATTTATGTAGAAGTTCTTATCTGAGCACCTTTGAAGTCCAAATATTTGTTCATCTGAAATGGGCAGCTCAGGGATTGGCACATCCACATCTTTTTTTTTTTTTTTTTAATTTACTTTTAGTTATCGGGGACACAACATCTTTGTTTGTGGTGCTGAGGATCGAACCCGGGCCACACGCATGCGAGGCGAGTGCGCTACCACTTGAGCCACATCCACATCTTAACAGAATATTGTTTATAGGTTCCCGCAAATTAAAACACTACTGCAATTCTTTGATAGATCTAACAGTCATTTATTTACTGATTAATAGTAGGAAATATGTTATGAAGAAATTGAATTATTACTTGAATGGAGGAATTTTTGATGATTGGTTTTCTGCCAGTGATTACTTTTTACCCTTGTGGGTTTTTTTGTTGTTGTTGTTGTTGCCCTTTAATCTCATTATCTGACTCTTTGGTTCAATGTCTAAGAATGTTGTCACCAGTAATTTAGTTAAGGTAATCACAAACTTAAGACTAGAAAATACTTGCGGTAACCCTGTAGTTTGGCATCAGAGTCATGTTTTGAGCACGGAAGTGACACTCAAAAACTTTCTAATATTGGAGTATTTCATTCAAGTTTTCAGATTTGGGATGATCAAACAGTAAATTCCATACAAATATTCCAAAATATAAAAACTCAAAAATCTGAAACATTTTTAGTCCTAGGCATTTAGGGTGAGGGGATATTCTTTTATATAGATATCAAAAGGAAGTCTCCAACATCTCCCTAATGTTTTTTCTTTCTTCCTTCCTGCCTTCCATTAACATGAAATCTCTGTACCACTGCATATTTTAAATAGAGACAGGGTGTAGCTTATGTGATGAAAGGTAGAAAATTTAAAAAGTGCAACCTCCTTTTATGTGTGCTTTGAAATGTTGCCTCCAATATATATTTTGCAAATTGGAACTTTTTCTTAAATTTTGCTAACCTCAGTTCTGTATATCATTAACTGTCATTTTATTGTTTACATTTGCATTTCATCTTCTCAACTTTTTATACTTTCACTAAGCTGCGAAGTAAATCTATATATCTTACATGGAAAATTTTAACTGTGATTTACCATTTTTTATCAATTTTTGCAAAATTTTACATTTTATAACATATCTTAGGTACAAACTGTAAATTTGATATATGAGTCTTTTCAAAAATGTGATTCTTACGTACAGATTTATGTTAAAAATTTATGACTTCTAAAAACTGATTTTTTTTTAATCTACCAACAATTCACAGACCAGTTTATATCATTGCTCTGTACTTGTTGTACACCAAGCAAACACAGGACCAAAAAGTAACTCCATTTAAAAGAAAAGTGGATTTGCTTCATAAGGGATTTGTAGCCTCAGCAAGTAACTTTTTAAAATGAAAACTGCATGTGTCCTGAGATGACATTGAAAATTGTATCTTATTTGTAGAGAATATATTCACATAAGATTGTTTCTTTGTGATGTACCTAGGAATACATCCAGTTGAAGAAGGGCAAATTCTTTATACTGTAAACTTTTAAAGAAGATTTAAATGGAAGGACTCGCCATATATAGTACTGCCTCAAAATTTTTTCAGATATTAAAAAAAACTAACAAGCTGATTTTTAAAAATATAAGTGGAAGTTGGGCGTTGTAACTAACATAATGCCTGTAATCCCAGCTACTCCAGAGGCTGAGGCAGGAGGAATGCAAATTCAAGAATAGCCTTGACAAGTTATTGAAGACCCTGTCTCAAAATAAAAATTTAATGGGCTGGGGATTGCAGGGATTGTAGCTGAGAGTTTGAGCACACCAGGGTTCAATCACTAATACCATTTAACAAAAATAATTAAAAGATGTAAATGGAAAAGCTAAACCAAGAATAATCAAGAAAATCTTGAACATTCAACTTAGGGAAGTTAATACTGCCAAATACCAAGCCTATAAAACTATGGTAACTAAGATTATGGTATTGATTCAAGGATAGATAAATAGACCAGAGGAACAAAAAGAGGATCTAGAAATAGATCTGCTCATTTAATTACCTGTTTTGTAACCCAGGTCCCACTCCAGTGTATATGAAAAATGTGGTCTGAAAAGCATGTTGGGCTGGAGCAGTTGGTGTCCAGATGAGAGGAAATGAACCTTGACTTCTGTTTCTCACTGCAAACCATCACATACATACACAAAGTTCATTCTTGAAGGAAGTAACTTGCTTATTATGATCATGAAATTATTGAGAGGCAAAACAAAAATTGTGAGCCCAGGCCAATCTTGCTTATTCCAGGTGCCTTTCTGTTTCTTGAAGGATGGTTTTGTTTCAGTCTAATATCTGTCTGAATGAATTAAAAGAATCTTATTTCCTAATTTAGAATCTTTCTGAACTTTTTATAACATTGTAGTAAAATATAATTTAACCTCTTGTGACCTGATGCAAGAAGTGAGTTTGAATGTTGCTGTGTTGTCTTCTTGTTTTTTTACTTGCTAATAATTAACCCTTAATCCAGAATAAATGTTTTTTTAATCTTAAAGAGCTCTTAAAATACTTTTTAAGTATAATTTTTAAATTATTTTGGATTTCAGATTTCAAATTTTTCTTAAAGATGATAACCTTTATGTGATTTTTTTAAACATTGTTAAATAGAATCTAAATAGCAAGTTTTATTCATAATTACTGAGACTCATTGCTGTTTAATGTATTCGTCTTTTATGTGGTTTATTGCTTACCTTTTAAAAACTTTTATGTATGATCAAAGTTTTTACTTATTAATTCAACCAATATCAAATGCCTGCATGCCAACCTCTCTGCTTGACTAGAAAGAGAAATCACTATTCTTATGTATTATGATCAAGTTTGTAATTCGGTAGCATATACAAAAACAACAGCTACAGTATAGTATATAAAGTATACTTTAATTTCAGTAATTCTTTCCATAAAATTATTGTCTTTCTTTCATGGTTTTTGTAGCAAATTTACTGCCAATTGAATTACATTAGAATTGTTCTAGATTTATTTTTTCTGCCAGGTTAGAAACCAGAAGTCCCAGACCTTTCTCTGCAACTTCAAGAGTAGTTGAATTCAGGTGGTTTTGTTTCATTGTTTTATTAACACATCTATTTTTTATCAAAAACACTGGCTACTTTTGTTTTTACATTAATGGATTATTGGTTCTCAATCAATATACTTTCTCTCAAAGTATGTCAGACCATATTCTTCAGGTAACAGTCTTGATTTTTTTTTTTCTTTCAGATTTTAGCATATTTACATAGACATAGTGAAAGATCTTGGGGATGGAACCTATGTACCTTTTGCATGCTTTTTGACGATACTTTTATATATTATTTTTAGTGTCTGCATTTTAACTGAGACCCTTCATATGCAGTCCCAAGTGGAAATACAAAAATTTTCCACTTGTGGCATGATTTTGGCACTGTTTTGGACTTCAGATTTCTGGTTTTTTATTAGGGATATTGAATTGTTGCACTTAAGAAAATGAAGTTTTGTGCCAGTGATGGAAGTGTGTGTGTGTGTGTGTGTGTGTGTATGTGTGTGTGTTGTGTGTTTCTTGGTTTTTAAGATTTTTCATAGTATCTTCCCAGTTCAACCCTCTTCCCATCATGACAATAACCCTATCAAGAAATAAGTGTGCCAGTAGTCCTAATTTATGAAGGGAACTTTAATTAAAATGGCTGAAGTCCTTATTAATCATGATTTAAGAGAAAACTCCCAGCTTTTACAATTTTCTTATTCTCCAACCAGGAAAGGCAGTCTCAGCAGCAGTATTTAAAAGAAAATACAGATAAAATTTAATGGTTTATTAACTATTACCCAGTGTTTTAACCAAAGAAAAGTCCAGTGAATCAGAAAGGCTGAAATAACTTTTATCCATGTGCTCATATTAGGCAGCTAGTAGAAGCTTACCCAGTACTTACTCTTTTGTCAAGTGGTGAGGTTAGGTTTTTAAAGTGTTCTCATGTTCATCAGTCACAAAAGTTATAAAATTCAGACAATTTTTAAAACCATACAAAACTCTACCCCTTTTGACAGAATAATGGAAATTGGCAAGGAAAGTTATTGATGGAAATGATATAGTACTAGACTGAAGACTATATTGTTTTTATATTAAAACTTGATCTGTTAAACATGATCTTTGATGAATGAGGGAAGAGTATATTAAGTATCTTCTGTGATGACGATCACCCTTTACCTTTGTTTTTGTGCTTAAGTTCAACTATTTGAGACTGTAAGGTAAGGTTTCTTAATTGCTTTTAGAAGAGAATCATAATAAGAATAGAAGCAATGGATTTTTATTTTGAACTCTGGTTTATAGTTTATATCTTATGTTTGCTTATATATTGTCATTAAGTTTATATCTTAATGACATGTTTATGCTTTTAATAGTAGCCTATTAAAATGATATGAAAGATTATACTTTGAACGAGGATTACTTTGTTTTTTGAAGGCTGTACCCTCAGCCTTTCCCTGAATAAAATTTTGGTTTCTTGACAGGAACAGTGGTGCACACCTATAATACCTACAACTCAAGAGGCTGAGGCAGGAGGATCACAAGTTTGAGGCCAGCCTCAGCAATTTATCAAGGCCCTAAGCAACTTAGGAGACTCTTCTCAAAATAAAAGTAAATAGAAAGGGCTAAGGTTATAACTCAGTAGTTAAACACCTGAGTTCAATCTGCAGTACCAAAAACAAAATAAAATTTTGGTTTCTATGTGGAAAATATCTAGGTAACAATATTTAGAATTTTTTATGTAGATAAAATATCTCTCTAAGCATTTTCCAGGGGTGGCATATGACATTAAATATTTTTCATTAAATACAGCAGAGTGAATCATTCCGACATTTAAAAATTGTTAGTGTAGTCCAGGTATGATAGGGCCTGCCTGAAATCCCAGCTATTTGTGAGGCTGAGGTAGGAGGATTACACACATTCAAGGCCAACCTGGGTGACTTTAGTAAGAACCTGTCTCAAAATGAAAAGGGCTGGGATTTTAGCTCAGTGATGGAGAACCCTTGGGTTCAATCCCCAGTACTGCAAAAAAGAAAAGTAAATAATTTTCAATTTACTACATAATGCTTCCTTGAATGAGTTATTCAGCTTAAGTATGTTGTCACACATGTAAAATGGAGATACATCTGTCTCAGATTTATTGGGAGAATGACATTCTTGTATAGCAGTGTTACCTTAAAGCATCATAAAATAATATTACCAATACTTGCCAGTTTAGAGAAACATAAAAATAATTTTATACTTTAAATGCAATACATAAAATTTTTTTGAGTGTTGAAAAATTGGGGGGGGGGGACCATACGCCTGAGTCATTTGTATGTTAATCTGGAAAGAAATACTGTCTTTGTTTTAACTTTAATCAATCATAATGACTTCAATATCTTCATTTAAGCATTTTATTTTGTATTATATAAATATTCTTAACATTAAGTATGCAAGCTAATACATGATTTTTTTAATTGAAAAAAGAATGGCATTTGTATTACTTTTATAGGGCTACTGTGACAAATTACTATAATTGGGTGGCTTCAAACAGCAGAAATTTATTTCACAATTCCGAAGTCTAGAAATCTAAAATCAATGCATAGGTATAACCATGCTCTAAAAGTCTTTGGAGAATAAACCTTTTCTTGCCTTTTTCCAGCTTTTGGTGGTTACTGGCAATTCTCTTTTCTATGGTTTGTAGATAAATCACTTCCCCTCCATTTCCATAGCACTCTCTATGTCTCTGTTTTGTAAGAACACCAGTCATTGGATAGAACCCATACTAGTCAAGTATAACCTCATTTTAACTTGGTAACACCTGCAAAGACCTTGTTTCCAAATCATATCGTATTTACAGGTGTAAGGGATTCGAACTTAAACGAACATATTTGAGAGGAGGGACAAAACAACACTATGGAATTGGCCCTCTGGTCCACCAACAAACTCTTAGCCATCTGGGTAATGGATAGAAGGTAGAAGAACTTGGAAGTTTACTATAGAACAAGTTGTCACAACTGAGTGGCTTAAACATTTTTATTCCAAATTTGTCTATCACAGTCTTATAGAGAATATTAAGTAAGTGGTAGCTGCCTCTTTAAAACAATTATGCACAGAAGGATAAAAAGGCCATGTATAATGTCCAGAGAGTATATTGAATTATACTCTAAATAGAGTCTTTTTTTCACAACAAGGTAATAATTTTTTCTTTCTCAACAAAGTAATAAATTACTATATGCTTTGGGCCCAAGGTCTACTTTATACTATAAACTACGAGTATTTAGAAATATGTTACCATAATCCCAAAGTCATTTGTGTGCATATTGAGAAACACTGCTATGGAGTCTTTTTTCCCCCACTCCTCAACTTTGAGTTTTACCACTAAAACCAAGCAAACTGCAGACAGATATAGCAGAAAGTCAGATTATCCATGGTTGTTGAAGTCTACTTTAAATGTTTCAAATACTTCTTTTGAAAATTGATTAGAGAAAAAATACTGAGTTAAAAGTACTAAATGGACCTCTACAGGCTAGGCATGAAGTTAATGCCAATAAAGTAGACTACTTTTAGGTGTTTTTTTTCCCCCAGCTACCCATTTTGTGTCATTGATTCTTTGCTTATTGCAACTAAACTAGTTATGTTTCATTATTATCTTTTTATTTATGAAGAATTCCAGAGCCTTGCCTTATAAAACATACTCTCCCTTTTGGCTTATATGGAGTTGTGCCTTGTGTAGGACTCCAAATCTACTTGAATAGCCATTTTTATTTCAAATTAGTAGTAAAACATGTTGTAAAATTAGCCTTTAAATAATTTATTTTTATCTAATTCATTGTTCTTCAGATTGTTCTATCAGAATAGCCATCAGGTAGATTTTTTTTTTTAAACTAAGAAAGGTAATTCTAAGACTCAGAGGTCTGTTTTCCTACTTATCATCAATTGGTTGTTAAAAAGAATATAATGATTTGTCGCACAGATTGAGGACCTGCCTTTGCAATCCCAAGAGGTTAGAAAACAAAGGCTAGTCAGATTCTTTTTGTTTCTCAGTTGTTGCATTGCTTTTCTCCCATTTTTTCCCTATATTTTTAAATATTTTTGGCTTCTGGTGTTTAATAGGGAAAGATTCTAAAACAGTAGATCTCTCAAAGAAATTAATGAAAAACTTGTAAAGTCTTATTATTTCTACTAGTAAATGTAAACAAATTATGAGTGAACTTGAAAGATAACCTATGTAAGGGGCAGCACACTAGACTACGAACATCAGAAGTATAAATATGGATGACTGGTTTGTGTGTTTTTAATTTGGGGATAATTTCAGCATCATGGGAAAAGTACACAACTTGTGTTTTAAAAATCCCAGGATATCCTTCATTCATATTCTCCAAAAGTTATCATGTTACCATGTTCATTTTATCGTCATCTCCCTATCCCCTCCACACAAAACACAAATTTTATTTTTCTGATTCTTTGAAGATGCAGACATAAAGTTCTGAATTTATAAATTCATCAGTATATATTTCCTGAAAATGAGGATAGTCTTTCGTGTAACCACAGTTATCACAGTCAGAAGATTGATGTGAACAGTACTACTATCAAATCGGCCAGTTTTAATGCAGTGTTGCCAGTGAATCACCAATGTCTGTTATAAAGAGAGGGAGGGAAATTGATTTGGGAGTCTGTTATCCAATCAACCAAGATCCCTAAGTGATTTTGTATTACATTTATTTTTCATGGTTCTCCAATCTTGAACTGTTTTAGTCTTTTATACCTTCCCTTTTTTTTTTTTTTTTTTTTTTAAGAACATGAGTATAGTCCATTGCTTTGTTAGAATGTTCCTTAACCCCAAGGTTTTAGATAACCTTTTTTCAATGCTTAAACTACCATATTTAAAATGTTTAATGAATATTATAAATTAGGTTTTAAATGCTGAGTAAAAATTAACGTAAGGCAGGTATCCTACTGGGTAAAATAATTTTTCTTATTTTATAATTGAGGCTAGTTTTTCTAGACCTGGAAGTCTAAGGTTTTTAAAATTCAAGGCAGCTTAGCAATCGCCTTGTAAAGATTACATCAGGAGTTAGGTGTTAGGAGCTGATTGAACAGAATTAAAGAAATATAGATATGGGAGACATTCCTGGTAGATATTGGTAGGACATTTGAAAGATACCAAATAAGATTGGTTTGGTCATTTCCTGGGGTAAGTATGCATTTCTTAATTTGGTATTGAAAATCTTAGTAAAGAATAAGGTATGCCAGGCACACACCTGTAATCCTAATGGCTCAGGAAGCTGAGGCAGAAGGATTGTGAGTTCAAAGCCAGCCTCAGCAACTTAACAAAGCCCTAAGCAACTCAGTGAGACCTTGTCTCTTAAAAAAAAGTACAGAAAGGGCTGAGGATGTGGCTTGGGCAGTTAAGTGCCTCTGGGTTCAATACCCAGTGGGCTTGGGGGTATGAAAGTGAACAGTTAGTGTACGAAAAGGAAATAATGTATTACAAGGAAATTTGTATGAGAAATAGGTTTGAAATAGATTTGAAAACTTGGTTGGAGGATATATTCAACAGGATGCTGTAGATTTTTTACCATATCTTCAAAATAGCCTTTGAAAGGAGAAATAAAATTCACGTGTGTAAATACATTGGAAAGTAAACTACTCTACCCTACAAAAAGGGCCAGGATGCTAGAGCAAACCCGGTGACATGGGATGTGATAAAGACCAGATTAAAGTAGGGTTTTTAAATGTCATGCTAATTGCATTGTTAAAGGATCGGGTGGGCTAGTTATTATTTATTGTTATGAACATTTCATGAAATTATGTGAACAAGTAATGGGGACTAGAAGAGTAGGAAGTAGTGATAAAATTGATAATATTCAAACACTGAACTCTTAGTTGCATATTTCATCTGGTTACTGAGGCTAGCATGTAGAAGAAAGAAAAAACAAGAATTTGTTATTAGTGATGTTGTATAAGATGAACTGTTCATTACACACATTTTAAACAAGATATGCTACAATGAAACCTTAAGCAGTCCATGCTACATAAAATATTTATGCTTCTAGTTGTCATTCAGGAAATATTTTGCACCCACTTGCTATATGTTAGACATTGTTCTACGTGCCAGGTTATATAACCTGTTGATCGATGTAATTTGACGCCACTTAACATTGGAGGAGTTGATTCTAATAAACAAATGTATAATATGCTGTAGAAAAAATTAAAGCTAGGGCTGTAAGAACAGAGAGTCAAGTAAGAGTGCTCTAACCCTATTTGTTCTCGAGGATTTAAACTCCTATTTGCTCCCTACCTTCATAATTCCTTTTGGCCTTTATGTTTCTGTATGGCTTTGCACTGACAGTGTGTCCTTAGGAACATCTTTTCCCCATGGTTCCAACTGACTGACTATATCGCTCTACTCTAAACAGAGTTGGTATATAATAATAGGTGATGGTGGATTTTATTTTTTTGAACTACTAAAATCTGCATTTTGCAATGGTCTTTGCATTTTCATTTTTAAAAGGACACTGTCAAGACTTATAAATTGTTTATAATAAAAACAATTTCCTTCTTGTATTTGTTTTTGTTTCTATTGACTGCCTTTTAATTTTCTTATGTTGACTAGGACATCAGTTACCAGCTTTTTTATTCATCATAAGTGATTAAAGCTCTGGGAATAACTACTGTTTTTTACTACTATTTGTCTGCAAAAGAATAGTATTTTATGGAGAGTATATTTAAATTAAAATGTAATAATCTCTTAAAATTGTGTATACTTTGAATCATTACTTAATATTGTGTGGCTTTTTTTTAAAGCTCCAAACATTGAGTTAACAAAAGGTGTTTTGTCTTTACTAGAAGTATATATGACAATGTATTTTTAATGTTTTCTCAAAGAGTACAGACTTAACACTCAGTGTTATTCCGTTAATACTTCAAATAGATTTTAATCTGTTTACTAGCTAATTACAAAAATAACTTTTATTTGAGAAATAACTTTGTCAAAAATATCTGCTGACCAGCTGCTTTGTTGTAGGAGGACTGACAAATGGTAGTGGACGATATATCTCTGCAGCACCTGGAGCAGAAGCAAAATATCGAAGTGCTTCAAGCACTTCCAGTCTATTTAGCTCCAGCAGCCAGCTCTTTCCTCCTTCTCGGCTTCGGTATAATAGGTCTGATATTATGCCTTCTGGCCGCAGTAGATTATTGGAAGATTTCAGAAACAACCGCTTCCCAAACCTTCAACTTAGAGACTTGATTGGACATATAGTTGAGTTTTCTCAAGACCAGCATGGTTCTAGGTAGGTATTTATAATTCGTGATACTTCCTGCTTTATTTTTGCTTTGAAAATTACTATCTTATAAAAGTGTAAATTTTTCTTGTCTTGGCTTAGCTAACCTGCATTGACAATGGAAGCTCTTAAAACCAACATGGATTATATTTTTTCTTTTCACATTAGGATAAACTATAGAAATATATATGTAGTTAAATACTTTTGTTGCTTTTTGTTTGTTGTGTTTAGTTACACATGAGTGTTGCTTTATTAGTTGGTATTCAGTGTGACTTCATTAAAATGCAAGTATGTTGAGTATTATGTGTTGAGTTAGCATTCTGAAGATATCAAAAAACGGAATTGAACATTAAATTTGAGAAGTTTTCTCTTTTTGTATCTTTTAGTTTATGATGAACCTGTAATTTTAAACAAATAATTTTATTTTGTTTTATAAGAACTTTTTTGTTGTTGTTGTTAATTTTTTTGTAGTTGTAGATGGATAGAATGCCTTTATTTTATTTTTATGTGGTGCTGAGGATCAAACCCAGTGCCTAGGCATGCCACGCAAACATTCTGCTGCTGAGCCACTGCCCCAGCCCTTAAACAAGTAATTTTAGATAGTTGCATACAAGTTTTATCTCCCTATAACTGAAAGTTCTTAAGTTACAAGGTTCACCTACAGTGACTTAGTAATTCATTTGTGTTTGAATTTTATTTCTAAGGTTTTCTTTATATTCTAAAATAGATGTTTTTTAGCATGTCTATATATTGAAAAACAAATGACCAGCAGTCTTTATATTTCCTTTTCTTTGATTATAACATAAAAGAACTAAACAAAGATTATTTTAAGTTCATTTTTTATTATCTAATAGTTTTTTTAAGATGTTATAAAGAGACACTTCATAATATTTATATTTTGTTACAAGCTAGCTATATACATATAAAGTGTGTTGATATTTCTGAAAATGATTGGAGGGAAGTATAATACTCAAGAAATAGATTTTGCTGAGCTTATTTTCAATTCATTGTCGTGATGTTTAAAATTTTTCCCAACATAGGTTCATACAGCAGAAGTTAGAGAGAGCTACTCCAGCCGAACGACAGATGGTATTTAATGAAATTTTACAAGCAGCCTATCAATTAATGACAGATGTTTTTGGCAACTATGTTATACAGAAATTTTTTGAGGTAAGCTTGCATACATATTTGTATTCAATTATAATCCACATACTTAAAGCTGAGAAAAGCTCTGAACATAGATAAGTCACTTTTATACAATAATATTTGCAAGTCATATATTTGATAATGATTTTATATCTAAATATAATATAAAGAAGTCCTACAAAAAGGACAACAAAAGGACAACCCAGTTGAAAAATGAATAAAGGATTTGAATAGACATTTCTCCACAGAAAATACAAATAGCCATTAACCCATGAAAAGATGCCTAAACATTCTTAATTACTAGGGATACGTACATCAAAACCACAATGTGATGCTACTTTATACCTACTAAAATGGCTATAATTTTTTTTAAAAAAGAAAGGAAAATATCAAGTATGGGTAAGGATGTAGAGAAGTAACACTCATACATTGTTGATAGGAATATAAAATGATGCAATAGATTAAAAAACAGGAACTTGAACAGTAGTGTTCCTTGTACCATTAGTTACAGTAGCCCAAAGTTAGGAAATGATCCACTATCCATCAGCAAGATAAATGGATAAACAAAATGTTATATACAAAACAATAGAATATTATTCATCCATGACTTCTGGTACATGGTACAGCATGGAAGAACCTTGAAAACGTTAAGCTAAAAATAAACCAGACACAAAAGGACAAACATAGGGTTCCACCTACATGAAAATCTACAAAAGCACATTCATAGGAACATAAAGTAGATGAGGGCTGGGAGGAAAGGGAAATATGGAAAGTTATTGTTGAATGGGTAAGGCAGTTCCATTTGAAGATATTCAAAAGATTTGGACAGAATGATTGATGATGGTCATATAACAGAGTGAGTATAATTAATACCACTGAATTATACACATTAAAATGGTGTACTTTATGGGCTGGGTGTAGATGTGTGTGTATGTGTTAGTTTTTTAAATTTTATACATGTGGACCTACTTTAAAGTTTGTTAATTCCTAGGATTGTAAAATCTTAGGAATAAGTCTTAGGTGAACCAGTTAGTGAATACCACTGTATTCTTTATTTGAATTTGTGTGTTCTATTTGGTAATTTACCTAAAACATCTGTTGTAGAACAGCTTAACAGGTTTTTCTCTTCAATTGTGTCAGAATACTATTTGAAAATTAACCTGGATAAGAAAATTTTAGTGGTCTGAATGAATGGCTCCAAAGTTCACATATTAAAGATGTTGGGGGTGTGTTAGAAATGAAGATGCGTAACTTTAAAAGACTAATGTTACTTTAAACAGTAGTTAATGTGATAGTAACAAGAAAATTTTAGATATTGCAACTTAATAAAAAACAGGGAGGTATATTTTAAAAACAGATTGAACAGACTTTTCAAAGCATCTTATTAAGATTTTTTTCTTTTTAATTTTTTTTTATTGTTGGTTTAAGATTTAATAATATGGTCACTTTATATTAATGTTACTTTCTTTTCTGTCAGTTTGGAAGTTTGGATCAAAAACTAGCCTTGGCTACTCGTATTCGTGGTCATGTTCTGCCTTTAGCCTTACAGATGTATGGCTGCCGTGTTATTCAAAAAGCATTAGAGTCTATTTCTTCTGATCAGCAGGTAATTGTAAGTTAAGAAAAAAATTTTGTAATATTTTATTCAATTTTTAGATATTTCTAAAACTAGACTAAATTTTTTTGATAAGTCTAAAATAACTCCTTACTCTTTAAAAGTTACAGAGCAGATCTTTGATCTCTCCATCCATTCCCTTCTATATCTTTCCATCTTTCATTGAAGATATTTGAGTGCTTACTATGTACAAGAATAATGATAAATGACGCATGTTTTTTTGCTTGTTATAGTTGCTACTTATGATTGAACCCAGGGCCTTCTGTGTTCTAGGCAAACGCTCTGTCACTGAACTACAGTGCCAGCCCGTGATATGTTAAAGAAAACACATACAAATTAAATGAGGAAATGGTGGAAAATGTAAATAAGTGTTAATGCAAGTCTAGTCACATACTCCTGGTACTTTTATTGTAAACATCAAAATAATGTTTAAAAATTATTTGAAATAGACAAGAATATTGAAAGTAGGGAATAAGAATAAATGCTGATTCTCCGAATTTTAAAATACTGTGAAAGGAGGAGGAAAGGGAAAGGGGGGTACTGGGGGACAAAACTGATCATATTATATTGTTATGTGGATGTACAGGAATATGTAAGTGAATACCACTATTATGTATAATTATGATGCACCAGTAACAAAATTTTAAGTATATGTGTATTTGTACATATATGCGTGTACCCTATGAAGTGACCCTGAGTGGGATTCTTATATGAGATTAAACATACTTTTACTATGACATTAATTGCCACAAACACTCTTATGTATAAATGATTTCTATATTACAATGAAAACATAGTTAAGGAAATTTTTTTCTTAGAAGGTAATGTTAGTAAGTTTAGAAAATAATTTTTATGTCATGTAATAAAAATAAATTTTAGAATCAAAAATAATATGGATAAATGGGTGTGTGTGGATGTGTGTACACAAATACCAACATTGAAAATATATAAGAAAGCCAGGTTTGGTGGTTCACACCTGTAATCCCAGGTACTTGGGAGAATGAGGCAAGGGGATATAAAGTTCAAGACTAGCCTGGGCAATAAGTTGCTAAGGCAAGACCTGTCTCAAAAAGGACTGAGAATGTAGCTCCATGTAAAGTGTCCCTGGGTTCATCTCCAGTACCACCACAAATAATAATAATAATTCCTTTTTGAGGACTGCAGAGAGGCTAAGTAGGACAGAACTTTAGAATTCTAAACATGTGTTTTTACCAGCTAAGAAAGATTAGTGGAAGGTGTATACAATGAAGATAGTAGTTTGTCTGCCATGCAAATTCAGCATCATTAGGTTATATTTCAACATGTATCATTAGCATTACAGTCCTCCAGTATGTTTTAATAATTCTCAGTTTCAATGGTTTCTTCTAATTATACTTCAGGGAATATTTTTTAATTTTCATATATTAAAAAATTACAAACAGGAAATATTTTTGAGTGTAATGTTTTACTCACCTAAGTATTTCTAATCTTGTTATGTTGTTTGATTAGTTAATTTTAAATGGCATCATCTTTGCAGAGTGAAATGGTAAAGGAGCTAGATGGTCATGTACTCAAATGTGTGAAAGATCAGAACGGAAACCACGTTGTACAAAAATGTATTGAATGTGTTCAGCCACAGTCACTGCAGTTCATCATTGATGCTTTCAAAGGACAAGTAAGTTTGCTTTTGGCTTCTGATTTGTTAGCGGGGCATTATTTTGGATTTTGAATATTAACATGTTTTTTTCTTGAGTCTCGAGATAATACCAGCATGTGCATATAAAAATAAAGAGACAAGACAGTAGATGTACATTAATTTCTGCCTCTTTTGTAGTCATTAGATAGTGTTTCTCACTGCCCTCCACCCCACAAGTTGAAAAACTTAGTAGTTTGATAGTATTATTTTAAGAAATTAAGATAATCACTATTAAAATTATAAAGCACATGTTTTCCAAATTTCCTGGGGAGAGGGAATTAAGGAGAAGTCTCAATGGTTTTAAAAAGAAGGTACACACTCAGCTCTAAACTACCCTTCCTCCATTCTTCAACAATATCACATACCCCCAATCTTCTGGATAAGTTCCTTTCAGTCAGAATATCTTTATCTATAAATTCAGTACTCTCTCCCACAACCTCCCAGTCTTTGCTGTCATCGTAGGGGTTGTAGTAAACATGAGTCAGAAATCTGTCTACCTTTTAAAACTGTTAAAAAAAAAATCAGAAGTTTAATTTTTAATTATTTTGTTTTAAGGTATTTGTGCTTTCAACCCATCCTTACGGCTGCAGAGTAATTCAACGTATTCTAGAGCATTGTACTGCAGAACAGACCTTACCCATCTTGGAAGAACTTCACCAACATACAGAGCAGTTAGTACAGGTATGAATTCTTTAATAATTTGAAATGTGTTTATGTTTTAAGAAATATAATTTATTATTAAACAGTAAAATGAATTTATTGTGTTCTTGATTCTCTAGACTTGGACAAATGTTTAACATCTTTTTAAGGAATCATAATTATTCTAAAGAAACAGCTAATAGGAAATAATTTTTAAATATCTGTCTGTAGGATCAGTATGGCAATTATGTTATTCAGCATGTACTAGAACATGGTCGGCCTGAAGACAAGAGCAAAATTGTTTCTGAAATCAGAGGAAAGGTGTTAGCTCTGAGTCAACACAAATTTGCCAGGTATTGTAATATTTTCTAATTTCAGTTTTTTCACCAGGAATGCATAAAGTATATATCATTGAAGGATCATCTCTTGGTGACTTTTAAAAGAACATAAAGGCAGGCATGGTGACATATACCTATAGACAAAGTTACTCAGAATGTTGGAACAGGACAGTGGATAGAACTGTCATAAGCTTGAAACTAGCCTTGGCAACATAGCAAGATACAAGTCTCAAAAGAAAACGTGCATACAGAACATTCTTTTTTTTTTTTTTTCCTCTCTCCCCTTCTTAAACACACATAACTAATTGCTTTTATCTGCGTTTATTCCGCTTTTGAATCTGTATTTAGAAAATATTGATCCCCAAGACTAGTAAGAAAATGCAGATGTATTCAGTGCATGTTTTTGAAAGTCAGACTTTATTATCAATGTAATTTTCTTTTTTGGATTATAATTTTAACACCCATAATTAAATTTGCAAATGTCAAAAGGTGGGTTATTCTATGGTGCCATTTTCTTGGTGGTAGCAAAAGGCGGAGGGTGTTTTGGGTTTTGGTGCCCAGGATCAAACCCAGGGCCTCATGATGTCAGGCAAGTGCTCTGCTCTGAGCTGCATTTCAGCCTTTTTTTTTTTTAATTATGTTTTTTTTTAAATATTTTTAGTTGTAGATGGACACAATACCTATATTTTATTTACTTATTTTTACATGGTGCTGAGGATCAAACCCATTGCCTCACGTGTGCTAGTTTGTACTTTATTTTGTTTTAGGACAGAGTCTTGCTGTGTTGCCCAGGCTGGCCTGGAGCTTGTGGCCCTGCTTCAGCCTAAAATAGGTGTGCACCACATGGCCCAGCCCAAATTCCTGATTTTAAAGTAATTGTAAAACAAGAAAACCCCATCTTAATGCCTCTTCTGTTTTCTAATATGTTGGAGCAAATTCTTTGAAAAGTCATAGACATCTAAGAAAAAATAACAAGGTTATTTTGTTTCTAGCAATGTGGTAGAAAAGTGTGTTACTCATGCCTCCCGTGCTGAGAGAGCTTTACTGATTGATGAAGTTTGCTGCCAGAATGATGGTCCTCACAGTGCCTTATACACCATGATGAAGGATCAGTATGCCAATTATGTGGTTCAGAAGATGATTGACATGGCTGAACCTGCTCAGAGAAAGATAATCATGCACAAGGTAATACATAGTTTGTGTGACTTTGGCTACATGTTTAAACTTGCCTAGGTATAATTTCTTTGTATGTGCTATAACTGGAGAGGGGAAAAAAAACATGGATAACCTTCCACATATGATTTTCTTTTTATTAAATTCTTAAGGTAACCTGTTCATAAAATCCACATGAATGCTGTTACCTATGTTTAGCATTATTCTTTTCCTCCCCTTTCTTATTTAGTTCATAGTCATGAACTGAACATTGATCTTTAAAAATGTAATTAGGTTTTCCCACTAACTAGTCAAGTCTTTCCAAAGAGAATTTTGGGTTAATATGATTTTTCACCTCATATAGTAATACCTCCTAATACTTTCTGAGGTTGTTTTCTCCCTAGAATCTAATGACTGTTTAAGAAATTGTTAATGGCTATAGGAAAACTTTTTAAAAAAAGAAGAAGAAGAAGAAATGATATTTTAATGCTCTGGAACTTTTTCTAAATTTATTTCTTTAGGAAACAGAAGCAAATTTTATATCCTCTTTGGATTTCATCATATAGAGGGGAAATGATCTCTTAACCCATTTTGTTCCATTATCTCAGATGCAGAGCACCTATAAAAACCTTAATTGAGCAACAAACATACTGCCATGATAACTTGGTATTGAAAACTTGGGACTTAAAGGCTTTAGATCCCTTCCTGCTATAAAAGTGTTTGAGGTCAATTAGTAGCTAATATATAATGATTAATTACTATTAATTATAGTGCCAATTTTTAAAATCTATCCTTTAACTTGTACTAAAGTTCCTGTTTTTTTACTTCAGTGTTTCTGCTTAAAATTATACCAAAAAAAATTTGATCTTATTTTTAACAGCTACATAATTTATTAAGCCAACATCGTATTTAAAAAACTCAGATTATTTATTAGAAGTATGTATTTATTTTTGTCTCTTTTTTCCATACTTTTTATTGGTGCTTTATAAGCCAACATCATGTTTAAAAACTCAGATAAGTATTTATATTAAAAACTTGCATAATTAAATGTTTGGGTGTTGTAGATTTCTGGATATGGAGTAACTGGGTCAAAGCATGTAAACATTTTACATTTTAATAGATACTGCCAAGTTGCACTCAAAAAATCTCATGCAAGTTACGTGTCTGCCTATCTAGTTATGTGAGAAGAGTGCCTATTTTACTATACTATGCTCATCAATCCAGGTATTATATTTATTTTTAGCCTTGCCAATCTGGAAGGAAAGATAGAGATAGGGTTTTTAAAGAATGTTATTACTCCTTCACGATACTTTCCCACTGTATTGTGTATTTCTCTATTTGCATGTGACATCGTTTTAAAAAGTAGTGGTTTGTTTATTCATTTAACCATTTTGAGAGCAGATATTTGGAGAAATTGAATGGATCAGAACTGCTTTGAATTTAAAATTATAAATTGTGATTATTTCTCTGAATTACCCAAATTTGAGGTTGTGGCTCGGTGGTAGAACACTCGCCTACCACATGCAAGTCAATGGGTTTCAATCCTCGGCATGACATAAAAATAAATAAATAAAGGTATTATGTCCAACTACAACTATATATATATTTATTTATTTTAAAGAACAACAACAACAATTAAGAACCTAAAATAACTTAGATTTCCTAAGCAGATATTTTGTTTTTCAGATTCGACCTCACATTACTACTTTGCGCAAATACACATATGGGAAGCATATACTGGCCAAGTTGGAAAAATATTATTTGAAAAATAGCCCAGATCTAGGGCCTATTGGAGGACCACCAAATGGAATGCTGTAAAGGAAAAAAGAAGGAAGATGATTTAACTATGTGAGAAGAATATTTCTTTTGTGAATTATCAAAACACAACTCAACTATGAATCTTCAATTTTTTTTAATGCAAAACTATTTATTGACTTTATTCATCCATTTGTAAATTTTTTAAGGTTCTTGTGTATATTTGGGGGGTGGGGGTGGTGAATTATAAATTATATTCAGCCCTGAATGGAGACCTATCAGATTGGATTGCTGGCAAAGCACAGAATGCCTGTATATGATGTAACTGTATCAAAAAAAAAAAAAAAGTTGTCACATATTTTGTAAATTTTTACCTTGTAAAGTCACAAAAATAGTTTTTAAAGGAAAAAGTACAGTATTCTTTTAAAAAACTGGCTTGCAGTCTGGTAGGTCTACAACCCCATAGCACAACAGGTTTATAGAGATGTATATAGAATTATAGTCCTTATTTTTTTTTTCCTTTGCGTGAAGCCTTTTATAACAGATTTAACAATCAACTGCATAAATATTATTAATATTTTAAAAA
This sequence comes from Spermophilus citellus, assembly GCF_964194105.1. NCBI lineage: Eukaryota > Metazoa > Chordata > Mammalia > Rodentia > Sciuridae > Spermophilus > Spermophilus citellus. Next base: position 101,479,491 of record NC_138193.1, read on the forward strand.
GAAAAAGTTAAGTTGTATTTTGATAATTCACAAACTATCATGCAAATAAAAACTCAGCAAGTAAGACAAGAATAAAATGATTTGAGATAAAAGGAACTTAACATTATTTACGGTTGATGTGGTTTTTAATACAAATACTGCCCTATAATGTCTCTGGCAATGTACAGAAGTATTGTATATACTTACATATGTAATTGTTGTAAGAGTTAGGAAACAGGAGAAAAAAAAAAATCATGGTGACACTTCCATCCAGTTAAGTGCACTAAATGAGAAGTTTCACATTAACTTTTCAGTTTGGTTTGCAATGAGAAAGAGTGGAAATTTGTATTTTGTTTTGCTTATAGAATTACAGACATGTTGAGGACGTGTTGAGCTTTATTTTGCTTTTTCCTAGTAGATGCAGAAAGTAGGAAACAGAGGTGAAAAGGGGCCACTGAAAAGTGAATTTGATAGCTCAACATTTAAGCATGATTACATATTCAGATAGCTTTTTTTGCTTCCTATAAATATATGCATTGTGTGTGTAGTAATAGATGTAAGTTTACACTTTAAAAGCAAATCTTGTTTCAATGTTTATTATAAAAGCCTTGCTAATTTAGTAGTAACACTTTCCTTGGTTGTACAGGTGTACATTTGTAAACCTTCATGCTGTAAATGGAATTGGTTTTATCTCTTTGGGAAACATTTGCATTTTAGTGTACATTTATGTCCCTGCCCTCTTTGACCTGGCAATATAGTGTTGTATAATGTAAATTTATTTCTCCAAATTGAGAGTGATTTTTTAAAAATTTTTTATCTTTATATGGTTTCAGATGTATGAACCAGCTTTCTTTTTATTATTGTGAGAAACATTTTGTTTTATAACATAGTTGTTGACTCTGTTAATACGGACATGCTAGGATTTGGATCATTTTCAATTGAAGTCAGGGTATTGTGCATAATAGAAAGTATTGGACTGAGATATTTGCTTACCAAGGAGGCCAATGCTTTTTCCATCTTATTAAAATGTGATGTGATTTTTTTTCTTTGTACAGAAGAGTACTGTATTTTTGAATAGCCTACTCCCAAGTAAGAGCAAATCTGTATGATAACGTTTTTTTCTCTGGACATAAGACATTATAACAGTAACATGATGTACATTTACAAGCGGCCTTATGTACATTTCCCAACAATCTTTTTAAGGCAAAATTGTGACCATATGTGTATAATTAAAATCGTTTTTAATCCTTTGCCTATGAAAATATTTTGGAAAAAAACTTGCTTTGTATATTCAGTTTCTGAAAGATAAAGAAAGTGCTTTGTATTTTGTTGAAGTCAGTATTTTGTATAAACATTTATGTTGACCCATTTATGTTTAATGCTGAAAACTAAAATGAACATGCTATCTCTGTCATGAGTTGAACATGGAAAGGATTTTTTTACTAGAGGTCTGCAGAAGAAAAGCAATCTTCTGAGCACAATATTATTGAATTTAAAGATTTTATCACTTAGCCATTCATATCTTGAACCTTAAAATAATAGCATAAACATTGGGGTGCCAGGAATACCTTTTATGTTGGATGTTGTTATTCTAGTTTTCTAACCCGACATTCCTTGGTGAGGCCATTAAATCCAACCACTTGTCATTCACTGTTCCTTCTCAGTCACACTGGCTCATCAGCATGTCCTTTTCATAGTTATCAGTATTCCCCAGTCCCTTAAAAAGCTGCTCTCTTCATCCTTTCCTAATTTTGTTTTGCCAGCCTCAAGAGTCTCAACCCTGTGTCAAACCTTTCTTTCCACTTTCAGCCCCTGGTCTCAGGATCAAAGCTTTCCTTGTTGGAGATTGGTACTGACTTTCCTGTATTAATACAGTTATTCCTAGTTTGCCTTTATCCTTACCATACTCTGTTGGCACAGGCAGTTATCACTGCAGTTTTAAAAATTCCAAGGCCTAGAGAATGTTGCATTGGGAAACAACCCTCCTCTAGGGGTCCTGTTGTTTCCATGTTTCCCAGTGCTAACAACTCAACCCTCCCAATACTTAAGTATATTCTAGAAAATTTCCTGTTCTTGTGGAAATTTTATGGTCTGCCATTTTTGCTGCCCACCCTAATTCCCTATTCTACCTTTTAGTATGTTGGCATGGAATTTTAGTAAAGTCTGACATTTCAGAATAAAGAAATTAACTGGGCAGAACCACTTAGGCTCAACTCTTTGAGTGTCTCCTTTTGATATAGGTTGTTTCTGGACCAGTTTGTCTAAGTCCTGGCTCTTATTGGTTCATTTGAAATGTTATCTTCACCTCTTTGTATATTATGTATAAATTAGAAAATGAAAAATGTGTGAATAACATTGTATGAAATAAACCTGGTCTTGTGTTTTTCTCTAGATAAAATAACCCTCTGCATCTCAATTATAATTAAGATTGCCCATTCAAGTTTATTCCGACTTAAAGAAAACAATATTTTTATCCAGTGGATGGTGTTCTGGGGTCACATCCTTCTAGTGGTGTTAATCCCATCTTTTGATTAATATATTAGACCTAACAATAATTGCATGCAATAATTAGTTTCATTCTTCATAGGATGAAACAGAGCCTGTTTCCTGATTAGGGAAATGATACATCTTAAAACCTGTTTTGAAAATTAAATCCCATACCTTTACACGCAGGTATGTGCTTCCTTTCCCCATGAACCTGGGGCAGAGGTTAAAGAAAATACAAGTTGGGTTCTTCCCAAGTTTAGTTTTATCTTGATTGGGGTTTATTCTTAGCTACCCCTTCTTTCTACCCTAGCTTACCAACCTAAGAAAGATACTGTCCACTTTCCTAGTGTCCTAGGTAGTTGTGTCAGGACGTTTTCTGTCGTGCTGGGGAAGAGCCTGGAGCCTGACTGCTGTGCACAGAACCTCAGAGCTGGAGAGGACTCGACCCTGGGGAACCCAGTGCTGGTGTGTGGTAGTAAACTTGAATACCTCCTTAGGGCATTTCTCCAGTTCCTTGGTTAACATTGCAGTATAAATTTTATGTTCATCAAGGAAGCCTTTCATTCAATTCAGTGTTTCCTGAATGTGAAGAGCTATCTCTGATTCATTAATGTGTTTGCAGAGTTGAGCCACAGGTTTATAGCTAAGTGAAGAACAACCTTCAGTGTGTGTCCATCCACCTGAAGTAAACCACAATAACACTGCTCAGAAAAGTTATGCTAATTTGACTTCTAGGCAAAAAAAGCACTGAATTGAGAAAGATCTGCCTAAACCATTCCTTCTCAGCATCTGCCTGAACAAAGTGAAGATGTACTTTTTTTTTTTTTAAATATTTATTTTTTGGTTGTAGGTGAACACAATATCTTTATTTTATTTTTATGTGGGTGCTGAGGATCGAACCCAGTGCCTCAAGCATGGTTGGCGAGCTCTCTGCCTCTGAGCCACAACCCCAGCCCCGTGAAGATGTACTTAAAAATCACAGGTGTCACCTTCTGAGTCAGAAGATTATTAAAGAATGTTGCCTACTAATTCCTTAGAGCCCAACCATCAATGACTTCTATGGCAAGTCAAGGGCTGCTTGAGGTGATTTGCTCACACATGTTACAGGAGTGGCCTGGGTCCCCAGCAGTGACTGGAAAGCTGCCGAAAATCGGGGTAGGGCCTTGCCTTCACTGGAGGCAGTGCAGCTCAGGACGAAAGCTAGCTGGAGCTATAGAAATAAACTAGGATGAGACAACTGGGAGGCTGGGATAGATTTATTGAGCACCTACTTTGTGTCAGGTGGTATTCTACATGCTTTGATACAGCTCCAGAGCATGCAGCATGCAGACAGAATGAAGTTCTGGAATATAAGCAAGTCTGTAGTTGGCAATAGGGAGGCATCCCAGGTTCTTGAGCAGGGGAGTGAAGGGTGCAGTGCTGCAAAGAACCCACCAACAGGGTGGACAAAGCAACAGAATTTGGAAGAAGGGGATGACCGCATAGTTGGCACTGAATCACCCGTGCAGGCCTCTTAGGGGAGGAAGCCTTGAGAAGCACCTGTTGGGCCTCTCCTACACCAGGGATGGGGTCCTCCTGGAGAAGGAAGGGATGTTTGAGAGCGGCTCTGTTCCACGCCTTTCAAAACGGTTCTGGTCTGGGGTTGAGAGTGGGGTATGGAGGGTACCTGAGATCTGAGGAGGGAGAGGGTCGCCACCTGGAATGGGAGGATGACTTCATATGCTAATTCCACTCCCTTTCCGGGTAGGCTGCAGAACAAAGAAAGGACCTGGAGGTCCAAGCTGTCAGGAAAGGGCTGTCTCCAGGTGACTCAGAATCCCACTACCCCACAGCCAGGTGCAAGCATTGGCTTAGACGGTTGAGTCGCCTTAGACACCCTCAACCCTTGGGATTTCAGCTTGCTCATCAGGCCTGACTCAGCAGGTCTGCCCAGGCGGAGGCGCCCCCTGCCGGCCAGGCCTAAGCTGTGTTGCCCTCCCACCATCCTGCTGCGGGTTGGGGGGGCCTTCCCAAAGTCAAGTTGCCCTGCACCTTGGGGAGTCTCTCAAGCTCCAGAAGTGTTCTTCCTTTAATTACTTGTAGCCGATCACTCCTGGGCATTACACACACATGCCCTACCTCCCTGCACAAGGAAAGAATCCCCACCCACCAACTCGGTGGCTTCAACAGTCATTTCATGACTGCCCCCAACTCCATCTTATATCCTAGCAGTCATACCTTAGCCAACACAAATCTCTTTCCTAGGACCCAGACCCTGAAGTCTTAAAAATCCAACATCTCCAACTGCATCTTCCCCAAATATGTCCCAAACTGAACCCATCTTCTTAACCCTCTACCTCATCCTCTTTTCTTCCTGGATTAATTGGCACCTAAAGCCATAGGTGGACAACTAATTTTATTATTATAAGTATCTCCCCAATATTACATGGGATATAGTAATACTAAAAAATGTACCTGTAATTTAACTGTGTGTCCGTGCCTTCATTTGCTAATCTGGAACCCTACTGCCTCTCTCTCTGATGAGCCAATTTGCCCCACTCTTCTAGATCATCCCTGGAAGTCCCTGGAGACTTCTTTAGACAGATACAGGGGATCATGACTTCAGGTAAAATGTGTCGATTCTCTGATGGCTAAATACTGCAATCGCTTGTTTTTGTGGGTTTCTCCAGCCAGATTGAACCTCTGGAAATCCAGACCAGATGCTTTTCTCTCTGCCTGAACCCTGATGTTAGGTACTTAGGAAATGCTTCCAAAAGAAAGAGCCAAAGTCAAGAATGCCAGGTTTAAGTGGTCTGTCTCAATCAAGGGCCATTATGGGATTCATCAGCTGCTCTGCTCAATGGTCTACACTGGGCTGGGGGTGTGACTCAATGATAGAGCATTTGCCTAGCATGCATAAGGACCTAGGCTTGATCCCTGGCACTAAAAAAAAAAAAAAAAAAAAAAAATTGTGTTGTACTTGAATGAATTCTTATGGTTAAAAAAAATTCAATCAAAACCAAAGTACAAAAAACCCTCCCCTTACCTCCACTACCCTTCAGTTCCACTCCCCCACTCACTGCTAACAGCTGCTAACAATGTAACTTCCAAGTCTTTTTCAGTGTATTTATTAGGCCATAACGAAAAGGCTAATAAATTCCAAAAAGCTGAAATCATACAGAACACATTCACTGAGTAGAATGCAGTAGAATTAAGGAGATCAAAACTATATTCTAGAGAGAGAACTGTATCTATTAGAAAAGTCTATATTTAGAATGAATTAGAAAAATAGCTTAGAAATTTTTAAAATAGCCTTTTTTTGATTTTAAGTTTGAATTTATGTTTTGAAATAAAAATGCAATAACACATTTTTACAAAACTGTCACACAGGAACACATCATAAGATACCATTACATGCTACATTGTCTTAGAAAAAGTCAATAGATCGAATCAATTAGCTGTAAATTAAAACATGAGTTCCTTTCTTTGGGCAAAAAGAAAGCTCATGTGAAATGCTGGACAAAAGCCAGTGAGACCTGCCAGTATAGTCAGTAATGGCTCAATGTTTCCAGGTGTGAGGAAGCCAGGATTCTGGCCTCCAGGTTCCCTCTGTGCACAGGACAGGCTTCCACCTGATGCTTCTGAAGTCCTGTGTGCATGGTCCTTTTATTTCAGATAACTACATACTATTTTGCCACTATTTTACTTTGTAAACTTCAGAAAATAACATTTACAAGTTTTACCACAAGGAATACCATGATTTTTATTATGACTCTCACCACCTTGGGAAAATATCCATTTTGTAAGTTTCTGGTTTGGTCCATCTTCTTATGACATGCCTAAGAAGCATCTGCCACACGCACACCTGTACATGTAAGAAACCAGGGGGGTGGTGCTTTTCTGAGGCCCAGTCTATGGCTCTGCCTACACTAAATAGGCTGTCCCACATCTTAGGCTCAAACTATTTTCTCTCAAATTACAGAGTGCCCGCTGATCATTTATTGTTCTTTCCTTATATTTTCACTATTTATTGTACACATCATATTTCAGTATGTTTCTGTAGCAGTTCTTTGTTTAGCCTAACAATCAAAAATTGAATTTTTTTGTATTGGTTCTTTACACATTTTGTTGGTCTGTAAAGTTGATTTGCATAAAAACAAATGAGAAGAAACATGCTGGTAGATCTTAGCACCTTAGAGTTACGATTCTGTCTGTCCATTAATGTTACAAGTTAGCCTTAAAAAAATCAACTCATACTTTCTCTAAAATATTTAGTTCTCTTCAAGTAAACATAATTTTTTATAATAGACATGCTCAGAACAAATAGCACAAAACCATAAGCTATGACAACTGATGTAAAAATGCAGTTGGCTGACTTCCATTTATCAATTCTAAAATAAAGGCTTAAGCCTTTGAACACGCCAATGTCCCCCAAGTTCTAAGGTCCATAATTCCACATCATCATTTATATAGTTTGACAAAAACTAGAATTCACAGTCTTAAGTGTGTGGAGGAAAATATTAAAATTCATCATTACTGAAACATTTAATCTTCATAAATTATTGAAAATTCATAGCATGGCATCACTAAATCTTGTGAATTATGAAAGATGTAAATTTACAATAATTTCCTCTCATAATAATTGCATCATTATTCATATTTATTTATTCCTAATTAAATTCAAGTCCAACTACCTAATTTTGAGGTAGCTTCATTGTGGTTCTACTGCAGAAGTGGTATGTTTCAAAGTACCATCTTTAGATAAAATTTAAGTGGGAGAGGAAACAAAGTATTATTTATATTGTTGTCTCACTTGGCATACAAACTAACAAAATCAACTATTTCTTTAGGGATAAAAATACAGTTCTTTTGTGAGCATGGACACAATACATGGAATCTGTTTCTTTGCATGAAAAGTGGAGTCAAGAGAAAAGGACTCAAATTCTGTTGCTACCTTCCGGTTTACCCGAGTGAGAATATGCATAAACTCAAGCTTATGAGCGTATTGTTTCAGCAGAGCACACAGTGACTGGATGAACCAGGATCCATCCTTGGAATTTCGCCAGGAATAGTAACCTGGTGCTGTAGAATATGCATATAAGAAGTCGGCCTCTACTGGTATTTTGTGGCATGCCATGTCATCATCAATGCCACTGTCTGTCTCAATGCCACAGTCTAGTTCTGTACCCCGGCAGGCCTGAATAATGAAAAGTTTGGGTTTTCCGGTTAGACTTCTGCAATAATCTCCTCTGAAGAAACTTGTTAATTTTTTCAGGTCAACAGGTCCATTTGTTCCAAATACTATTCCTTCATCACCATGGCTTAGAATTACACAAATAAAGCTGCTCCTTTTGCTATGATCGTCTTTAGAAACATTGTGCATTAACTCCACAATTTCTTCACGTGTAAGGTCATTTTTATTCCTGACTTCATATTTCAAGTTCATGAATATTTCTCTGAGGTTTGCTGCATCTACATCTGTACCAGACCGAGAGGCCATTCCAGTGCTTTTCTGAAAGTTCTTATTATTAATGATTAAACATAAACCCATTTCAGGATAATCCATTTTGTAACGATTGTCCAAGGATATTCCAGAGTCCATTGATTTGCTTCCATGTATGGTCTTTGGCTCAAAATTTTTAATGGATTTTGAATCCACTGAGTTTTCATTGTTCTCCATGGTTACTTTTCTTAACGCGTAGCTCTAGCGAGCGCCACATGGCACACACCGCTCCCCTCCGCGACTAAAAAATAGCCTTCTTAATAACTCATAAATTAAAGAACTCATCTAATCTGGAATAAATATAAAGTAATTTCAAAATTAATAACAGAGTCTTATATATCAAAACCTGAAGGATTCAGGCCAAAAGCTATTCAGAGAAAAACGTTTAGCCAAGGAAGTCTGAAGAAATCTGAAGATAAACGAACTCAAGAAACTACTAGAGGGCTGGGGATGTGGCTTAGAGCCAAGCGCGGTGGCACATATCTGTAATCTCAGCAACTCGAGAAACTAAAGCAGGACGATGGCAAGTTTTCAAAGCCAGCCTGGACAACTTACCCAGATCCTGCCTCAAAAGAAAAAGAGACGGGGGGTGTAGCTCAGTGGTAGAGTGTCCCTGGGCTCAATCCCTAGGACCATTGAAACAAATGAACACACTCACACACTTAAGTGGCTAGAATCATCTGACAGCTCACCATCATATGTCCAGCATTTGATGTTGACCGTCAGGTGGGACTTAAGTAAGAGCTGTCAGTGAGAATGGCCTCTCTATGAAACCTGGGGTTTCCCAATTCATGGGACCTAGGTTCTAAAGGCGGAGGGAACAAGATAGGTGGAGGGGGCAAAGACTAAGCAGAAACTGAATTGCCTGTTTTGGCTTAGTCTCCAAAGTCACACAGCCTCAGCAGGGAGAGTCACTAAAGTACACTAAAAGGGAAGGGAATATAGACTGCACCTCTGGATGGAGGGTTGGCAATTACATGTTGTTAGAAAAGCAAGTGGAATAGGATATATTCGTATATCTAACTTTGGAAAATTTCAACTATTAAGAACTCTGTGGGTCATGTCGAAAGAACCCAGAATATAAACTGAAGGAGTACCACTGGCCAAAACGAGGAACTTTGGCCACTGTTAAGACTAAGACTCACCAAATAATCACTGCAAATAGATTGAAACACATCAAAAGTCTATGAGTTCATCAAGATTTTTGTTTTAATGGATCATTTTTAGAGATGCTGGAGAAACAATTAATTACTTGTAAAATAATTAGATAAGGAAAAGAGCAAACATTTAGACCAGACTTTCTAGTATAGACTTTAACTCAAAGAAACCAAAGAGTTGATAAGTTCTCTTTATAGAAGTATTCCAAATAATGAGTGAAGAAGGAATAAAAGTATCCTCTCATGATAATAGTAAATGTGATTCATGGTGTGTTGGGTTGAATTTTGGGTGCCTCTGCCCCGCAACTGATGTTCACTTTGAACCTGTAAATCATATCTTATTTAGAAGCAGAATTTTTTTTTTTTTTTTTTGGACCGGGGGGTTGAACTCAGGGGCACTTGATCACTGAGCCACATCGCCAGCCCTATTTTATATTTTATTTAGAGACAGGGTCTCACTGAGTTGCTTAGAGCTTTACTGTTGCTGAGGCTGGCTTTGAACTCAAGATCCTCCTGCCTCAGCCTCCGGAGCCACTGGGATTGCAGGCATGTGCCACAGTGCCCAGCCCTTTGGAAGCAGGATTTTTGGAGTGAGATCACACTTTATTAGGATGGTCCCTAAATCCAATACAACTAATGTTCTCATAAGAGGGAGTTTGAACACAAAGACAAACATGCACAGAAAGCCATGTGAAGACAGGGCTAAATATTAATAAATTTTTGTTGAGTGAGTGAGTGAATGAATGAGCGGTCTGGATGAGATAAACCTTGTCCTTAATTTCCAGTTATTGGTCAAAGGACAAATATACATTATCACCTAATAAGTGATGGGCCCCTCTCAGTCCATTCCTTCACTGTCTCTATTCGTTCATCAGTGCCCTCCCTGCATGGTATGGGGGCCCAGGGTCAGGCCTGGGTTCTGGCCAGCACAGCCTGAGGAGTGAGGGAAAACCTCTCACCCACCTTTCAGGCTATTACTTTTCCCTGATGTCTCTCAGGGTCTTCTGAGGGGTCAGCATTCCTGGGTTGGGTTGGAGAGATGTCAGACTAGAAGGCATCCCTCTCAGCCACAGGTGACAGCAGGTCAGGCTCCTAACTCATTCCAACAACAGGGTACAAGTTAAGGAGGATTTTTGTAGTGAGACATCTCCCCAACTCTGACCACTGACCACCGTTTTAAGTGGATTTTAAACCGACTGGCCTGGCATCCACAGGCTGCATTTAAATAGGTCATTTCACCTCTTTCAATTTATTGACTTAGATCATGTGGGAAAGATATACTGACCAGCGCCTGGACCACCATCGTGGGACAGTCATGCCCCAGGTAGGATGTTACTTTAGGCCAGGGCTGGCTCTCCTGAGCCCTCTGCCCTCAGCCTCTCCCTGTGTCCCCAATATGCTCAGCTCTGCACTCAGCCTATGTCCTGCATACCCTTGAGCTGTGTCTCCTCCATCTCCTCTGCCTGGAGGTTCCACTCCTAAGGCCACCAGGCAAGGTCCCCTCAAACCTGAATCTCCTATCCAGTGCTCTCTGCCGAGAGCACACACCTTACCCACAGACATGTCTCAGAGTGAGGTGTTACTTCCAGAAGTAAATGCAACCCCAAAGCTGAGGTTCCCTGTCTATGTACTTCCTCTGTCCTTGGAAGGCGGGTAGTTGTTCCACATCTTCCTGGTGTGGAGCCTGAAGGAAGTAACTTATATTTCCAGGTCACACATTTTCCTTGTAAAATATGGTCAGTATGAGATTGGGGGTGGGGCCAAGGCAGTTTCTCCGTGTTATACGTAGTTCCACTGTTGGGCCTTTTACAACGCAAATGCATTCACATATTATGAAATGAAAAGGGGATCTTACCATGTGACCGCATAGTTCTGCTTCTTGGTATTCATTCAAATAAACTGAAAATTTGTAGCCACGTAAAAATGACATATACTGTTTATAGCAGCTGCCATAGTTTGACCATACCCTCAAACAGTCCAGGCAACACAGCAAGATCCCATCCCCCCAAAAAGGAGAAACTGTGTTGGGGGAGAGGTTAGGGGACACTCACTGTACCTTCAGTTCAATATTTCTAAAAACTTAAAAGTGTCCTTTAAAAAAATAGCCTATGAATTAATTAAGGAAGGAAGAAAGGAAGAGAGAGAGGAAGGAGCACCCCTCCTCAAACAGGGCCTAGTTCCTGGTGGGCACTTGCCCGGTATGAGTTCCTGACACCACCCACCAGCACCTACCCTCTCTCCACCCCACTCCTGGTTCAGACTTCCTCAACTGAATATGAGCAGCCATTATCTCTAACAGCCTGCTACAGTGACATTCACAGGTGACAATGCTTTAGCTTGGCATTGAAGGCCCTTTACCATTCAGGGACATCTTGGCATCAATCTCACTCTCTGCTGTGCCACTCTCCCTGGCCCTAAGCATTAGGGGGACACTGTGACTCAGCAGTGAGTGGATGGTCCTGGCCCTTGCAGGGCCCTGGATAGTTGACCCTCGTCCACCTGGCACGTCCTTTCCCACTTGCTCCTCTGCCTGGCCAGTTGCTCCTCTGCAGTCAGGTTTCTACCTGGATATTGGTTCCTCCCAGAAGCCTTCCCTGGGCTCCCTCTTCCCCCAGTGTTGGGCCCCACCTCCTGAATCCCCCTACATCACCTGGTGACCTCTCTTCTCAGCCACGAGCCCTTCCAGGCAGGGCTCTGCTTGAGTCATGGTACACCTCCAGGACCTGGCTCAGAACAGGCACTTGGAACAATTTAAAAGCACAGCCTTTTGAGAGAGCATTAGCAGAGTTCTCAGAATCTCCAATGCAACCTGTCTATTTTGCCCTAAAACGTTTTGTACGCCGTAGGCAGGAGTTCACATGAGAATGTTTTGCAGCACTGTTTTGATACCAAAACATTTAAAAATGATGGGGCAGGGGTGGGAAGATGGCGGCAGTGCTGGGAGGGTTGAGTCCATTCTGGATATAATGAGGAGGCGGGGAAGCTGGCCTAGGGGGTCTTTAACAACTAAACACCCTGTGTGGGAGTAAGCAGATACATGTGTAAGAAGAGAGGAGGTTCAAAATCCTCCAAATATGATATCTCATCCCAGAAGAGGTCTGGAATCAAAGCCAGGAGCAACTAGCGCCTCTATTACCAGATTATGATCTTGATAAACTGCTGAGGGCCATTACCAAGTAGAAATGACGCATCAAAATTTCCTTGCTAGCGTACCCCATGTTAATTGTGGTAATGCTGGCATATCTTTGCTGATGGTGTCACCAGTGACACAATTTTTCCAAAAGAGCCGTCAATTGCCTTGGTGTCGTGGCATTTCTGTATCTTCCTCCCTTCTACTAGTGATGGTCTAAATTTGGGGGCCAACAGAGGTGAGGCAAAGAACCTCACCCCCCCACTGGCACCAAGGCTAAATTTGGGGGCCAACAGAGGTGAGGCAAGAACCTTACCCCCCCCACTGGTGCATAGGCCTATCCACAAGCATGGCTGAATGCTGGACCGGTAGTCAGTGACGGGTTGATCTGATTGCAGTGGATTCAACCTAAGACAGGAGGCTGACGCCTAAAGGTCAGTTTTCCCATGACGGGTAAGAACCATATGTTGAATTGGACAACCTACCAGGCACGGTCCTTAAGCCACATTGCTTGTTGTTTAATTAATCAGAAGGGGGGAGATGCTGAGGGCCATTACCAAGTAGAAATGACGCATCAAAATTTCCTTGCTAGCGTACCCCATGTTAATGATTTCGCTGTTGACATTGCATGTAAGGTGACTTTGCTCAAAGACCAAGGCGGATCCGGGTTTAGAGCTGATCAGGTTTGAGGAAGTATCCCGGTCCTTGGGTTAAGGGCGTTCCCAGTTTAAGACCTTGGATTTTAGGGAAGTTCGATGTTGAGGATTATTGCTGCTGGAATTAGGGCGTTCCTGCTGCCTGAGCTCCCGTTGAGTTCTCGTGAGACTCAGAGGGCATTTTGGGGAAAAAAAAGCCTCGTGGAGGAGGTGAATTGGGTGGCAGCAGAACTGGGATTGCCCCAGAACGTGTGTGGAGGCCGGTGTGAGTTCGGGAATAAAGAATTGCTGTTTGAATCTACAAAGCTGCGTGGTGGCTCGTGATTCTGTGCCCAGCCAAGACTGCGGCAATAAACAACTTCCTATTTAAAAGATAGGCTTGCAGATCTTGAGTAGAAAACCTACAAGATGGGTAATAAACATCTGGTCATACCAGAAAGCAAGGAAGCTTTCAGAGGACCTGGGTCATGTAAAAACCACCCTATGGATGCTCCCAGAGGCCCAAGATGAAACAATCCCAGCATTCATAAGGATAATAACTGCAGAGGGTGAAACACATCAAATATGTTTAAAGGCATGAGATCAGAATGAAACTTAAAAGGGGGAGGGGAACCACAGCGATTAGTTACCATTAGAAGATACAAGTAAGACAGTTTGTTATTTTGTAAATGAGTGAATGAAGAAAAAGAATCATGTTTATCATCATTTCTATACAAATTGTATCACTGAGTGGTTAAGTAATAGATGAAGGGAAGTTAGATTTCTATGAAGTTGGTACTGAAAATATAGCATAATTATAAAAGCATTAGTTTGTAATCCTTAATAAATTAATGGATAATGGAGGCATGTACCTCCTGCTAGAAAAACACCAGGAATCATCCAGGAAACAGTGCTTCCCACCAAAAAAAAAAAAAAAAATGAAGTTGAATTGATCACATGCCTAGATTTAATACAGGAAATGCAGAGAAAAAGGAACATGCTAGATCATATGTTAGAGATACACTCAGCAAGATCCAAGGCGTGGAAAACTGTACAGGACAAACAACGCATTGTGTCTAGCAAATAAATTACATGGGGGGAAAAAGACTCGAAAAGACTACAGATTAAGAAACAAGAAAAATGTCAACTGGTTTCCATGTGTGGATGGTTATAATTTTAAAAGTGTGACAGTATGAAGCGACTGGAAATTTAAACACCTACTGGGCATTTTATTCTTGTTAATGAGATACTTAGTGACCTATTTTATGGATAAAATCATACAGTCAAGGGGATTCACTCCAAAATATGATGGGGAAAAGTAAAAGCTACATATAGATAAGGTTGACCATGAATAATTGTTGATGTTGAGTGTTGGATACATGGAGGATAATCATATCATCTACTTTTGTGTATGCCTAGGTGCATTGAAATAAAAAGTTCACACACACACACACACACACACACACACACACACACTGACATCCATCAGAAGGGAAAGGCTAAATAAATCAAGAAACAGCCCAAATAGCCCAAACCCCCAAGCAGCCATTAACATATTTAGCTCTGGCCTATAGATGAAAGATGTTTCTAAGACATATTACTAAGTCAAAAATACAAATTGCAGAAGACATTAAAACACACACAATAGTACATTCACATTGATACCATTGATATATATAAATGCAGAGAAAAAAGTCTAAATAAGCCCCCACCAATAGGACACAGTGGCACATGCCTGTAATTCCAGTGACTCAGGAGGCTGAGGCAGGAGGATTGCAAATTCAGAGCCAGACTCAGAAACTTAGTGAGGCCCTAAGCAACTTAGAAAGGCCTTGTCTCTAAAAATATATAAAAAAGGGCTGGGGGTGTGGCTCAGTGATTAAGTACCTCTGGGTTCAATCGCAGTACCAAAAAAAAAAAAAAAAAAAGGAGGAGGAGGAGGAAAGAGAGGAAGAGAAAGGAGAAGGAGAAGAAAAGGAAGAGGAAAAGGAAAAAGAAGAAAGCAATTTGGAAGGCCTCAAATAACCTGACAGCAGTGGTCACCCTGAGGAGTGAACTTGGGGGAAAGGAACTTTCAGGTTTTATTTTATATGCTTTGGTACTGTTTGGATTTATGATAAGCAAATAGTAATCTTGTTCTTAAAACAATGGGCCTATTTTCTAAAGAAAGTTTTGAGTGAGTGAATGGGCGGATGAATGAGATGGAGATGAGGAGACCTTTCTGCAGGGGCTCCAGCTCTCCCCCTGGCCTGCCTCCCCAGACAGGAGAGTTTGTCTGGAGGAGTGGAAGGCGGCTGGGCCACCCCAGCTGAGTCAGGAGACCATCACTGCCCTTCTCCCTACTACCTATGGGAGTGGTCATCACCCAGAGATGGCTTTTACAGCCCTGTGTGACCCCAGCTCACGCCACCTTCCCAGCAGGGGTCCAACAACTGGTGGCCAGTGAAGCATGCCTGCTGCCAGCCTCCCTGTGCTGCTCATGCTGTGCCCTCTGCCCAGAGTGCCCTTCCTTCTCTGTTCTACTGGACAAGTCATCGGAGTCTCCCCACTTCTTGAAGGCCCCCTCTGAACCTGGCCTGATTGCTGGCACCAATTGGGCCCAGTATCTTGAATGAGGTTCTGTCTGCCTAAGCAGCATGTCTCACATAGAAGGTGGAGGGCAGAGACTATCTCCTGGTCCAGCATCCCTGCAGCTGAGTCATCACACCCAAAGCAATTCCCTCCCAGCTTCACCAGCACTCCATGCCACAGGATTCCAAAAGGAGGATGGGAAGATGACCAAGTCTGGTGCCCATAAGAGCTCACAGGGGCTCTGTGTCAGCGAATGCACTGCTCCCCATCGGGCCTGCGAGCATGGGTGCATTGGTGGTCAGCATCCAGCCAAGGGGAGACATCAGGGCCCAGGAGAGACTTCCAGCACCCACTGTGGTCTTCAGGGATTGTCAGCCAACAGAGGAAGACCTGGGGGAGGACAAGCTGAGCCAGCTGAGGAAGGTTCCTTGCACCCTTCAATATAAGAGCAAAAATAAACACGATAAAATGATAATAAATTCAGATAGAATAGAAATATAGAATACGTCATAAGTGCAGACACTGAGTACTGTTCCTATTCAACCCTGTTCACCCGGGCTGTGCTTTGACTGTGTCCCCACAGTTCTTCTGCTGGAGACTTGATCCATGGCGTGAAGGCATCGGGAGGTGTGACCTTTGTAGGTGCTAAGGTCATCGGGGCACCGCACTCACGCATGGGATAAAGTCTTTTATCTCTTTATAAAAGGACAAGCTGGGTCCTCTCTTCTCTCTCTCCCCTCTGGCCTTCTACTGTGGAGGACACAGCAAGATGCTTACTAGATGTTGCCCTTCCATCTTGGAGTTTCCCACCTCCAGAACCATGAGCCAAATGAATTTCTGTTCTTTATAAACTATTGAGCCCGTGGTGTTCTGTCATAGTGGCAAAAAATGGACTCAGACCACTCCTATTACAACTCTGTGAGTCATGTGATATTATTATGCCCATTTTACAGAAGAAGAGACTGGGCTTTAACAAGGTTGTATGACTCGATGGCAGGACCAGACAGTCTGCTGCCAGAGCCAGCACACTTAACTGTGTGTGGTTCCAGGCTCTGGGACTCATCCCTGAGGGCCCAGGAAGTAGTGATGAGCTAATGACTCGTGACTTCAGCTCATCCTTGCCATGGCAAGATGTGGTCCAGTGTGCTAGTTCTCCTGATTCTGCTAGACAACAGTTAGAAGTCTGGATTCTTTTTTTTTTTTTTTTTTTTTTTTTTTTTTTGCACTAGGGATTGAACCCAGGGCCTCATATATGCTAGACAAGCACTCTATCACTGAGCTACCTCCCCTTTCACATTTTATTTTGAGACAAGGTCTCTTTAAATTGTCTCACAAACCTCTATCTTGTGATGTTCTGCTTCAACTTCTTAGTAACTGGAATTATAGGCCTGCACCACCATGACTAGCAGAAGTCTGGATTTTCATGTGCAATTCCTATATGGAAATACCCTCCTGCCACCTTCTGTTTTTTATCACTGTAAGGGCAAAACACTTCTATAGGGCAAATGTAGCTTTGAGAGCTGTCACTTTGAAACCTCTGCCCCCTATGGTCTCATCAATGAAATATACAGTCACCATAGGTTGGAGGATCTCAGTCACTTATGTGTTACGTAAATTTGCATGTGCATCCTGGGGCTGGAGGTGAGGCACACCTGATGTGTAAGTAAAGATGTGCACACCTGTGCTACAAACAGGTACATGCACCAAAAAACCACCAGAACTTATACAACCCAGCTGGTGAGCCCAGGAATCCTTTTAGAACCCACCTCATATCCCCCGACTCCTGACGGGCTTTAGAACACTTCTGTTATTTCTAGGGTCCCACCTTTTGCGGGGTACAATGCAAAGCAATTTCCATGCATGATGCAGAATGCATTCAGATGCTTCAGGAACTTGCTCAAGGTCACAGGGAGAAAGGGCAGTGTGGCTGAGATGCACACACCCCCACCTCCCACTGTGGACAGCTACTACATCCTTAGCAGGCAGGGAACATCCACAGGTGTGCCTCACCCACTCCTCAACTCTCTGAGGGCGGTACTAACCCTTCCCCTATTCAGAGGGTCAAATTAAATTGCAAAGAAGTTGTACTTACCCAAAGGAAATTACATACATTCAGGGACTTCGTAAAGCTCACCCCTAGCTCTGAGGGTGGGCGGGACAGACACCCCTGCTCCCCTTCTCTCCTCCACCAGGGTGCTGAGTCAGAGGGAGCCCTGGGCCTCTCACACACCCATCATTGATGACACCTCAGCCTTGTGGGGAGGCCTGGTGGGGGGTGGGGGCCAATGGCCTTACCTCAGGAAGTGGCTCAGGGTGACGGGGCCTGGTGCACCTGGGAGGGTGTGGCTGCCCTGGCACACCTACCTTTCAGGAGTTTCCGTCCACGCCTCCAACGAAAGCGACTCCTTGAGGCAACCTAGACTGAGTCACGAGCCTTGGGTGGTGTCCACAGCCTGACTTCAGTACCCAGCACTGCCCCAGCCTGGAGGCCTCTTCACATGCTCGCTAGGCCCCTCTGGAGCTAGCCAGTTGCACAAGCCGGATGCAAACATGGAGGATGCCCAGCAACTCCAGCCGCAAAGCGTCCTTTACCTCACGTTATTCTGACTCTCCTGCTCCACTCCATTGCCACCATCTGTGTCCCTCTGGTCTTCCCAAACTCCCTCCTCCAGTCTCCCACCCTGCAGCCTGAGCTCTACACAGTGGCCAGAGGATCTTTCCAAAATGCCACCTGGGCCTGTCTCTCCATCACGAGAGGTTAGTGGCTCTTCTAGCCTGGGCATGGCCTGTTAGTGGTCATTAGTGTCAGCAGCACTGCTCTTGCTGGGTAACCTGAGCCTGGGTCCAGGCCACTGCAGACTCCCTCCAGGTCTGAAGCTGTGCCTTGCTTTCCTGCCTACCTTTTGCTCGGTGACCCGCAGGAATGGCCTATGCCTGCTCTACCTGCCCAAGGTAGACTGCATCACAGCCCTTAGAAGGTAGCTACATCATGATTCTATAACCTGGGTGTGTGTTACCAAATAGGACAAAAAGAAAAGAGAAAGAAAGTAAAAAGAGCGAGGAGAAGGGTATTTTTACAGAATTGTCAGACGTGATTAAGTGTATGTGTGTGTGTGTGTGTGTGTGTGTGTGTGTTTATACCGGAAATTGACCAGGGCACTCTACCACTGAACTGCATTCCCCAGCCTTTATTTTATTTCATTTTTCAAATTGTTCTTAATTTCAATGTGTTATATATGACAACAAGATGCATTACAATTCATATTACACATACAGAGCACAATTTTTCATATCTCTGGTTGTACATTTTATTTCATTTTTAATTCTTTAAGACAGGGCCTTGCTAAGTTGCCCAAACTGATCTTGAATCTGGGATTCTCCTGCCTCAGTTTCCCAAATCACTGGGATTACAAATCACTGTGCCTGGTTTACCTTAAGCATTTTGAGATGGGACAGTTATCCTGGATTATTTGGGTGTGACCTAAATGCAATCACCTGGGTGTTTTTTGTTTTTTGGGTTTTTTTTTTTTTTTTTTTTGCCCACCAGTTCTACTCCTGGGGATTGAACTCAAGGGTATGGTACCACTGAGCCACATCCCCAGCCCTTTTTATTTTGAGACCTGGTCTTGCTAAATTGCCCAGGCTGGTCTTGAACGTGTGATCCCTCCGCTTCAGCCTTCCCATTCCCTGGGATTACAGGGCTGCACCACGGAGCCCAGCAGCCTCTATTCATGTAAGAGAAGGAGGCACACAGACGAGAAGGCAATGTGAAGACACAGCCGAGGGAACCAGAGATGCTGCCACTAGTTGAGGAATGTTGGCAGCTGCCAGAGGCTGAAGAGACCAGGAGTCGCCCCTAGAGCTAAGGGTGGAGCATGGGCCTGCTGACATCTTAATTGTAGCCCAGTGAAACCCATTTTGGACTTCTGGCTTCCAGAACTGTAAGAGAATAACTGTGTGTTATTTTAAACCACCAAATCTGTAGTAATTTGTTACAGCAGCCACAGGAAGTTAATATACTACCCCAACCTCTGCCTTCATCCAAGATCAGGGGCTAATGGCTTCCACCCACCCCTGCCCCCGACCTCATCTGTGAAACCTTTTGGAACCTTGTCCCTGCATTTGGAATCCATTGTTTCCTCCAGCTGCTGGTAAACAAGCTAGTATTATACACACTGCTTTGTTTTATAAGGATCGTTTATATCTTTATCCCCAAAGACTGTGAACTTTTAGAAAATGAGAACCTTATGTTTTCACTTTTGTGTCCCCAGTAACCAGCCCTGGACCAGGCTCCCATAGGTTCTCTGCAGCTGTGGTCCTGCAGGAGGGTCCACCCACAGCACCATTTCTGCCAGATGCCAGGAGATGTGGACCCTACAGCACAGGCCCAAGGGATGCATTTACATGGGAGGCACTGTGAGCCTTGCTTCCTGGGGTGGGATACGCTGAGGCTCTAGACACACTTGTCAGATGAATGGAGTGTATGCCACCCTTCTCTGCCTCAGGAAAAAAAAAAAGAAATCTATTCCCATAGACAAAAAAGGGTTTTTAGGTCTCCCCAGGAGGATGGGTAGCATCAGGTAATAGGTGTGGTCTCTTGAAAGGAAGTAGATATTCTGATTTGGCTGCGTAAATTCTGATGATATTTACAAAAGGCATGCTATTCTCTTTCTCTCTTGCTGAAATCCTATCAAATATCGGAGGCAGCTTAGCAAGTGGGGGAAACTATACGTTAGAAATGGTTGGAGCTGTGGCTGGGGTTGTGGCTCAGTGGTAGATTGCTCACCTACCACATGTGAGGCCCTGGGTTCGATCCTCAGCACCACATAAAAATAAATAAATAAAATAAAGATATTGTGTCCAACTACAACTAAAAAAAAAAAAAAAAAAAAAAGAAAGGAAGAAAAAAGAAAGAAAGAAAATGGTTGGAGCCTGGAGTGAGGAAGGTTTCAGAATGGCTTGAGGCACATCCAAAGAAGAACATGTAGTCCAGGCCTAAGGAAGTGTCTAGGTCCTCCCTCCTTCTCCTCTTCTCAGAAGCTGTCTTCCTACAGTCTCCTGGGATTATCCACTTATTCATGTGTCGAAGGCTGAACTGATCTGTGTATTAGGATTAGATTTACTGGCAAGTGACAGAAAATCCAGAATAACAGTATTTTATAGAAAAAAGTTTTCCCTCTAACATGTACAAATCGAAGTGGGATTAAGTGGGCAGTCCAGGATTGGTGCTGGGCTTCCTGGGCCAGGGACCCAAGCTGCTTCTCACGTGTTTCTCTGCCCTGTTGCCAAGTTTACTTCATGGTCCAAGATGGCTGCTCTAGTTGCAACCTTTATATCTGCATTCCAGTCAGGAAGAATGATAAAAGGGAAGGAAAACAGCATACCTCCTTCTCTTGATACTCCTCTGAAGCTGCATGAACCACTTCTGTTCATGTACCACTGGCAAAACCCTAATCACATAGCTACACATGACTATGAGGGATGCTGGGAAACGTAGTATTTATTTACTATGAGCCCGGCTGAAACTTAGGGATCTCTACCGAGAAAGAGGAAAAGAACAGATGTGAGAAGCAACCAGAAAGTCTGCCCAACCAGTCAGCAACAAAAGACTTCAGCAAAATGTTTCATGATGGGAAGGGCATTCAAAATCAAACAACAATGAGATACCACTTTAAACTGCACCAGGTAGGCAAAATATAAAATGTACAGCCTCAGAAGAGGGAGAAAATTGGCAACTCTCCTAACTGCTGTTGAAAGCATACTTTGCTATAAGCCTTTTGTAAACTAATTTGCTTAGAGAAATTGCTTAGAATAATTCCTAGCAAAGTTGAAGATGTTTGCACTTCTAAGCCATGACTCCATTTCTAGAAAAAGTCTCACACGGGCATGAATAAGACAGGTTTAAGAATTGACTTCAGGACTCAAGTGGTCGAGCATTTGCCTAGCATGGATGAGGCCCTGGGTCTGATCCCCACCTCTGCAAAAACAAAAAACAAAGAACTGACAGTAGAATTGTGTGTCCTATCTTAGGGGAAAACAAAACAAAACAAAACAAACAAACAAACAAAAAACTGGAGGGCTGGGATTTCGGCTTAGTCGCCTAGCACGAGTGGGACCCGGGTTCCATCCTCAGCACCACATAAAAATAAAAGGCATTGTGTTGTGTCCATCTACACCTAAAAAATAAATATTTTTTTTAAAAAAACTAGAAACAACAAAATGTTCATGGATAAGTTGTGACATTTTTTGTATACAATAATTCCATGAATTATTATACAGCAATTAAAATAAACGAATCAGAGCTATATGTGTTAACATGCATAAATCTCAAAACATAATCTAAATTGAGAAAATCCAATTGTTTTTGTTTAAGGATTCTCCAGAGAAGCAGAACTAAATATTTATATGAATAAGTTTCTTATGGGAATTGGCTCACAAGATTGCAGAGGCCAAAAAGTCCCAAAATTTGCTGTCTATAGCTCAAGATGGAAGCAAGTTGGTGGTGTAATTTAGTTCAAGTTCCAGAGCCTTCGAACCAGGAGTTCCAGTGTCCAACGATAGGAAGAGATGCATGTCTCCACTCAAGGAGAGAGAATCTGCCCTTCATCCACACAAACCTACTGGGGCTTTCAATAATTGGATCATGCTCACCCACACTGGTGAGGGTGGATCTTCTTTACTCAGTTTCCTGATTCAAATCTCTTCTGGAAGCATTTTCATGGACACACCCAGAAATAATATTTTACAGCTATATGGACATCCCTTAGCCTGTCAAGTCGACACATAAAATTAACCATCACAATCTGCCATGCTTCATTTCATTCAAAAAAAAAAAAAAAAAAAAAAAAAGATGGGCTGGGGATGTGGCTCAAGCGGTAGCGCGCTCGCCTGGCATGCGTGCGGCCCCGGTTGGATCCTCAGCACCACATACCAACAAAGATGTTGTGTCTGCCGAGAACTAAAAAATAAATATTAAAAAAAAATTAAAAATTCTCTCTCTCACTCTCTCTCCTCTCTCACTCTCTCTTAAAAAAAAAAAGAAAGAAAAGAAAAAAATCACATTAAAATTTTATAAACTGGGTGGTTGTGGTGTTCATTATATTAGTCTTTATTATATTTGATATGGTTCACAATAACTAGCTATCCTTTCAAATGTCTCACAATGGGAAGAAGTTGGTATGAAAGAAGCTGTGTTTGTGTTATCTTGAAGTCAGAAGGCCCTCACATGCATCTGATGATTTTTAGGAAGCTGAAACATTTTGCGGATGTGGTATTGGTTCTCCCAGATTCAAATCTTGAAAGGATCAATCTAAACCCTTATTGGGGAGCAAACTCCCCTTGCCAGTGATTGGTTCAGGAGCGCATGAGACCCTCTTTGAGGGGCAGTGTGGTGGGAGAAAAAATGGAGGAGGAGGGATTTTGTGAGATATTTCCTCACTCGCAGGAAAAACACAAGGAGGAAATGGTCTCGTGTTTGAACATGGCTCTGTTAGCCATGAACATGTGATACTGGATGGAATGCCGCCATCTTGCTGCCCTCCTGAGGATGAAGTCACATAAGGGATGGTTGGAGCTTCGTGTGGGAGGAGCTTGGTTCTGAGGGGTGGGAGTTTGGGTTGTATGGTGAGTAAAGTGGGTATGGGTATTAGTAACAAACATGGTTTTATTTAATGTGCTTGAGGAGGGTTTATGGATTGAGATTGGAAACATCTTAATTAAGTAAGTAAATAACTGCAAATTTAAAAAGTTAGACGATATATATATATATATATATATATATATATATATATAAAATATTCTCATTATAAACACTTAAGAAAACAGAACAAACATGAAAGTTCTTTTATACTGTTCTCATCCCATCTTACACCATGACTTTCTTTATTACATGTATACACACATATATTATGGATATATGTATGCATACATAAGTAATACATATATATAATCATATATTTATCACCATATTTTTGTTTTAAGAAAATTTTGGCCATTAATAAGAAAATATATATCACTCTTTAGTTATTGTATATTATATAATTTATAATATATGCATTATATAATGTATATGTATATATTATATCTTTATTATATGTATATAATATGTGTTATATATGTATATATTATATAATATACATTAACATATATACATTAATATATATAATATACATTAATATATACATATATGTATATATATTATACATTTTATATAGTCTCACTCTTTTCACTTAAAAATAGATTTTGAAGAAACTTCTCAGGTCGGGTCTTAACCTTATGGAATTGCAGTATGGGAACGCTCATGGTTATTTCACTTTCCCATTTCCCTTTAGGGTAGGGCATTTATACATGGCTCTCTGGACACTGGAAATTCTTGCGAGGAGTAAAATGCACTGAAGGAGACCTCCTGGGTGAAAGGGTCAGTGTGCGTCCAGTTTGATAGATGCTGTCTGCCTGCCCAGAGAATGCCTGATCAGGTGGATGCCTATTGCATGGATGGGGTAGTTCTGTAGCCAGGTGCTGGGCACTTTTCCTACACACTTGTCACCAGCAGCCACCCCTGTCAAGAGCATTTCTCCCAGAATGAGGTCCTATGTGTCCACAGGAAAAACAGGAGAAAGGAGGGGAGGAGGCTGGCCTTGCCTTCCAGTAACTTTCTTTCTCTTACTGGGAAAGGAGCACAGTGATTCACCAGGGATGGTGGAAAATAACCCATGGTAAAGACACACTTCAGGATGGATACCTTGCTTAGTGCCAGGGAGGGAAGCTAGAGGCTCTCTGCTGAGCCAGGCATTGACCCCTTAGTGGCTACATGAGGTAAAGGCTCAGGATCTCTTGGCAGAGGGTGATGTGTGGATTGTGTAGACAGGGAGGGACAGGGCCGCATTTATGGGCTGGAGGAGGTCTGAGGAAACATGGGATTCTGGGTACATAGTCCTTTGAGAAGGGTCTTGGAGGAAGACCAGAGTGGGCAGGGGGAAATGTGAGCTGGGCAGGGGTTAGCCAGGCCAAAGGCAAGCCCCAAACCTCCGTCATGGGGCCCTTCTGTGGTGCCCCTCCTCTTTTCAGCCTGCCCCTTCAAAACAGATTGATCTGGGAAAATTTATTCAGTTTGTAAAAAAGACCAAACTGGTGATTTTTGAAATATGAAAAGACTGCCCATCAAACCCTCTACCCCAAGTTTTCCTATTTTGAGAAGCAGAGAAAGATAAGATATGGAACTGATCCATTTTTCCTCCAAGTGGGGTTGAAGAAAATATAAGCATGGGGTTGAAGTAGGAATGCCCTCACAAGCATCTGATGATTTTTAGGAAGCTGAAACATTTTGCGGATGTGGTATTGGTTCTCCCAGATTCAAATCTTGAAATGATCAATCTAAACCCTTATTGGGGAGCAAACTCCCCTTGCCAGTGATTGGTTCAGGAGAGCTGACCTCAGACTGGGAGGACCATCCTCTGGGAGATACATTCAGGGTCTGTTTCTAAAAGACATTTTTAACCCACCAGGACTTCCTGAGCTCCAGGGCAGGCCATTACTATGAGGTCCTAGCCAGCAGCGAGATAGATGATCCATCATTAAGGATTTTCAGATACCCAGTGTCTGCCTCCCCAGAGTCCTGATGAGTAACTATCACCACCCATAGGCCTGGGGATACTGAGACCCCAAAAGGAGGGTTGCCTGAGATCAAATAGGTATTCAGGATCAGGGACAGAAGCAACCCAATTTGGAGGGAAAAAGTGGGTCAGTTCAATAGCTTATCTTTTTCTGCTTCTTCAAAATAGAAAAAATGAGGTAGAGGGTTTGATGGGCAGTCTTTTCATATTTTAAAAATCACCGGTTTGGTGGGTTTTTGTATTTTTGTTTGTTTTTCCCCACAAACTGAACAATCCTGCCCAGATCAATGTTGTTTTCCCCTCATGATGTAAAGTGCTATAAGGTGGTCGTCACCTTTGAAGAGTGTGGCAGGAGGCTGCCTCACTCTAGGGAAACCTGCTCAATGGGTGGAGGGATATTTAGGGTCCAGAGGCAGTTTCCCTTCCTGCATTACCTAGAACCCAGGAAGGTTTAGTCCTTTAAAAGGAAAACACAGGAGACTTTCTGAGACGCTAAAGAGCCGTTAGGAGAACCTACTGGTTCTCATTGCAGGGGGACAGGGAGAAGCCTTTCCCTCTGCTTGGGAAAGATTACTGAGGAAGACGCCATCTTTAGTCTCCAGGTCCAGGTGCAAAGGTCACTTGGCACCCAGATCGTGGGCAGAGGCCGTTTGGTTCTTTCCCTTTGCTCTCAGGGTCATTGGCCCCACACCTGCAGGCTCTCTGTGGCCTTTTGGTCCGATGCGCCTGATGGGTGAAGGAAACACCGAAGGAACAGCAAAGGAGCAGCAACTCCACCGGTGCTTCTCAGATGGGCATGCCTAAAGTCATCTGGGAACAAAGCAGTTATTTATTTTTCCTTTTAGTTCGGAATACGAAGAGAGAGGGCATTGTCTTCTATAGAAAGGCGCTGAAAACTCCTTTTAAAAAAACAGCCCTAAGAGTGTTCAGTACTTTGTAGATGTTGGGATAACGTGAATGCTTGTGAACACCTGTGCTGACCGGGCGCAGGGAGTCCCATCCTCGGCCAGGAGAGAGGTGGTGTGTGTGTGTGTCCCAGAGGATTAAGGTCTCATCTCCTTGCTCCCCCCCACCTCGCCCCCGAAAACGTTCTCACTGTAATCTGGGAGTCCTGCATACCTGGAGGGCGCCACGAGTCCACGCCCAGAGGGCGCTGCAGACTTGCGCCCGCATAATACCAACTACCGCCCCTTCCGCCCTTCTCCGGGGTAGCACCTCAATACCGGGGCCGACGCGATAGTGGGTGCTTCCCGGACCCCATCAGCTCAGGATCAGCCCAGCCCCAACGCTGGGAACCACAGATTACCCCGGACTGTGGTTTGGAGAGGAAGGCGGGGTTCTGACCTTGCCCGGTGGGAGCTGGGCGGGATCGGACCTTAGGGGGCGGGGACTGTGCGGGGGTGGGGCGCTCCAAGGGGCCTGGCACAGTGGCTCAGGGGCGGGGTTTTAGGGGGTGGGACTGGGGCTGGCCCGGAGACCTGAGGGAGCTGGGGGTGGGGGGCTAGTTTTTGCAACGGCTAAAGGCCTGCGGGTTTATTATAAGGCGGAGCTCGGCGGGAGAAGTGAGGGCTAGAGCAGAGCCGAACGCAGAGGAATCGGCTATCTGGAGCGGACTCCGGCCGGTGGACCCTGCAGTCTTCGCCTAGGACAGTAGTGCGCTGGGCGGGCGCCCAAGGGAGCAGAGCACAGCGCAATCAGCAGAGCCAGCCCGGATCTCCGCTCAGTCCCAGCCCGGACCCGCGCAGCCCGCCGAGCTCCCGCCGCCGGTCTGGACAGCATGAGGCGCGCGGCGCTCTGGCTGTGGCTCTGGCTCTGCGCGCTGGCGCTGCGCATGCAGCCGGCGCTGCCGGTGAGTGCGGCGCGAGGCCGAGCTGGGAGGCGGTGGGTAGCCGGAGCTCACCACCTAACGCTGCCGGCAGCTGCACGTGGAGGGGGAGGGGAACGGGGACTTCTCGTTCTAGCCCGGCGGGTCCTGGGACGGTGAACCCCGAAATCAGGGCTCGCGTCCCAATTCCCTCCGCCGTCCGTTGGCGCCACTCGGATCCCGCCGCTCCGGGTGCCCCGCGTTCAATTATGTAAAATGTCTCCACATGTGTTGGAGTCCCCCTGCCCGCGGCGGCGTCCGGGCCTCCCACTCCCACCACCCCCGTCGCTCTCGGCCCCGCGGCGGCCCGGCCTCCGCCAGTGACCTGGAGGGATGTTGTGATCGCGGCCACAACGTCCCTTCTGAAGATCCTAATTCAAACCAGATCAGGGCTTGCGCGCCCGGTGTCGCCGAGCCCAAGCTCAGGGTGGTTTGCGCCGAGGCAAGTTTGGGCTCAGCGAAGCCGAATAGGAAGCTGGACCAGGGTTGCGCCGCGACTCTGGCGGGTAGCCGTGGGGTCCTTGGGCTTTCCCCTGGCTGCCGGAGGTGAGCTCGACAGAGCTGGCAGCGGGAGGTTCCGGGAAGTTGGCCTCGGAACGCTGGAGATCCGAGGAGCATAACTTTTGAGCGGCTGAAGTTG
Organism: Spermophilus citellus; assembly: GCF_964194105.1. NCBI lineage: Eukaryota > Metazoa > Chordata > Mammalia > Rodentia > Sciuridae > Spermophilus > Spermophilus citellus. The sequence continues at coordinate 101,507,047 of NC_138193.1, forward strand.
TGTTGCCCATGGAGAGCGCGTTCCTGTGCCCGGCACGGCCGAGGGGCGAGAGAGCCTTCCACGCGAGTGGACCTCGGATCCGTTCTCCCCCTCCCCCGATTCGGCTTTGTGCTGAAGCTGCGCGGAGGGAAGGCGGGTCCCTTGGCCCGCCCAGTAGAGTCGCGGGGAAAGAGGGACAAACGTGGAGCTCGCGGCCGAGGGAGGCCTTTGGATGGGATGCAGCGTCCACCTTTGGTGGAGGTCTGTCTTCTCTAAAGAGGGACGTGGCCGACGAAGAGCTCCAAGGGTCCCTAGAAAGTGGCTCTCCCGCCCCAGCCGCCGGCCGCTAGCCCGCCTTCCCCAATGGGGGCGCTTTGTTCTCGGCCCCTGTAACCTTTTGCTGGGATCCGCCCCGCAGCGCCGGCTCCTGACGTGGGCAGGGTGCTGGGTCGCCGCCAGGTGTCAGCGCTGGCCGCCGGGTGCCCACTCCCCCAGCCCTGGCACAGGGTGCGGGAGTCCCAGGGGTCTTCTGGGAGGGCTGGCTGGGCCACCCCCTGGGAGGCAGAGGGGTGGGAGTTGCGGTGCCAGCGGTTCTTCCCCTTCCGGAAGTGGCGATCTCTCGACACCACATCTGGACAGCTGGACTTCCCTAGCTCTTGAAAGGGAGGCACGTGGACAGGGAATGAGGGTAGGGCACGGGGTGGGGACCTGGGCCCTGTACTTCCAGTGTGGCATCTGTTCAATATCCTCTCCCAGCATTTCCCTCTATGTTAGTAGCTGCCAGTTAATAAGTGCTTCGGGGTTTGGCTCCCCAGGTAATGTAGGTACTGTCGTTTTTTGAGGCTAACATGTAAAGCGTCTTGGTAGCTTTCCAGGTGACTTGTGCTTTTGAGCACTCTGAAGTCCAAGAGAGGTCCAGATTCCCAGAAAAATTGCAGATATGAGTTGGACTGTGTTGTGTGGGGTGCTGTGCTGGGGGAACTAGGGAGGGATAATGGTTTCCAAGCTGAGTCTCTAGTGCACTGCTTTCAGGTCCAAGAAGTTGCTCTCGAGGGTTGTGGTTTTGTGGGACTCAGAGTATGCCTGGAATCATAGTTACCACTCCAGAAAAGAAGTGGAGGCGCTTGGTATACTTCCCTGACCCTCCTGGCATTACCTCCTGCTTCTCTCTCCAGGCCCAGGATGGGGCCTAAGTAGGGGCTGCAAAGGTGGGATACTGTGCCAGAATTGTGAGGGGTGGTTCTTTTCCGCCTGCCTTGGGTTGAGGCAGACATTCCTGTGAGCTGGCATCTCAGGGGGCCTGTTACTACTGGGGAGGCAGCTGGAGATGGTGACTCCCTATGGACCGTGTGTCCTGGAGTTTCCTGCTTTCTGAGTAGGGGCAGATCCTGCAGTAGGAGACACTGTTTTCCACCCAGAAACTTCAAAACTGTAGGGAGACACAAGGCCCAGGAGGCAGGAGTCTCAGGGGAAAGGAGGGAGGGAAAGTCCTTAGAACTGCAGTTCTGGGAAGGCCTCTTGGAGGAGGGGTTTGAGCTGAGCCCCAAAGTACTGCCTGAGTTTGGGATCAGACTCCAGCTTGGAGCACAGGTGTTTTTGTTTTGTTTTGTTTTGTTTTTTCTTGTTTTATAAAGTTTAGTTTGTTTTCTCTTTCCCAGCCCTGCTGCCCTCTCCCTTTTACAATGAATGTCCATGTTTGGTTAAAAGTGGGTGCATAAAGTGTCATACCTTCCCATAGGCCCCACTCTCCCATAGTCCCCTCCTCCTTTTTCCTGAAAGAAATGAGAGAGTTGAGATTTGCTTAAAACGGGATAAGTTGCCTAGACCTGGCCCTCTCCAAAGGAAGGCTCACTTTGGCTCCTGTGGGAAGCAGGTCAGAACCCCCCAGGGGACCAGTGAGGTGGGGAGCCACTGACTGCTGGGTGTCTTGATTTTGAATGGCCAGGGGAGGCTGCTGGGCTGGCGGTAGCTCATAGCCATTCCCCAGGGACCGAAACAGGTTTGTTTAAAAAGTCTATGTGTGTGTGTGTTTCCCGTGATCTTTTGTTTCTGTCATGTCAGAAAAATGGCTTGTTCTGTAATAGTTATTTGCTATTTTTCTCTTTCTCTCTTCTCCTCTTGAAAGGCATAAAATCCCTTTTGCCTTAATTATGGGGACCAGTAGAGACATTTCCCCACAGCCTGGGAGGGGGCGGGGGAGGCACTGGCTGCCTTGCCTGGGCTCAGCCTTGTAGAGGTGATGTCACCGCTGGCTGGCTTCAGCTCCCCCGAGAGGGTGGGGCCAGTTTAAGTTTCTACCTGTGGCTCTTGATGGGTTCCCATAAAATCTTATTAACACACATTGGTGAGGCTGGGGGAGAGGAGAGGGGCCTGGAAAGAATGACTGGAAAGCCTGATTTTTGCAGTGTTTTATAGAAGGATCTTTTCAAATGCAACAGAATTTTGGATTCCTGAAAGCCCTTGAGAATGAGGTGCCCTTGAGATCCAGGCTTTTTCAGTGATTTAAATCACTTTTTCAGTGATTTAAAACAAAGTATTCTTAGTTTGGGCAGGACTCTGAAATATGTATAATTCCCTTCCTTTATCAATAGCAACAACAAAATGTTAGACATAATTTAATCTCCTCTGGATGCCAGGGAACCAGGTTGTGGCACAGTCTCCCGGGCCTACTGGTCTCCAGAGGGCACTGTGCCCTGGTACCTGGTGGCCACTAGTTGCTCTGTTTTGAATTCTGATCTGGTCTTTTTCTTTTTCAACCCCTGTGTGATAGCCAGAAGTGACATTGGTATGCCTGAGTACAGCAGCTTTTCTGTTCGATTCTAATTTGTTACTCTTTTCCCAGGAGTGCTGGGAAATTTATCAGATTAGTTAGAATTATATCCAAGACAAAGGTTGGAGGCTCTTGAGTAAGGGGCTCACCTGTGAATGACCTCCATGAATTCAGTGTCCTTCCTGGAACTCAACTGGGATCTCTGTAGAGCAGTGACAGATGGCAGAAAGAAGGTGTTACTTTCCTCCTATAGGACCCCCCTCCCACCCCTGCAATCTAGAGCAACAAAGAGATGCTGATTAGGTGAGGTACTTAGGGATCTCTCTTAGAGGAGAGAGATGAATGGAAGAATGGTCTCTTGGATCTGCCTCCTCTGATTTAATCAGTTTGTTAAATCAGATATTGTCCGTTTTGTATTGGGAATTAAATCCAGGGGCATTTTACCACTGAGCTGCATCTTCAGCCCTTTTTTAAAAATTTTTTAAAAATTCTTGAGACAAGGTCTTGCTAAGTTGCCTAGGGCCTCACTAATTTGCTGAGGCTGGCTTTCACTTTACCATCCTTCTGCCTTAGTCTCCTGAGTTGCTGGGATTATAGGGGTGCACCTGGCAGCCTGGTTTAATCTGTAAGTGAATTGTCAGTCCCAGGTAGCCTGGACTGGTGAGGCTAGCTTACTTTATGTCCTGATGAACAAGGGCCTTTGTCTTTTAGCTTTGACTGTGACTCTTAGTTTTGATTCTGTCTCCATCTCCTTACGTTTGTGTGAGTTTGTTTCTATATAATTTGCACCCCTACTGTTTTGGCCAGGCCCAGAACAGTTTGGGACCAGGCCGAGCCCCAGGACCCAGTCTCAACTCTGACACTAATTTACTACATAATCTTGGGTGAGTCACTTTCCAAGTCTTGTCCTAATCTCTAACACGGACATCATAATACCTGTTCTCCCTGTCCTCATTCTGTCATTTGTGTGTTCATTTCATAATGGATGTGTGAAAGTGCTTTGTAATAAAAGTGCCCAAGGAAAGTGAGCTGTCGATACAATTAAGGTTGCCTTTTCCTGGGTGCCTATTGGAGAATGCTTGGTTCTTTTCCTAGATTCTTATTCCTTCTTTCCCAAGCCTTTATAATATATGTCATTGCCCCACTTTTTGCATAAGGAAGCAAAGGCCTGTGATGACGAGACCCTCCAAGGAGCGGAAGAACAGAACTAGGATTTTTATACATGTGGTCTGGAATGGGGTGCTGGAGCTGGGGCCTACACAGGCTTATGTCATTGGTACCAAATAGCCTGTTTGGATGGTGCCCTCGTGCCTGTCCCAGGCAGTGCCAGCATCCTGGGTATGGGGAAATAATTGCAGAATTAGTAGGTCTCCTTTTAAGGCTGGGAAGTGGATACCATGGCACAAGTGGGGTGACCAGAATCCAGGACTGTTGGCCTCTATACCACATTCACTTTTGGTCCCTTCCAATGCCAGCTCCCACTAGGGGAGTAGCCACATGAGGAACTGGTCATGATTCCCTAGTCCTGGAACTGACAGTTTTCTGACTGTCCACTTTTTTTTCAGCCAATTTTGGAATCTTGGGTTGACAGTCCTCTGAGGCCCTGCCTTCAGTGTGCCCAGGGAGAAGTAGTAAGAGTAAGGAGTCTATGGAAGAAGGGCTTTGGGCACCAGGATCATGAACCCTGGAATAAAGTCAGAACAGTGTCAATTCCTGCTCAGCTGTTCCAGTAGAGGTTGGGTTTGGGGTGGGAATGTGCATTCTGGAATCTTCCACAGAGTGTGACATGAATGCCCTGACAGGTGCCAGGAGAGGGCAGGAATATGTATATCCCTCACCACGAGGAGGTATGTTTGGGGTACAGACCATAAAGATGAGGCCCTAGAAGTGAGACCCTGACTCAGGGTCACTTCAGTAACCAAGCAGTCCAGCTGCAGGCGGACTTTGGAAGCCCCTGCACAGCTGTCCTGAAAGGGCTGACTATCTGTGTGATGTGCTGCTTCTGCCTGCCCTCAGGAAGCTTACAGTCAGGTGGGGCAACAGTACAGGGAGGTCGACAGCATTCCCAGGCCCAACACAGGCACACCAGGTCGTCTCTCAGTGGTCAGTGTGGGGGTGGCCCAGAGGAGGGGTGAGCACTGTCATGCCCTGCCTGGGTGAGGGGTCAGAGGTCTGGCAGGGCCTATGAATATGGAAGCCAGGTGAACACATCCCAGGGAGCCTGCAGTGCTCACTCACTGAATTAAGAGAGGGGCAGGGTGGTGGGTCTGCTCCTCCACGCAGTCGTTTGCCCAGTGATCCTTCCTGTTGACTTGTGAACTCCCAGTCTTCTGGATATGTCCCTCCTACCCTTGGTCCCTCTTCACACTGGGAGCCCTTAAGGGTCTCCAGCCTCCTGACATTTATGGCTCTGTGGGCTGCCTAATTATATGTAGAGGATGCGCCTCCAGCCCTGGGAAAACTTCTTTGCCTAGTGACTCACCTGAGGCTGCAGCCCCACCAGGGGCCTTGTGTGCACATGTGTGTGTGGGGGTTGCAGCCATGCTGGCCTCTGCCTGGGCAGTTCCCATGCCCTCTCCCCACTGGGCTTTCCTGCATGTTCAGCTGTGGTCGGAGCTTTGGGGGAATCTGGTCTTCAACTTCTTTCCCAGAAACCAGGACGCTTGCTTCTCTCTTGCTCCCTGCCTGCTGTCTTTCCTCTTTTTAATGGCAGCTCTGACACTCTGTGTCCCTGGCTTAGAAGTCTATGGAAGTCATTCCAACAGAGAAGGGCAGCTGGGACACCTGTCCTTCCTAGTTCCAACTTTGCCACCGACTCTGTGTGGCTAGGACAGGCCATTGCTCCTCTAGGCCTGTTTCCCAATGTGCTCAGTGGCTTCTTTCCCTCCTTCAATTCTGAGAGCCACATGGTTGCAGAGAGACCTTGTCCTGGAAAGGATGAAGGTGACACTGAAGAACTTGATAGTTCTCTACCATTATTCCTTCTGGGGACTCAAGAGGGAGAACTAGCTGCCCCTGGTCTCTGTAGCATGGACTGTGCAGTTAGGCTGCTTGGAGGGGTGACTTGGCGCTCAGCGTGGGAACCAGGGTGGACGGCAGCCCCTGAGCAAGGTCAGGCGGGGGCGGGGCGGGAGATGTTCTCTGCACACGCCCAGGCATCCTGGCACCTGCCCTGAGGTCCGCTCATCAGCAGGAATGAAAGCAGTGCCGGGCAGGTTGGGGCAGCGGGCAGGCGGGCGTGTTTATCGTTCCACTCATCAGCTGAGTCATGGTGCCAGGCCCACGGGTCCTCCCTGGAGACTCACCCAACCAGCCTTGACCCACTGGAGCCCACTGTCCTGGGAGGCACAGTTGAGGGCCCCGGGGCTTGGCTTCCAGCCTGGCCCGGCTTCTCCACTGTAGAGTGGCTTTGGACGTGGGTCTCTTTGATCCTTTGTGTGAAATGAGGAAAGGAGGCTGAGAGGCAGAGGAGAGGTCACGATGCTTGTGTTCATGACCTCTCATGGTTATGACATGTGACTGGTGGCTGTCTGTGGGGGCTACTTCTGCTTCTTCAGGAGGAGTCTGCTCGGTACTGGGGGGTGTTCGTGAGCCCTGCCTGATTGAGCCAGATGTAGGGTCCCACCTGTGCTGGCCACGCAGCTTCACACCTGGCCCAGGGCATGCACGAGGAGAGGGTGCTTATCACTGGAACCCAACTGGACAGTTGGCCTCTGCAGACAGGCCTGAAGGGCATGACAATGAAAGACACTCTCGACTCAGCCTCGTTCCATGCCAGAAGAAGGATTTTGTCCCAGAGCCCCACGAGATAACAGCTTCCACCCAGGAGCGTGGGCTGTAAAGCAGGTTGTTTGTTGAACCTCAAACACAGGTTGCTTTCTGGCCATGGAAATGTTTGGGTAGGGGTCTCCCTGTTGGGGTCAACAGGAGCTGCAAGGTGGCCAGGCCTACTTGGGACTACTCCTGGACACTACTGACTAATCCTGGGCACCACTGATCTCCATGACAGTAAGAAAACCCTCCCAGCCAATGATGGCAACTGGAACTCATAGTCTCTTCTACTTGGGGCTACTGGTGCTTCTGTGGCCACATGGGTCCCCCTGTCTTCTCCACTAAGGTAGTTGCCTGGGCTTGGATGCTTTGAAAGCCCAGTCTGGGGTCCAGATGCCTTGGAGCTGGGCAGATGGAGGGGACCTAGAACTGGCAGACTAAGGAGACAGAATTCTGGCTGTAGGTCCAGCCTGAGTGGGTAGGGTGAGGATCACCCCTGCCCCCCAGGGTGGAATGTGAGAAAGAGGGAGGAAACTTCCAGAAGCTGGGGTTTTTGGTGTCCATTTGTGGCATCCAGCATGTGCTGGTACCAGGAGGTCCTGGAAAGACCTTTAGGCCCTGGGCTCTGGATTTACTGTTTCCGTGCCACCCATACTATTGGTGGCTGCGGATGCTTCAGAGGCCTGACCTGGTTGAGGACTTGATTGTGTTATCCCCATGGCAGAGCCACACAGTGAGTGGCTCTACCCTCCTCTCCAGCAGCATCTCAGTACTCTGCCCAGGAAGCTCTCTGGGCCTTGGAGATTCCATTGCCCAGGAGTGTTCTAGAAGAATATGGAGGTGAGATTCGGGCTTAGGAGGCCCTAGGCTGCCGGCTATCTCAGGAGCTGCTAAGACCATGTGGCAGCTGATGTCATTCCAGCTTCCCTGTTGCAAGCTGTGGGGGTGTGGTGCTGCTGTCGGGTGACCAGTTTCTTCCAGGATGAGAGTGGGGAGGACCTCGGTCTGCAAACCTTCAGGCTGGCCAGGGCCTGCCAGCTTGGCCGGATGGCCCCCTGTTTGGGCTGCACAAGTCCTCAGGCTGTCTCCACCTCCCTGCCCTAATCTCTGTAGGCACTCTGTGGGGACCTGGGACTGTGGGGCAAACAGAGGTGATTTTCCCAGGGGCAGGCCTGGGTGTTGTGGAGCCGGGGAAGCTGGCCTCTTAAGTCCCCGTGAGTGAATCTGAGGCAGGACTGGCATCCTGGCTCAGGGAAGTGTGAGGAACAGAGAGCTCTGGGACTGGACACACAGTGGTTGCTTGGGCCACGTGCCTTTCCTGCAAAGAGCAGTCACCTGGGCCTGGCTGCCTATGTCTGCCTATCTTTGGGGATCCCAACCTAGGGATTGGGCAGGTGAGGGGACCAGAACTACCTTGCTAGTTTGCCTTGGTTAGTCCAGACCAGGTTGGGTGGTGAGAGGTGTTGGGTGGAATCTGGCTCACCTGGGTGTCTTCCAGGCCTCCTCATTTCCTCTGTAGTCTTGGGCATAATTCTTTTCCCTGCTAAGCCTCAGGCCTCAGTTTCCTCATCCGTAAAATGGAGTGAGTTTCTCATATCCTGCCTGAGAGGGTTTTAGAAAAGATTTAAAGAAGTAACACAGTATGATGGGCAGCCCCTTCCCTGCCTGGAGCAATGGGGGAGGTTGAGATTCGCCTGCTGTGAGGAGAGCCGCTGTGGCTGGTGGCAGGGGGGCAGTCATTCTGTGTGAATGGCCTGCTAGTCCTGCCCCAGTGGTGCTGATGTAACAAATTCTGCAAACATGGCTTTTGCCCCTTCTCGGAAAACCTGAGCCTGTTTCCAGGACTGGCTCCTGACCTGAGCCATGCAGGCTGGGCTGGCAGATGGGAGGAGGCCAGGTAAACCCAGAAACTGGGGCACCGGGGCGGGGGCTCCGGCCAGCCCAGCAGGGCCCCAGCTCTGGGGCATGGTGGCCTGTACCTACAACTTCGGACTAAAGTCTGCCCTGCAGAAGAGCCAGGTTCTCTGTGGACGCCTTTGTAGCTGGCCAGGCTACCGGCTGGGAGGGCCCTCCTCTGTGCTGCTCCAGTGCAAATGATGGCTGCTCTCCTCCAGCCCTGTGAGAGAGCGGCTGGTTAAGAGCGAGCCTGCCTGAGCAAGCCTGCCTGGCCTCTCTCTGCCCCTGTGGCAGTATGCCCTTGAAGTGACAGTCCCCTTCGCCTTAGCTTCCTCATCTGTAAGATAGGTGTGGTACTAGAATTGAAAGTGGTTGTGAAGGTAATTAATTCAGGAAAGTGCTTAGACCAGTTCCCGGTACATAATACTCAGTAGCCCAGGTTAGACCCTTAGGATCTTCTCCCACCTGCTGATTGACCTGGGGTCCTGGGCAGGGTGTTATTTCTGATTCCCTTTTCTGGGGTCACTGAGCTGCTAAGACCAGGGCTGCCTCCCCACCCCCCATTTCAGCCATCTCAGCACTGAATGCAGATGCAGGGGGCTGGTGCGGGGGGTGCTGGGAGTTCAGCCTGGCCATGTGAGCAAGTGCAGACCCCTCAGGAGGGCGAGGTGCTGGAGGAAGGGCCCAGGGTGCTTTGCTCCCCTCTGTGCTGTGTCCCCCGCCTCCCATTGCATAGCCTCCACAGAAGATCCTATTCAGTCTCTACTACTCAGGCCAGAAGGTGCCAGCCCCACCCTGCTGTGAGGTCCCTTTGAGGATACTGTGCCCTTCTGTGCCTCTCAGCAGCCTTAGTACCTCCACTCTCTGAAGTGTACTTTATCTGAGAGGCCGAATCCCAGACGAGCCTAGTGTTCTTCTGCACATGGGAGGAAAAGCCACAGACATGTGGCTCAAAGGGAATTGAGTCTGTCATTCCTGGGTGTGGTGGTGTTGTCATTCACATGCTGATAAAGGTTAAAAAATTTGCACTTGGCATCTTCTAGCCTCCCTTTTGTTATCCTTTCTGATCCTCCGTAGCTCCTACTCATTCCCAGTGCCCCAGTTCCAGAATCACCCTTCCCCCACAGGGAGCTGATTTATGCTCTAGTGTGAACAACTAGCACCCCTCAGTCTCCCAGAGACACCTTCGTTTCCCAGGGGATACACTGAGAAGACGGATTTTGGTGATCAAGTTGAAACGTCCCCCCACCCCCTGGCACACACACACACATACCTAGAACCCTGCTTGGCTGCAGGTGTGTTGAGAACTGCAGTTTCTACCTCTGTGAAACTTGAGAGTACTTTATTTAGCCAGTGCAGGGGAAGAATGTCCCTAGAAGTCCATATGCCACAGGTGTTGGTCCCTAAGCCCTGTAGAACCTAGGGACTGATCAGGTAGATGGCAGTTCTTGGAGCCTTCCTGGGGGCTGGTTGGTCTTGCTTAGTTCGTTAGGGCAGCCACGGCTGGGGAGGGACCGCGCTCTCCAGAGGCCTTGGCAGCCCCCTCTTTCCTTGTAGGTTGCCAGTTGCCACCCCCAGAGGCTCCTTTATTTGGGACACCTGCAGTATCCTTCCTACGCCACAACTCTTTTGGGGAACTGAGAGATAGGATACCGAGTTGGTGTCTCTGTCCTCCACCTGCCCACTGTGCATCTGCCCACCGCTGAGCACCATATTTGTGTTTTAATGCCCCTGCGGTGGCTATTGTGCCTGCCTGGCTGCCCCTGGAGGGTGAGTCTGGACTCCCCATCTGGAGAGCACTGGAAGAGTAGAAGCCACTGGAACCTCTTGCCACCATTTGACCAACCCCCTCCATCCCCCATTGTGTAGATGGGCAACCTGAGGCAGTGTTGTGCAAAGGTCACCCATAGGTAAGGACACAGCCCAGACGACAGTCCCATTTTCCCTGTGCTGGTTCTTATTCTTTCCCTGGCTGTCTCCTGGTGGTCAGTGCCAGGGGTCCCTGAGGAAGGATGGCCTGGGGCTCCCTCTCAGGAGCGCAGCAGGCGTTCTGCTGCCTGGGCCTGGGCCTGGGCCAGGCGGCCTTGCTCCCTGCCAAGTGAAATCTCGCCCTGCCCTGCCTGGCCTGGCTGGGTTCTGGCAAGCGGGGAGCAGCCGGGGAACTGGTCTTCCAGGCCCGCAGCTCCACACCCAGCTCTCAGCTGGGCCTGTTCTGAGACTAGTCCTGGCACGTGGGCTGCACGGAAGGCGCCAGCTCCACAGAGGGTGGGACCAGAGGGCTGGGGACAACACTGGCCTGGCATGGGCACCAGGGCTGGCATTGGGCTGCCAGGGTCACCTGCCTCCCCAGATGGCCCTGGCCCCTCAGAGCAGCCGTGCAGTGCAGGGGAAAGGGCCAGGGCCTTGACCTCCCATCTCATCTCACACCAAAGGGCAAATGCTGTCAGCAGGGGGTCTTTAAAATCCAGCACCGAGCTTGTCCCTCCACCATGGCCCTTCCAGGAATCTTGCAGGACAGTGAGGTATCTGTCTCAGAGTGGCAAGGCAGGGACAGCTGGGTGTGGGGAACTGGATGTGAGCCCAGGGAGTCCCAAGAAAGGTGGTCTTCCCAGTGAAAGTGCCACTGGGGTGGGGCCTTGTGGGTGCCAGTGTCCCACGTTCTTCAGCAAGGCTGTTGACGCCTTCCCTGTACCTGTCTACCTGTTCCCTGGCCCCCGCCCTGGGCCGGGCCCATCACTCCTGCCTGTCATCCTAGGCAGGCCGCAGCTTGACTGTGGTGGAGACAGTGAGTTGATAAATCCCTGTGCCTGTCAGCCGGAAGTGCTGGTGCTGCCTTGAGGCACCCACAGCGTCCTTCCCTCCTGGGTGTGGCTTGGGGGGGTGTCTTGAGGCCCAGGTCAGGAGACTGGCCTCAGCAGGCCTCCCTGGAAGGCCTCCCTAGCTCCCAAGTTAGAGACAAGCTTCTCCAAGTCTCTGGGGCCCTGGGTTGTGGTCCTACCCCGGGCAGGTCTGTGGTCTCCTTGTCACCATCCACTGCCCTGCCTGGGCTGTGAGAGCTGGGAAGCAGTTTAGGATTATCCAACCAAGCCACTTCTGTTTCTCACCTGGACAGGGGGTCCAAAGATGTGGCTGCCCAGGGCACCCAGCCTGGACAGATCTGGCACTTTCTCTGAGACCCTTGTTAAAGATGCTTTGGAACCAATTGCTTCAGCCAGGACTAGAGGAGAGGGTGCAAGTGACCCCCCACAGAGGGAGCGAGGTAACCAGCCCCATGCCTCAGGACACCAGGGGCCTGGAGGGCCGCAGTGGGGAGTGGTATTTTGCAACATTCTCTGCCCCCACCTCGCCCATGGCTCTGAAAGGCCACCCCAGGGCCTCGCAGTGGTGCTGTCCTTGGGGCACAGCCCTCACCCTTGGGCCCACCTGGGTCTATTCGCTCAGTGGGGCTTTCTTCCTGGTTCCAGCTGGGTGGCTGTGTCAGGGCAGCAGGAAGGTGGGCTGGGCAGACAGCTGCCTGGGAGACCAAGGCTGACCCCGTTTGGTCCCTGGTGGACACGAGTCTCAGCCCAGCTTCAGGACAAAGGTTCTTGCCTTCCTTTGTGGGGACCTGTGGAAGTGGGTCCCTGCCGCCCTATGGTGAGGGGACTGGGCTGGCACCATGGCTCTGTCAAGAGGGAGGTTATTAGAAGTGCAGAAGGAGTGCTGGGGCCTTCCCAGGTGGCTCGTCTCTGGCACTTGTTTATGGGTCTCCGTCGCCGTTTGTTGCCTTGCCTTTGAACACTGGTCTTGGTCAACAGACCTGAGTGGAGATGGTGCCTCCTCCGGCCCCCAGCCTTGGCCCTCTGGGTGCTGCCTTTCCTCTCTAGACTGCTGTTCTCAAAGTGCAGCCCACGGAGCCCCTGCGGGACCTGGGAGCTTCTTAGTCAGCCTCTGGGGTTGGAGCTCAGGAGACTTCATTTGGCACCGTCTCCTAGAGACTCTTAGGGACCCTGGACACAGGTGGTGGTTCAGTGTCACCCTCAGCCATTGTTGCTCTTGTGAAGTGTGTATGAGGTGGGGGGTGAAACCAGCTCAGACACCCCATGACTGTGAAGTCTGGGGAAAGGGGCAGCTGTATCTTAGATTCCCAGATCTGACCAAGAAACTGAGGTAGCTAAAAACAACTTCTGAAACACGGTTTGAAGGCTCCTGAGGAGTTTGCTGAGTCTCAATGGGGCGGAAGTGAGGGCTGCTTATTCTGGGGTGACGCAGGGCCCACCTGCCTTTTGACCCTGAAGCCTGGGTTCCTGGAACAAGCCTAGGGTCCTACAAGCCCCAGAGCTAGTATCACGTCCACAGAATTCAGGCTGCTGGGAATGACTGTAACCCGCTCCTTTGACAAGGGCAGCTCTTTGTCCCTGGTGTTGTGACTAATGGGACTTGTTGAGTCAGTGACTCGGCTCCCACCCACAGAAGCCGGGTTTCATTACCCCACTGGGGCAGTTACGGCCAACCCACGTTGAGCCGTCCTCCCTTTTCCACTTAGGATGCACGGGCTCCCAGGACTGCCTACGTGAGTGTCTTGCACTGACGTTATCTTATCCTCTCCTGGGCCTGGTTGGGGGCCCAGGCTCTGCAGCTCCCTCTTCCTGAAGCCTCTGGAGTGGGACTCCTAAGTGTGTGCTCTGCGGGGCTGGGACCTCTGCCAGACTGGGACCAGACGTCTCTTACCCTGTTTGCTCCCCAGAGCCCCTTGGATGATGGTCCTAGGTCTTTGAAGTTGAGAACCCTATTTAATATCAAAATCTCCTTATCTTCTTACATGCCGTTGTAGATTTAGGACACAGGTTGGAAAAGGAGCACAACCCTGTGAAATGATTGGTGCTTTTTAAGGAATTTGTGTTTTATCCATCACTAAATCAAGTTGTAGGTGACATGTTAGTGTTTGAGGATGCCGGCTGGAAACCACAGGCCTTTGAGCCTGGTGGCTGCAGGGTGATAGGGTGGGAGGCGGATGAGCGACCTCTGTAGTTAGCAACTGTGTCCACCAGAGTCCCTTGTCTTGGGGACACCCACTTGATACACTGGCTTGTGACACAGCTCAGGTGCCTTCATGCCCAAGATGTTCTGGCAAGTGCTATAGTATAGACTGCCCCTCTGCCCCGGGCACCCAGGGCAAGGTGTTCCCTATACTTGGAGATTGCCAAGGAGGGTGGTCCTCTTTCTGGCCAGTGTGGGGGTGGGAGCTGGCAGGAGATGGCTTCAGGCTGCCTTCTTGAAACCTCCTTGCCAGCTCTCTACCCACAGACTCCGGATGTGCCCTTGGGCATGGCTGGCAGCAGGGATGAAGACTCTCTCCATGACCCCAATCTGCTCCCCACCATCCCTCTGCACCTCTCAGGTGTGGACTGGTACCTGGGTACCTTCAGCCACTGGGTGGGGGACTGGTATTGAGGATTGAACCCAGGAATCCAGGGTGCTCTACCACTAACCTACATCCCCAGCCCTTTTTATTTTTAATTTTGAGATGGCCTTGCTAAGTAGCCCAGGCTGGCCTTGTACTTGGCATCCTCCTGCCTCAGCCTCCTGAGTAGCTGGGATTACAGGTGTAACACCACCGTGCCTGGCATGAAATCTTAGCCACATTACCTTAAAACTATTTGGCTCTCCTGGGGAAGATGACCTTTAGGGCCAGAGAGCAAGAAAGATGGCAGTGAGAAGAGCATAAGTAACACCAAAAGTGTGTGGACACTTGCTGGCTGGGTGGCCTTGGGCAGGTCCCTCCTCCTTTCTGAGGCTGAGCTCCATATCTGTCTAAGATGCTAATCTCAGTCCTGTAGGTGGGTTGTAGAAATCAAAGAGTAATGGGCGGGAAGTGTTTCCAGCCGTAGGCAAGGCCTCCTGCCTTCACACCCTGTCTCCTGCTGGACCGGAGCCCTGACTGGGCCTCTTGCCAGTGTCCTCCCCACATAGCCCCGGGGTATGGCCAGAGCCTGCCTGGCTAAGACAGAGCTGGGCCCACCATTCTCTCACCCCCTGTGGCCGGGTTCCCTGTGTCTGCCCTAGGATTCCCCAGTTTCCAGGTGATCCAAACCTCCTGGCTTTGGGTTTTCAAGCCAGTGGGCTTCCAGGGGCTGTGCTGCGCTTTGAGAGATCAGAACGTGTGGCAGCCCACACTTTCCTCACAGCAGAGTTTGGTCTATGGACAACTGACTTCCTTCCCACAGAGGTGAAATATTAGGCCAGCTTGGCTTTTTGCCTCCCCAAAGAGCAGGAGCCCCAGCTGAGCCCACCTGTCCCCTGGGCAGCAGTCAGGTGAGAGGTGACGTGGAGGAGTCCCTGGTGAGGCCTTAGTGGTGGGGGTCTGTTGCAGGCTGGGGATGAAACCAGAAATCACACCCAAAACTCAAGAGTTAGCCCCACCTTGGTCGTCCACATTTAAATTCAGCATTTTCTGCTAATTTCCCTCCCTTATCTGAGATACTGTGGAGAAGGTCACAGCGGGAGGGGACATGGGTCATTAGGGAGCCCCTCCCCTTAGTGAAAAATAGAGGCCCAGAGAAGAGATCAGCTCCCCGCCAACCCCACCAACCCCAGGGAGCTGGTTTGCTGGCTTCAGTGGAGAAAAGGTTTGCTTAAGAACTTGTTGTGTAAACAAGATGGAAGAGGGATAAGCCAGTAGAGCCAGAGGAACAAATTGTTGCTAGACCCAGAATCTTATCTGGCCCTGGTCTCTTGGGAAACTGTTAACCTGTTGGGGCTTCTTTGTGTAGGTGAGAGGCTGGCCTCCCTGTGTTCCCCTGGGCTCAGGGCGGTGCCTACAGGGTTGTACTGGGCCCCAGTGTGTGTGTGTCTTCTTGGCCTGCGCTATCTTATCTGCTGAATGGGTCCTGGACCCCATGACTCTGGCTTCTACTGGAAACTTGCCTCTCTTTACCATCAGGCTTGTCTGCTTGGAGCCCTGAACCTCTCCGCAGTCTGGAGCTTTCTCTCTAAAGGAGGGAATCAGGGCATCAGGAGAGGGTGGGGCAGAGGCTTTGGGTGAGGGTATAGCTGTGATCTCCACATCTGCATCTGCCTGGTGGACGGTCTTGAAACACCACCTGGGATGGCATAGACTGGGTATAGTCTGATGTGGGGTCAGGGGGTTGGACTGTGACTGTTTTTTGTGGATGGGCCACCATGGGCTGTGACTCTACTTGTGGATGGGCCATGACGGACTCCACTATTTCTTCTTGATGGAACAGAAAGGCCCTTCTAGAGTGAAAACCTTGCTCTTGGGGGAAGGAAGATACAGTTTTGCTTTTGTACTTTCAAAGGAAGTTCAGCATTATTTTTAGCCTCACGGTTTCTACATGTGACTAATGTGTCCCTTGGACCTGAGCTCCTAGCTATGGAGCTTCTGCCTGGTCCAACTCAGCCCCAGGGCTGCCTCATGAGGCCACAGGTCTTGTCTGTCCTTTTCTCCTCTCCCCACTGAAGAGTGAGGCCTTGGGCCTGTGACCAGGACTGGTGAGCCTCTTGGTCTGAGGTGACTGTACTCTTGGAGCCCAATCTCGGGTGGGCCATTCTGACAAGCTGTGCAGAGGCTGTTGGTGAACTGGCCCCTCTTGCCCGCTTCTCATGAAACCTCATCTACTTCCATCCTGCCCTCCGTCCAGATAGGGCTGCTGGCTCTAGAGGCTGCCGTGGGCCCCAGGATCCTTCCTCCTCACGTTGAGTGACTCACTCCCTAGTTAGAGCTTGGCCCCAGTGGGGGCACTTACTGTTAGATTCTTTACTTGCATAACCTCACTGAATTTTTGCCACAGTCCTAGACTATAGATGTTACTATTGGCCCATTTTATAGATGGGGAGACTATAGCCATAAGAGGTTTGATGACATTTAATAAGTGGCAGAACTCCAGGGGTCTCTAAAGCTCTTGTGCTGCACCATGGGGTTCTGCTTCTTTATTCATTCTGTTGGATTTAGTGAACTGGGTTGTTTGGGTTCAAATCTCGCTGCTGAACTGGACCCTCACAGCTACCCTTTCTGACCTCTGATTATTTATCTTGAGCCAGTGTTGGAGGAAGACATGATCCTGACTTTCTGCCTCCTCCAGATGCCCAATCCCCAGTCCTGCAGGTCAGCCCCTGCCTTAGGAGCTGGCCGTGTGTGTACCTTGACACCTACAGCCTTTCCAGGTTGGAGTAGGGCAAGGCAGGCCACTTTTTGGGGGCTGCTGTTGGCAAAGAGGTCTTGTCCCAGGCCCATTGCCTTTCCTGCAGAGCCCCTTCCAGATTATTCTCAGCTGAGCCCAGCCTGAGGGGTACTCTGTCCTTCCTTCTCCAAGAAGGACAATACCCAAGAAGGACAATATCCTGACTTAGAGGGCCAGGACCCAGTCCTTGTTATGGATAAGAAAAATGGGCTTAATGGCCAGGCCTGGGACTGCCTGTGGGAACAAAGCTCCTCGGTGAGATAGCTCCCTGCTGTGCCCGGCCCTGACAAAGGCCCTCACACCTGCAGGCGTTTGTTCACACACTGGTGTCCAGCACATCTTCAGGCTGCTTTTCTGAGTCCAAATTGTCTTGGGATTGTTCCTGGGGCTCATGAAGCTCCCTAGCTGATAGCCCCCAAGACCTGATTCTTAGTGTGGCATGGGCCACCATGGGCTGTGACTCTTCCTTGTGAATGGGCCACCATGAATGGACTATTCAGTCAGTCCTGATGTGGTCCCATGGGGTGACAGCTGTGTTTGTGGCACAGCTTTCTGTTCTTCTGAGAGATGGGATGTGCAGGGAGAAGCAGATGGCTGCTCAGCCGAGGGCCCCGGAGCCCCCTGTGGGGGCTTCCTACCTGCACAGTGTGTGCTGTGCGGGGTGGCTGAGGCCACTCACCTGTCTAGAACAGGGACCCTGGGACAGCACGACTCCCACCAGGCCTCCCCTCATAACCTCTTACGATCCTTTTCCAGCAAATTGTGCCCACAAATGTGCCTCCTGAAGATCAAGACAGCTCTGGGGATGACTCCGACAACTTCTCTGGCTCAGGTGCAGGTGAGCCCTCTCCCTGTTTCCTCCCAGCTGGGTCAGGAGGGTGATGCTGAGTGAAAGAATGTCATTTGTGCTTCATGGAGCTCCAGGGAGGCGAAGTGCAGGCCCCAGGGCTGCCCACTGCAAACAGGCACGTCCCCTTTGGAACCACCCTTTGGAAGGCTCGTTGACTCCTGCAAGCCTTTGTGTTTCTGTCTGTGAAATGGGCATAATACCTTGACCACAGGGTTGCTGGGAGCTAAAAGGCAGCTCAGGGCCTGCTAGGTAGATCTTTCAGTCTCCTTTCCTGTTTCCCTTCTCCTGGGAGAGAGAAGTCCTGAACTGAAGAAGTCCTTATAGAAGAGGCAGCTCTTTGCGACCTCAGAAGAGGCCTGAAAGCTCAGAAAGGAGGCTGAGGCATGAGTAGGAAAGGGGCCAGGGTGGTAACCCGAGAGCTGGGAGGTGGGATACTGGTGTCTGCTCTTGGAGCCTGAACCCTTCTGGGGAGAGGGAAGGGTGTGTGCACTGGGGTAAGGCTCTTGTGCCCCCACAATGGTCATGTCATGGAAAAGCTCCTTCCCAGGTGACCCTGGGATCTTTCTGGTGGCTCCTGGAGGCCAAGCTGTCCCCAAGGCAGGGGCAGGGAAGGGCCGCTCTCCTCTTCTCTTTTCCAAATTGAGTTTTCCTTCAGCAGTTTTCACCCTAGGGACTCAGCCTCTGGAGAGGGAGGATGGCTGCTCGCTGGCTGGGGCGTCCAAGCCTGAGTCTTGCCCAGGCACCCACCCGCCTCCCAGCCTTAGTGGGGCTGGGCTATGCGCTCTGGGGCCTCTCTCACCCTGACACGCTCTGCCTTTGGCCCTGCAGGTGCTTTGCCGGATATCACCTTGCCCCGGCAGAGCCCATCCACCTGGAAGGACATGTGGCTCCTGACAACCACGCCCAGGGCTCCAGAGCCCACTGCCAGGGACGCCATGGCTGCCTCCACCTCCGTCCTGCTGGTGGGAGAGAGGCCCAGAGAGGGAGAGGCCGTGATCCTCGCAGAAGCCCAGCCTGACCTCACTGCCCACAAGGAGGAGACCGCCCCAGAACCCAGGGAGACCACACAGCTCCCGACCACTCAGCGGGCCTCAACAGCCAGAGCCAGCACTGTCCAGGCACCTGCCACCTCTCATCCCCACAGGGACATGCAGCCTGGCCACTATGAAACTTCAGCTCCTACAGCGCCTGACCAGCCAGACTCTCATATGCCCAGTGTGGAGTCTGGAGGTGCTTCTACCACTGAGAGGACTGCTGAGGATCAGCTTCCAGCAGGAGAGGGTTCTGGGGAGCAGGTGAGCAGTCTCTGTGTTCCCAGGACATTGGGTGGCCCCTAGTGCCTGGCACCTGGCAAGCCTAAAACCCTGTGTCCTGTGAGCACATCATGATTCCCATCATGAGGACAAGGTCACAGAGTCCCACGTTCTTCCTGCCCCCCCCCCCAGGGCCTCACCCAGAGGAGGGCAGACTAATTATAAGACCAGAGACAAAGAGTCCATAAAGGTCACTCCAGAGGGGGCCCCCAGACTTACACAGGGGTACAAGTTCTACTGAGTCTTGTTTTTTGTCTTAGAGTGGTGTGATCATTTTATACTTTACACTAAAAATGAGCCTATTTATTTTCATACAAAAATGTGTGCTTTGTGTCACTTGAGGTAACAGCTGTGCCACAATCCAGCCAGGGCCCAGGGTGATATGGCAAGTCCAGGATGGGGTGTGTCCCAGTGGGTAGCAGTGGAGACCAGACAGGCAGGAGGTGCTTCTGGGTTTGGAGGCCACTGTGGCAGTGGCCCCAGCTCAGCCTGGTACGTCCCCTCCCTTAGGACTTCATCTTTGAAGCATCTGAGGAGACCACAGCTGTGGTACCAGTACAGCCCGACCACCGGAATCAGCCCCCCGTGGATCCAGAGACCACAGGGGCCACAGGGGCCTCACAGGGCCTCCTGGACAGGAAGGAAGTACTGGGAGGTGAGTCTGCCCTGGGGTGAGTGGGAGGGGGCAGACTGTGGCTCTGGGTGGACCTGAGGCTGTGCTGTGCTGCCTATAATGGGAGGGGTTGCTGCCGAACCCAAGGAGCTGCTGAGCTGAGTTATCCCCTGTCCGCCTTTCCTAGGGGTCATTGCCGGAGGCCTGGTGGGGCTTATCTTTGCTGTGTGCCTGGTCGGTTTCATGCTGTACCGGATGAAGAAGAAGGATGAGGGCAGCTACTCTTTGGAGGAGCCGAAACAAGCCAACGGCGGCGCCTACCAAAAGCCTACCAAACAGGAGGAGTTCTATGCCTGAGAGGAGCATTTGTCCCCATTGCTCCCTGCCACTCACTAGGCCCCCACTTGCCTCTTCCGTGAAGAACTGCAGGCCCTGGCCTCCCCGCCACCGTGCCACCGCCCCAGCACTCTGCCCTCGGGCTGCTCCTGCCCATGCAGTCCTTGGGTGTCCTGGGGGGCTCACTCTGCTTCTTCGTCTTCTGCCTGGAGGTTTGGGCGCAAAGGGTTTCTCGCATCTGACCTTTCCACCACAGCCACACCTGGTGTCCCGCCATTCTGAGTTGGCTTCTCCAAATTGGAGCAGCCCCTCCCAGATCCAGCTCTGGAGAGAAAGGGGCCCCACTGCTTTGGACCTGGATGGCCCACTGTGGCTGGAAAATTCTGGGGATGGGGCTTCGGCTGACATACCATAGCACTTAGTAGGGACAGCAGGCTTGGGCGTGGCCGCCTGGGCTCGGGGGCAGAGTTCAGGGCTCCATGGGAATTCACTTTGCATTGTGGGGAGGTCTGATTTAGATATCGACTTGTTTTTGCACACGTTTCTTCTAGTTTCTCTGTCCATAGCCCCAGTAGACTTTGTTACTTCCGAGGTAAGTCAAGTCAGTTGATTCGGTCGCCCCCAACTTGCTTCCCTAATCTACGTTCAGGAGAGAGCATCAGGGTTAAGAAGACTTTGTTTTTGTTTGTTTGTTTGTTTGTTTGTTTGTTTGTTGTTTTTAAAGCTAGGAGAACCAAATCTGGAAGCCAGAATGTAGGTCTCATTTGTGAGTTGTCTCTGTGTTTGTCACTCATGTGTGCGACAGGGTCTGGACTACCTGTTTGGTGGCCCCATTTTTGGTGGTCCATTGCTGGGCTGGCCAGTCCAGGCTGCTTGCAGTAGGGCAGCCACCTCTTCTGAGCAATCATGCCTGTATCCATGAACTCAGGACCACACCTGTGGCCTGGGCCACTGTGATGTTGGAAGAGCCTTCATGAGAATTTGATCCTGGGGCTCAGGCTGGGGATGGAGGGCAAGGACTGTGGGGCAGGTGGAAGAGTGGGAGGGGGCAGAGACCCTCCTGCCTTTGGCACCATCTCTGGGGGATGCTTTCTCCTGGAAGTTGACAAGAGCCATCTGTGCAGAGATGGCATAGGCCCCTCCATCAAGAACCAAGTTCACCTGAAGCTCCTGTAGCCCCTGCCCTGGGCGGAGTCAGGAATGTTTTCCAGAGAGTGATCGTCTTTTGCTTTTGGCAAAACTCTACTTAATCCAATGGGTTTTCCCTGTACAGTAGATTTTCCAAATGTAATAAACTTTAATATAAAGGAGTCATGTGAACTCTGTGGCCTCTGCTTCTTCTCTGGGCTGGTTGTGTGGATGTGTCCAGCCTTTTCTCTCTGAATGTGGGTGGTTTCGGGAAGCTGGGCCTAGAGGCTGTGTGCCTTCGTGTCTCTGAGGGGAGGGATCCAGGTCCAGAGCCTCTCTGGTTTGTTTTTTTGTTTTGGCTAAAATTCTTTTAGAGGTGGGTAGGCTCGGCCAAAGGTCTCTAAGGCCATGATGTAAATCCTTCTGAAGGGCTAACATAGCCAGACAGCACACAGCTTGACCTCTGAGGCCACTGGCCTCCGGCAGAGGTGTGGATCTAGGCCCTCTTTGAGGACCTCAGGCAGCCCTTCTCCTGCACCTCTGCTAGGACAGGGCTCCCGAAACTCCCGTCCTTGCTTATTTAACTTGATGACTTTCCAGTTGCTCTGTGGCCACTCTGGATTGAGCTACTTTGCACCACCAAATGAAGGGGATCTGTGCTCTCTGCTGGAGCAACTAGACACAGCAGGGGTTGGGGACAGGGGTTTGGGACTGTGCTCAGTTGCTGGTCTATGGGATGGTACACAAGCCTCTGGTTGGGCCCATGTGACTTGTCATTTCTGGACAGCAGACACTGTAGTGGTAGTAGAATCGCTTCTTAGCCTCTCAATGTCCTGTCCTGTCCCCTTTGTTGTAGGAGCCTAGCTCTGGACTGTATATGGAGTGCTGGTGCCTCCACTCTAAGGGAAGATGGAACCCACCTCTGCCCTCCTTGCCCTGCCACACACCCTGTGCAGGTCTCCTCCTCCCAGGCTCCTGGCCGTGCACCTACCCAGCCCTCCTCCATCCTTAAGACTGACTAGATTGTTCCCTTCCTCAAGGACATGAGAGCCTCCAAATTTTTCCTAGTTGGCTGTTCTATGTGTATGATTCCTGAAAACTCGCCAGCAAACTGTCTCCAGTGCCAAAGGCCCAACAGTATTGTCTGCACAGTAGGAGAGACAGATAGTGAAAGATCCGGGAGTTGAAGAAGCACATTGCACCAAAGGGGCCCTCATATTCTGGGGCCTCCAGCTGCCTGCCCTCCGAGTCTAGCCCTGGATTCCATCCAGCCCTGACCTGGCCTACTTTCTGCCACTCCCTGGGCTGAATAGTGAGGACACAGCTGTAGAATTGACTGCCCAGATATTTATGAGTTTATGAATAATGCTCCTTCCACATAGGACCTGCCAGGTTCCAAGACCCCAGCCCCTCTGAAGGGAGCAGTCCAGCACCCTCTCGTTTTCCCGGCCTCTGGCTCAGGCTGCCGTCAGGCCTGGGTGTGTGCTCTGTATGGGAGCGGGTGCCCCGAATTGCCACCAAGAGCTCTTTCAAGTCATTTTCTAACCAATGAGCGTCTTATCCTGGCCGCTCCGCTGCGTTCCTACTTTGCGGCTGGTTTCTGTTTAAACTGCGGGCTTGGCCTTGCTGGCCTCGGGGTTTGCTCCTCAAGTCACTTCACCCTGTTCTGAGGGGGAGGGGGAGCCTGCAGCCTCTGCAGGGACTTTGGGAAAGGGGCAGGAGAGCAAGGCCATGAGAGGGGAGAGGGAGGGTTAATGATAGGCCTGGGCTTGGAGGCTTGGAGGTGACACTAACAGGAATTGTGAGGTGTGGCCCCAACTCACGGAGTGAGAACTTGTTCCACAGGCACACTGCCCGAGGGGGACCTGAGGGAAGGGGTGTCCACGTTGGGGCGTCCTCTGAGCTGGTGGACAGTATGGAATCTCAGGGGAGGAGAAGGGACAGTGGCCCCAGAGCTGATCCTTGAGGTGGGTGATCTCACCCCTCAGGTTAGGCACTGATGGTGAATGGGCCCCCAAAACAGCATCTGGAGGGAGGTCTTCTTAAAGTGGGTCTTCAGGTAACCTCCACGCACCAGAGCCCTGGGATCATGGTTTACCTCTACCCCCATCGAGCCTACTGGTCCCTTTCTCCCCAGCCTGACTAAAGAGGTGTTCAATGGCCACAGGAGGTGGGCTGACCTCTAGAGCTGAATGAGCAGGAACTGAGAGGACCCCAGCCAGGCACCTAGAGAGACTTAGAAATTGGGCCCACCAACCCTAATGCTGCAGAGAGTCCGACCTGCCTGGCTTTCTCCCTTCCCCTCACCAACCCCCCAACGCTGCTGCTTCTCCCACCCTGCACCCATTTTGGACTAGGCCCCCTGGGACATGAGTGCAAGGTAAGTGCCCGTGCCAGATTAGGGGCTCCCTGTTAGAGTGGGGAGTCTGTGCACTTGGGAGCCTATTGTGGCTGGCCAAGCTGCTGTCTTGCTCTTAGAAATACATTCATCAAACAAGATCCCCCTTCCCTGAAAAGGACATGGTGTTGGAGGGTGGGGAAGTCACAGAGGACTCCTAGGCTGTTGGAGGGTGTGCCAATCCACACGAGCACTTGGAGAGGCATGTGGTGAATTCATACAGTGGAATAATACTCA
Source organism: Spermophilus citellus (assembly GCF_964194105.1). Taxonomy (NCBI): domain Eukaryota; kingdom Metazoa; phylum Chordata; class Mammalia; order Rodentia; family Sciuridae; genus Spermophilus; species Spermophilus citellus. Next base: position 101,530,518 of record NC_138193.1, read on the forward strand.
GTAATAGAAAGAATGGTGCCAATGCATGCACAACATAGGTGAATGTCCTAGGTAATATATTGGGTACAAGAGTCCAGATACAAAAGAGCCCATGCCACATGATCCATCTCTGAAATTCAGGAGCAGTCAGAGGTGATTGATGATACTAGAAGCCAATGGGCAGAAGGTGTGGTAGTTGACGAGGCCAGGACACAAAGGAACCTTCTGGGTGCCGGAAATATTCTCTGGCTTGATGTGGGTGGTGATTACAAGGGTGAACGTGTATGTAAATAAATCATCAAGCTGTACACTTAGATGAGTGTACTCTGTGTATGTTATTCCGCAAGAGGAAAGTTAAAGGGAAAAAAAAAGTGCTTATAAAAGGGCTTCTGATATTCTAATTAGTTCCTTTAAACCCCACTGTAGCTTTTTCAGCAAAAATGAGGGAGGCCCACATGGCCTACGTTTTCTTCAGACTCCCAGAGGATTCTAATTTATGGGCAGAGAAGCCCAGGGCAAAAGCCTCTCACAGCTGCACGCGGAGCCAGGCGAGCCAGTCGGGCCCCACAGGGTAGGTGGCACAGGCCCCCTCCTCAGACAGCCAGAGGTGGGCACCTCCCATAGGGCAGCCTGAGTGACCACTCCTCCCCAGCGACAGCCGGCCTGAACCTCTCTGGTTCCTGGAACCTGCCCTACCCGACTGCCTTTCCAGCATTTAAGGCCGGGAGCTATGCCGTTCCTCCACTCCAGGAAAATATTTGTTCAGGGACTTGGCACCGCAGAAGAGGAAATCAAAGCCACCTTGCAGTGCAGCGGCGGCCCGGCTGCTGGCTGCTTTGTCTGCCCCTCCAGTTTCCCTGAGCTCGGGCTGGTGTCGGAGGCCAGGTCCAGGAGTGCCACCCCTCGGACAGGCCCGCAGTAGGGATAAGCCTGAGGTGCTGGCTCTTTGTTAGTTCTCAGTCATCTGCCAGTTCGGCCAACAGATATTTATGAAGCCTACTACGTGCCAGGCTCAGTGCTGGGCTCTGCACAGTGATCCTGGTCTGTCCTTAACATTCCAGGCTGTTGATGGGGAGTGAGGGCTGCTGGCCAGTGGACAGGTCATGACAGCCGAGTAGGGATTTTGGCACAGAGGAGGTGAGGCTGGAGTGCCGGGGATCCAGCTAGCAGGACGACACGGCTCCTGGGGACAAGCACTGGGTGGGCATTTGGAATCAAGCTGAAGTTCAAGTTAAGAGGCAGTCCGGGAGCAGGGGAGGTGATCTAGATGGATGGAACCCCATGGGATTCTGCAGCGTGGAAAGCTGATGTGGGCAGAGCCAGGAGTCCAGAGAGAGGAAATTGGAGGAAGCAGCCCTGGGACTGGCACCTCCCGGGGTGTCCTGGTGGGAGAGTGGACTTTATCCCCAGTGCAGTGAAGGCGTTGAAACCCATCGATTTTGATTCTTTTTCACATAGAAGAGTATAAAGAAGAAAACCAAATATGTCTCAAGTCCCACCACCCGGATATTTCCTGATGACATTTAAAGCATTAAAATACTCTGTGTGCACGTGATTAGAAATCTAAGCAGAACAGGAAAGGACAAGATGAAAGTGAGCTCCTCCCCGCGTGTCTCTCGGGCCAAAGGCAACTTCATCTAGCAGGTTTTTAGTGCACATCTCCAGAAAGTCGTGCCATCTGTGTACCTGAGAATAAAAACTCCCATCCAGAGGAGGATCGTCTATACCTGGAGTTACAGATCCTTCTTCTGACCTGGTTTCATCTTGGCCCATGCAGACGGTTCTGCCCCACTCTTGTAGGGGCTGCAGATGGACCCTACGTGACCCAGCACTTTCTCCTTGGCGACCCCTCATTTCCAGGCTTTTGCTCCTGGTGACAGTGCTGGATCAGCTCCTTGGTCCTCGCCTGGCTACCTTTTCTAGCTGCAGGTCCTGGGTGGAAGGAAAAAGTGTTCTTCCAATCGTCCTCTCCAAATTCACCAATTCCCCATACCTGCCCGATATCCAGTCCGAGAGATACCCCTTACCTGTCTCCACATTTTACCAAATGCCTCCTTTTCCTTTTTTCCTCTGGTTTGCGGAATGGAGATAGTATTATGTGTTTTTTATTTTCATTTATTTAATAGAAAATTAAGTTAGGAATATTTTCTTGGTTTTGCCATTTTTCTTTCTTTTTTTAGTATGGGAACTGCTTTTTCATATTTGGGGGCCCGTTTTTCTAGGTTTTTTTCCTTTTCCTTATGAATGGCTGTGCGTTCCTTGTATGCTAATGGTTTTGAGGGGTTGGCGGTCAGGCTTTGGTCTTTGGCCCATCCTGCTAGCTGCAGTGCTAGGGAGTGTGGGGCCTGCTCAGTTGGGAGGGACGGAGGGGTCCCTGTGATGGGTGCTGTGGCCTGGAGCCACGCATGGAGTCAGTGGATATTCAAGGAGAAGGACCGACAGGATTGGCCAGCGGATTGATTTTTGCACAGCAGCCCAGAGCACTTTGGGTCCAGTGAAGAACACATCACAAACCGCCCTCCCCTGGCAAGGGCAGGTGAGCGAGAAGCTTCAACACAAGATTCCTGTTGACCGCCTGCCTGGTGATTTGTGCCACTCCCTCCTTCCCTGGTTGGGAGGGACACGAGATGGGGTGGTGTGACAAGGAAGAGGATGATTCCCAGGTCCCCACTTTATATATTATGGTCCTTAAGCCATGGAAACATCTCAGAAATTCCAGGATTTCAGCACATAGTAACTAACGAACCCACATTGATCAGTGTTAGGCTGAAGCCATCTAGAGTCCCTAGGAACAGGGACAGTGGTACACTGGCCTGGGCACGGTGTTGGGAGGGTGAGGAGGGCCCTGCACCCCCTGAGTGGTGGCAGAGGATGGCTTCTGTTTCCAGCCTTCCTCTCTGGGTAGAGCACAGGACCCGTCCCACAGGAAGCACTTAGGAAATACCCACTGGGTGAAGTTCTTTAATCATTCAAATTTAGGCTAAGGTCAAAATGAGTGAGAAAAAGAGAAGAGGAAAAATAATTTTTTTTCTTTCTTTTAAAAAAATTAAAATGTGTTTGACATACCTTTGCCCTTGTTGATATATCATTTATTTACAAATACACACCATTATTTTATCACCTCCAAAATCTTCCCTGTGCCCTTGGTTGTCAACCCCTCCCCCATCGCCAGAGCTTTCTGTCCCCAGTCTCACCTTTTCCAGGTGTCCTGCGATTGGAACCCCTGGAGCCTTTTGAGTTTGGCTCCTTTGCTTAGGAGACGGCGTCTGAGCTCATCTAAGCTGTGAACCTCAGGAGTTGGTTCCCTGATGTCGTTCTTAGTGTTCTGTGGTGTGGATGTGGTGACTTTATTTGCAATCACTCATAGGATGGCCTTACTTCTAGATTCCTGAAACCAAAACACTCCCTTTGTTCAAGTGCAAATCCTGATTTGGAATCCAAAAGGCATGGTGAGAATAGCAGGAGGGAATAGGCCTCCATTACGGAGGAACACCAGGTGTGGTGCAGGACTGGGCTCCTGGCCAGGATAGCATGCTGGTCAGAGGAAGACCCTGGAGTTAGGTACTTGGGTGTCAGATCCTGGTTCCACCATTTATCAGCTTTTGTGATCTCCCAAGGCATCATGGGATGGTGCCTGGCCTCCTAGACTCTGAGGAGTTTATGGTTGGACAGCAAGTACAGCAGGGTAGAAAATGATGGACCTTGTTGTTGAACCTGTGATAGCACGAGGACTGGGAGCGGTCAGGAGCCCAGCACGGTCATCCACTTTCTAGGGCTCTCTCCCTCTGGTCCTCAGTGACTCCCATTTGTAGGATATGGCACTAGATAAATGACTTCTCATATCTTCCATGATTCTTGCGTAGAAGGTAACCAGACCTACTGAGAACCAGGCCCAGGGGACTTTGATGACGTAGACCCACTTTCCTGATACGTTGTCCCCGAAGCATGAGGGCCAGGGAAGAGGATACACATTGGGCTCTAGGTCCCTGGTGCAGACGTAGCCTGAGCCTCCCCTGTGAGCCCAGCCCAGTGACTTCTGAGCCAGGACAAAACAAGTGACATGAGTGTGTCCAAATTCCAGCTAATGGCTGCCTGGTCAGAGTCTTTGGGAGGAAGAATTCTATCAGCTGCTTTTCTGTGTCCCTCAGGTTCTCACTGTTCTTTATATAAAACATTCATCCATTTTTCTCTTTTAATGAAGGGGTTTTGCCATTCCACATTTGCTACCACTTGAACCCAATTAGAAACATTCCTCAGTGTGATGGACCAGCAGCTTCCAGGCCTAAGAATCCCGACACAAAGCAGGCCTACCCTCACAGGAACATGGCCATGCTTTGTGCCTAAAGTGATGGCGTAGTCACGACTTTCCAGAGGAGAGCTTAGATGTCCTGGGACGGGCTTTCACCTATGGTCTAACACAAGGCTGGTGACTCGGGGCTCATGGACACCCCTCCGAGAAGGACTTCCACCCCAAGGGCTCAAACTCATTGTATTCTCACAGTCACTCTGGGGCTGTGTAGGGTGGAGGTCTCATTCCCAGGCTACAGAGGAGGAAGCAGGTCTGGAGGGGAAGTGTTTTGTTCAAGGTGGCAGGGCTGGATCGCCAGCACCACAGGGTTCACTTATGTGGCTCATGGTGGGGACCAGAGAATTGTCTGGCATGCAGAACTGGTCTTTGTCCAGACTGCAAGTCAGGCCTGGTGGCAGCCCTCCCCGGGCCTGCTTTCCCTCCCCTGTCCTCACCTGTGCCCACAGCCAGAGGGCATTTCTCCTGAGCTCGGGGCATCCTCTGTCCAGACCTGGTGTCTGCCCCCTCTAGTTGAGGGACCACAGCAAAGCCTCCACCCCTTGGGTCTCAGTTTCCTTATTTAACAACCAGGAATGCTGATGCCCACCTTCCGATTCAGATGAGACTTTGAAAGAGATGAAGAAAATACAGTCTCCTGCTACTTGCCACCCAGCAGGATTCTGGATAATTATAAATAAGAGCCATCATTTCTTACATCCCTAGAACATGCCAGACCCTATATTGCACTACCCTCCAATTTTAGGATGCAGAGGGACATAGTGGTAGGAACAGGAGCTTTGGAATTAGACCCTACTGTACTTGCTGTCCAACCATAAACTACTCAGAATCTGGTTTTCTCATTTGTGAAAGAGGGCTAACAGCTCTGACCTCATAATTAGAGTGGTGAGGGCATTAAATAAGGTAATGTTTGTAAAGTGCTTAGCATTTTCCTGTGGGCACTTTGCAAACACTTAATATACAGTAGCTGCTATACTTAGGGTCACATAACCCTAAAATGTGGGTGTTTCTACCCCATTTGCAAGATGAGGAAAGTGAGACACAGCCTGTTACGTCCTAGCTGCTGAGCCAAGGTGCAGACCCAGGTCTTCCCCACTCACTGTGCATAGAGGCTTCCTGGACAGGTGTGGATCTTCCAGGCTGGAACTGCCCCCATGATCCCTAAGGCTATACCAGGCATGGGGAAGGGTAGCCTTCCAAAATGCCTGGTGGTATTGTCAGAAATGACAATGTGCCTGCAGGGAACTGTGGTCACAAGCACACAAGGCCGGGGGTGGGGTGTTGGTGGTGGCTCATTTCTGCCTTGCCCCAGATAGCTCTGTGGCCCTGTGTGCCAGGGGGCAGGCAGAGGGTGTCATTTGGTCTATCTCAGATCCAGAAGGTGGAGGCCTTGCCCACTCCAGTGATGGGGTGAGTATTGGTAGTGTTCTCTGTCTGTCCTGTAGCCTCAGGAAGCAGGCCGAGAATGTGGTGCTGGCCTCTGCTGGGAAATTTAAGCGAATGGCCCTGGTTCCTGAGGGAGCTCTTCCCCTGGGGCTCTGCACCCTGAGCATACCCTACCTGAATGCCCCTCCTTCAGCACAGTCACTGAGCCATTTGTGGGTTAGGATCTGAAACATAGAGACAAACCAGGGCACATTCTGGCCTTTGACAACCCTGCAGTTGTGTGGCAACGATACACAGATGTTATTAAACAATACAGAAGTCCAAGGGCAGGATTGTGAGGACACAGATGAAGGGGATCTCATCTAGCTTGGGAAGCTAGAGGAGTCTGCCCGGAGGAGGCAGCTGAACAGGGGATTCTCCAAGGGGCCGGCTGGCAGAACGAGAGGTGTGCACTTGGCAAGGGCGAGGTGTACTCAGGGAACCCCAGGAGCCACCCAGTGTGCGGTGTCTGTACAGGGTGGGAAAGCTTGAAGGGAGAGTCTGGAAGGCACCTGAGGCCAGTAAAGGAGGGCTTTGCATCCTAGGTCAAGGGTAAAGGGGTAGAGGTGATGGTGTGCGGGAACCAGCTCCAGCTGGCCGTGAGAGCTGATGATGGACTTGAGTTCAGCGATCTCCTATTGGTGGCTTGAAATTGCCCATGGAGGGAGGGAATCTTTACACCATAGAAATTGGCAGTTGCTACAAATCCGAACCCGTTGTTAAAAGACAGTGGGAGAGAGTGGGCCATCTTTGGTGGATTTTAAAGTAAGAGTGGGAGATAATTAATTTTGTTCCTTAGGATGCTCTGGCTCTTGCAGGAGGAAGGGTAGGTGGAAAGCCCTGCTTGACCTCCTGAGAGGGTGCAAAGCTTCCCAGGAAGGGTTTGGCTAGTGGGAAAGGACAGACCCCTGATGGTAACTTGACTCCTGATGTGTGGGGGCTCAGCCTGGTGGTGGGGTGGAGGATTAGGTAATTCTCCCAGCATTCCTCCCCCAGAGCCTGAGAATCTGCAATAAAACAAACCCTTAATGAAAAACACCTGGGTTCTGCCCCAGAGCCAGGCCCTGAGATGGGGATGGGAAGGGGATTAGGGGGTTGGAAATCGGGGTGGAGGGAGACCCTGCACTCCATCTGCTCATTTGTTCAGGCGTTAACTCTTCTCTCCCCCGGCTCTCTGCTCCTGGTGAGAAGGAGGAATTGAAGAAAGAGGGAGAGGGAAGATACAGCCAGACAGCCCCGGGATCACCTGCCTCGCAGCGCCTGATGTACACATGCCCATTCTAAGGAAGCTTCCGGTACAGATCACAGTGTGTCAGAGCCACAAGTGGACCAGGTTCCAGGTCTCACAGATGGTCCCCCGTAGAGACTTGTGCGTGTGTGTGTGTGTGTGTGTGTGTGTGTGAGAGAGAGAGAGAGAGAGAGAGAGAGAGAGATTGGTGAGAAGGCAGGAAGGATAGAGACTGAGACCTCACTCTCCCAGGACATGTAGGAGAATCAGGGACTGACATCCCAAGGGGAGACCTGGCTGAGCCCAGAGCGTCCTGGAGTTCGGCCTGTTTCAGCCTGATCTCCAGATCACACTGGCCCATGAGCCTGGAGATTCAGGATGGCTCTGGACGGGGCTGGGCTCTGGGCCACCTTCCCCCTTCTCTGGAGGGAGTCATCCACAGGGATCTGTGGATCAAAGGTCACTGCCCACTCTGGCTTCTCAAGATGGCTCTGTGGGCTCCCATGCACCATGCTGACTGGTCCAGTACTCAGGCTCCTGGCTGGAAGTGCCAGTGGTCACCATCCAGGTGGGGTGGTTGGAAAAGGGACGCTCGGGCACGGGGAGGGAATGAGTCTGTGAATTGAGCTCCAGCTGTTATTCTGCACCTTCTGAGGCCTTCTGTCCACGCAGTTCTGCCTAGGAATGGAGACCCCCGAGGCAGTCTCAGGGCCTGCAGGGGCACCTGAGTATCTATGTGCATGTTAGAAACAGTGCCTCTCCTGGAAGATCCAGACCTGCGAGGCATGGTCTTCATTGCAACTAGAAAAGAGGACTCTCCTTCAGGCCAGCAGCCCTGGTGTGGAAACCGATCTGCACAGGCACACTCAGTAACCTGAGCGTGTCCTCCAGTGGCCAGTGGAGAGGGCTCCATTTGCTCCCACGCCTCTCTGCCCTCCCCCCATGCTCCCCATTTCCTAGTCCCAGTTATCAAACACCCCTTAAAAGGCTGTGAGGGGTATAGAAGGTGGGGGGGGCTGTGACAACTGACATCTTCAAGCTTCAAGGGCTCCGGGAGGCGAAGCCCCCTGCTGTCAGTACTGCGGTGAGCTTCCAGCAGGGGAAGCCCCCCATGCCTTCTGGGCACCATGTGGGGAGGGAGGCCCAGGCATCTGGAGATGAAAGGCACAAGACCAGCTGCAGCCCCAGCCGCCACCCAGGGCTTCCCTCTGGGGCCATGTGGTTGCAGCCTGCAACCCTCCTGAAGACACATGTATCTGCAGCACATCCACAGATCCCCCCGGGCAGAGGAACTGGCCTCCTAGGCAGGTCGAAGTGAGGCATGGCAGCCTGCATTTCAGCCCTTGAGAGGGGAACATTCTTTCCAGAGCCTTGGCCCCTCTTCTGATCATTGACCCTTCAGGGCAAGTCCTTTAGGGAGCGGGGCGGGGGCACAGAGTTGTGAGACAGAAGGCCCAGGCCTCCGCCCAGACCTCAGCTGCTCTCCTTTCCTTCTGAGGCCTTAGGTCTTCTTACTTGTAAAACAATCATCAGGAAGTTGCCCAATGTATTATAGGAGTCAGAGGACCTGCCTGACTTCAAAGCTTTATCTCAGCACTGCAGGGTCCCTCCGGGAGCCGGGGAGAGAGATGCTTGCTGGAATGTGCCCCTCAGTGGGATCTTAGGACAATGCTACTCCTCAGGACTCCTCTGAGCACGTGGGCTTCTGCAGGTCCTAAAGCTGTGAAGATTCTTGGGTGCACACTCTTGAAATTGAGGTTCAGAGAAGAGGAATGATTTGTCAGTGGTGTTGGGAGGGTTGGTCATGCAAAGCCCAGGTCTCTTTGCCCCAGATGGGGGAGTTTAGACAGGACGGCCAGCGTGTCCCCGTCCAGTGTTCTTTCTGCTGCACAGGGTGGCTGTCTGGAAACCCATCCAGGTTACACTCCGCTGACGTGGAGCCCACACTGTGACTGGCGGCCTCCCTCCCAGGGGAGAAAAATGTTCCCCTGAAGGAGAAGGAGACACATCTTCCTATTCATGACTGTGGCCATCACATGAGGTCACCCCTTTTCTTTGTCCCAAGTTGCTGACTCTGAACAGAAGTTGGTTCCTGAGGGAAAAGGAGCAGCAACCAATAACTGGCAGAAAGAAGTTACGGGCACCCCCTTGTTGGATCAGTGGCTAAATCAGCCCCGAGGCTGGCGCCACACTCCAGGAAGCCTGGTGCCTGTGAAGCCCGGTGTGGGGCTGAGCCCCTAGACAGGAATTCTGGGGGCTCCTAACTAGTCCACCTCCCTGAAGCATCAGGTCACAGGGAGTAGGAGCCAGTGTGGAGGGACAGAAGGGACTAAAGAGTCAGTCCGTTGCTGAGATCCTGCTGAGCACCAATTGGATGCCAGGCCCCTGGCTCTCCTGATGGGTGCTCAGCCCTTAGCGATCTCAGGATCCTGCTTCAAAGATGCACTTTAGATCTCAGGGCTGGGGCACCTGTGAGCTGGAGTCCATGGGTACCAGGGAGCAAACTGTCAGGGAGGAGTTCTCGGCTGGTCTAGGAAGATGGGTAGGATGCCCTCTTGGCAGAACTGGAAAAATAGGAAACCAAGGTCAGGAAGGGGTGTGAGTTGGCAGGAAGAGGTGGGGGCTGGCCTCCCTGGGTGTGGGTGGTGGATGTTGGCTCCCCAGGGACAGTTTTTCCCCAGCAGGTGCCATATTGGCTAAAGCAGCCACCCTCGAGGGGCACCTTGGGCCTGAGGGTCTGTGATGACGTGGGCTCCTGTGGGTCAGGACGGTGCTGGGAAGCACCATTGGCCCTTGGTTCCCAGCTGCCATCCCTCCCTGCTCAAGGGCAACTTCCTAGAAAGGTTAGTCACTCTGCAGGGTTCCCTAGATGAGGGCGTTCAGACGGGACAGCTAGTGTGTCCCCCACCCCCTCAGTGCCACTCTTGGGGGAGTCATCTGTCCTGGTCCTTTTTCCTGCTCAGGGAGCCGTCCCTCTTACCTGCCACCTCACCCCGTAGCTCCAGGGATGAACTCCCCTGGCAAAGGGCATCCTCAAGAGCTGGGCTCCTGGCTGAGCCCCAAAGGCAGGCCACGTGGCTCCTCCTCTCTCTCTCCCCCTCTTAGCATGTGCAGTCCTGGCTTCTGTTGTTCCCTACTCCTTTCTCAGCAGTTGCCCTTTGATTCTAAGACCATCTGCACTCCCAGGGAGGGCTTCCAGGAGGAGAGGGCTACTGAGCTGGACCCTGGGATGCTAGGAGACCTTGTCTGTGACTCCAGAAACCTCCAGGAGTCAGGGGACCTGGGAGGAGGCAGTCCTGGGAGTTGTGAATGAAGCAACTCTCGGCCTCTCCTTCCCACCTGGCTCCACTCAGGCCCTCAGAGTCTCTTCAGGCACAGGTGGGAGCAGTGTGAGGATGACAGAGGGAAGGTGAGACTACTCTAAGGAGTCCTCACCTGGGAGACAAAGAATTCCGGCTGCCGGGGGATGGGGGCAGGTGGAGCAAGCTGCCTCGGGACCACCAGAGGGAGAGGCAGGAAAGTGTACAGAGAGAAGGCGGAGGACCCCATCCCCTCAACGCTTCCACCAGCCTGAACGCAGGTGCCTTGCTGGCTCTCACACCTGCCTCCTGGGGTCTGCTGCCAGAGGCGCCCTCCTCAGCTGTTCCCTGGAGCCCCTGGTGATTCAGGGACAGTTTCTCCCTGTGCTGGGCTATCAGGGGATGGCTGGGGGAATCCACCCCTCGATAGTCAGTGCATACAGTTGGAGCTTTAGCCAAGTGCACTGAGCAGAGACCTCTGGATGCCTCAGACTTGTGACAATTACACTACCAGACCCCTCCCCCACTCTTCCAGTGAGACTGATGACTTCCTGGAAAGGGGTTAAATGGAGGGTTTGTGACATGGAACATTTGATGTGACCTGAGAACTTCCTGTTCAAATGACCCTTAGGGCTCTTGACCTCTTCCCTGAAAGTGTTCTGTGCAAGGTCAGAAGGCCTCTAAGTCAGATTCCTCTGAGCAGAGCTGCTAACCTGTGAACCCAGCCCAGGCCCCAGGATCCAGGTCCCCCTACTCTCCTGGGCTCTTCTGAGTTATTGCCAGAAAAGCTGCTTGGTGACCTTGTGGAAGTTAACGGGGGAATCCCAACAGGATGTGGGTCTTCCTATCAAAGGCTCTGGCCCTCCCCCCCACAGGGTGCTTAGGAAAAGGAAGACAGGACAGGGCTCTGAGAGCCCAGGGCTCAACCCTGAGGCCTTCAGAGCCCCCATGGGTGAAGCTGCTCTGAGCTTCTGCTCAGGGCTTGTGGGGACTCAGGAGATTCCTTGAGAAGGGCTGAGCAAAGCCACTTTATAAGGACCTTTTCTATGAAGGGGGCCATGGTGGACAGCATGAGCTCAGTTCAGGCTCTCCTCCCTCCCCCTCCACAGCAAGGAGTCTTGGAAAGGCCTTCATCAGATGGCTGATTCTTAGCCCCAGTGTTCTCATTCATTACCTTCTTGTCTGTGACAGACATCCATGCTTTGTTTAAAAAAAGAGTCTCTACTAGGGCTGGGGCTGGGGCTCAGCAGTAGAGTGCTCATCTAGCATGTGCAAGGCCCTGGGTTCGATCCTCAGCACCACATATAAATAAAATAAAGGTGTTGTGTCAACTACAACTAAAAAATATTTTTTAAAAAAATTACTGGAATTACACCTGTAGTTCCAGTGAGTGGGGAGACTGAGGCAGGAGGATAGCAAGTTTGAGGCCAGCCTTGGCAACTTAGCAAGAAGACCATCTTGATATTAAAAATTGCTAAAAAGGGCTGGGGATGTAGTGCAGCAGGAGAGTGCTCACCTAGCATGTGCATCTGCAAAGCCCCAGGTTCATTCCCTAGGACAAATATATATATAAAGAAAGAAAAAGGGGAAAAGAGATGGGGGGGGGGAGAAGGAAAGAAGGAAAAGACAGAAAGAGAGAAAGAGTCTTTACTTATTGATTTCCATGGAGACTTCCCCCCTTCCATTTCTGCACTACCCTGGCTGCTCTGATATAACCTGAGCCCCTGGATGCAGTCCTCGGGGCTCATTGTCCGACCTCCAAGTTAATGGGGAATTTTGTGGTGGGAAGACCTGCTTCCTGCAAGGAAGAAGGCTTTGACTGAAACACAGATACCTAGCCTCTTTATAGCATCAAGTCCCACTTTCTGGGTGGGGAGGAGAGACCCAGATGACGACTCCACACTCTGCACAGTGTTGGCAGGAGTTGTCGTTGGGGTGTGCAAAGGTGGGGTTTTGGCTGGACGGCGGAGCCAGACAACTCTCTGGGAAGAAAGGCCTTCCCGGAACAGGTGGGAGCAGTGTGAGGATGACAGAGGGAAGGTGAGACTACACTAAGGAGTCCTCACCTGGGAGACAAAGAATTCCGGCTGCCAGGGGATGGGGGCAGGTGGAGCAAGCTGCCTCGGGACCACCAGAGGGAGAGGCAGAAAAGTGTACAGAGAGAAGGCGGAGGACCCCATCCCCTCAACGCTTCCACCAGCCTGAACGCAGGTGCCTTGCTGGCTCTCACACCTGCCTCCTGGGGTCTGCTGCCAGAGGAGCACCACTGGTCTCCGTATCACCTGGTGAGTCCGGGCATGTCAGGGGACTGTGCCATGGGTCCTGCTGCAGTTTCGGCCTACTGAGGCTGAAGTCCACCCAGCGGTTCCTGTTAGAGGCATGGCCATCTAACTTGACCAACCAGTCAGTCAGGCCTGGGTCACCCGGGGCATTAGCTGTCTGCCTGCTGGGCTGTCTGGGAAGCAACGTGGCTGAATCAGATCTTGACCCGACAGTAATGAATACCAGCCCTGTAGACTGGGGCGCGAGGGGGTGGGACGGAGGCTTGATGGTGGGCCAAGCTCTCAGGAGAAGGAGATGTGGCAATCTTGTGGGCAAATGGAGAGATGCACTGAGCAAACTCCCACCCCCTCAAAGGCAGCGAATGTGAGATAAGCGAAGGCCACGCCCGGCCCAGCCCTCTGGGGACTAACTGCACAGTATTCTTTTGGGTGAGAAACAGCAGAGGCTTGAAAGTCCCTCCCAGAAGAGGGTAACGCATGACTGTGGTCAGAATGATGAAGAGGCAAAGCCAGAGTGTGTTTGATTTCCTGGGAGCCGGCAAACTGAACAGTGACTCAGTGGAGAAATAGCCTATCAAGTGTTTGTTTTTGGAAGAACAATGTAAGGTAGCCCAGTTACAAAGGAGATTTCGGTCTGGAGGGGCCTGAAGGGTTTGACCCTCCCAGTCTGATATGTGCTCTTGCTCCAGCACCTGGACCCCCTCTGGAGGAAAGCCTAGACCTGACTCCCTGTAAGCCACTAGGGATTTAAGTTCCAGATAGCTCCTCAGTGGAGGTGTGACATCATGTTCCGCTTCCCTGGATGATGGTGATCTCTTGGCAGGGCAATGGCTGGCTGCTCTGGATTATTTAATTGATATCGTCTCTGGGATTAGAGTCCTCCCAACTCTGCTTTGGGAGCCCCAAGATACCCCTGTCACTCCTAAATTCATGCATCTGAGAACCTTTTCCTTGCATCTGAAGGGGAAGAGAAAGGCCACCAACCTGTTATTCACTGACCCTCTCCAAGGCCACTCTTAACATGGTGGCTCACCGGAAGAACTGGACGGGCCATGGCTAAATGTCTCTTAGGAAACTGGGGCTCCAGGAACAGTGGGGTGAAGTTCAGCACTTACCTCCCTGGATGTCTTGCACGCTCTTCCTTCTGTTGCCCCTGTCTGACCAACTCCCATCACACCTCCAGCCTGGCCTGCCACCTGGCCCTGCCACCTGGCCCTGCCTTTCTCAAACTCCAAAGGTTGTACGTCTTTGGTGAGTTGTTGAACTTCTCCATGCCTTTATTTTCCCCTCATCTCTAAATTGGCGGTCATGAACCAATCTGCTTTGCAGACTTCCTGTGGAGCCTGCGACAAAATAAGTGAATATATGCAAATGCTTAGAACAAGTCCTGTTCAAAAAGGCGCCTTTCAGGATCTCATCCTCACTGCCTCTGAGTGTCTGGCTGCTCCGGTGTCTGGCTCTCCACCAGGGGACAGGACCAGAGGACAGCCAGCATATCCTATTCTCTCTATCCCAGGACTTAGTCCAGAGAGGCGCTCGGTGAGCCCAGGAAGGTACTATGGGAGGCAAGTGTAAGGGTCCAGAGCTGCCTGTGCCTCACAGGTCCTTGGTGGGGAAGACTCCATTGAGCTGGAACACTGAGGTTTCCCTCGTCTGGGCTTTGAGGGAATAAATAGGATATGGAGCCCCAAGTATATGGCCCAGAACTTGGGTACGAGAGGCTGAATGGGTGAATCTAGGACAAAAGTAGGGTATACTTTCTCAGGTAGGAGAGGCCTGCTCCTTTTTAATTGTTGAAAAGTTCTTGCAGAGCCTTGGGGTGACATGTCCCTAGGCTGTGAGGAGGGGCATGTCAGCCTATTCAGGTCAGGCCTTGGCACCCAGACCCCTGGGGTTCTTGGAAGGAGACCAGAAAGGGGATGATCCTTCAGACGGGCTATCCGCCCTCATCAGTCCAGGAGGGACCAGTCTTTATGGACTGTTGAGGAATGGGCCCTCGAGTGAGAGGGACGAAGCCTGTGTGTGGTGCCCCCACCCCTCCACCTTCACAGAAAATCATCTTTACAACCCTGGCTCCATGACACCAACTTTTCTGCACGTTTCAGCTTCTGAAATCATGAAGCCAGACCTGAAATGGCACAGAGCTTATTCAGGACAAAGGACTTCAGTGCTCCATTCAACAAACAAACAAGAGGCTGAGCCTCGGGGAGGCAGAGTGGGCAGTGTGCAGACACAGCGATGAGTCTGGGGGCCGCCTAGGTGCAGTCTGAGCTCTAAGTTCATCACCGCTATGAGGCTTGGCCCCCAACAACTGGGATCTCCCAGGGCATGGCCCTGGGGGGCTGGGGTGTGGGGTACACTCTCCTAGAACGAAGCTCAGCAAGGCTTGGGAGTTTAGGGGAGTGGGGTGCTATGGGCCTAAAGCACAGGGGAGCCCAAGACAGCTCCTGCCTCCTCCAGTCTAGTCTGGAGGCTGATGCTCTGTGACTGGGGCAGTAGGAGTGGGCTCAGGTGACCCTGTCTGAGGGACATCTCCAGTGAGCCTGGTCCCAGCACAGCACTGAGGCCTTATAAGATGGGGTTGGGGGACAGAGCAGAATATGGTTGACGTGTCTATATGGGCTGCCCTTTATTTCCTCCCAGCCCCACTTCCCCTCACTTCTGGGAGCCTGCCTGGCCCTGCCCCACTGGATTGGCCCCGAGCTGGGCAGGCGGGCGCGGCAGCCATTGTGTAAGGGGTGAGCTCACCCACCATGCCCGCCCCGGCCTGCACCAGCCTGCCCGCTGCTGGTTAATCATTGTTCAAACACAGCGAGTGGGCTGTGGAGGAAGATGGGATAGGGCAGGGTCGCCTCTGCCAGGTCTCAGCAAACCTCCAACAACAGGCCGGGGGTGCTCCATTCCCCGGGGGCCCCCTGGAGAGCATCCTGCCGTGGGCTGAGACCCCCTTTCCCAATTTCTTAGAGTGCAGTAAATAATTTTGACTGAATCAAACAATGTCCTTTTGTAGGTTTCTTAGGATGAATTCAAAGCAGTGGAGTGACGTAGCCAGGAGGGGAGGCACCGATGCCCACGTACTGTGGTTCAAACCACAGCTCTGTCACTAACTGGCTGTGTGACTTTGGCCAAGTTTTGGAATCTCTCTGTGCCTCAGTTTCCTGGTCTATAAAAAAGTGCTATTGCTGCTGCTGCTAATGCTGTCCTCACAGGTTGTCCTTTAGTCATGAGGATTAGGGCTGCACAAAGTGCTGACGGTGCCAATAACCTGAAACTCCAGTGCCTGGAACCAACACTGAAACACGCGTCACTGGGCTCAGTTAATGCCAGAAAGGAACACGAGTGTGGTCTGGGATGTTTATAGTGTTAAGCATCTCTACAGGTTCTCTTGCGAGTTAGGTACAACTCTCCCCATTTCCCAGACGAGGAACTCAGGCTCCCCGCCCAAGGTCACATGGTATCAGTGACAAGGGTGAGTTTCAAGCCCTGTCCCTTTGTGCGTGAATCTCACATTCTCTCTACCACCCAGTCCTGCCGGGTTTGCAGATCAAAGATGCAAATCTGAACTTGCCGGGCAATTAAATTCTGCCTACACTCCCTGACTCCTCTGCAGTGGGAGCAGGGCTGAGGGGATCGGGGGCTGAGTCTGCTGTGAGAAAGCAGAGGCCAGCAAGGCCCCTGGACAACTCTTTGCTGAAGAGGACACAGGAAGAGCTGTGCCCATGCCTGGCAGAAGCCTAGTGTCCCTGGGACCCAGGGGCTTGAGGACCCCAAGGCAGGCAGGGCCCTGAGGCAGCATGCTTTGTTCATTTGTTTTGCTCAGCATTTGCTTATTTGGCTTGGCTTGAGGGGGACAGCAGAGATTATGGAGGCCTAGAATCTTCTCCCTTGCATTGCACCCCAATATTGCACCCCAATATTCCCCATGATGCTGCTGCTAGCTTGGAGGCAGGTAGTCACGTGGGATGGTGCCAGTGACTCCAGCTAAGAGCCGGAAGTGGGAGCTATACCTCTCGGGAGGTATTCTGGGCCCCCCAGAGGCTCTGCGGTCTACTTCAGAGAATGCCCTTGGGCCTACGTGGGCATTTGTGGGGTCCCATGGGAGTCAGCACTATAGGGTTAGTAGATAAAATATCCAGTCAGATGTGAAGTCTGAGACCTTGGGAGAGAAAGGGCTTTGAGGCCAGGTAATACAGCACAGGAGACTGTGTGTGTGTGTGTGTGTGTGTGTGTGTGTGTACGCATGTAGTATGCACACATGTGTGTATATGTGTGCGTGTGCCTGTGAACATGCCAGCTAGGGCAGCGACACTTCTTGGAGCAAGGAAGTTAGTGAAACTCATCTTATGACAGTTCCATAAACCTCTGGCTCTTCACGCCTTCCATGGCCTGCCCATGCCCACACTGCTGTGTCAGTCCCCAGCCCAAATGGGCTCTCAGGATGTGCTGTAAGAAGCTTGCTCCCCTAAGCTGTTGGAGCCTGAAAACAAAGTCTCTTGTGAACCTTCGTGGCCACTCCCTCTGTTCACTGACTGTCCTCCTGTCCCTAATTGCATGGCCTCTGAACAGAGAGTGCAGGAAAGGGGCATGGGGTGGACAGTGGACACGCCTGCTTTCTAGGACACGAGGCACCTGTTCCTGGCTGACTGCATCTGGAGACGGAAGAGAGGCCTGGCTGTAGAATAAGGGAAGCTGAATGCCAATCTTGGCCATCTTGATGAATTCTAGCCCCTGAGGCCAGACCAAGGCCACAGAACTCTCCTACATGCTTGAGGACATACCTTGGAGACTTTGGGTGCAAAGAGACACTTCCTGACATGATTGAAGATAACACTGTATCAGAACCCACAGGGCAGGAAGAGGTGTGCGTGTGTGATACATGGTGTTGGTGTCAGCAAGGCATGTGGAAAGTACTAGGAAAATCCTGAAGAAAGTTAAGAAATAGGTTTAATCTCCTTTGTAATCTACTCTCCATGCACATCGACCACATTATCTTCCAGATCTCAGCCAATTCAGCTGTTTAATGACACCTGGTAGTGGGGCCCAGGAGGTATGTGGCATGCCTGGAAGATATAAGAAAGATAGATAATCTTGAAGAAGGAGTGGTTTCTAATCTCGTATTAAATTTGTTCTTCTCTCTCTCTCTTTCCCTCCCCTCTCTCTCTCCCCCCTACCCTTATGATTACCTTCACTGATCTCAGCCAGCTTATCAAGTTCCTAGGCAAATATTCTTGTCCCCAGGAATAGGTGGGAGTTGACTTCAGGCCTCACCTTTGCTACAAGGGGGCACATTACAAAAAAAGCAAGTGCAGACCAGATTCTTCTACAACAACATATTTTTAATAGCAAGTAGGTCCAAAACAGCTATTTGACCCTCTTCACCAAACTTGGAGGGGTCCTTTTTCTCTGTCCCTAAGTATGTCAACAGTCACTTGTGTGATAAGGCTAGAGTTTCAAAGAGATGGCTGTGTTCTATCAGCAGGAGCAGCCAACCTTCAAGTTGGACCAGGAGACAGAACCCTCTAGCAGAGTTGGGGTGTGGAGAAGGGAGGCTCAGAAGGGGGCCCAGAACCAACTTGGACCAGATTCAAATCACTCATCCATGGTTGTCAGGCTTCTAGGTTTGCTGGATTCTTCTGTCTTGCTCAAGCAAAGACATAGGTGTCTATGCCATCTTTTCAGACAAACATATTTCTTGACAATCACTTCACCAAGGACAAATAACCTAGAATAACTTTTATGCTAGTTAGTGAATTGGGGGGAGTAGATGAGGATAAGTATATTTGAAGCCCTTGTCGGCCACTTCTAGATTTCCAGTTACTTTGTCAGTGTAAGTTGCACTGATTCCACACCCAGGCCCATCCCTCCTCCTGTTCATGCAGCAGAGCTCTGAAGTAAGTCAGAGGCCATTCCACTGGCCCAGGGCTCCTCAGCTTCAGCACTGTTGGCCAGAGAGTTCTTTGTCCTGGGGGCTACCCTGTGTACTATGGCCATTAGCAGCATCCTTGGACTGGGCCCCCTAGAAACAGTAGTGTACTGTCCTGCTCCCAAATTATGACAACCAAAGAAGTTTCCAGACCTTGTCCAGAATTGTCCCTGGGGGCAAAAATCTTTCCTGGTTAAGAATCATTGAATTGCCATGACTCTATTTATTGTCTACTTTGAGATTCTTTTTTTCATATACCAGAAAAATGTAAACAAATATAATAAACTCTTGACAGATCCACCAGCAAACTTCAGTGAATTGTCCACTTGGCCAATTGTATTTCATCTCTACTCCCACTCACTCCCTGCCACCACCCCATGGAGGTAGGTTATTTGGAAACAAAGCTCAGGCACCTTTCAGCTTTCATAAGTATACATCTCTTTAGAACTCTTAAAACATAAAAGTGCAACACTATCATATCTTGAAAAATTAAAAACAAATCTTAATATAAAAAAATCCAATAAGTAATACCAAATACTCTTTGAGAGTGTCACTAAGGGGGTCTGGGGACTGTCCAGAAACCCCCAAACCAAGCCAGGCACAGGAACATTTGTTCCCCTAACCCTAACCCTTCCAAGTGCCCTAATCTCAAAGTCATTCTCCTGCACAGAACCTTCAAAGTGCTCCCAGAGCTTAAACACCAAGCCCCAACTCAACAGCTTTTTGGGGACCTCTGTGATGTGACCCCACTCCTGCTACTTTTGCCTCCCATAATCCTCCTCCTGCTGCTGCTGGGCCGACATCTGGCTACTGCATCCCCAAGGACACCAGTCACCACTTCCCGCTGCTCAGAGGAAGTGTGGGTGCTGGGGCACAGGCAATGTTTGTGGGAGGCACCAGGGCCACCTGGATGTGGCCTTTTGGTTACCTTACATTTTAGCTGTCCCTCCTAGGCACTTGAATTTGAATGTTTGCAGAAGCAGGATATTTAGTGCTTATTGTTAAAAAAAAAATAAGTTCTGGGTTAGAAGTGTCTCAACTGGATTTTTAAAAATATCTTTCCCTCCCCTCATCTTTCAAACATATATCCAGGGCCTATGCTAGCCTCCAGGGACTAAAACATCTTGCTTCTTCCAAGTACTGAGGGCACAAGTCCATTCACAGCCGTGCCCAGGGAAGGGTGCAGAGCTGGGGCTCAGCCATGGTGGGCAGAAGGAGCTGTTGAGAGCAGAAGTGCCAGAGCTGCCCTTGCCCCCAGACAGACAGACAGACAGACACGCACACATAGGGCTCAGCTGTTTGAGGAGAATGAGCTCTGCTGGTGCCCAGTGGGGTTTCTGAGAGCCCAGGGATCCCGCTATAGACTGCCCCTTCTCCTGGAAGATGCAGAGTGAGTCTCTTTCCTCTTTACCATCAAAGCTCCACAGCCAGGCGTGCTGGTGCCATTTCCATGTGTCTCTGCAAAGCTCTTGAAGTTTGACCCGGGGGGGGGGGGGCTTCTGGGAAAGCACAATTATGAAGTATGAAAGAAAGCCACACTGCTGGAGAGGACACTCAGTCTTCCAGACCCTGCATGGACCTAAAACGCTGAGCTCTTCCTCAGCCCATGTGCCCAGGACAGGCTGAAAACTGGCCTGCAGATCTTGGTGATCCCCCCAGCCCCACCCCAGGGTCCCTCTGCACAAACCTTACCCTGGCATTGCCAGATCCATGTCCTTGGCTTCTTCCCACACAGCTGGCTCTCTGCTCACCTACTCAGCAGGGAAGTCTTGTTTGTCCAGGTCCACCCCAGTGCCCCTGATCACTAGTGCCCTGACTGCTCTTGCGTTGGCCTCCTGCTTGCCCCTGTCTCCTGGTGGCTACTCTTTGCGGCTTTTGAAGTTCTTTCCTGCAAGCATACCTTTATTCATTTATTCACTAAACAAATATTTCTTTGAGGAGCTACTATGTGCCAGGCACAGGAGCAGGTGCCGGGACACACATTAACCTACAAAGCCCCTGCCTCATGGGGCCTGCATTCCAGTGAGCAGTGCACTCAGGCCACCAGGATGTGTTTTCTGAGAAGGATGGGTCTTCTTTCTTCCTAGAAACCCTAGGATCCTTATGCCAATTATTCCCCTTTTCTCAAAGGACCAGGTTCACAGACCAAAGGGCCTCAAGAGATTTCTTCCCCATCGGGCCACAAAACCGTACCCTGGACCATGTCTCCAGCCCGTACATCTACACAGAGTTGGATCTGTCAAGTGGCCTTTCTCCAAGGAAAGGAGGCCTCCTTTGAGGTGACATGCTATTTTCCCCTAGAGGGGACGGAGTGTGTGTGTGGGGAGGGGGCAGCAGGGATTCAGGTCTCCATGGGCAACGTGGTGAATTCTGTGATAATTTTCTGTGGCTTCTAAAAGGATTCTATGAAGCTTCTACTTGGATTCCACTATGATCACATACGGGTTTTGTGTTCTTCCACAAGAAGTATATGCGGATTCTATAAAGATTCTAGGAGATTTTACAGTGTGAGGAGCTGAGCCTTGAAGTGTGGGTGGATGGTGAGCTCTTTGCTCTCAGCTGCCCCCGCCCTGCAGAAATGAGCCCCCACCTCTCCCCTATAAACCAGGCGGCATTGATTTTCCTCTGGGTTCTTTCTTTCGCTCAGCACAGAACCAGTTTAATGAGATGAATAAAAATAGCGAATAAAAGGAAAACCCCAGAGCAAACATCACATGGGGTGCTTGGCAGAGGACATCTCTGACATGAAAGACTCTAAGGAGCATCAAAGGTGCCGAGAGGCAGACACGCAGGGCCTGCCCCTCCCGAGGCCTGCATAATGCTGAAGACAGGTGACTTCTGAGATGCAGCAGATATGCTTCCAGCCTGGCTGCTTCCCCAGTGCCTGGCCTTCCTGAGCGGCAGCCTTCTGCTGTCAAGTTGTCTTTGGGAGATCACCTTTGGATGTGGGCAGGTGCTCGGTAGGTTCCACCCCAGCTGGGCCAGTCACTGGCTGCCCCAAGGAGGATCAGCTGCTGCTCCCAAGACTGCTGGCTCTTGGTCAGCTCCCGGCAGGTCCCCACAAGCCCCATCCTCTGCCCTTGGTGGTGGCAGACAATTGCAGACAGGCCTCAGGTCCGGCAGCTGGAAGAAATGAGAAAAAGCAAGAAATCCTGCTGGGCCTGGGGCTGGGAGGGGGAAGGAAAGAAGCCCTGAGGTGGGCAGGGCCCCTGGGATTTGGGTCTTCACCGCTTCTCCAACCAGGAGCCACTCCTGGGCATCTGGCTGCAGGCCAGCTGGTCAGAGCATGGTTTTCCATCCTATCTCACTTCCTTCTGGGCCCAGAGCTGTCCATTTGAGTTTTCTGCCATGATGGCCATGCTCTGGGCCTGTGCTCCATAGCACAGTGTGGCGACTGAGCACTTGAAAGGGGGCTATCACGACCCAAGAATGAAATTTTACTAAATTTCACTTAATTTTAACAAATTTACTTTAAAAAAGAATTTTTTGGGGTAATACTTGGAGTTGAATCTAGGGCCTCACACATGCTAGAAAGTGCTCAACTACCAAGCTACATCCCCAGCCCCTTTTATTTTATTCTGAGACAGGGTCTCACTAAGTTGCCCAGGCTGACTTCTAATTTTAGCAGGGATTAGAGGCATGTGCCACTGTGCGTAGCCGATTTTAATGAATTTAAATATAAGTAGTAAAATGTGGCTAGAGGCAACCGTGTGGCCCAGTGGGCTTAGGACTGCTATGTGGTACATCACACATCCTCTTTAAAACCAGAGCATCCTACAAGAGGGCCCCACACAGGCCTGGGCAATAGCAGGCCTCGGGCATGGTATCTGGTATCTGTGTGTCTTTTAGGACTTCTTTCCAGTTCACATCTGTCTGCAGTAGTGACTCCTTTTGGCTGGTCCCCACTAGGCACAGATCACCGGGGATGGACATGATTAAGAAGACCTAGGCTCTAGTCTGAACACAATCCCAGACTTCCCAGATGACCCTGAGTAGGTCTCTGCTCTTCAGAGATTGGATCATGCTTGACTATGGACACTCTTAGTGAATTCAGTAAAAAAGCCATTCGTGCCATTTAAGACTCTTCAATGTCCTGGGCAGTGGAGCCCAGTGAGGAATTCAGAGTCTGCTCCTTGCATCTCCGTCTCCTACCAAGCCCACCCAAGGAAGTAGGCCAAGGAAAAACACTGGAGCTAATCATCCAAATAAATGATAGTGGTTAAGAACTTTCTTTGGGGTCAGACCAGCTTCAAATCTCAACTCCACCTCTTGTTGCTGGGGACCTCTCACACCTTTGTCAATGTTGAGTGGGGGCTGGGAAGACGAGCTGTGGGGTTAGAGGTCCTGGCTTTAAGTCAGTAGTGTGCTGCCCCCTTCTACACACTGGTGAGAATAGATTATTGAATTCTCAGGGATTCTGTGAGCTGGTTGATAAACACACCATAATTAACAATTAAATTATAATTAATTAAACTATATTAAAGCAAGGGTAATAAATGTTCAAAATTCATCACTCCCTAAATATTTTACTATTGTCTATGCTCTTGAGGTTATTGGCCTCTACTGATATCTGCAATAGAAATATTAAACAGTGGTGTGCTACTGCACATCTGTCCCATCTCTGTGTTCATTGATATCACGCTGGTGGCCTGAAATCAGTTAAAGCAGGAATATTTACACTATGAAAATTGGCAAACACTAAACATCACGGCTTACTTTTTGTTTTGTTGATTGTTAAGATATAAGAAAGTGATGAAGAAAATGCAAATAACACAGATAAAATTTAAGTGTGTCCTGTCCTTAGTTATTACATTGTCTAACTTTTTAAAAATGGAGGAAATGTTTACGTACTTAGAAACTCTTAGCGAATTCAGTAAAAAACTCATTAGTGATATTGATGACAGAGTGGAATTCTAACATGTCCATGTTGTTTCACTTTCACTCATTAACGAAAATATTAACTGACACCTTGGAACTGCAGGTGGAGAACTAATTTTTAAACATCTTTCTGTGCCCTCTGTGAGCCCATCGGTAAGAAGTCTGGCTATCCTAAACCTGTTGTGCTAGAGGGACAGGGAGGTACATCTATAGGGAGAAAAAGTGTTCAGGGAGCCCTAGCTTCTCTGGTTCCCACATATAGGGTCTTCCAGGCATGTGAGTGGCTCCAGATAATTACTTATCTGAGGTTTTCCTTTCCACAGTTTCAGTTACCCATAGTTGACCATGTTCTAAGTAGTAAATAGAAAATTCCAGAAATGTTTAAAATTGCATGCTGCTCTGAGTAGTGTGAGAAAATCTGTTATATTGTGTATTGTGAATCATTCCTTTGTCCAGAGTATCCACGCTGTATATGCTACCTGTCTGTTAGTCACCTAGTAGCTACCTTGGTTATCAGATCAGCTGCCTCAGGACCACAGTGCTTGTGATCAAGTAGCCCATACTTTACTTACTAATGGTTCCAAAGCATAACTTTCACTACAGTATTTGTTATGGTTATTTTACTTTATTATTAATTATTGTCAATCTTCTACTGTTCCTAATATACAAACCAAACTTTCTCATAGGGAGTGTATATGTAGGATAAAACAAGGGTTTGCCACTACCTGTGGTTTCAGACATTCATGGGTGTCCGGGGGCTACTTTATAGCCTCCAGTTTCTGAGATCTTCAGATAGCCAAGTAGAATGAAGACAAGTAGCCCCATCTATCCCTGTCCAATTTTCATATTCATGGGCTAAATAAATGTTGCTGTTGTTTTAAGCCACTAGGTTTTGGGGGTGGTTTGTAACACAGCATTAGACAATGACTGAACACTCTTCCTGCCTTCAAGGAAATACATGCCACCTGAAAACTAGGTCCACTCGAGCAACTGTTGGTCCTGAGACAGAGCAGCCTGGTCACTACCTGAAGGAGTTGTGCTCAGCTAAACTCAGTCACTCTGGGCTTTCTGGAGGTGAAGACGGTTAGTCACCCCAGCTCAGCCTTCCTGGAGAGCAGTGCGTCCCAGATGGGAGCCAGGCCCTGTGGGTGGAATGGGAAGGGAGGTGCTGTTTTTCCTGCTGGCTTCGCTCAAGGGGTGGGATAGTGAGGAGGGCCTGGGAACAGTGGGCCAAGGCTGGAATGGGCCCACGTTGGACCAAGATCACACATTCTACTTGCTACTCCTGCTGCCTCTCACACCAGGGGCAGCTGCAGGAAAGGGGCTGCATCTCATTTATTTTGTACCCTCAGAATTTAACACAGTCTGGTGACATTAGGGGTCCAATAAGTGTTTGCAAGTCTGAGCATCTCACCCGTTGCCAGACTGCCTGGGTCACGGGGGGTGGCTGGGAAATGAAGTAATGCCAGCAAAGGTGGCTGTGCTGTTGGCTGAGGGACTAGGGTGGGAGCCCCTTCTCCACCCACCCTGTGGGGGAGGTCTTGAGGGGCAGCTCTCTCACCTCACTTCTGCTTGGTCCCCATATTCCATGACCTAAGTCCCCATGGCAATGCCTGCCCAGTGCTGCCAGGGAACAGTGCAGTCAGCTCCGGTGCCTGGGGCCCTGCTCCTCACTACTGGCTCCCCACCCAACATGGGCCTCTCTGCCGCCTGTTTGGGCAGCCTCCTTGACCCTCTGCCCCATCACGGCTGGCTGGCTGGGTCCCCGTCTTCCTGCTGGGCTGTCTATACAAACCACAGTCTGATAGCGGCTCTGACCACACGCTCTACCCACTCACCACTGTTCCCAGAGGAGGCTTGCCCAGACCCAGAGCTCAGAAGCCACATGGAGGGGCCTCAGAAGAAGGAGAAGAAGAAGGAAAAAAAAAAAGGCCAAGTCGTCTGAGGTCTTAGCCCATAAAGGAAGCAGCTCTGGCGGCCCGCGCCCCACACGCCAGCCTGGATTTCCTATTAGACAGAGCTTTACGGCAGGAAGGCCTGCCCGCCAGAGCCCTGGGGCCTGCCGCCCCGTCCGCCTGCCCTGGGCCTGGACGTCTGCCTGAGCAGATGCAGTTTAACTTAATACAGGAGAAATATGTACAAAAAGTTAATATCATCATAAAAGCAGCCCATCAGATCCAGGGCTGGGCTGCGGCAGGAATGCCCAGTCACTAAGCCAGTCCCCATTTTGGAGGCCACCACGGTGACCCCTAAATGCCTCTCTTTCTTTCCCTGCCCAACTCTTGTCACAAGAAAGTTTTGTCCCCTGACATCACAGAGCTACCCTGTGCTGCATGCCATGCCATTCCTCAGAGCGGTCCGCTCTGCACAGGGAGGGACCTGAAGTCACATGCCCTAGAGACAGGGACACATGGTCAGGGCACAGGCTGTGGTCCACAATGCATGACAATGCAGCAGAGGTGCGGGTTGAGCTGCCTGGTTAGGGTGTTCTCTCTGGAAGCCCAGGAGTGAGGAGGAGGAGGTCCACTGCCTAAGGACAGGCAGACAGTTGTCCCAGGGCCTCCCCTCAGATGAGTGCGCCCAGAGATTCAAGAGCCAGGGCTGTCTGTGGGCACCTCCTGGGGTGTGGACTTCATGGTGGGCAGGGAGGGGTGTTCGGGGGAGCAGCGACCTTGCAGGAAGCATTTGGGAGGGGAGGCTCCAGGGGAGGCAGTAGAGGCCGGGAGGGGCTTTACCTCTCATTCAGTCACTGCCCTTCTCTCTTTCCTGAGCAGAGCTTAGAGCACCCACCCTAGGCTGGAAAAGATAAAGGATGCTCCACAAGGTGGTCAGGGGCGAGTCAGAGGTCCCCCTGTGGCCCAGCTGCATGTTTTGGGTTGTGTTTTTTCTTTCTCCCACATCCTCCTTTCTGGGCCTGGCAAATACCTATGACCTTGGCACATGGCAATGCCAACATCCTGGGCACTGGGCTCCAGGGGAAGAGAAGGTCAGCAGAATTTCAAACTGGCTCTATGTCCTGGGGGGCTCATCTGGGCACTGGGAGTGGCCAGTTTAAACCAGGGAGCTTTCACCTGTGGGATCTGAAGGCCAGCGTCTTCCTCCTGGGCCTACCAAGAGCAAGGAGGGACAGGGAACAGCTGGCGCATCTGAAGGAAAAGGAGGCTGAGCTGCTATGAGAGAGACAGAGGAGGGCTGACGGGAGGTTTTGTCTCCTGTGAGGGCCTCTGGGAACAAGGGGGTGAGCAGAACCGGGGCGGGGAGCCACAGGGGTCCTCCTTCCCACAGAGGGGTGCTGCCTGCAGTGGAGGACTGTTTGTGTTGGCCCCAGGGCTCCACGTGTGCCTGAAGGACCGAGAGCGAGGCGTGCAGCGGTCCCACCACCCGTCCCACAGGTGTGGGCTGAAGGGCCTGGGCACACAACGGCACACCTCTTCATGAGGTCTGCTGGAGGACAGAAGCTCCAAGCAGGGCAGGCGGCCACCCACGGGCTCCTGTGGGTTCTCCACGGGGCCAGAGAGGAAGGCGAGGTCTCTGCCCTAGCAGCGCTTCTGTCTCTCCCGGGAAGGACACCCACACCAGACTCCCAGGCACACGGCAGAGCGTGAGTAAGCACTAGACAGTGTCTGTGTCACCCTCTCTGTGGATGTGTCATCCTGCTCTCTGGATGTGAGCGATGGGGCTGCACAGTGCTTGGGACAGACAGAAGACACCCTGGGCTCACCAGTCTCTTTCTCCTGGGGGGCGGGGGGTATGAATCACAGCCTCCATCTTCCAGACACCAGCAGCTAGGATTGTTGAGACCTTTCTCCCTGGACACACAGTTGTGCACTTAAATCCTGCTCTCCCAGTGCAGGGCCACAGGGCCATCCCGGGAGATCCTGAGGGTGAAGGGGTGTCTGCCATGAAGCAGGCAGAGGGAGACGTTAGGCACACCTGTGGACCACCATGATGCCTTCCTACCTGGCCTGGATTCTGCAGAGGCGTGGTCCCTCCCATGTCACAAGCAGTTGGAGGGTGGGAAGCAGGAAGCTGGAGAGTCCCAGTTTGATGCCGGGGACCCAGGGTAGTGCCAGGGCTGGGGCTGCTCCTGGGTGTGTGTCCCTGGCTTCCCCAGAGCTTCCACACCCCTCCTGTCAGCTCCTTCATAGAGGATGGGCAGCCCCAAGACTCCCCCAGTGTCTCCAAGCCGTATCCCAGCTCTCCCTTACTCCAGGGGAAGCGGGCACCGTGGTTTCCAGATAAAACACAGGTTGCTGCACTCAACTTGAATTTGAGATAAACAATGAACAATCTTTTTAGTGTAAGTATGTCTCATGCACTATTTGAAAAACACCATTTATTGTTTAGCTGAGAATCTTGATTGAACTGGGAATGCTCGATTCTGTTGGCTGGATCTGCCGACCTGGAATGACAGTCACCGCTGTGAGTCATCGAGAAAAGCCTTTCCACGATCCAGGCCCTGGGCTGAGCCCTGGAGTGTGCTATTTCCATTGAAGCCTTGCTGCACCGCTCCCTAGCATCCCACACTTGGCTCATTTGTTTACCACCTTTAAGATTTCTGTCTTCTCTTTTGCCTACCACCTCTGCATTTTTTATAAAGAATACAGAAACCTAAATCCACTTATTTTATCTGATGCTGGGGTTTTACCCAGGGCCTTGGGTATGCTGAGCATGCATTCTACCACTGAGCTCTGCCCCCAGCCCAACTTTGAAAGGACACTTCATACTCACCATTAATTGTCATAAGCAGCTACAACATCAAATGCCAGGCCATCCTATCACCTGTTGGATGCTCTTTTGTGACTGAGGTACTTTAACAACTATCAGAGAGGAGTAGTTCAAGATCCACTGTGGCAGACACCAGTGGTCCCAACAGGTATCTGATGCCCTCTCCCTCAATGGACGAGCCCTCTTTCTCCAGGGGCTGAAAGTGCTACGGTCCCTTTCCTAGCCTCTATTCTGCCAGGGCATGGGTTTGTGGTCCAGCAGTACCACTGAGATCTGAGTGAGGTCAGCTGGAAGATTCTGAGAAGAGCTACTTCTGGTTTAAAAACCAAACAAACCCTGGAAACCACTTTAATGTCCACCAGTGAAGACAATGTGGAAGGCACATACAATGGAATATTATTCAGCTTTGAAAAATAAAGAAATCCTGTCATATGCTTATTTCTCTTAAGCAAACCACAAAAAGACAAATATTGTAGGATTTCACTATCTAGAGTATTCAAATTCACAGAAAGAGAAAGTAGAATGTGGTTAGCAGGGGCTGGAGGAGAAAGAGGGAAGAGTTATTTTGGGGTAGAGTTTTAGTTTTGCAGGATGAAAGGTTCTAGAGATCCATTGCCTAGGTGTGCATAAAATTAACGCTGCACTGTATACCCACGAATGATTAAGATGGTCAATTTTTTGTTACGTGTTATTTATCGCAACTTTTAAAAAAGTTTACTTTGGTTGTACAATATTGTGAGCCTCTGAATGATTCCCATTAAAAGGGTTATTTTGTGTGAATTTTATCTCAATAATTTTTTCAAGTCTTAAACTATGATTTAAGGTTTTTAAAAAATGTTTTTAGGTAGGGATATATATCATTTGTATATGATATATATATATATAAAACCACATATATGGTCATATATATATGATTCGCGGTGCTGGAGCAGGTAATTTGTAGCCATGAAGGAACATACCTAAGGGCCAAGCCAATAGGCCAAAGATGATAAAGAACAGGGGAAAGAACCTGGGTCTCTAACGAGTCTTCACTGAACTCCTGAATTTCCCCAGAACTGCGTCCCCTGGGTTGATTATGTGAGATGATACATTTTCCTCATTGTCTCATTTGCTTTTCTTCCTTGTTGGGGATGCAACCCAGGGCTTTGTGCATGGCAGACAAGTGCTCCACCACTGAGTTACACCTCCAACCCTTTATTCACTTTTAATTTGGATGTCTTATTACTTGAACCCACAGCATCCTACTTTCAACAAGACCAGAGACTTTCTCCTTATGTAATCCCTGGGGACAAAAATAAAGAGGAATACATTTTTCACCATGTGGTTTAACATTGCTTAAAGGTACGTACACTTGCTACATAAATAATCTATCATACCACCCAGGGGTGAGCAACCTGCAGTTGGGGGACCGTGGAATTTATTACTATTTTGTAGATGAGAAAATAGCAATAGTCATAAAGTCAAGAGGCTGAAAACCTTCCATCGGTACCAACCCTGAACTGACAGGAGTGACGGACCTGAGTATTTCAGCCGGGAAGACTAGGTGGGATTCCAGCCCCGAGTCTCCCTTCCTCTGAGGGACTCTGCCTTTCTGCTCCTCACTGACACCTCTGTAGGATACTGGCCCTAGGATACAGACCCTGCATGCCTTATGATGCACTGTCCCTTGGCCTCCTGATCCAGCTGAGATAGAACCCTTCCGGGCACCATGATGAATCGTGAGAGGGATAAACATGTTCAGTAGTCAGAGAAGCCCAGGATCAGCCCATGATGAAGCCCCCCAGCCCACTTCAGAGTCACGAGAGTGGACCAACAGCTCTCTCGCTCCTCAGGCTCCCAGGCCACCCCAGGCCACACCCTATCTTATGTGGTGGCTACTCCACAAAGCAGCGGCGAGGCCTTGCAATTCCTGCTGCCTGGCCTGGTGCCCGTACAGATGTCGTCCTTCACCGTGATGCCTGAGTGCTGGTCTCCTTCACTCCAATCCCTCTTTGCTGCCCACCAGGCTCCTCCATATGCTCCTCTCTCTCACCTTGTCCTCAGTGGCCTGGCCCCCACTATTGACCCCCTGGCTCAATAACCCTTTAACCTTTTCACGATGCCATAGCATTCACTTTGGAGGATGGACTTTTGGGTTCATGTATGGCAGGCCATGTTCACAGGGCCAGGTAGAGGCCACCGCAGGGCAAAGCAGACCCAGCCTGTGAGGTATGGCGACAAAGCATTCGGGAGCCTGGGCTGCAGCAGAGGAGGCCTCTCGGGACCTCAGAGAGAGGCCACGGACCTCAAAGGAGACCCCCCACAGCTCTACCGATGCTGTCCCCACACGTTCCAGAACCTTCCCTGGAGCAGATGAGTTCTGTGAGGTAATGGGCTGTGCCCGGCACTGGGAGCCCAGAGGACCTACTCTTGGGTGGATCCAGGCTTATCTCCCTGAGTTTCATCTCTTCTTTATCAATATTTTAAAATATTGTTTGCCACAGAGGGTTGCTATGAGGACACCAGGGGAATACCCATGTGAAAAGGCGAGGTGACAGTGGCCAATCTGAAAACACGTGAGAAACGATCCTCTTTTCCTCACAATTAAAACTCAAGAAATATTTAGGGACAGTCCTAAATAAAAGTATGAGAGACATATATAAAAAAAAAACATAACATTTAATAATGGACATAAAAGAAGATTGAAATTGAAATAAAGGGAGGTGTGTACCATAATGAGAAATTATTTGATATTATAAAGATATCCATGATAAATTTATTCATAAACTCAGTGCAATATTAATAACCACGGCAACCAGGGTTTTTAATTAAAATTGACAAGGTGATTATTTATATTGACCTGAAAGAAAAAATACATAAGATTGTTTTTAAAAGGCAGAACAGTGAAGAGGAAGTTATCCTGTCAGATCGCAAAAGTGGTAAAAAAGTCACCAGAGGCACAACAAATTCTAAAGTGATCCGTGAATTGGCAGCTCCAACTCCAAAGTGGTTGTATAGCTCCCCTGGGGGGAACCCAAGAGAGAGACTTAGGATGATCACAGAAGTGAAGCAAAGAAAATGCTCAATTGGCTGATTACACAGTTGCTTATGTGGTCTATTTCCTACTTGAAAGGTCCCTAGTTACACAGGTTTGTGGATGTTTCTGATCGATTAAACTCATGTTCCATTTTTTTTTAAATGGGTGTT
This sequence comes from Spermophilus citellus, assembly GCF_964194105.1. Classification (NCBI taxonomy): domain Eukaryota; kingdom Metazoa; phylum Chordata; class Mammalia; order Rodentia; family Sciuridae; genus Spermophilus; species Spermophilus citellus. The sequence continues at coordinate 101,561,752 of NC_138193.1, forward strand.
GACAAGAAATGGCTCAAGTTAAGTTTTGCTTATGTTTGCAAACCAAGCAAAGGTCACTTCTGAGTGCAATTGGCTCTGTCTGCTCAGGGATTCTTTGAACCAGGTCTCTATTTTCATTTGCTTTAACAAAACATATGATAGAGTTATAAAATGAAAAGCCATAGATGAATAATTGAGAAATAAACCAAGGGAACAGAATCTTGAATGCAGAAACAAACCCTTGACTATATAGAAGTTTAGTGTATGATGAAACTGGTATTTCAAAAGAGTAAGAAAATATTCAATTAAAAATGTTGGGATACCGATGTGATTCTGCAACTTGTACTTGTATTTGGGGTAAAAAAGGGGAGTTCATAACCCACTTGAATCAAATGTATGGAAGATGATATGTCATGAACTTTGTAATGTTTTGAACAACCAATAAAAAAAAAGATATAAAAAAATGTTAGGAGAGGGCTGGGGTTGTGGCTCAGTGGTAGAGTGTTTGCTTATCCCTGTGTTTGATTCCCAGAATTGCAAAAAAAAAAAAAAAAAAAAAAAAAAAGAATAAATAATTGTACAAAAACTAAGTTTAATTCCTATTTTATGCTATTTTATGCCATTCATAATAATAAACCCCAGATTACTAAAAAACTAAACATTTTTTAAACTGTAAAATAATTAGAAGAAAATATAGAAGGTTTTCTTTTTTTATAGTTTTATCACAGAAAAAAGTTAGAAAGTAAATAAAATATTTAATAGATATAGATAAAATGATTCTAAAATCTACCTGGAAAAGTGAAGGAACTAGGACAAATAAAAAAATTTTGGAACAGAATTAAGTGTGGATTAGTCTATGTAATTTCAAGATATTGTACAGCTATGATACTTAGGGCAGTGCAGTGCAGTATTGGAAGAGGAGGAAAAAATCAATGGGACTGAACAGAGACCAGAAATAGATGCAAACATTTTTGACAATGTGCAAGGGCAATTCTCTAGATGAAGAACGAAGTCTTTTAAACAAACGGCACTAGTAATATTGGACCCCATCCATAGGAAAAACCAAAACAAAGAAAATAACCTTGACTTAGACCCTACATCCTGTACAAAAATCAACTCAAAATGAACCACAGACTTCAACGTGAAGCATAAAATGTCAAAACTTTCAGTGGCATAAACATGGGAGAAAAATGTCTGTAATCTTGGGCTAGGCAGAGAGTTCTTAGCTTTAATACCAAATGTATTTTCCACAAAGGGAAACATTAATAAATTGGGCTTCATTGAAATGTAAAGCTTTTGCCTTGGGAAAAACCCTATGAAGAGAATTAAAAGATAAGCTACAGAGGGGATAAGATATTCGCAAAACACGTGTCTCACAAAGGACCGGGACTCTATGAAAACCTCAAAATTGAGTAGTTAAGAAGACAGCCAAATGTGAAACTGATCAAAAGACATGAACAGACATTTCACCAAGGATAGTATAATTATGGATGTAAGCACACGAAAAGATGCCCAATATCCCCAGCCACTAGGGAAGTGGCAATTTAAACCACATGAGTTATCAACTGTGCATCTACTAAAATGGCTAAATTAAAAAAAAATAGTGACACTATTAAATGCTGAGCAGGGGGTAAAGAAATTATGATACTTTGCAGATGGTAATATAAACTGTTGTAGACATTGGGAAACAGTTGGGGAGTCTATTTTAAAAAATTAACATGCACCGATCATTGAACCTAACAATTATGCTTTTGAACATTTCTCCCAGGGAAATGAAAACTTATGTTCACACAAAAACCTGGGAACCACCCAGATGTCTCTCAATAGATGAAGGCTTAACCACACAGGGAAATATTCATACCATGGATTACTTCTCAGCAATAAGAAACAACAATTGATAAAAAAAAAAAAAAAACTTGAATGAATTTCCAACAAATTAGGTTGAGTCAGGGAAAAAACAAACAAACAAACTCAAAACAACACCCCAAAGACCACATACAGTTAATTTTAATTATATAACATTCTCGAGGTGATGAAATTTTAGAAATAGGAAACAGTTTAGTGATTGGTAGAGCTAAGGAGGGTGGGGTACTAGGGTGGGGATGAGGGAGAGAACTGGGCATGTCTCTAAAGGGGCAACATAAAGTCTCTGTGGTGGGTGAATTGTTCTACATCATGACCACAGTGATGTCAATACCCTGGTTGTGACACTGGATGGTGCTACCATTGGGGGACATTGGGTAAAGGGTCCATGGAATTTCTCTGCATTATTTCTTAAAAAGGCATGAAAATCTAGAGTTATCTCAAAATTAAAAGTTTAATTAGGAATTAGTGACGGGGAAATCTTGTGAAATAAGGAACTTAATATGAAAGCCTTTAAAAAAGGTCACACCTACAATGTCAAAAGACACCATAAATAAAATCTAAAACTTAGCAACCAACTAAGAAAAGTGTTTGTAATAATTATAATATCCAAATAAATAACAGTCAAAAATATGAATATCTGTTATAAATAATATGAAAAAGTAAACAATACACAAGAAACAGGACAAAGGATATGAAAGGATAATTCATAAAAGGAGAAATTAAAATAATCAAAAACCTACGGAAAGATGTAATATCCCCAATAATAAAGGAAATGTATGTTAAAACCTTTTATTCTACTAGACAAGCAAAACAGAGAGTTTGCTTGAATCCAGGGCTGATGAAGATGTGCACAGCGTTCTCATGGTCTCTTTGTGGGAGTATAAATTGGTAGAGTTACTTTGGAGAGCAATTTGATAGAATCTATTAAAAATAAAAATGCACTCACCTGATAACCCGGCCAATCTATTTCTTGGTAAGTACTGGAGAAACACTTGTGTGTGGACGAGGCAGCAGGTAATGTATCCTTCCTGAAGTTTTCTTCATCCAAATAAAAAAACTGGAAATGACCTAGCTGTCCTCACAGGGCACTGGTTAAATAAACTGGTGCATCCATTCTGTGGAATACTGTACGCACAGCACATCGGAAGGAGACAAAGCAAGTTGCTAAATTACACATGGAGAATGACAGACATCATTAATGTAAACACACACATAATTTCTGGAGGTAATTTTCATTTAAATTCATGACCACAAACCTCAAATGATCATGCGCCACAGCCTGGTAATCCCAAAATGTTTCCCTGCTAAGTTCATTTCTCTTTCTAAAATGATTATTTTGTGCATTCCATCTCTTCACATCTCCCATCCATGTCCCTGCATCACATCTAGCTCATGACCTTGCTTAACATTTTGACCAAAAAAAAAAAAAAAGAAAGAAAAAGAAAAGAAACCCTGAGGCAGGGATAGTCCTAATACTCACTTTGAAATCTCCACTCCTCCTTGTGTCTGTGCCAATGTTAATTTCGCCTCACCTGCCCACATCCTCCCTATTCCCTTCAACAGACCATCATCTCCTGTCACCTTGCTGAGGACTTTGTTCCTGAAATTATCCCTTCTCTCCTGCATCATTAGATTCTCCCTGTCTATGAAAACTTGCTCATCAGTGCACAAAAGTGCTCCTGTATTTCCCACATTACAATATTAATGATGATGCGTACCTTTCTCAGGTGACCACCATGTCTTTGCTCACAGTGGCAGGCAGCCAGTTGTCTACCAAAAACCCACGGCTCCCTTCCATAGAGTAGTGCTACCGCGGGCAAGTGGCTGCCAGCCAGGGGCCACACTTTCCATCTCCTCTCGCATGTGACTGAGGCCTGGATAACAGAACGTGGGCACAAATGACATGCAAGCTCCCAGTCTGGCCTGTAGAATCCTCCTCCGTGATCCTCCACTTTCTCTTCCAGCCTCTGCCAATGTGATGTTGACACCTAAGGCAACTGTGGATGCCATGAGCTGGAGATGACTCCTGGGTTGCAAGGCAAGTGCTTGGGACCCTGAGTGACTGTATGGAGCAGAGTCCCATCCTCACTCTTCCTACTCCTCTCTCTGATTGGACTTTAGATGAGAAAACCATAAACTTCTATTTTGTTCAACTACTTAGAGTTTGGGTGTTTATCATAGTATCTGGTTTCATCTTAATACACTCTCCATTTATAATTAGAGTTGTCGCTACTCTTTGGGTTCAAAGACTAGTTTTTGTCATTTCCTAAATGTGTGGCCTCAGGCAAGTTACTTAAAAGGTCGTTCCTTATCTGCAAAATAGTGTGATAATGGTACCTACCTTGGGGCTGTTGCAGATTGATATATGGGAAAAAGTTAGATCGATGTCTGACCCAAAGTAAATTTTACTTAAGTTCTAGTTATTGTTATAATTTTCATCCACTCATCCATTCCAATATCCCTTCTGTCCTTAATACCCCATGAAACTGGTCTTGTCACGATGGCCATTATGTCACAAAATCCAAATGTACATTTCTCCTGCCTCTCTTAACTCTCAACAGCAACTGGGACAGGTGTCCACTGCCTCATTTTAAAAAAATTCTTTGTCATGCATGATTGCAGATGACGCTCCGCACACTTGTTTGATATCTTTAACAGACATCTCCAACTTAACAAGTCCAAAAGAGAACCCAATGTTACAGCCCTGCCCGTCCCACCCACCCCTGGCCTACCTGGATGGAGGAATGGTACTGCTCTTCTCAGTTGCTTAAATCAAAACACCAACCATCATCCTCAGTTCCTTTATTTCCTTCACTGACCCAACCCAACCGTCACTAGACTCCAAAATTCATTTTGAAACCATTTGCTTCTCCCATTCTCTGCTCTCATTCCTCTAGTCCTAGCTTTCATCAGCCCTGCTCGGGATATCTTCAACGTTCTCCTAATTTGTGTCTAGACAGCAAGCTGAGCAATATTATAAAGATCCCTCCCTGGCCTAAAATCCCTGTGATTTCATTTAAGATGGAGCCCAGTGCCTCCCCTGGCCTCCAGTACTCTCCATGAACCCACTGCCCGCATCTCAGGTCTCACACTCATTCTTGTCCTGAGGTCACCGCAGGCCATCCACTCCAGACTCTTCTTCCTCTGCCTGCACGCTCTTCCTGCAGGTCTGCACGCAGATGAGTCCCTTCAGGTCTCAGTTCACCTCCTCCTCCTCAGCACGGCTCCCTCTCCTCTCCCCACATAGTCTCTCCTTCACGGCCTCCTGTTCATTTCCTTCACAGTACTTCTCACAGTCCAGATTTCCTTGTTTATTGTTGTTCCCCCACACCTAGGATGCAAATTCCAACAGGGTAAGGACCTACGTGCATTGCTACCACTGTGTCCCCAGAACATAGAACAGAGTCGACAGCATAGCAGACGTTCAAGAAATACTTGATGGATGAATGAATGAATGAAATTATATTCAGATGCATGGGAAATGATTTGGGCTAATAAAAGCAAACTGCTAAGTTTCTGTCTCTTGGGAGCAAGCTGGGATTTGGGAGTAAAGCCTAATGTTGACTTTAGTTTAACTGTATTGCTTGAAAGAAAAAAAAAATCCAGGGGCCTGGGATTGTGGCTCAGTGATAGAGTGCTTGCCTCACACGTGTGAGGCATTGGGTTCGATCCTCAGCACCACATAAAAAGAAAATGAATCAAATAAAGGTAGTGTGTCCATGAAAAAAAAAACAGTTTTTAAATCAGGAGACTATATTCATATGTTGCTCATGAAACTAAAAATAAAAAACATACTTTAGAATTTGTAAGCTGTGGTATATAATACACAGGAACAAGGGAATTACATCAAAGGATACTATTAAGAGTAAAAAGACAGGCTATCAAATAGACGCAAACACTTTCAGATCATATGTCTTATAGGAATTAATATGCAGGATGTATAAGGAACTCCTACAACTCAACAACAAAAACACCCCAACTCAAAAATGGTTAAAGAATTTGTGTAGACATTTCTCCAAAGAAGATATACAAAGGCCAATAAGCACATAAAAAGATGTTCAACAATATAAGACATTAGGGACTCGCAAATCAGACCCACACAGGATATCACTTTACTTCCTTAGGGTTGCTATTATTCAGAGGAAACCAAATCACAAGTGTTGGTGAGGATGTGGAGAAACCAGAACTCCATGCATTTCCCACAGCCACTGTGGGAAACAGGTTGGCAGTTCCTAGGTATATACCCACAACGAACTGAAAGAGTGATTCAAACACATACGCACACGTACATCCGTGTACATCCGTGCTCACCGCAGCCTTATTAGCAATAGCAGAAAGGTGTCCAGCAGGATGAGTGGATAAACCCAAAGTGGTCCCCATGTACAATGGGATGCTGTTCAGACTTAGAAAAAGAAGCAAATTCTGACACTTGCTACAACAAGGGTGACCTTTGTAGGGATAGACTAACTGAAATAAGCCACGGCACAAAGGGACAGATAGTCAAATTCAGAGAGAGAAAACAGAATACAGCTACTGTTGGCTGGGGGTGGCTATTGCTTAATGGGTATAGAGTTTCTGTTTGGGATAATAAAAAGCTCTGGAAATGGATAGTGGTGGTGGTCATACGACCTTTGAATGTGCTTAATGTCATTGACTTCTATATTTAAAAGGATCAAAATGGCAAATTTTAGATTATGTCTATTTTACCTCCTGTTATGGTCTGGGTAGATTTGAGTGTGTCCCTGAGGACCCCATGTGTTGGAAGCTTGGAGCCCAGTGTGTCAAAGTTAAAAAGTGTTGGGAACTTTAAGAGAGGTGGGTTGGTGCCCCAGTCATAGGGGTCTTCACCAGAGGCTGAATCAGTAACTCTGCCCAATCTTGGACTTCCAACCTCCAAAACAGTGAGATAAATAAACCTCTCTTATTTATAAAGTACACTGCTTCCGGCATTTTGTTATAACAAGAAATACAGACTGACACGTGACTCGAACCATATAAAGAGTGAGAAGATTTGTTATTAGTCTTTCTCCCTTGTATACAACAAACTCTACCTAGTTTCTGAGGGCAGGTATAAGAAAAACACCTTGGTTTCAAAGACACCCTATCACTGAGTTAACCTAAAAATAGAACTCCTACATACTGGATTCTTTGTGGTCTGTGCTCTAGGGACTACACTTCCTAGACCTCTCTAGGATTGGGAGCTTCAGAAGACCCAAGCTGTCTTCCATGTCCAGGATCAAGATAGCTCTTGTTGGGCACAGATGGCAAAACTTTTGCCAGCAAATAGGAAGTGGCAGGGTGGTCTATGGGGAATTCATTTGCTAATTAGTGGCTTGTCCCAGCCTAGTCTCTGGCCTCCACATGTCCAGGGAGTAAGTCTGCCCATGTGGCTGAGGGTTGCATCAGGATCTGCCAGGCAGCCCCTGCAAACCAAGCCAGGAACACTAAACCATCTTTGGCTCCTGAGAAGATTTTACATGTCCCTGAAGATTTCGCAGCCCACATCGACTGCCTGTCACCATATGCTTCAGGAAATGCATGAGCAATAAAGCAAATTAACCTCATGGAGTGTCCCTCACTTAACAGAGCATGTGTCTTCCATCAGAAATGGCTACAAGGCAGTGGTCTTTCAAGTGTGTCTCATTTCTCCACTGATTTTCAGTCTAAAATGGGGAATATATATATATATATATATATATATATATATATATATATATATATATATATATATTCTGGAGTAAAAAACAATGGGTCACCCAGACATGACTTGAACATATAGAAAACTTTAACATATCATATATAGAGAAAAATATAAATATTGGAAGAAATCTCAGTAAGATCTGCATATTTGTAATTCTACCCTATAAAATAGAAGAAGATAAGTCATGAGACGCCATATTGACGTAAGTCTCCTCCATGTAACCAAAAGAAGGGAAGTGGGGTTGCAGCTTAGCAACAGGAGCCTGGGTGTGGCACCACTATCTCCTCTTCATCTCCAGAGTAAGTTCCAGAAGCTCTGAAATATCAGGAATGTGGCTAACATGCTGCTATGACTTGCCCCCAGTGCTCCATGTGCTGGAATTATGGCCTCTGGTTTGGCAGTATTGAGGTGGTGGGACTTTTAAAAGGTAGGGCATAATGGAAGGTAACTTGGTCATGGGGACTCCACCCTCATAAATGCATTAATGCTGTCTTGAGGGCTGGATCAGGCCTCATGGGACTGGATTAGTGAGAATGAGTTATGATGAATCAAATTTGTCTGTGTCAGTCTGCTCTCTTGCACCTTAGTGCCTTCTGCATGCAACTTGTTCCCTTTCCGTTTGTCCATCATGTTGTGAGGAAGTCAGGAAGTCCTCAAAGGGTGCTGGTACCATGCTATTTGGACCCTCTAGTCACCAGAATTTTGAGCAAAATAAGCCCATTAAATATATAAATTTACCCAGCCTCAGGTAATATGTTACAGCTCACAAAACAGGCCAAAATAATACCTACTGCCTTAAGTGCCTTTCTCATTAATTGATTCCTGACCACCACCACCACCCCCTTTTTTATAAAAAATCTCCCTGAGTACCTTATGATAAAAATAGTTCAGAATAGGGCTGGGGCTGTAGCTCAATGGCAAAGTGATTGCCTTCCATGTGTGAGGTACTGGGTTCGATCATTAGCACCACATAAAAATAAAATAAAAGCATATTGTCCATCTATAACTACAAAAAATAAAAATAAAAATAATTAGAATAACTGGGCCTCTCTAAACTTTGGCCATTAATTCATTTAACATACATTTATTGAACACTATAATAAGGTCACCACTAGGAACCTCAGGGTGAGTAGAATGGTAATATTTGACTTTGTAGAGCTTATCATTTTGTGTAGACCTGACATAAGTTACTAGACTAGTGTATTATATATTATCATATTTACAGGTACACCTCAGAGATGTTTCAAGTTTGGTTCCAGACCACTGTAATAAAGTGAGTATAATAATGATAATAAAATAAGTCACGTGGAATTTTTAGCTTCCCAGTCCATATAAAAGTTATGTTCACACTAGGCTGTAATCTACTAGGTGAGCAATAGCATTATGTATCTGAATTAGAAAACTACTTAAAAGGGCTAGGGTGTAGCTCAGTGGTAGAACCCTTGCCCACCATGTGCAGGGTCCTGGGTTTGATCCCTGGCACTGCAACAACAAAACAAAACAAACAAACAAACAAAACTGCTAAAAACTGCTGGCAATCACCTGAGTCCTCAGTGAGCCATAATCTTTTTTCAGGTAGAGGGTCTCACCTGGGTGTCGATGCCTGCCGACTGATCAGGGTGGTAGTGCTGAAGGTTGGGGTGGCTATGGTGATTTCTTAAAGTAAGATAGCAATCAAATTCACCAGTTAGTTGACTCTTCCGTAGGATTTCTCAGTAGCTGTTTGGTACCGCTGCACTCACAGTAGAACTTCTTTTAAACTTGGAGTCCGTCTTCTCCAATCCTGCCACTGCCTTATTAACTAAGTTTGTGTCATGTTCTAAATCTTGTGTTGTCAAGTCAAGCACGTCCACAGCATCTTCGCCAGCAGTTGATTCCACGTCAGGAGACTGTTTTCCTTGTTCTTCCATGAGAAGCAGCTCTTGTTCTGTTTGATGTTATCATGAGTTTGCAGCAATCCAGTCACAACTTCAGATTTGACTCTTAACTCTAGTTCTCTAGCTATTTCCGTCACATTTTCAATGACTTCCTGAACTGAGGCTCAAACTGAGCCCCTCAAAGTCAGACCTGAGTGTTGGAATCAACTTCTTCCAAACTCCTGTTAGTTCTGATATTTTGACTTCCTCCCACGAATCATTAAAGTTCTTAATGGCATCTAGAACACTGACTTCTGCCCAGAAGGCTTTCTATTTACTCCCCCTCCCCTATCAGAGGAATTACTATCTGTGGCAGCCATAGCCTTACAATACGGATTTCTTAAGTCATGAGACTAGAAGTTGAAATTTCCTTGAATTTCCTGCAGCATCCCTGCTACAGAGGGGATGTTGGGTTATCAGGCACGAAAACCATGTGAACCTCCATCAGAGCCCTGGGTGATCAGGTGCACTTTCAATGAGCAGTAATATTTTGGAAGGAATCTTTTTCTGGGCTGTAGGTCTCAACAGAGGGCTTAAAACATCGGAAACCATGTTGTGACCAGATGTGCTGACATCCAGGCTTGGCTGTTCCGTTTATAGAGCACAGGCAGAGTCCACTTAGCATAATTCTTAAGGGCCCTGGGTTTTTGCGATGTTAACTGAGAATTGGTTTCAACTTAAAAAAATCACCCGTCCCAGTAGGCCCCAATAAGAGAGTTGGTCTGCCCTTGAAGCTCTGCAGCCAGATATTGACTTCTCCTCTTTAGCTGTGACAGTCCTAGATGGCACCTTTTCCCAAGGAAAGGCTCTTTCGTTGACATTGAAAATCCGCGTTGCTGGTGTGGCCACCTCACTGATCATCCTCGCTAGATCTTAGAATGACATGCTGCAGCTTCTTTGTCAGCCCTCATAGGACTGCAGAGAGTTAGGGGCTTGCTCTGGGTTAGCCTCTGGCTTAGGGGAATGTTGTGGCTCGATTGATCTTCTATCCTGACCACGAAACTTTCTCCATATCCGTTCCATACCATTCACCTGTTGGCTGGAGCAGCACTTTTAATCACAAGAGGCCTAGCCTTCAGCCTTCCGTGCACCTTCCTTGCTCTTGAACACTTAGATGAGATTGTAGGGTTACAGACTGGGCGGATTTCAATATTGTTGTGTCTCAGGGAATAGGGAGACCTGGAGAAGAGAGGGGAGAAGAGAAGAGGAGAGGAGAAGAGAGGGAGGGAGTGGGGGGGAGAGAAAAGAAAGAGGAGGAAAGGAAAAGAGAAGAAAGAAAGGAGAGAGAGAAGAGGAGGAGGAGGGGGGAGAGGAGGAGGAGGAGAGGAGAAGGAGGTGGAGTTGGGAAACAGCCTTGGTGAAGTCAGAGCATACGTAACATTTATTGGTCACATTCACTGTCTCGTGGGGTAGGGCTTATGGTGCCCCAAACAATTACAATACTAACATCAAAGATCACTGATCACAGATCATCATAACAGCCTGGAAAACTGTGAGAATTACCAAAATGGACCTAGAGCTATGGGATGAGCTCAGACTGTTGGGAAAGTGGCTCAGTAGACTTGCCTTAAGCAGAGTTGCCACAAATCTTCAATGTGTAGCAAAGCAGTATCTGGGGATCTGCCGAGTGCGATACAGTGATGTTCAGTGGAATGAGGAACACCTGTGCCGTGTGTGTGTGTGTGTGTGTGTGTGTGTGTGTAGAGTAGGTCAGTAACAGGGGCACTTAACAGAGGGGACATGATCCTAAGAAGGATAAACTGAGAGAGTAAGGTATGACAGAAATCTGAAGTGCTTATTTGTTTATTCATTCTCTCAGCAAATAGCGGTTATGTCCTAGGCACTGTCCTAGGCTATGGGGATGACTATGGGGAACCAGACAAAGGCCCTGTCCCATGGAGCTTCCCTCTAATGAAAGATAACAGGTGACATGGAAAGGAGGGGTCCTGGACCAGGCAGGCAGAGGCAGATCGGGAGCCAAGGGCCTGAGGCAGGAAGGAACATGGCATCCTCCAAGGACAAACAGGTGCTCTTTGGCTGGAGCCCAGAGGGGACAGAAAGGGCAGCTGCAGATGAAGCTGGCCTGGTAACTGGTAGATGAAGCCCTGACAAGAGCCCTGTGATCTCGGATGCCAAAAGCCCAATCTAGAATGCACCTGTGTTAGCAGCTCCATTCCCAAATGCAACCCTTTGGTTTTATGCCATCGACACACAGTGGCTGCCTGGACTTAATGAAGCACTGATCGCTATCAGTTGTTATCTGATGGACTGGGTCTTGCTTTCCCAGTGCATGTATGACAGATGGCAGCAGTCTTACCAAGCCACTGTCACAAGATGGACTCCCTGGACACCCACATTCCAGAGCAGCTATTTCTCTATCATGTTCCTTTGAGGAGGCCTTTCCCTTAATGCGACCATGCCACCTACTAACCTCAGGGCAGTGTGAAAGCGGCATCACTACTCTGAGTCTCAGCTCCTTTGGAATAATATAGGCCTGTGGTTTATCCATATGCCTCCATTCCCTTGAGTGAACTAGGAAAGTGTCCATGATATTGCCCAGCATGGGACCCGGGACCCGGGGCTGGGTCCACTGCTACTTCCTTTCCTTTACCCCTTATTCGATTTGGAGTTTTGTTAAGTGAATTTCTGTTAAGCAAGGGATGTCTAGTCTCAAATTATAGTAACTGCTACTCTCCGGGGCAAGAGGTTATTAGCTAGACTTCCTCTTGTAGTGGGTAAGGAATGGCCAGGGGAGAAGGTGGGGAGGGTCCTTTGAGCTTCAGGGGTGAGGCTGTAACAAAGGAACAACAATGAGAAAACCCACGCCTTTGACTTCTCTCTTTGGTGGCAACCGAAGTCATGTGTGTCCCTACGTGAGGGCCCACCACGAGACCAAGCCAGCACTTTAAAGGGGTGCCTCTGAAGGCTGGTCTCAAAACAAATTAATTGCATGCAGGCATGCTTTTTGATCACATCCTAATACTGATTTACAGCTCTGTTTCCTTGTAACCCCAAAGAAAGCTGTAATCATGGAGTGCATACCCAAGCTGAGCATTTCGGGTGTGGGGGAGTGGGTGTCTGTGAGTCGCATTTGCACCGGGGGCATTGAGTGGTGGTTTGCTAATGTTTAGTTCCCCTTCCCCAAATTAAGCCCTCCTTGTGGGTATGGGGAATTTTCATCTCAGTGGCGTGGTTGAGCACTGGAGGCAGAAGACAATTTTTTTGTGGTTGCTCTAGGCCAGGCAGTTTTTCCATTCTGTTCTTTTATTATGATCATGATTACTTCATTACCTACCCCTGATGGGGTTTCTTTGGGTCCCAGTCTGTTTTTAATAAGAAGCAGACTAAAAACAAAGTTTCGGTTGTGTTTGAAATCTTCAGCTTTTTTTCCCTGAAATAATAGGTTAAAGAATTTTATTTGTCTTCTGAGGTTCTGAGGTTTGCTCAGAAATTCTCTGACCCGGGCCTTGGAGCAACAGGGAAATGGGATGTAGGACACAAAAATCAAATGCAGATTCCTGGGATCTGCTCCAATGGAGTGAATCTGAGGCACCAAGGGGAGACCCTGGAACCTGCATTTTCAGCAAATATCCTGGGTGATTCCTGTGAATGGTGGTGGTGGTGGTGGGGGGGAGTTTAAAGTTTGAGAACAGAATATAGAAGGAAAAAGCCATCAATCCATGTCTCTTCTTAATTACAATAGAATTCAAATTCCATATAATTCACCATTTTGAAGCATACCATTCAATGACTTTAGTAGAGTTACAAAGTTGTGCAACCATCCCTACCATCCAATTCCCCACCATTACTATCATCCCCAAAGAAACCCATACCTAATAGCAGTTGTCCCCATATCCCTTTCCCCCCAGCTGTCCCAAGAATCTGCTTTCTATCTCCATCGATTTGCTTATTCCGAATATTCCATATAAATATCATATAATTTATGGCCTTTGGTGTCTGGCTTCTTTCACTTAGCACGTTTTCAAGGTTTATCCATATAATAGCATGTATTGGTACTTCATTTTGTGACTGAATAATATTTCATCATATGGTCATTCCATCTTTTCTTTACCCATTTAATAATCATCAATTGATTATTAATCCATACTTAGGGAGTACTCCTTTGTGCAGATGGTCAGCTGGGCTTCCCAAGGGATGGAGACAAATCAGTCAAGTATAGTCTTCTAACAGTTCAGGGGTCGAGAGGGACGGAGACCGCAGCATCTGGCACAAAGCCAAATGGATGGGAGAAGGAATGAATGACCAGTATGGTGGTGGCGCTGCCCAAGTTCAGTCTCAGCAGTGAGAGACACTCACCCAGGTGTGACCTTTAGCGCAAGTTGGTTCTGGACTTTGGGGTCTCCAGAGTGAATCAAACATGATCCATCTATGGAACTCACAGACTGTGAAGGAGGGAACAGGTGTCTCCAGGTAACAGGTGACATAGGGAAGCAGTGGAGAGAGGAAGGCACTTGTATGGGGAGGGAAGACCCCTTCTGGCACAGGGGACAGGAAAGATGAAGGAAGGAGATGCACTGCAGTTGGGAACAAGTTACCAAAACATTCAGGAACAGAAATGTATGAGACGAGCTCAGAGACAGAGTCCCAGGACACTTGTTTTGCTAGATCAGTCCTTTCAACCCTGTCTGCAAGTCAGAATGACCTGGGTGCTTAAAAAATACCAAACCCTGGGCCCCAGCTTCAGGGGAGACTGGGCAGCAATGTTTATTCAAAGCTCCCAAGGGATTCTCACAATGAGCCAGAGTTCAGAGCCACTGACTCAGAGGAGTATAGAAGAGAGAGGTCGACTTTAGCCTGGAGCATCAGGCTGGGAGGGACTGCATATAGGTTGGCCACATCATGAACTGTCCAAGCTGGGACACCTTTTTCATGAAAGGGGGTGCTATTAATTATTACACAGTCGGTATTAACTAGGCTGCTCTGGACACCTGGGTTATATGTTCACACTGGCCATGGGAGACCGCTATTGCAAGCTCTGGGGTTTGGACTTCTCATGGTGAGTGGGAACTACTGAGGATTCTGGAGCAGAACTTGGACATCTGATACCATCAGAGGTAGGAAGACAGAGGAATGTGGTGGAGGTGTGAGCAGGGAAATTGAGAAGACAGGGAGAAAGTGTGAGAATGAGAAGCACTCTCTCAAGACACTCCAAAAATACGTTGGCTTAAATAGAAATGGTGTGTGCTTGGGGGCCAGGGACTGCTTCAAAACAAGTCCAGCAGCCCCATCATTGATGCTGCTTCTTACGTGAAAATTCTGTAACCACCCAGCATGCTTCCCCCAGCATCCTAGGCTCTGCACTTGAAAGTGTCCTTTGTTCGTCTGTTCACTAAAAACTCCAGGCGGCCTTCACAGAGGCTCAAGGGAAGGACTTCTCCTTGTCCCCTGATTCCTGCTGTGAGACCTGGTCCTGGCATGTCTAGGCCACTCCCCTGAGGGAGAGACCCTGGTCTCTTGCTGTAGGTCATTGGGAGGTGTTACTGTCAAGGGCTATTTCCCCCCTTTGTCGACCACCTTTCAGAGCTTGTCAGGGGTGGTCGACATCTGTCCCACACAGACTGGAACTGGAAATCTGTGTGTGGGGGTGTGGGGGGTGGTCATGAGCATAAGAGCGCAGGCTGCCCCTGTGTGTGGTGCTCCTCTCCCTAGAGGCCACACTGGTCAGCCCTGCCCTCAGAGTTGATGGGCATTGGCCTCCACTTTGGTGTTCACTTGCAGCAAGTGTGGGTTCAGGGCTGCAGTGGGAGAAGGGAAGCTGCCGACTGTCCTTTCACCCCCAACTAGTAGAACGCAGTGGGCGCCTCTGGGACCAAACACTTAGTCCACAATTTGGGGCAGGGGTTGGAGAAAGGAAAGAAATTGGAGGGGGGCAAAAAGCCAGCTCCCAAGTACAATGACCCCTTCCTTTTCCTTTACTTTCCACCTGAGGAATATCATGCAGTGGTCTCACATGATCTCGTCACATCCACATCTAAGTGCACACCAAACTACCCACCGTTTGCATTCTAGTCACAGAGTACTCTGCCCAGAGAGACATCTCAACCTGGTTCCTACCAGGGGACCTCTGGCTGACCTGCAGTCCTGCAGGTGTGCCCAGGCCGGCCACCTCTAGGCTGTACTGCCTGGGGCCTGGGCCTGGGGCCTGCAGAGAGGCTCCGGTACTCCAAGCAAGAGAACAACTCCAACGCAGACAGGACAGTGCTTGTGATGAGTTCTGCAGTGCTGGAGGCTAGAGCTTCAGCCCCTAAGAAGTTAGTGGATGATCTCAATGTCCTCATTTGGAGAATGGACAAATTCACTGTCCCGATGGCCTTGTAACTTAGAACTTTTATTTCTTTTTAATAATCTTGCCCTCAGCTTCTTAGACTAGTCAAGAGCAGACCTCCTTTGTTCAGAGAAGTGTCTCTTGAGTGCCCTCTTGGTTAATCACTGGTTAGACCAGTGGGACAGGGTGAGATAGGTCCTGAGTGGCCTGACCAAGGCAGGTCCTTCTTGGTCCTTCCCTTCTGGGGAAGATCATTTACTTGGGGAATCCCTGGGAAGAGAGGAATGGAAACTTAGATCTTCCACTGTGAAGTTAGAATTCCTCCAATGAAGATTGAGATCAAATGTCCTCTTAGAAATCTGGGAATCTTCACCCCACCTCAAATAAAGACAGGGGATGGCTCCAGGAAGAAAGGGGGGTCAGAACTAGAGACTTGATGCCACCGTGCCCAGACCTGGTGCCTGGGGGATGGGATATGACTGAGGACAGAATCCTCCTGGACTCAGCTACCTCCATTGTGGCCATGCTCTGTTTGGGAAAATGGCCAGACTTGGAAGTGTGGGCTTTAAGAGCAGAACCTTGGAGCCCAAGGCTGGGGCATCTCTGTGGAGCAGGTGAGGGCCAGGACCTGTGAGCTCAGCAGACTCTGCCAGACAATTGTCTATAGAAGCACCATGGCTGTGCCAGAAGCATAAGGGAATCAGGATCTCTGGGTTTTCCAGCTTTTCTTGGATGATCATTTGAAATCACAATTACTTCTCGGACTGAGTATGCCCTAATTTTCTTGGGGCAAGTGAGTAAGAAATAAGGGGTATAGAGGAATGAGACCGCCTGTTAATACAGACACATGGGATCCCAAGCAATCATTTAAATAAACTAGATTGGCCAAGCACAGTGGTGAATGCCTATAATGCCAGCTATTCAGGAGACTAGGGCAGGAGGATTGCAACTTCACAGCCAGACTGGGCAACTTAGTGAAACCCTGATTCAAAATAAAAAGGACTGTGGGTTTAGCTCAGTTGTAATGAATTTTCCTAGCATACATGAGGCTCTGAGTTCAATTCCCAGTACTGCAAATAAATAGAATAAATTAGGTTGAAATTATGCCCCAAACGGGGACACATATTTGCCAAGAAAAACATCCAAAAAAGTTATGCAATAAAAAATTGTTAGTCATTGTCTCTGGCTGGTAAGTTATCAGATGATGCCATTCTTTTCATTTATCCACATTTTCTACTCTTTCCCTGCCGTGACCATGTAATTACTTGAGTTATTAATAACACACTTGACTGTGGCTCAGAAAAATAATTGGCATCTACATGCCCTGAGAAAAGGCTACATTATGTTCTCTTTCTCTTATTACAGGAGGTGAAGAGGAATATATCCTGTTTTGGAAAGAATTTTTTATTTTTATTATCAATGCATTTTAACTACAAAAAATAACGGGGCTTGTTGTGGCATAATCATGTGTGCATGGAACATGCCTTGAGAGAAGCCACCCCGTACCCTCCTCTGCACTCTCCTCCCCCTTTCTCCAATCTCCTTCCTCTCCCCTGATTGATTCCCTGCTATTTTCAAGTCATACCCCAAATTCCACACATGAGGAAACCTTGTGATGTTTATCTTCCCAAGTCCGGCTTCCTCACTTAACATCATCGTCACTACTTCCATCCATTTTCCTGCAGTTAACATGATTTCATTATTCTTTATTACTAAATAATTGTGTATGAACACCACATTTCCTTTAACTATTCATTTGTTGATGGGCACCAGGCTGATTCCATAACTTGGCTATTATGATTTATGCTCAGGTAAATGTGGGTAGGTATTCAGGTATCTCTGATGTAGGCTGACTTTAATTCTTCCAGGTATATGCCCAGGAATAGTATGGCTAGATCAGAGGGTGGTTCTATTTGTGGAGTTTCCTGATTTCCATAGTGCTGTGCTAATTTTCATTGTCACCAGCAGTGTTGAAGAGTTCATTTTTCCCAGAAGTTATTATTGCTTTTTGATTCTTGGTGATAGCCATTCTAACAGGGGTGAGATGGAATCTCAATGTAATTTTGGTTTGTCTTTTCCTAGTGGCTCAAGACGTTCAACATTTTTTTGTAGAATTATTGGCCATTCATTCTTCTGTTCGGTTCATTTGACCATTTATTGAGTGGGCTGTTTTTTTATTTTGTTTTATTTTTTGGTGTTAAGGTTTTTTTTTCTTTTGCGTTTTTAAAATATATATCCTGGATTTAAAATATAGATCCTCTGTCAGAAGAGTTAATGGGAAAGATTTTTCTCTGTAAGCTGTCTCTTCACTCTGTTAATAGTTTCCTTTGTTGTGCAGAGACTTTAATTTGATGCCATCCCATTTGTTGATTCTTGTATTATTTCCTGAGCTAGAGTTCTATTCAGGAAGTCATTGCCTGTGCCTATGTCTTGAAGTGTTTCCTGCATGTTTTCTTCTAGCAATTTCAAAGTTTCTGGTCTCACATTTAGGTCTTTGATCCATTTTGAATTGATTTTTATGCAGGCTGAGAGATAGGGATCAAATTTCCATCTTCTACACATGGATATCCGGTTTTCCCAGCACCATTTGTTTAAAAGGCTGTCTTTTCTCCAACATATGTTTCTGGCCCCTGATCAAGCATCAGATGGCTGTAGCTACATGGCTTTGTCTCTGTGTTCTCTGTTCCATTCTATTGGTCTATGTGTTTTTAGGTCGGTATCATGTGTTTTTGTCACTGATTCTGAAGTATATTTTGAAATCAGGTATTGTAAAATGCCCCCAGCATCGCTCTTTTTGCTCAAGATTGTCTTGGCTATTGCCCCTCCCCCCTCCTTTTTTTTTTTTTGCTTTCATGTAAATTTTAGGATTGTTTTCTCTAGTTCTGTGAAAAAAAGTCATTGTTATTTTGATGGTGACAGCATTGAATCTGTATATTGCTTTTGGCAGTATGACCATTCTAACAACACTAATTCTGCCAGTTCATGAACATGGGAGGCCTTGAAAAGATTTTTCTTTATCCAAATGGTTAAGATACAAAAGTTAGGTGCTTATTGTGATGTGTTTGGCTTGTTCAGAAAAAAAAAAAAAAATCAACTGTATCAATTGAGCTCTGGATCACTCCTCTAGAGCCTAAACTGCATGCTGGGAGAGACTAAGCCACAGAGGACTAGTTAAAGGAGAGAAAATCCAGGCAGGGTGAGGCATGGGTGTGATTCCCAACTCTCTGTGGGGCTACCTGGGGAGGGGAGCCCAGGGCCCCTATCATGCACGTGTTACAAGGGACCAAGCATCAGACAGGCCATATAAGGAAGGCCTTTCCAGCAGCCTGGGAGGCGTTCCCCTGTACGGGTGTCTTAGAAGATGGTGTAATGGAATGACCTCAAACTTCAATCAACAAAGATGTTTTGCCTGGTGGTTATTAAGTCATCGTGAACATGACAGGAGAGCCTGTAAAGATGAGGAATACGGGGAGAAAATGTGGGACAACTGATCCAGGCAAGAGACTCCGAAGAGAGACCACACTAAGATGGAGGGTGGGTTCCAGCTGGTGTAGATATGGGAAGACAGGAGAGGTCCAGCCAGTGTAGACACAGGGAAGGCAGGAGATGTGACTTTTAAGCAGTAGTCTCTATAGTGCATGTGTGCAAATTAGAAAAACGTGCACCACAGAGTGAATGTCGCTTGGCACTGGGGAATGTGGGTGAGTAGAATGTGAGCTGCATTTCATTAATCTATTTTTTCTCAACCAGCTGCCTTTGTTTGATAGACAGCCTGCACATATGTACAGGGGGCTCTGGGCAGCCACAGCACAGTTGTGGATGGTTTTCCACAAATGACCTCAGACAGCAGCTAGGGTTTGGGAGCAGGTTGAGGCACCCCTGCATGGAGATCGGCTTCATGCATGGCCTGGTAACAGGGCCTAATGGAATGGGCTGCGGTCCAAGGCAGAGTTCTAAGAGCTGGAGTGCAAGGCCGGAAAACTGCGACAGAACCCCATTTGTCCAGGCAGAGGCAATGTTGCAGGCAAATGGATGGTGGTTGTTACTTTGGGACTGCCCATGGCCCCAGGAGCTCCTTTCTGGCAATGAGTTTCATTCCAATATCTCTGGAATATCCTGACTGTGGAAATCCCGCCTGGTTTGACCAGGAGGGGACCACAGCAGGGCAAGCAGAATGGGCCTGTAGGAGCACAGTGAGCCCTGAGACCCAGAACCAGTGGGTACTGACCAGGCATAAGATCTCCTGATCCCATTGGTTATGCTTTATGTCAGTGCATTTTAAACTTGAGCATGTGTTAGAATCCCTGGAACAGGCAGGACTCTGGCCCAGAGGGTCTGATTCAGTAGATCTGGAGTGGAGTAAGGATTTATATTTTTTATTTCTAACAAGTTCCCAAAGGATGCCAATGCTATTGGTCCAGTGACCACACTTTTAAAACCACTGTTCCAGGTATGTTCTCATCTTCGAAGCCCAAAGCATTCCACGACAACCGGTGGGAGCAGGGGTACTCCCCGCCTCCCCTTGTCAGCTCTGGGGTCCTGCAAGGCTCCTCTCACTGACTGCCCCTCCAGGCCTCCATTAGCTGCAGCTCAGTCTCATTTTTCCTGGCCAGATTTTGCACCTGCTTTTTCTTTGCTGACCCTGTTATTTTCTCTAAATCAACATCACTGCAAGGAAGAATTGGTCACTCCTCACTTTGGGCAGCAGCAGGGTCTGGGGTGATTCTTTTTTTTTTTTTTTTAAGAGAGAGTGAGAGAGGAGGAGAGAGAGAGAGAGAGAGAATTTTAATATTTATTTTTTAGTTATCGGCGGACACAACATATTCGTTTTTTTTTGTATGTGGTGCTGAGGATCGAACCTGGGCCGCACGCATGCCAGACGAGCACGCTACCGCTTGAGCCACATCCCCAGCCCTCTGGGGTGATTCTTGACCTCCTGCTGCTTCTGTGCCTCCATGCCCTAGAAGAAGTCACAAACCCAGGGAGTCTGCACCCTGATTTCTGGGGCCCTGTGGGAAGGATTAAGGGATAAGAACTTAGTGAGTGGCAGAGTAGTGGTCAGTCACCTAAGATCCCAATTGAGCCTCACCTTAGCTCTTCAAATCAAAGGATCAAGTCCTAAATGAACTCTGGCCTCTGGCCTAGAATAAACTCCTGCTCTATCTGGGCCTCAGTTTCCCCTACTGGAGAGTGAGGTAGCCCCAGATAATGCCCCGAATCCTTCCTGACTCTGAGGAGGGAGTCTGACTCAGAGGGAAGACAAGACTTCTTAGGTTTGCTGGAGAAGGGATGGAGGTGAAGGTGATGTCACTGTGGTCAAGTGGGCCTGGAAATTCAGCGTGAGTCACAGCATGAGCAGGAGGAGGGGGAGCAGGGAAAGGCTTTACCAGGGAGTCATGTGGTCAGACCATTGTCCAGAAGCTGGGGCTGGGCCTGGGCCTGGGGTTCAGGGCCAGGAAGGCTGCCACGTGGTGCCTGTAGTCTCAGGCCCAGGGGAGGGGGTTGTGGGGGGCAACTGGACCACCCTCTTGAACTCTGGAGAATCATGGGCACTCATTGGGAATGGTCCCATTGGGGTGATGGCTGTGGGGCCCTAGGACCATTGTATGCGAGTATGTGACTTTCAGGAGGCCTCCAGCCACTCAGACCCCACTGGGAAGTCCCCACCTGCACAAAGCCTGCCCAGCCTGTTCCCCACCCTGACCTCAGCTCCAGACCTCGGTCCTGGGGCTGCTTCCCATGTGTGTCCCTGCTGTGCTCGTCTCACGTTGCCTCACAGGGACCGGGTTTGCCTCTTTTGTAGCCCCCTGCACAGCCCAGCTTAGTACAGTGGAGACCCCCAGTGAGAAGGCCAGCTAACGTCATCCCAGGGAGAGAGGGTTACAGCTGGAGATCCGATTGCCCTTCCTTTCCTTCCTTATTTTCCTTCTGTGTCCTCTGAGACTTTTGTGTGCTTGGTGCTGGTGCTGGTGCATGTTGAGATGGGCATCACCATGCCTGGATGGGCAGGCCAAACCAAGGCTCACCATCCAGGAGAAGACTTACCTCTGTGACAGCACCCCAGTACCCCCAGTATCCAGAGTCCTTTGCTTGTGGCCCTCTGGAGGGCACCAGGCTTATGGCTTATAAGCTGCTATGGTCTGGCTCAGCCCCAACTGGCTGTGCCCTCGATATCCCTCTTTTTTCTCCAGGGTTGGATTCCTCCTCTGTAAATTGGCAGCTATTATTCCTAGGCTACCAGGAATAGGTAACCCTAGGCCTATTATTGTTGTTACTAAAGATCATTTTGGCAGGGGAGGTCAGCACTCAGGGCCTGTCACCCCTGGCTTCCTGAGGGCAGGCTGAGCTGGCCTGAGCCCCCTGGAGAGGCTTGGTCAGTGTGCAGGTATCTTTGAATCCTAGACAAGGCTAGGGGCTCCCAGCCCAAATCAGCAGTGGTTGGAGAGAGGCAGTGCCCCGTCAGCAGGGGCTCTAGTGGAGGAGGGGGGCTGTCTTAGGAGGTTATTTGAAGGTGCAGGAAATATCTGGAATCTATGGGAATGGGAACATAGGTCAAAGGTCACCTCAAATTAAAGTTGAAAAACCCCCCTCTCTGAAGGGAATGGAAGGAGGCGAAGACATCTGCTCTCCCAGAGACTCCCAAGCACAGATGTTAGTGGTTAAAATTCCTGTGGGGCCAACAGTGGGCACAGGAGCCACTCTTGGGCTTGGTGGGACAGTGGCCCAGGAGAATGATTCCCCAGGTCCCTTCAGGACACTGACACTGGGGGTTACTCTTCATAGAGGGGCCTGAGCCCCAAAAGCTGGGTGCTTTGGGGGGAAGGGTGCTCCGGGGTCTCGGCCTCCCTTGACTTCTCTCTCTAACCTGAATTAAATAGGATCTTAAATTCCTACTCTGGTGGGAGCCAGGACAGCCCATTAGCTGGAGGGCTGGATCCTTCTGATTTATGGTCTGGAGCCCTCACATCTGAGGACCAAGATCTTTTGATCTGAGCCCAGGGTTAGAGGCAGGGGATTCCTGGGTCTTCATTGGTATCAGCTAGGCTGATGCGGACCAGAACTCTGTTCCAGCCCTCAGCCCCTGGCCCCAGCCTCCCTGACTTATGCTTACTGGGTGGAAGAAGATGGGACCTGCTGAGTTTGCTCCTTCTCCCTACGGCCTCCCAGGCACAGACAGCAGGATGGAGAATTAACAGTTCAACAGGACCCTCTCAATTTAGCCCCAGCCTTGACCTATCCCTGACCCTATTCCTCCCTTCCCACTGACCAATCCTTCCTGGGGTAGGATGAGGATCACCCTGTGCCTGGCCTTGTGCTGGGCACTGTGAGGGTGAGAAGTAAGTCTAGCAGAAAAAATAAGATATGTACATAATTTGAATATGTACATAATAATTTAAAATAATTGACTGCTTTTGAAGTCTTAGGCCCATTCAGCCTAGGGACTGCCCATTTGCATGAGGGTTTTATTATGTTTAGTTCTTTTTCTCCCCCTGGCTGGAGGAGGAGAGAGGAAGTATATAGATGATGCTTAGAGAACGGGAAGGCATTGGGGAGAAGAAGGGAGAAGGCGGGAGAGGGAGGGAGAGGCACCCAGACAGAGGAGCAGAGATGGAGTCAGAGGAGTGTGGGGGAGGACAAGTGACCTGGGGACTCCCATGCTCAGTCCCGATTCCAGCAGGGTCTGAGCCTCGCTGAAAGGCCAGGCCTCTCAGGTGTGTGGCCCAGGAAATTCCCTTTGGCTTAAGCTAGACTGAGCTGGGCTCTCTTCTGCATAGAGCGAGTGAACAATGTCCATGAATCCTGCCTTTTTATGGATGGGTTCTTGCTAGAACACAGACAGCATCCTGCCCTTGTCCTGTCCTGGGCCTCCAGGGACTGGGGAAGTGGGGAGTGAAGCAGGTAGAGCAAGCCTTCCAACCTCCCAAGTGCATCTCAATGTGGAGGAGCCAACTCTCCAGGGTGACAGCCCTGGGATATGCTGTCATTCCTGACACAGCATAGAGGAGGTAGAGGAGGAAGTTCAGGACAAACCTGGCAGCGGCAGAGGACAGGAGGACAAGGCCCAGAGGACAGCTAGACAGCCTTGCCTTGATCGCTTGCAGAAGCCTGTGGAAGCAGCAGAGGAGAGAAACTGCACTGCATGCCAGGTCAGTGACCTAAGTGGGCTGGTCACCCAGGATGGGAAGAGGCAAATATCTCATAAAGAAGTTTTGTCATTCAGAAAAGATGGATGAGGTTTGTCCAGGTAGATCCTGGAGTGAGGATATGCAATAAGGGATGGAATAGCTGGGCCATCCAGGCAGGAAGGCTAGTGTGGCTGCAGCACAACTTGAGTCCACTGACCTGCAGAACCTACTAAAGGCCAGTTCTTCCATGGTGCCCCAATATTGTATTTCTTCAGACCCCACCTGGTTTTCCATGGTCACTCAATTTCTCCTCCGCTGCTGCCTTTTTTTTAAGAACTGGCACTTTTTATGAGTTCCCTAGGAAGAGAACTCCTTCCTCAGGGATGTAGTCAGGCAAGCTATGGGTCACACCCCTAATCATGGTTTGGTACCATTTGCCAAGCTCTGTCAAATGGAAATGCCACACACCTACCATCAACCAAGATACTGAAAGTCCCCACATCCCCCACTGCCCCCAGTCCTCAGCTCCCATTTCTGACCTTCAAGAACCCTGCCCTGCTTTCCTCGGCGGCACTTATGCCTGGCCTAGAGTCCCATGCAGGTGGAGTTGCGTGGACGCAGCCTTCCGCTACCACGGCTTCCCTGCAACTCCCATGCCACCTGTGTGTGCATTGCGGTTCTTTCCCTTTAACTGCTGAGTATGGCTCCATGGATGGATGCTCATGGTCTTCCCGTTCACCAGTGGTGCGTGTTCTTCCCAGTTTGGGGAGATAATGAGTAAAGCGCAGGAGGGCAGTGTGTCCCTGACCTAGGGACACACTCACCCTGTCCAGGAGTGGGGAGAGAGGGAGCCAGAGCATGGCTCTGTAGCTGGGAAGGTGACAGCTGCCAGGACCAGGACCTCATATCCTAGAGAAGGGTAGGGTTTGGTATTAGGGTGTCAGAATGGACTTCCTAGAGAGTCTTCATGGTAACGGCTGCCACGATTTGTAAGCCTACAGTGTCCTCTATCTCAGTCCTCACTGAACCACACAGGAGTGGGCGTGGCACACCTGACAGTGAGAAAGTCACTCACAAAGTCCAGGTGACTTGCTTAAGATGGCAAAGTTGTTAGGGGCCAGTTAGGATTCAGACCCTGTTGACCTCCAAGGCTTTCCCCTTGCCCACTATTTCCTGGAAGAATTGGGTTTATCTTGGGAGTTCCCAAGGTCAAAGGCATTGAGACCAACCTCCAACCCAGCCAGGGAGGTAGGAGGATTGCTGAGGGTGTAAGGGCTCTTCCCAGATCACCTAAGGGACCCAAAGAGTTGCTCTCCCCAACTACCCTAGGGTGTCCAATGGGATGGGGGGCAGCTGTGCAGGAACTGAGGTGCTGTAGCCCTAGGGATTCCATGGCTGCGCAGGGAAAGCCATGGACAGACGTGGGAGTCCACCAGTGTCCCAGGACTGTAAGAAGTGGGCCTCTCCACTCCTCTGCCTGGTTGCTGCCTCTGCTCCTCTGAGAAGCCGGCCAGGGAGCCCCTGAGGCATTACACCAGGATTACACTTCTGCTCGCCTGTAGCAGCCCAGCCGGGAGCCTCCCAAAGCTCCCTGTCTGGGTTTCTGATTCCTCTCACGCTGTTCCAGAAGAGGCCGAGGGACAAGGATGGGTTGGGAGTCCAGAAACCCAAGTGAGCTCCTGGCTTTGTCACCAGCCTTGCAAATGCTCTCTTCCTCTTCCTCCTCAGTGGCCTCATCTGTAACATGGAGCAGTTTCAGAGATGAGAGGCTCCAAGCTTTCTGCTGGATCTGATTCTACGTCTCAGTGGAGTCCATGGTGACTTGAGGGTCTGTGGGCAGGAGGCCCCTGGTGGGGTGCAGGGTGCTGTTCTCTCTCCGGGTACCCTGGGCCTCTCTTCACAGGGCCTGAGCATGCCCATCACTCCTCAGCCTTGGTGGAGGCCTGGCCCCTCTGGGGGATGGGGAGAAGAGATGGCAGAGCCAGGTCCATCGAAACCAGGTCAGCCTCTTACAGCTCCTGACGATTATCCCAGCGAAACCGGGAGAGCACACACCTGGGGCCATTTGCGCGGCGTCCACGGTTTTACGATCAGAGCAGCCTGAGACAGGAAAGGATGAGTTCATGCCCACTGCCCCCGCCTCTCTGTGGGCTGGTTCCTCCTGAGGCCCACGCCAGGCCCTGAGGCCTTCACCGGCTGTCCTGGGGCGCCATATCCATGGAACACAGGCAAGTGGAGTCTGCTTAACCCTTAACCTGCTCACTCAGCCCTCGGGAGTGGTTGATGGGAGAGACTGCCAGTATCCCACCTGGCCAGGGTGGGCTGGGGAGGCCTGGGGATCGAGTCGGAGGGCAGACGGGTGCTGGCTCCTTCTACTCCTGTCCATCCTGTCTTGGAGCCGAGAACACAGGTAATTTATTTCAGAGTGAACTTAGGGTTAGAAGAGGGCTATAAGATGATTCCTGCTTCTCTGTGTTTTCTGGAACATTCCTATGAAAATTCTTGAACATCCCCTTACACCTCCTCTCCCCTAGCTAGACTTCTCCTTCTCTGGGACCTGATTCTCCTCTGCTATACGGAAGCCCCCAACCCAGTGGGATGGAGATGTCCCAAGGACAGGCAGGGGTGGGAGCAGTACCACCCTTAGGAGCTCGTGCACAACTCAACCCAGAAAACCCTTCAGTTATCCATGAGAGCCACCCCTGCCGCATCAGGCCACAGCTGGTCCTGAAGCTCTGGCTGCAGGGCCTCACCCCCTTGCTCAGGGACCAGCTCTTCCAGAAGTCTCACAGCCCTGCCACAGACCCTGAACCCTCTGTGTCATGGAGAGATCCTTTCTCTAGGCTGCCCCCAGCCTCAGTCAGTGCTCAGATGTCACTGTCCCCAGTGTTTAGCCTCTCAGCTAGACCTTGGAAGAAGTTTTCTGAGCACCAAGAACTGGATTGGTGGGGGAGGGCAGCAGGGTGAGAGAGGGGTGATAGGACAAGGCTTTGGTTCTTTTTCCTAGAATGAAAGGTGGCCCATGGGATGACGGGTGGGCAGGGCTGCAGGCACAGGGACCCGACAGGATAGTCTCAGAGCCATGTCCCAGGCCAGGAGCATGAATCCAGGCAGGACCGAGGGCCAGCCCCTATCATACACCAATGGCTGGGTGTCTGTGGGCAGCCTGGCCCCCTTCAGTCCTGCTTCCCTGGCTCTGCCTTGTGCTTGAACATCACCTTCACCCCATGCCCCCTCTTCCCTCCTCAGTGCATTCTTGGCCTTTTTGCGTTTTCTGCACACAATTCCTACTCTGGGGAATTTTTCACATTTAGAATCCCTCCCAGTCAAGGTAGAAGCTAGAACTTGCATCCTAGCTCCTTGAGTAGCATCCATGTGGCCAGGGGGTCCTCTATTAGACAGCATGGTGGTAGGCCTCCAGCCCTTCAGGCCAATAGTGGCAGAGTTCAAGGTCACCACTAGATTGGACCTGTCTGCACTGGTGTCTTCTTGTCCTCATGGGGCAACTCCTGGTGTGTGACTTGGGTCTTGTTCTTGGCTCTGACTCTGGCCTCCTGGGAACTCTGTAAGCTTCATAATGTCCTTTAATGACAAGCCAGAGTGGCTTGTGCTGTTTGTGTTTCCTTTCCCCTCCCCCCAGAGGTTTTACCACTCAGAAGAACTCTTCAGCAAAGGGGATAGAAAAAGGAATCCCAGAGGGGCTGGGGCTGGGCTGGGGCTCAGCGGTAGCACACTTGCCTGGCATGTGTGAGGCACTGGGTTTGATTCTCAGCACTGCATATAAATAAATAAAATAAAGCTCTAATAACAACTATATATATATATATATATATATATATATATATATATATATATATATATATATATATATAAATTAAAAATAAAAAGGAATCCCAGAAAATATTATCAGTTTTTACTGTTACTACCCTCAACCTACCCTGGCCCTTATAAAACATGTCCTCTCCCAGCATTTTCTTTGCTCCATGGGTGACCCATATTCTCCAATGTTGTGGTATCACACTTTCCTGTCATGAATATGAATTGGCTTGAGTCCCTATTACACGTGAGACAAAGACCACAAGAACCTCCCTTCACCGTCTTCAGGGGACCTTGGGAACAATTCAAAATTAGGTTCATTTGGGTCCCTTCTGAATCCAGTTTCTGCTTCTGCTCAAAGTTTCTGCTCTCCCCCCTCCTTTTCTGTACAGTGTCTTCCCACCCCCACCAGACACCCTAGAGGTCCTTTACTCGCCAGAGGACACCAACACTAGACTGCAACCAATAACACAGGACTGGGTACTGAAATTTGGGAGCAAAAAAGGGGGAGGTGACATCACAAAACACACAGTAAACAATATTTTGCTTTTAAATTTTTTATCATGAAATGCATAGCACATACAGAAAGTACATAGGACACATAAATGTACATGGGTAAGTCGATACTTATGTAACAATCATCCAGGTCAGGAAATAGGAGGGGTCAGTTCTCCAGGGGCCTCCCACAATGTGTCCCTTGTAAACAATCTTTATGGAAAAACATTTCGTACATTCAGAAGAAAGTATAAGCCTAATAGATAGAGTTGAAAGAATAATCCTATAAGCACCATGTGCCTTTTACTCTTGCTAACATCTAAGAAGTGTCAATCACACCTCCCTCATCCTCAACTTCCTTCCTCCTTTTTCCACCTGCATATGTACCCCAATTCCATACCCACAGTGTTCTTATCCATCAGCACCCTGGGAGGAAGCAGTCGCCCAAACAGTAAGACTGAGGAGTAGTTGACGCAGGGGCAAGAGCAGAGTGGAGGGGAACCAAAGGGAGGACAGAGAAGCCCCTGGGCTGGGAACTGAGGAGCCACTGCCACCTTAGACTTGAAGGCTTGCCGCAGTCCAGCTGCAGCAAACTAACTGGGGGGTAACGAACAACTTGTGTACATCCATACAGCAGGAGTGGGAGCCGTTTACTGTAGGACAACAGAGGTATTTATACATTCCACACAGCTTATCTAATTAACATAAACTCGATACAGCAGTCAACCAATAAGGAATCTCCACACTTAATGGCTCGCTGGCATTACTTCACAAACCACTCCCTCTGGTAATATGCCAGGCGCCATCCTGACCTGTTTACAGACTCTAACATTTCCCCCTTTTGTTTAATTTAAACAACGACCATAGTGGCTTTCACACAAACACCATAAACAATCCGCTACAAGCAGAAGGTAGGACACAAAATGCCACAATACCAAGCCAATTGATGGCTCCATGCAAGAAGCCCTTGGAAAAATTATACCAGCAATGACACCGTTAGCAAAGATACTGAGTTACAATTTGTTGTAGATTACAGTTTGTTGTCTCAGTCCAGGTAAAGCAGTGTCTCAATAGATTAACTCACAGTCCAGGTAAGTTCTGCAGGCAGCTAGCTTAAATCACAGTCCAGGTAAGTTCTGCAGGCAGCTAGCTTGATCTGAAGTCTCCTCTGGTTCTCAGCAACACTGGAAATTCTTCCACCCTTGTCGTCACTGGCACTGGGATGAAGGCAGGAACTCCAGCAATGATGCTAAAGAAAATCCTGTGGTATTCCACTAAGAAAACAACCTTATGAACAATTTAGTACATTATCTCAAGGTTTTTTACATTTGAAACAAGCCTTAATGGTGCTCATTACTCATTAGCTTCCAGGTGTGGGAGAACCATTGTAGTTACTGGCCTTGGAAATGATCAAACTTCAGGGACCTGGCCGGCCTCTGCCTGCAGAGTCAGGGCAGCCCCAGATGGCCCCGGGGAGAGTCCCAGACTCAAACTGCTTCCGGGCACAGGGAGCAAGAGCCTGCAAGACTGTGCCTCCAGGTCAGGTCTAGATTTGGGCTCTCGCAGTAGTGTCCTGCTCCCCGGGCGGGGGGGGGGGGGCAGGGAAGAGCCAGCTGCCGCCAGTTGGAAAGTCCTTGCTGCGCCATGACAGGCTTGTATACACGGCAGCCTCCATGCGGCTTCACGCACCCTCTGATAACCAAAAGTATTTAGTAGTAGCCTTTTGCAATTCCTTTCTTGATAATCCTTCTTCCTCTGAACTTTCTTTTTTCTGACTAGAGTTCCTGGGCTTCCATCAACACATGCCCTAACTGCTCTTGGTTCCACTGGGGTGCCTTCTTCCCTTAGTAATTTACTTCTCACCCCTTCCATATTTTTGTCACAAAGACAATACAACATTTCAAGACAAAACAAGACACAAACATACTGTATCAATCTTCTCCATTTTCTCGAAATGGCCATTTTTCCTCTCGCCCTATCTGCCTAGGGACGAGCAGATTTGCTCCCGTCCTATCTAGGGACAGGCAGCTTTTTTTTTTTCCATCACTTACCCCCGAGTGTCCTGGGGCTCCCCGTACGGGCCACCATCTGCCACAGTCCGGCTGCAGCAAACTAAGGGGGGGGGGGGTGACGAACAACTTGTGTACATCCATACAGCAGGAGTGGGAGCCGTTTACTGTAGGACAACAGAGGTATTTATACATTCCACACAGCTTATCTAATTAACATAAACTCAATACAGCAGTCAACCAATAAGGAATCTCCACACTTAATGGCTCGCTGCGGTTACTTCACAAACCACTCCCTCTGGCAATATGCCAGGCGCCATCCAGACTTGTTTACAGACTCCAACAAAGGCTCAGGAGAAAGGAGCAGTTACCAGAATCTCCCAGGAAGCTATTGCCCAGGAGAGGGCCCTACTGAACTTGAACAGAGGTGTGATGGGACAAGCAGGGGCCAGACCTCTGGCCTCACTGCTCTGCCTCCTGCCATACTACCTTGCTGGTGTGCCTCACTGGCCAAGCCCAACAGGACTCCAGAGAACCGGGTGCACAGAGAGCCTGTTGACACCATCTGTGAAGGTCAGCCTCCTGAGCTCAGAGCTGCCAGGAGAAGGGTGAGGAATGGTTCTGCCTTTGGGCTGAGTTGGGGGGCAGACAGAGCCAGTAGGGAGAAACCGAGTAGCAAACCTCAAAGGAAAAGGGGAAGTCTCAGAGAAGACAAGGTGCACTGAGTCCCTGGACAATAGTCTGGCTTTAGCCTCCTTGACGGTTTCTTAAGCCCCATCTGGGAACCTCACTGGTCAAGCCACAAGGGAGCCAAGGGAAGCTCAGGCTCCCTGGAGCTGGGCATCTTCAGGGCTGGGTGTGGGCACCTGTCAGGGGAATAAGCTGCTTTGCATTTTTTCCTTCTGAGCTCACAACGGTGACATCCCGTTCTTAGGAGAAGGACAAATCAGGCAAAAGGGGATGGGCACGGACTCCTGCTCATGGTCAAGACCAGGCAAGGGCAGATCACAATCTGGACCACACTCGCCCTGACCTTCTGTCCTGGGTTGGAACGATGGTCAGTGGTGACGGGCATCCTCGTGAGAAGCCTCCGTGTACTTCACCTCTCGTTTAAGTTGTGCTGCCCCAGTTGGGACCGGTTGTCCTCGCAGCTCGTGTGTCCCTGTCTCCTTACATGATCCTCTGGGGAAATGTTCAGAGGACCCTTCTGGGTGGCCTCCCCCAGTAGCCACGTCTTGCATCTTTCTCTGAGTTCACCCCCAGTTTGAAGGAGCACATTCCCTACCAGTTTCTTGAGAAGGGGGACATTTTCTTGTGAGGTCACTT
Organism: Spermophilus citellus; assembly: GCF_964194105.1. Taxonomy (NCBI): domain Eukaryota; kingdom Metazoa; phylum Chordata; class Mammalia; order Rodentia; family Sciuridae; genus Spermophilus; species Spermophilus citellus. The sequence goes on from NC_138193.1 coordinate 101,593,272, forward strand.
GCCCAAAGTGCTTTTATTCTCAAATGTAATTGGTAATTTGGCCAAATAGAGCAGCCTAGGATGAAAAGCATGTTCCTGCATTATTTGGGGTCTTTCCTTCTTTGTCTTTTGAGTCATTCTTTTTTTGAAAAAAAGTTTTTTTAAAAAAAATTTGTTCTAATTAGTTATACATGACAGCAGAATGCATTTGAGTTCAAAATACACAAATGGAACACAATTTTTCATTACTCTGGTTGTAATTCTTTACATTTGCCTTCCCCAACCTTAAAGCTTGTGGAATTCTTTGTCCTTCATTGTCTGCAGGGTCCCAAAGATATGCTTGGTGGTGGACTATTTTCCAGGTGCTTTTTTTCCCTCTAACTTCTGTTATTTCAATATTGGACTTCTGAGATCAATCCTCCAATATTTTAAATATTTTTAACCCCTACTTTCCATCTTTTGCTCCTCCATCTCCTCCTCCCCCACCTCCTCCTCCTCCTCCCCCTCCTCCTTCTCCTTCCTGATTTCTAGATTTCCTTTTTATCTTTTTTATTTTTTAATTGGCAAGGGTGTTTCTCTTTTGTTCTCAATATTTGAATTTTTAAAAAAAATTATTCTAGGGGGGCTTGCCAAACATTGTCTTCACTGGGAGAGATCAGGTTGTGCCACTTGTCAGGGACTCCTCAATATCAGGATTTGGGTTTCCTCTTGAGCTGGCCTGACTTTTCAGAGACTATTCTCCTAATCTTCTTCCTGGAAGGCGGAGCTATGTTGCGATTGGGATGCTTAGAGCAGAAGTGCTGGGAGCAGGGTCACCATGTGCCCAGCAGGGTGGGGAGGAGGAAGGATCCAGGGATGTCACTTCTGCGTGCTAGGCAGGTGCTCTGCCATTCAGCCACACCCCCATCCTGTAGCTGCATCATGACTTTCAACCAACCCTTCTTATTTAACTCCCTCAACCCCTGCTCAGAAATTCCCTGCAGCGGGTTCCAGGTTCCAGAGCCTCCGAGATCTTTGCTGAAGGTCTTTCTCCACGTCTTCCGGCAGGTAATGCTCACCTGTCAGTCTCCCAGGTTCTCTTGCTCTTATCTCCCTCTTTCGATTTCCTCATTCTTGTGGTCGGTGTCTTCCCTTTTAAGCTCTCTACCATTATTCTAGTGAGATTTTGGGGAAAGTGTAATTAGATGTGAGCAAGCTACCACTTTAAAATGAAAACCTCAAATATGCCTCGCCTTCCTGTCCCTGGCATGTCCCAAGGAGATTTCTCTCCTGCCCTCTCTTCTCAAACACCTGTTTCCTTCTATCCTGATAGGGTGTCCCTAACTCAGCACCCCCACCCACTTCTTTTCTGTCTTCCTCTCAGTGATTCCATAGCCCCATCCAAAGCCCGTACACCGGAGGGACAAAATGGCACAAACTGGAAGATTCCAGAGGGACCGTCTGCCCTGGGAATAGAGGTGGCAGGGCCTGGAGCTGCTCCTCGCTGGGGAAGAGCTGGGCCCGGGGGCTTTCCCTCAGACCTGGGCTTCCCTCAGACCTTTCCAGGCCGACTCACAGACAGGCATTCCCAAGTCCTGTGGTCAGTGCCAGCATGGGTAAAGCACAAAACAGAGGGGGTGCCCTGAGGAGGAGTGACTGGTAGCTGGGAGCGTCAGGGCAGAATATTACAAGCCAGAGAAATGTCCTGGGCTGAGCTGAGTAGGTCTTGGCCGGGGAGGAAGGATGGAAAGGAGACAGTGCTTCAGGCAGGCCCTCTGCTGGCCCGTGTGGTACCTCTGTATGAAGTAGGCAAAGGTGCCCCCTCTGGGCAGAAGCAGCCTGTGCATACCACGAGCAGAGCAGGGATCTGAGCCTCGGGACAGCCTCAGTCAGCACCACCCTGGACAGAGGGACCTGCATGGGGACAGTCACAGGGTGATCTGCTGCAGGCAGAAGCGTCTCCTGTAGATGTCCACATCCCAAACCCTGGACCTGGAGATGCTGCCTTACTGGGCAAGGGACTTTGAAAATGTGATTGTGTTAAGGACCATGAGTTCATTCTGGGTGGTCTGGGGGGCCCAGTGTAACCATAAGTCTGGGTGGTTTTGAGCCACAGTCTGTGCAGTTGGTTGCAGTAGCCATAGGAACTAATATTGGAGCCATGGTGCTTTCAGGGAGGGGCTGAGACACCTTGTCCCCAAAGCCCAGGAAGGTGAATGGGGTGGGGCCAAGAGAGCCAGGAGGCAGACAGGGTTTCCCAGGCTTCCTAAGTCGTAGAATAGCATTGGACTTGGTCGGAAGGTAGCCATGCTGAGCTAAAGCAGGGGACAGGGTTTCAGGAGGGTCCTGATGTGGAAGATGGACTCGGACTTGGGGGAAGTGACTCCTAGTGACAAGGGAGGGGCTGCTGCAGGTGCAGGGCACAGGGATGTGGTCTGAGCCAGCTGGTGGCAGTGTCGGGAAGCATAGCCCAGGCCTGGGACTTGCAGGGGGCAAATTCCTCATTTCCCCTCTGCTCTTCCTTTCCTCTCCTGCCTCACCCTGCGAGGGGTCAAAGGCTCCCGGGGCCATCTGAGATAAGGGAATGATGGGAGAGAGAGTAAACTCTGGGTAAGGTTCCCTGTGCTTAGCTGGGCAAGGCTTCCTGTGTATACACAGCAACACACACACACACACACACACACACTCACACACCACACACACACTCACACACTAACACACACACCACACACACACTCACACACTAACACACACACCACACACACACTCACACACTCACACACACTAACACACACACCACACACACACTCACACACTCACACACACTAACACACACACCACACACTCACACACACTCACACACACACCACACACACACACATTCACACACCACACACACACACACTAACACACACACCACACACACACTCACACACTCACACACATACACATTCACACACACCACACACACCACACACACACTCACACACTCACACACACACATTCACACACACCACACACCACACACTCACACACACATTCACACACACTCACACACACCACACACACACACCACACACTCACACACACACTTTCACACACACTTTCACACATACTCACACACACACACATTCACACACACCACGCACACACACACATTCACACACACCACACACACACACACTCACACACACTCACACACACCACACACACACTCACACACACACTAACACACTCACACACACACACCACACACTCATACCCTCACACACACACTCATATACACACACTCACACACTCACACACACACTCACACACACACTCATACACTCACACACACTAACACACACACCACACACACACTCACACACACTAACACACACACCACACACACACACTAACACACACACACCACACACTCACACACACACACCACACACTCACACACACTAACACACACACCACACACTCACACACACACATTCACACACACCACACACACACACACACTCACACACATTCACACACACCACACACACACACACACTCACACACACACTCACACACACACCACACGCTCACACACACACCACACACTCACACACACATACACACCCAGGAGGGGTTCTCACCTGCCTGTGGCTTTTCTCCTCATTGGCCTCCTCCCTCAAGGGACCAGGGGGAACTGCTCACTCCTGGAAGTCACAGGACCCCAGATGTGGCCCTGTGGCCATGTCTGATGTCAGACCTCCAACAAGGATTCCCATGTGGGGCACCAGGCTGAGGATACGAGGGGTGGGTCTCAGAGGCCTGAATACGGGTGGGATCATGTAGCCAGGAGATGCTTTTGTGAGCACTGCTGAGGCGAAGCTCTGGTCACTTTGGTGAAAGAGCCAGATACATCAAGACAGCCTGGGGCCACAACTGCCATGGCCACACGCCTGTATCTGCTCAGCCTCAGCCCGTGCTCTCACCTCTGCAGACACTGAGCTCTTTCTTGGGCTGGGCCCTTCTCCTCCCTTCCACTCGGCCTGGTTATCTCCTCTTGGTTCTCCAGGTCTCCCTTCAATAAACACCAATTTCTCATGGCTCCAGGAGAGCAGAGGTCAAGTGCAGGACCCTGGAGCTCGTTAGGCTTGGGGTGAGTCCAGCTCTACTGCTCACCAGCACTGTGATCAGTGGGGGCTTTCAGAGGCAAGGGACAGGGAAGCCCAACCCATGCTGGCACAAGTCAAAAGGATATATGTTAACTTATACTTCTATGAAGCTGAGCTATCCCAGACTGGACTTCAGGCTAGGCTTTATCCAGCATTCAAATAACAGAACCTAGGCCAGGTTTCCCCACCCTCCATTTTTCAGCCTTGTTTTCCTGGTGTGAGCTCCATTCTCAGATAGACTCTACCCTGTGGTCCCAAGACAGCTGCAAGTAGTTTCCAGGTAGCATGATCCATGTCCAATTTTATATTCAAATTTAAATTTATGTAAAACTTAAATACAAATAAATCACATCAACATAACATATTTATATACATATATTATATAAAATATGAAATAAATTATATTACATCAATTTGAATTTGTTTCAATATTAAATATATTCATATTTTAAATTAATTTTATATGTATTTTTTAATATTTATTTTTTAGTTTTAGGTGGACACAATATCTTTATTTTTTATTTTTATGTGGTGCTGAGGATCAAACCCAGTGCCTCATGCATGCCAGGCAAGTGCTCTACCACTGAGCCACAACCCCAGCCTTGTTAAATTTATTTTTATATTAAGAGCAAAAAATTTAAAGAATTTTTAAATAAAGGGCTATCTTTCTCTCCTCTCCTGTCCTGGTCTTCTGGCCATGGGAGAAGGCTGTGCTAGTAGTATATTATAGGAAAAGCTCTGAAAATTTTAGTAATGTATTTTTAAGAGCTAAATATTAGATGCAGAGCAATTAAAATTTAAAATGTACTTATCCTTCACCCAACAATTCCATTTCTATGCATTTATTCCATAAATATATGATACTAATTCAAAACAGTGTATGCACAAGATTATCCATTATAACATTATTTGTAATAGTGAACAATTAGAAAAAAATCAATGTCCAGTAATAGACAATGGATTAAACAAACTATAGCACATTCCTGTGCTAGAATACTATGATAGCATGCAGTCGCCAACCAAGAATTCTGCACCTGTAGTGATGCAGAATGAGCTCCAAGACACATTAAAGGAAAATAAGGATGCAGAACATTGTGTAACCGTTTGAAAAAAGTGGGATCATGTGTGCATGCGTGTGTGCATGTGCCCGTGTGTGTGCAAATTTGTATCATACATAAAATATGTATGTCTGGAAGGTACAAATAAGGGAAGGGTGTGCGGCCCTGGGAAGGTTCATAGCGTGACTCTAGAACTCTTTGAATTTTCCATAGTTTATTTGTATTTATCCATTCTAAAATGCTGAGTTACTCTTTTTTATGTAAATTTTTAAAATTTATACATGTCATACTCTTTTAAAATACTTTAAAGTAACGGAAACACTGTGGATGGGTGGTAGTGACTGCTGCACATCAGTGTGAGTGTACTTAACTGCCACACAACCAAGCCCTGAAAACAATGGTTAAAATGGTGTTATGCCATGTTAAAAGCAATGACAGCTATGTATAACTATGAAGCCCTAGAAAAAATCAAGGGGATTTCAGTAGAGGAAAGGGAGGGGGATGAGAGAGAGGGAGGGATGGAGGAGGAAGTGCTGGGAGTGATCTAGGCCAGATTATATTGTTACATTGTGTGAATGTATAAATATATAGCCACCAATCCCACCATTAGGTACAACTATAATGCACCATAAAAACGTGGGAAAAAAGAAGATACAGAAAAGATCAATGGAGTTGAAGTAGGAGAAAGAGCGTGAGGGAGGAAATAAGGGAAAGAGGAAGAAAAATGAAATGAATTTAAACCAAATCATGTTCTATTTATACATAAATAGAAGAAAGGAAGTTCACAGAGTATAGAAAGCAGAATAGAGAAGTGTGGAGGGGAGGAAAGGGGAATGGGATTGAGATCAAGTTCCTTGCATGCATGATTTTGTCAAGATAAACCTAAATACTATGTTAATTATAATACCCTAATAAAAACAAGTTGGTTTCCCCTCAATGCCCTAATGAAAGGACTTTCCTATTAGCTCTCTAGGTAGGTTTGGAGGGGGATTTGTATGCAGATCATACGCAATAAACTCTAATTAACACACTTATTTCCCTAAAACTCTGAGAAGAAAGTAATAACAGGGGAGACAAGAAGAAGGGAAAGAGAAAATACTGGGAATTAAAATGAAGAAACTATGTTCTATGCACTTATGAATATGTCAAAATGAACCCCACTATCATGCATAACTATAATGCACTAATAATTCAAATTTTTTTTTTAAAGTTTCAAAGGATTTAATCACTCAAACAATATTCTTTGACTATTTGAGGTGAAGGGTATGCTAATTATCCTGATTTGATCATTATACAATGTATAAATATATCAAAACATGACATTATATCCCATAAACACATATAACTGTTGTATACTCGTTAAAAATTAAATAAAACTTTATCCCAAAATGTTAAGATGTTTTAAATGATAAACACATGCAAATAAACATAAGGCTATATAAACATAAAATAATGAAAACGTATGAATAAATGAACACTCAGATGGGAGTCTGGCCTAGAATGCTCCCTGATAAATTTGTCTGTCTTCTCCTCATCCAAGGCTGACCTGGCCCTTCCCTGCACCCTCGCCACACTGTGCACACACACTCATCTTAGTAATTATATTATCATGTCATAATAACTGCCCATTTCCATGCTTGTTTCACTGGACCAAGTGTGACCCCAGAGCAGGGGACAATACTTTTTAGCTTTGTGACTTCTGCTCCTCACATGGACGTGGGCATGGAATAGGTTTGGGGTAAATGAATGAACTCACGGCTGAATGCATTAGAGGGAAGAAGGCAGGCTTCATTTCTGCTCTAGAAGTTCATGGCCCCATAGTGGGAGAACATTCCTGGGAATACAGGTTGCGTGTGACAGTGACCCTGTGGTCTTAGAGATCAGCATGAAAAAAAGAAAGAAAGAAAAGAAAGATTCCCTAGAATAGGAGAGTGAAAACCAATAGGAAGGGTGGTGTTCAGACTTGCCACAAGATGGAATTCAGGCATCTAAATGTCACTTGAGCCTAACTCTCTGCTGCTTTGGATCAGCACCTGGGCTGGAGCTGGGGGGCCAGTCGGTCCCTCTTTCTCAGTCTCCTGTCATGCAGGAGCTGTTTTTTCATGTGTGTCTTCGGAAGCTCAGGCCCAGGAGTTGACAGAAGGTGTAGCCTCTTCCTGAACTTATCCTAAAAGCTGCCCAGCCTGCTCAGCGTGGTTATTCACCTGATTCTCAACTTGGTGGTGGGGAGGTGAGGGGAGGTGGCACAAGGCTCAGGAATACCAGCCAATCTCACCAACTCGATATTGTGTGTGTGTGTGTGGGGGGGGGTTTGTTGGTTTGTCTGATTTTAAAATCTATCACTTAGAACAAGCCAGTCCCAAACTCAGTGGTTCTAAAGCAACCACTATTTTGTGATCTCTTGTTGTTCTGGGGGTCTCCTGGGATCTGCTGGCTGGTTCTTCTGCTGGTCTTGCTTGGGGATCTCTCATGCACTTGCTTTCAGATAAAGCCTGGAGTCCACAGGAGTCGCAGCTAAGATGCTGGGTCCCGGAGCCTCACTTGCTCTCCATGTTGGTCCCTCCATGTGGTTTCTTCAGCAAGGAAGCCAGATAACTAACATGATGCTCAGAGCTCTCCAAAGTGAAATTGGAAATATAGGCCACCATGCCTCTTAAAGACTAAACTTAAAACCAGCTTGTGATCACTCCTGCTATGTTTTGTTAGATGGCGTGCGCCCCAGGCTAGCTGGGTCAGGGGGAGAGACTACCTTACAGCATGAACACTGGAGGGGTGCTTCACTGGGGCCATCTTTGGAAGCCTCTGAGTGTTACAGGTGGCAGCTGAGGCACCAAGGAGAGAAGTGACCCCTGGCAGTGATAGATCCAGGTCTCAAGGTCCTCTCAGTTGGGCTAAGGAGATCCTAGGACTGGTCCCTGGTCTCCTGCACATAGCAGGGGCCAAGCCAGGCACCTTAGACACGGCACCCCTCTCCCACCACAGACTCTTTGCCTTTGCTCAGGGCTTTGGCCTCACTGTCCTCTTAATGGATGCCCCTGAGCACACAGTAAATGAAGTTCTCAGTGTGGCCCTGGGGTAGGTATCTGGTCACTGCAGCAGGAAGCTCTGCTCTTATACATATCTGCCTTCTGGTTGCCTCCCCTGCCACGTCCCAAGGCAACCCCAAATTAGTGTGGCAGGAAAGAATCTCCCACCTTCTGCATCCACACTCTTCTAAGGAAGGCTTTACCCAGGAGCACCGAAGTTGTCTGTCCTTGTAGAAGGGAAGGGTCCCTGGCCTCTGTTACAGGAGAGCAGAAAAATCCAGTGTCATGTCGCAAGGGCTCTTGTCCTGTAGTGAAGTACAGGTGACAGCCATGCCAGCCTCACAGTTATCCTTGGAGATGCAAACTGAATAGATCATGGGGAAGCATGAAAGAAGGCAGAACACTAAACCCAGGAGAAGTACTGTTATTCAAGGCAGTGATTTTGGCCTCTGTTGATTGATCTGTCTGACACTCATTCTCTGCCTTCTTCTGGGGGGTGCTGATGCCAGGCCCCCACACATTCGAGGCGAGTATCCTGCTGCTGAACAACAGCCTAGCCCTTCTCCTTCTTCTGATGACCCTTTCCCTTAGGAAACCGTCCTTGTGGTTTGAGTGGGGCTAGTCTGTAGGGAAATAGGTACATACCTGTTATGTTTTGGGATATATATTTCCCCCAAAGACCATGTGCTAAAAGATTGGTCACCAGCCTATGACACTATTGGGAGGTAGAGGTACGTTTAGGGGGTGGGATCTAGTGGAGGGAAGACAGGTCATTGGGGATATGTTCTTAAAGGGGATATCAGGATCCCTGATCTCTTCACTGTTTGGATGCCATGAGGTGAACAGACCTACTCTACCACACACTCCCTGCCATGGTGTACTGAGTACCACCCCCAGTCTTCAAGTGACAGGGCCGAGTGACTATGGACTGCAACCTCTAAAACCATGAGCTAAAATAAACCTTTCCTCCTTTCAAGTTGATATTCTCCGGTATTTTGTCACAGCAATGAAAAGCTGACCAAAACAACACTTCATGCCCAACCAATCAGAGAACTCCCTACCTCTGACCATAAAGATTGGTTTAGATATGGATATATGACTTTAGACTAGGCTAATCAGTCCCCCAAGGCCTTTCTGCTAGAGTTCTCAGGAAAGGCGAATTTCTGTCTGCTGGAATTGCTAAGGTCAGTCTGGCTGCCCAGTGGTGAGAGTCCAGTTAGGAAATGTATAAAGAGAGCCCTATTAACATTATTCTAGCCTCTGGATCCCACACTGCCTAAAGCCAGACCAACCTGATAAAATTAACTTATTTTTTTGGTGGCTGGATTAATTTAGACTAATTAATTCAGCATCTTTAAAAGAAAACTAAACACCGAAACAAAACCCCCCTTCCCTCCTTCGTTCTCACCATTCCATGATGCTTCAAAAGCCAGTTCAAATTCTCCTCTTCTAAGAAGCCTGCTCAAATCACCCCTTACGTAGAATATGTCATTCAGACTACATTTCCTTGTACTAGTTTGTCCATAACATCACAGTGGAAGAGTGATCGTTGTTTCCGGAAGCTTCGTGGTCCTCCCAAGTAGCACGGGAGCTTCTGGGGGTAGGGATGAGCCCAGCTAGCAGCGAAGACCACATACTGAGACTGCTGCCCTGGGTGGGGTGGGTGAGTGTGACATCACAAGGGTGGGTGTGGGTGTGTGCGTGTGACCAGAACAGAGGTGACGTGCACACCTGTGTGTGAGCAGGTGCAAAAGGAGTGAACAGAAAGGCAGGCTCTTTGGGCAGCAGGACCAGTTCAGGAACAAGTCCCTGCATGGCGGTCAGGAGCCCCATAGCTCAGGGGTGTGTGTGTGTGTGTGTGTGTGTGTGTGTGTGTATGTGTGCGCGCGTGTGTTGGAAGGACTCAGCAGTGCCCTCTGCGCAGAGGGACAGGTCCTGCAGTGTGGTCTTGGGCTGAGACCTCTTTATCTTCATAGTTCAATTTCATCTCTTCAGCCACAGAGGCGGGGTCTTTTCATTTCTGCCCCCCCAGCTCCTGACCCAGGCTCTGGAATGCAGCCAGAGCCCAGAGGCTGGTGCTAAAGGGATAAACGGGTGACATGGATCCAGAAGATGGCCCCTCAGAACTCTTCCCCTCCTCTAGGCAGCCCCAGGAGTAGTGGAGCAGCCCTCCTGCAGCAGGGCAGGTGAGATCGTTTGCAAGGATAGTTTTCTCAGTCCTCTCCCTGTGCTCTCTCCCTTCTGGCTTTTTAGGCATTCATGTGTCCCTCCCAGGTACATGAGCCTCTCCCTGCCCTCCCCTGCCTTCTTATCCTCTAGGTCTCAGTGTGGACACGATGTCCCCAGGAAACCTTCCTGTGCACATGCTCACATGCATCTGGGCAGGTGTCCCATCAAAGTGCCTACAGCCCTCTGCTGCCATTTATGGAAAGGCTCCTCCAGTGTGTTGTAAACATTAATTTGTCTCCATCGCTCCTCTACATTGGAGTCCCCAGAACAGGGATGACCTCAGATTCTGTCTCTCTGGTCTCTGTCGGCTCATTTGCTCTGTTGAACACCTGCTAGGTGCCAGGCTCTGTCTCAGCCCAGGAGATCTGGCAGGGACTGTGATGAAGTTCCCTCTTTTCTCAGATCTTCTGCATTAGTGCAGTGACAGACAAGAAGTAAGGAGACACACAAGTCCTCGGAACAGAGCATCTCAATCAGAAGTGCCACCAGTAAAACAAATCCGGATGACGGAGCCAAGAGAGCCATGGGGTCGGGCAGCACCTCTTATCTAACAGGCCATGTCTGAGCTGAGATGGGTGAGAATGTTCTAGGCCGAGGGAAGAGTTGAAGAGCTTCCCCAAATGTGGACCCATCTCCTGCTTCCCAAGTTTGAACGGAGCATAAGGACTGAGAAAGGGGAAGAGTGGGAGGAAACTGAGGCTGGAGAGGCAGGATTCTTGCAGGAACTGCACGCCATCGCAAGGAATTGCATGGCTTTATTCAATAACAATCGGGAAGGGACATGATCTTATTAAAATTCTATGTTCTGGCCGTTATGAAAGGAGACGGGTGACAACCCAGACTAAGGCAGCAGTGAGAGAAATGGAGAATAAAGGATGGGCTGGGACTAACAGCTGCTCACCTTACCAGGGGGGTGTGTCCCAATCAGCCTATTGCAAGTTGAAAACACAGTAAGCCAGAAAGCCATGTAACACTCCTAACCTGCAAACACTCGAGCTTGGCCACACAGCGCACCACGGACCATGGGCTGTTTCCTTTCATGATTTCATGGCTGACTGGGAGCATTAGTGCAGTGACAGACAAGAATTGCACTGCGCTTCCCTAGCCTGGGAAGACATCAAGAGTCAGAACTCAAAGGAAGGCTTTTATTGAACGCTTGTGGCTTTTCCACCATCGTAAAATTGAAATCTCATAAGCTAAATCATGACTAGTCGGGGAGCATCAGCACTGAGTAGGGTGTGCAGGACTGGGCTGCCCCCTGGCCTTCTGGTCTTGAGAAACTGAATGCGTGCTCCGGCCAGTTATCAAGACAGGAAAGACCAGGTTGGGGTGGGGACAGAAATTGAAAGTTCTGCTTTATCTATGTTAATTTTAAAGTGCCTGGTAGATATCCAAAGGGAGATGATGAACTGATGTGAGGCTGTAGCTCAGGGGAGAGGTCCGAATTGAAGATGGAAGAGTAGGTGGCATGGGCACACCATGGTTTCGGATGCCATGATAAGATCATCTAGACGTGACGCTCACAGTCCAAAACCAGACAAGTGCTGAGCGATAGACTGAACCCCAAAGATGAGTCTGACACACACACACACACACACACACAAACAGAGAGAGAGAAAAGGAGGAGGAGGCGGAGGAAGAAGAAGTAGGGAAGCCAAGAGAACATTTCAATGAAGAGACTCAACCAAACATTCGAATGCTGTGGAAGGATCCAGCAAGTTGACAAAGAAGTGACCCCTGGTTTCAACCGCATGGACGTTGTTAGTGACCTTGACCAGAGCAGCAGCTGTGGTGGAACAGGGGGAATGGAAACCCAGCTGGGGTGGGAGTGGGAGTGAGAGAGAGAGCAGGTGAGAGCAGTCCTGTCCCACGTGAAGTTCCGGACAATGACAAACCCCAAGTATGATGATGGTCCTGAACGATGACCATGGAGGTGAAAAATTCCTGTTACTTAGTGCCTTTTCTGTGCTTAGACATATTCAGATTCACACATACTCACCATAGCGTCACAGTGTTACAGTCGCTTGCTGAGTGGGTTTGTGGCTGGGCTGCACCTCTGAGCCCAGGTGTGTGGTAGGCTTCACCATCCCGGTTGTGTAGGCACACGCTATGACATCTGCACAACAATAAATCACCTGATGACGTTTCTTAGGAACATCCCCTTGTGAAGCGACTCCGGCTGCCTGGGAAGTGTGTGAAAGACCCCACGCTGCTGGAGGGGAAAGGGGCATGGGGGGGTGGGCAAGGTTTGGCTCTTGTTTTGAAAGAGACAGGTGCTCCCAGAGCAGGTATCTATGGTAGAGAGAGTTCCTGTGGAGAGGGGAAAGGTATGATGGAGAAGGGAAGATGTAAGATGGTCACCCGAGGAAGGTTTGGGAAGGCAAGAGAGATGAGGTCGAGCTCAGATGGGTCTGGTTTCGATGGGAAGTGGGGCCGAGGGCAGGCGGCTGGGCACGGTCGGTGCAGGCTCACAGTTCGGGGTGTGGGAAGGTTGAGGGATTCCTTGCAATGCCTTCTGTTTTCTGTACTAGGAGACAGCATGATCAGCTGAGGGAGGGGTGGCATGAGAGGACAGGGGAGGCCGGGAGGTTGCTGTGTTGGGTTCTGTCTGAAGATTCGGCTAATTGGAATGTGACCAGTCAGCTCTGTGTGTTTCTCCACAGACACATTCAACCACATGGGCTCGGGCACAGAGGAGGCAGATGGCGACCCCCTCAGGCCCTTGGGTCGGTCAGAGTGTGCACCTGATCAGGGGTGGTGGATCTGCTCTGTGGACACATGGGGTCTTGATCCCTAGGCCAGGGCTCCCCTGCTTTCTGGGCCCAGAATAGTATCAGCATGGTCCCTGCTGGCCTTGAACCCAGGATTGGCAGCCTTTGGCATGTCCAGCATTCTGTCCATGGCAGCCCTTCCAGAGGCTGGAGGACCAGGACCTACCTGGGAGTGGGCAGAGGGCTGAGGTCATGGCATGGGATGTGCGCTCCCACCTGGCAACCTCTTTACGCCCACATGGTGGACTCAGGCACACAAAGGTAACAGTGTGGGGCTGGGGCCCGGGCCCCCATTGTGCTTGGAGGAAAAACAGCCTCTCCCAGGACCCAGTCCAGCCACAAAGAGCTTCTCAGAGGAGTTTTATTGAGGTGCGTGTGTGGGTCTATCTTCCTCATCATCAAGCACCCACATGCCTCAGAGAAAGGGCTTTTCATCCCTCACGTTAGTCATGCTTCCCTGCATGAATGACTGGTCCCTGCCACAGCCTCTCACTCATCTGAGCCAGAGCCTAGCACAGAGCCTGGCACAAAAAGTGCTTCATAAATTCTTATTGAACAAATGAACAGACACCTCGAAGCAACCATTCCTCCCGAGATGAAAACTCCAGCTTCCTCCCACCATCCGGAAGGCACCTCTCAGGGGCAGTATCTGGTGCCTGGGCCTCGATCCTCACCAGCAGCACTGAGATGCCTGACTTTGGGCTGAGGTCCCCAAGCAGAAAGTCCACCTTAGCCACTGCTGGGCCAGGAGGGCCACCAGCCAGCACTCACAGCCAGAAGGGCCCCTGTTCCCAGCAGGGCTTGCAGCTTTGGGGTTGTGTGGAGCGATGAAGGGTCTGGTTCAGCCTGAGCAGAGATGGGCCGTTCTCCCTCCTCCTGCTCCTCTCTCTGGTCCGGCTGCAGCTTCTTCTCTGCTCAGATGCCTAGACAAGGGGTGGAAACCCCAGCAAGATTTCTGGAAGAAATGGAAGAAGCCAACTTTGGGAAATACTTCCTGAGCCCTCCTGATGTTCTCAATCTGGCCCGGAGCCGGGAGGATGACTCAGGCCACACAAGCTGATGGCCCAGAAGGCAGATGAGGGAGGCCCAAGCTGACTCCAGCCCTGCCAGGCAGGGATGGGCCACTGTTGCCAGGCTGCCAACCGGAGAGAGGCCCAGAGGGCCAGGAGCTTGAGAGGCTGACCACCTCCGGGAATGATGAAGAAGGAGTCATCTAGCCAGGCGTGGCGATGTACAACTGTAATCCCAGGGACTCAGGAGGCTGAGGCAGGAAGATCGCAAGTTTGAGACCAGTCTCTTAACAACTTAGTGAGGTCCCAAGCAACTCAGTGAGACTCTACCTCAAAATGAAAACTAAAAAGGGCCAGGAATGCGGCTCAGTGGTTAAAACCCCCTGGGTTCAATCCCTGGTATCAAAAAAAAAGAGGGAGCCCTTTGTAATAGAGCAGGGTGATACCTCCCCAAAAGTGAGACTGGGAGAGGAGCTTGCCCCTGCCCAGAAGAGCACAGGTCCAAGGAAATATCACCCACGAGGAGGCTTGGAGGACAAACAAGGACAAGCCAAGAGGCCTGATGGATGAGCCTGGTGGCCCCCTTGTGATCATATTAGTCTCCTTGGGCGCGTGACAAAGCACAGGCCAGACGGCTTGAGCAAGAGAGATGGTTCTGGGAGCTGGGAGTCATTGGTGAGGGCGCCAGCAGGGGTGGCTTCTTCGAAGGCCTCTATCCTAGGCTGGCTGTCGTCACTGGGCCTTTCCTCTCTGGACAAGAGCAGTGCGATGAGATTACAGCCTCACCTTAATGGCCAGTCTTCACTTAAGCACCTCTTGAAAGACCCTGTCTCCAAATGCAGTCACCTTCTGAGGCACGAGAGGATCAGGGCTTCCACACGTGGATTTGGGGAGAAACGTAATTCAGTAAACAAGAGTGACTGTGGGGACATTATCCTCATGGTGACTGGGCACGCGGTAAAACAATGGGCAGCCTGGCCCAAAGAATACTCAGGTGACAACAAGGTTGCGTGTCGCTCCACTGGGTGCAGCTATGCACGTGTAGGTGTGTGTGTGTGTGCATGCGTGTGTGTGTGTGTGTGTGTGTGTGTGTGTGCACGTGTGCATGGCAGCCTGCTAACCGCCCACTAGGTCTGCTTCCCTTGGCGAGCCCAGGAGAAGGGTGGTGTGAAGAGGCCAATTTACAGCCGAGCAGGCAAGGGGAAGACTGCCCAAGCCGACCTGGTGCCCACTGCCCGGAGCTCTTCACCAAGGGCACAGTGTGAGGACTCGCGACCCAGGTGGAAGAGGCCCAGCAGTTCTTCTCTTCCTACACCACGCAGAAGGAAATGGAGGTGGCAGCCTGCTTCCGGGAGGTGAGGTGACTCCCGGGGCCCTGGTTTACAGCCTAGCGCGTGTCTTATCTGCCCTGACTCACTTGATTATCAGGCTCTGGCAAGTTGAATGATTTGCCCAAGGTTTGACAGGTCCCAGCTCCCAGAGGGCAGAGCTCAGTCCCGGCTGGGCCCAACCCCTTGGAGGCCCTAAACAGGCCTTGGGGAACCTCTCCAGAGCTGCCCAGAGCACGCTCCTCCAGGCAGGGTGCACCCGGCCTCCACTCCACCCTGACAGCCTCGGCCCTCCTCTGGGGCCTTTGCCCCCTCATGCCTCTTAGGAACCTGGGCCCCAGGGTTCTAACCCTGGTCCCTCCACTTCCGTGTAGAGGGTTCCCCACCCAGGAGGCTTCTGGGGACCGATGGGAGTCATGGCAGGCCAGGCAGGGTACAGAGGGCAGTCGAGAGACTGCATGCCAGCTCCAGGCCACCATTGGTTCTGCCTGGTCCCTTCAGGAGGAGGGTCTTGACCAGCAGCCCCAGAGGCTGGAGTTTCCAGTTAGAAAGCTGTTTCTAGATGCTTCTAAGGTGGTTAAACTCTCCAAGGCCTGGCCTTTGGGCCATGGGAGCCAGAGGGCAAGTCCTCCCTTACCCTGGCCAGGGCAGGTGAGGGGTCCCCGGGGCAAGATGGCTGCCGGGGAGCTCATCTTTGCCTGTTGGGTTCTTCCAGCCAAGAAACTGTTGACAGACCCTAAAGCAGGGGCCCTAGAGTGCCTCTATCTTAAAACCTGGGTCTATTCGTGAGCCATCCCCTCTCCTCCCTGGCCAAGGTGGCTGTGAGCAGATGGACAACCACACTGTCCCAACCCTCGCGACAGCCAGGTGTCTTCAGCTATTTGGGCTCTCTCAGCAGCCCCAGAGTTCAGGTCCACCCAAGTCCAGTCGCCAGCAGAAGGCAGGACATGGTGGCCCAGGAGCACCCCTGCCAGTGCTGATGGTCCCCTCCAGACGGGCCCAGTCCTCTCATTGGATGTGTGGACCACAGGGCTGCCAACTCCTTGCTCATGTCCATTTCCAGGTGGGACCTGCCCCGGCTCAGCCACACCTGGAGAGGGCTGTGGTGAACGCTGACAGGTGTACCCGTATTTGTTGAATGCAGAAATCAGAACGGAGCCCCCAGTTAGTTCATGCCCCTCCCAGGCCCCCGGGGGGGGGGGTGCTGTGCTGGGGAATAGCCCTTCAGTTCACCTGCGCAGGAAGAAGGGGCTCGTCTCTTGTTCACCAGGAGCCCACAGGGAGCCGCCCTAGGAGGAGAGGCTGCAGGTGGCATGGGCCCACTGCTGGAGGCTTTTTAGAAAGTAAAGAGGCATGGATGGTGGCGCCCTCCCAGCAGGGATCGAACCTGATCCCCGCAGACCAAACTCAGGTACTCTGAGCTGGCTCAGCAGTGAAGGGCGCTGGCGGGGCCTGGCTGGCCTCCAGTAGGAGTGGCATGGGAACGTGGCCTTTGGACCCTGCAGGCCCTGCAGGGGAGTGGGTGGGACAGCTGCTGTGGGCCAAGTCCCAGGGTGCCCTCTGAGGGACACTAATGGGCAAATCTGTCCTCGGTGACCCCATACCAGCCCCTTCTACTTCTTCTTTCTTCTCCTGGGTTTCCAATGACACATTTTCTTGGTTGAAGGAGCTCATGGGATAGATTCCTTCATTCCTGGTGGGGCTCCCCGCCTGGGCCACTGCCCCCCCCAGGGCTGGGTGGGAGAAGGGTGGCCCTTAGAGCACACCAAGGCCTGAGAGGATGGCCTCAGAGCCCTGCCTTGCGTCTTTGGAAGAAGGTCGTTTCTAGGTTTGGCACATCGGTGACTGTGACTGTGGGGACCCGGGGCCAGGGCGTTCATGCTGCTCTCCCTGCAAGTGGTGGCCCTACTCTGCCGGAAATTCCTGGTCTGGCCTGGTCCTCCAGAGCCTGAGGCGCACAGGAAACCAGCCTTTCCTGCCCGCCACTCCCGGCCCTGGTCGCGCCCTTGTGGGCACTGCACTCTCCCCGATTCTCACACAGAGCGCCCGGGGGCGGGGGGGGGGGGTGTTCCAGCAAAACAAGCTCTGGCTGCGTCCACCCCACCCCACCCCGCTCCCTCTTCCCTCTCCCTGTGCCACGGAACATGGTAGGCAGCCTTGGACTCCAAGCCTGACTCCAGCCCTTCCTGAGCCTGATGCCCTGGTCTGTAACCAAGGTTAACAACACCTGCTGGGGGTGCTGGGGTGAGAGTCACTGAGAAGATGCTCCCTGCCCCTGCACATGGGACACCCCTGGACCGGCAGCCCAGTCCACCCACGCCCTCAGCCTGGCCCAGGCTGTGCCTCTGGCCTGACCCTGCCAGACCCAGCCTACCCAGAGTGGGGCCTGGGCTTGCTCCTGCAGCCCCTGCTCCAGCTCCCCTTGGAGCTTTGTGCTGGTTTTTGGCCCTGATGGAATGGGGCTGCCCTGCTTCCTCCCTCCCCTAGGCCCCTCCCCCTGGCAGGCAAAAGCCTCTTCTTCCCTGGACCCTCCTCAACACACCCCCACCCCTGCCCCTTCGTGGAAGCTGTGCCAGTCACCCTGGGCACCGTCAGCCCTGCTAACTATGCAGGGTCCCCATGGAGCGGCTTTGCCACATTTTGGCTCAGGTCTGATCAACCCAACCAGCACTCTGCTCTCTGTAGGAGCCAGAGTGGTTTCACCAGCATTGTGATTTATACCCAGTTCTCAGTCCTCAAACAACCACAGCAGGATGACAGCACACCACCTTGTCAGAGGGTAGCATTATCCGTACTCACAGAGGCAACTGAGGATCAGAGAGGTTAAGTGACTTTCCTGAGGTCACACAGCTACTACATGGCAGATGAGGGACTTGAACATGAAGTTCATGTACTTTCTACTATATAAGGAGAGTTACTTCCTAAGGGAGAAAGGAAAGGGTGAGTAGCAAAGAAAGGACTGAGGCTGTGCTTCTCACAGCAGAAGCAGAGAGCTAGTGAGAGAGAGCCAGAAGAAAGCTTGCCTCTGGCTGGCTCAGGAATCTTGGGGAAAAGGATAGGACTGGCTGTCTCAGGCTTGTGCTCCATATCTTCAGAGCTGCCCCTTAGCAAGGCTAGATGGGTCATGGACAGGTATTGAGTCACAGCAGAGCCTTAGTCCACTGGGGGGCTGGACTGAAGTCCCCAGGGAGAGCCAGGCCCAAGTGCACTTGTGTTCTGCAGGAACACTCTCTCCTGGTTCCACTGGCCTCCCAGAGTCCTCCACTTGGGATTTGGGCTTTAGGAGAGAGGCTGGGGAAGAAGGAGGGACATGTCCTGGGGCCCTGACTGACTTGGGAGCTTCAAAAGCAAAATCATCTCCAGCTTTTGTCTGCATTTCAGAATCTGTAAGCAGGGATCTGCCTGCTGGTGGACAGGGTCAAGAGTGTAGGATTTCCAGCACACAGACCCCTTCCACAGGTGGCCAGCCATTCCCACTACCTGCCCCTGCAGCTTTGCTGGTCACAGCATGGCGGTCAATTATATGTTATTGGAACAACCCAGATGATGAAGTCACCGCAGGCCTAATCCTACTTATTTCAATGACAGTTTGGCAGAACAGTAAATCTTGCTGCCAACTTGTGGCCAGTTCCCAAAGGAACAACTGTCTGACGTGACTCAAGGGAGGGGTCCTTCAAAGAGCCGCAATTGGCCACTTATCACCTTTTCCCTTCCGTGGGAACTTTGTTCCAGAAATGCCTGCCCGGGTGGCAGATTACAGAGATGGCCTCCACGTGCCTCCCAACCCACCTTCCTACCTTCCTGCCATGCCTCCCACTGAGCAGTGCCCCATCTCACCTCTCCTTGAAACTCAGTGAAACTTTGTCACACCTTGATGGGTGGAAGTCACTGGAGAAGTGACACTATGTGACTTTTAAAGCAAGAAAAACACCGTGCATCTCCACGGTTCTTGGTCTCTTGCCCTTGGACTCCAGCTGCATGCTGTAAGGAAGTCCAGGCCCCGGGAGGGTCCACAGATGTAGGCGTCTGGCTGTAACTCCCCGCGAGGTCCCAGCTGATCACCAGCCACCAGCCACCGGCCCACGTGAACGGCAGCTGCAGGCAACTGCACAGAAGACCCTGCGTGAGAACCACCTGGCAGAGCACAGCCAACCCCCAGAACCATGAGAGGTGATGAAAACAATGGCTGCCATTATTTTAAGTTGCTGAGATCTGGGGCAAGGGGGGAAGCATCAGTGAAGCAGCAGAGCACCCACGGACAGGGGTAGCTGACGCCCCTTGCCTCTCGGGTGTCTGTTCTGAAAAGTGGAAGCTCGCTCCTTCCTCCCCAGCTTCCCTCCTCAGGCTCCGAAACTTCCTAGTATCTCAAAATGGATTGGAAAGCGTGAATTCCTGTCACCAGAAGTTGGCAGCCACTTTCTTGGCCACCAAATTTCCAAGAAAGTATTTGTCTTTAACATTTCTACCGGGAGAGGTGGTGATGAGGTAGTGGAAACCTCAGGACTCACCAGCAGGTAGGTTCAGGTACAAGTCCCAATTCTGCCACCTCCTGGCACGGTGTCCTTGGAGCATCTATTTACTCCTCTGTGTTCCAAGAGCCTCAGATATGAACATGGACAGCTTGTGCCTACCTTGCTGTAGGGGCATGACAATCCAAGGTGGTTTTTTGGTTTTTTTTTTTTATAACCAGTATCACTGTAAAATAAGGGTTTGAGACAAAGATGGCATGTACGAACTGCTTCCTGTCATCAGCAATAATGGCTGATGTTTGTCAAATGCCCTTGAAGTTCAGGGCACTGTCTGAAACACATTGCACATACTGAATTAGTTGATGTTCACCACCATGGTATGAGTTAGATATGACTGTCATCTGCATTTTACAGATGGAGAAACCAAAGGCCCAGAGATGGCAGGTCACTTTGCTGAAGCTATGGTTGGTAAGTAGCAGAGCTAGAATTTGAACCCAGGAGGTTTGCCCTGGAGCCCACCGCACTCCAGGTCACCGTTTCACTCTGAGTTGAGGGGGCTGAGAATATGAGTGGCAGCCCCTTCCTGGAGGATGGATCTGGAGAGATCCAGGGGTTGAATCAAAGTGATATCTGTGGTGAGCTCCCTGGTGCTGAGACGTGCTTATGGGGGAGATAGAGTAGGGTGAAGGTCACACCCAGACGCTCCCAGCTGCTTTGAGGAGGGAGGGAGAGGCCAGAGGGAGGAAGGCATCTGAGGAAGAGGACATTTTGCAACATTAGGACCCTCTGGAGCCTGAGAGGGGGCCAAGTCATCCTGGAGAGAGGCAGTGTGGGGCAGTAGGGCTGGCGTCAGGATACTTGACATTGAGACTTACCCTTCTACTGGTCCTGGGACCCTCAGTGGGTTACCTGCCTCATCCCTAAAATGCTACAACTTGTGCAGCCTCCAGATGAGAGCGAAGGCCCAAAGTACTTGGGGAACCTGAAACGGAGTTCCATAGTTTTCTATTTAGCCAAGGACAAATTCTTTCAAGCTTCCTTAAGTAAATTTTAGCTGTTCTAGAGGGAAATTTACTTGCAATTAATAAAAGTGCTTCCTAATCCTTTTGAAAAGTCTTGAACATCATTTAACTTTTCTCCGTGACTCAAGGTTAATGATGGACATTCGTTTCCATAATGAGCAGCACAATGAAGACCGTCTGAGGGTCCTGCTCTGTGGAGGTGCAGCCCTGTGCCCCTGCACTGGATGGCCCCAGGTACTGGGCTTGCTGAGGCCTTCTGAGGGCCCTTTAGAGATCAGCAGTCTCATCCCTCACTAAGCCAGACAGCTGTCACCTCTCAGCACCACCAGAATGTGGACCAGAAGCGTCGAACGACCCCTTGATTTGTTGCTCCTAACCTTTTGCGGGTTTACAGCCCAGAGGCCAATGTTTGTGAGGACTGTTTATAAAAGCAGCTTCCTGAGTGCAGAGAACTGAGGGGTGCTGCTCAGGGTGAAGTGCATGGAGTGTGTGAAATCAAGCTGGACTTCTGTAGCTCCAGATTGGAGAGGTTTTACTGCAGCCAGTGACCAGTCAGGGCCCCTCTATTTATGTATTTATGTATGTAGGTAGGTGTGTATGCTTATATAGGCCTGTTTCTCTTCCTTCCTGCAACTGGTGTTTATTATGTCACCCGTAACCTCAGGACAAGCTCAGACTCTTTCCAGGACACTACCTCCACCTGTCCCTTCAGCCCACAGCCTCCATCCATGCCCCTTCCCCAACAACCTCTGCCCCAGCCTCCTGACATGACTCCTGGCAAGCATTCTCTCAGGGCCCCTGCTGCCTAGAATGTGGCCAGTTCCTTTCAGGAACTCCCAGTCTGGCTGAGGAAGTGAGGCCAAAGCACAGGAAGTTAGGGTACAGACAGGATGGATGGCAAAAAAGAGCCTGGCTGAATGGGCCTGAGACAGTCATCTGTGAGTGCCAGGGGCCCTCAGGAGGTATGGCTGGGACTTACGTATCAGGAGGAGACCTGCAGTGGTAGAGGCTGGAGGGCCAGAAGATATTAAGCAAGGATCCAATTCCAAAGCAGCCTGGCAGGAAGGAGAGGTGGGCAGAGCCTGCACAGGATCCTAGAAGAGCAATGAATGGTGAAGCTGCAGGCCCTGCCCAGGATCCTAGAAGAGCAATGAGTGGTGAGGCTGCAGACCTGTGATGGAGAAGTCACAGGTTGCCCTGCAGGAGGTCTAGGGATGTGCCTGAGGCAGGGAGAACACCAGGGAACATAAGGCATGAGGCTTCGGGTCAGAGTCCAGGCTGGACTGGACCCTTCAATCAGCCCCTGAGAAGGCAGCATGGCGCAGGGAGGGTGAGGACTGAGACATCATCTGTGCATGGTGGAGCGGGAGCAGAGCCCCCCAGGACCCCTGGGGTTCTGACCAGGCTGAGCTCAGACAGGTCCTGTGCAAGTCCTCCTGCAGACACCCAGGCTCCCTGGGGCTTTTGCTGCAGGGACCTGGAGCCCATTGTTGGGGACAATTAGCAAAGTGAAGTGTAAGCAGAAGCCTTCCCTCATCACCTTGACCCTGGTTTCCAGTAGTGTGAACTGAGAACACACCCTGCCCACACACACCACGCACACTTCACAATAACAGGAAGTTTTCTCTGCAAATACACAAGCAATGAGGAGTGCACATGTGCAGAGAAGGGGCTCCATGCTCCCACCCCACACAGAGGTTCCAGGGTCTGTGGGCCTGGGAGAGCTTCAGATGGCCCCTCCTGCTCACGCCACCATTGTTGGAACTCAGATCCAGTACACGATGCTTGCCCCTCCAAGGCCGTGTGGCTCAGTTCCCCATCCACTGAGGACCTTCAAGGCTCTGCAGGGACAGGTCCTAATAGAAATTCTGACAAGAGCAGGATCAGTGTGGAATTCTGGACTTTGGTCAGAGACCCCAGGGGTGAAGCAGGGTGGTTGTGCCTACATTGAGCCCCACACCCGCTCCCTCCGTAGACCACAGCATCTCCACTTTGTTCACGTGAAGGCCCCTGGATCCAGGGCAGTGCAGCCAGTGGTCCAGGGTCACACAACTGATGGTGACAAAGCACAGATTCATCATGGCTTTCAGGTTCAAGATGAAACAGAGAGGCCATTGGAGTTGGGGAATCGGGATGCCAATGGCAACTATGTTTCATGTGTAGAGATCCCTACATTCCAGAAACCATGGACAAAAAATGAGGGCCCTGGGTCACCCCAGATATCAGTGGTCCTGTAGACCAGCCCCCAGCTGGATCCCACCCAAGAAGGAACCCTACCCCAGAGGTTCTGCCTCCTCCCTGCATCCTGCTCACCCAGCCAGCCCTTTCCCAGAGAGAGGTGCCCAGTAGCCCTGGGCAGGAATGTGTTATGAGGTGGATGGCCTGAAATTTGGCTGGGCCCAAAGAAGTCACCATGACTCTCTGAACCAAAGCAGGAAATGACCCTGTGCATCCTACCCCATGTGACCTGGGCCAGGACTGTGGGTATGGGTATGACATGTCCTCTACTCTTCCATCTGCTCTATAATGCCCTTGAACCTCATAGAACATGAAAATCCAAAAGGCCTGGTCTTCACAGAGCATCATCATGGTGCAAGCAATTCTGCTTCCTTCCCCGCAACTGTCCTTCATCAAGGACACAAACCTGGAGTTAGAGACCCAGTGGGCAGCTGAGTGACAGATACCAAATAGGGGCAGGATCCCCAGTGGAGACTCATGAAGAAATGACAGCCTTCAGGGGAGGGAAGAATAAGGTCATAGACAGAGGTTGGAGAGATGTGGGCCCCAGGGTGCAGGTAAGGGCCCTGCAGCACCCCACTGAGAAGCTAGGACGCTCCCTGGGGGTTATTGTTTCTCAAACATAAAGAGAATGGCACCCCTGCTTCCAAAGGCTTTGATAATTTCCCCAGCAACCAGAAATTGCAAGATAAATGTGGCTGCTGACCTTTCTCCAGAATGCATAAGAGTACATAATTAAATATTTAAGTTAATGTATTTAAAAATGAATATATTATGGAAGTTATAATGCAAAATTTTATTGCATTTTAAAGCTTAAACAGGAGACTTCTGTTTCATTTGAGCTGGGGCAGGCTGCTTCAGAATGTGATTCCAGATACAAGGACACCATTCTCTCCACCATGCCCCCAGAGTGGGTCCTTGGAAAAATACATGGAGAGACCACTGACAAAATAATTGGTCACTGCATGCAGAGTAGATTGGGATAGGAGGGTGAAGGTAGAAGCTGAGAGATGAATTATGAGGTTCCTGCATTTCCCAGACAAAAAGATGATGTTGGCAGGGACCAGGGTGGAAGAGAAGGTGAGGTTTGAGTATAGGTACATTGTGGAGGCAGTTGCTAAAAGGACTGTGCCCAGGTCACACACACTCAGGATGTGACAGCTGGAATCAGGTCTCAGGTCTGCTAATTCCCTGGCCAATGCCTCAGTGCCTTGCAGATCTTTAAATCTCACTGCATCTGGGAAGGTAGATTCTACCTTCTAGTCAGGTTTTACAGATGAAGAAACTGGAGTTAAGAAAGTCAAAGAGAATCTCCCAAGGTCATAGCACTGGGAAGTGACTGTCTCAAGGCCACAGCGGTCAGACTCCTACGCACCATTTCCCACATATGGAGCCAGCATTGGCATGGGGTGAGGATGGCTGTGAGCACATTCCAAAATCTCCTGCCCTCAAATAGACCCTTCTGTGGCTCTCCCACTGGTCTGAATCCAGAGGTCTCTCCCTGCAAGAAGGCATTGAAGCCAGCTGCCAGCGGTGCAGGAGCAATTCCATAAACCCCAGTGAAGCTTACAGATGCCGGGAGGTGACGAGGAACACAGAGGGGCAGGAGCAGGGTGTCCAGGCCACACCCTTCCACCCTGTGGACAGAGAGGGGTACATCAGGGACCGGTCCATTTCTTGGGACAATTAAGACTCCTTTCTCAGCGTTTTTGGTTTACAGGAGAGGGAGACTGTCCCCTGCTTCTGCTAAGGGGTCAAGAGGATCTCAAAATGGCATTAGCTGCCAGAGCAGGCTCCAGCAGTGGCTGAACAGGATAATGGGTGACAGATGCTCTGAAATGTGCTAGGCCAAGAGGAATTGCTTAGACGCTGCCCTCGAAACACTCACCCCCTACCCTGATGGACCTGCAAGTCAGGACCTCACCAGACAGAGAGAGGCCATTTGGGGCCATTTCTTCCCTTCTCCTGAATACAGAGTATCCCAGGATCATGAACTTTTTTTTTTTTTTTTTTTTTTTTAAAGAGAGAGTGAGAGAGGAGAGAGAGAGAGAGAGAATTTTTTTTTTAATATTTATTTTTTAGTTCTCGGTGGACACAACATCTTTGTTTGTACGTGGTGCTGAGGATCGAACCCGGGCCGCACGCATGCCAGGCGAGCGCGCTACCGCTTGAGCCACATCCCCAGCCCAGGATCATGAACTTTGCCTGTCTCCATGGAACCTAGGTTCTTTGAATGAACAAAGAAAAGAGAACTCAAATGCCAAAGAGAGAATTTTTGTTTTTTAATTTTAGTTTCTAGATCTGTCCCTAGACCTGTGGCCCACATAACTATATTTTATTATTTATTTTTCTACTTCTTTTCTCCTCCTTCTCTTTCTCCTCCTTCTCTTTTCTTCTGTGGTGCTGGGGATGGAACTCAGCTAATGTAGCAGTTCTCGAAGTGGTCTGGAGCCCCTTAGGGGTTCCCAAGATCCTTTCAGGGGATCCTAGGGCCAAACTGTTTCCTGAGTAAGAGGAAAGCTTTATTTTCCTTCTCACTCACCTGCATGCACAGTGGAGTTTCCCAGAGACTACGTGACACCATATGGCAGGGGCTGGTTACAGAGGCAAAAGCGAGAATCCACCTGTCTTCTGCTGATCCAGACACTAAAAGGATTTGCAAAATTGTAAAATAAAGACACCTTGGTTACAAAAGTTTTGCTTTAAAAAATCTAGTTTAACCCAAAAGAACAAATGATCCAATCAATAAACGGGCAAAGGAATTGAACAAGCATTTCACAGAAGAAATACGAACGGTCAAAAAATATATGAAAAATGTTCAACATCTCTAGTAATTAGAGAAATGCAAATTAAAGCTACACTGAGATTCCATCTCACTCCACTCAGAATGACAATTATCAAGAATACATGTAACAACAACATGTAATACATGTGACAACAAAACCATGTTGGCGAGGATGTGGGAAGAAAGTACTCTCATACATTGCTGGTGGGACTGCAAATTGGTGCAACCAGTCTGGAAAGCAGTATGGAGATTCCTTAGAAAACCTGAAATGGAACCACCATTTAACCCAGTTATTCCACTCCTCAGTCTATACCCAAAGGACTAAAATCAGTATATTACAGTGACACAGCTTCATCAGTGTTTATAGTAGCTTGAGTCATAATAGCCAAGCTATGGAACCAAACTAAATGCCCATAAACAGATGGCTGAATAAAGAAAATGTGGTATATATACACAACGGAATGTTACTCAGCCTTACAGAAGAATGGAATTGTGGCATTTTCTGGTAAATGGATGGAACTGGAGAATATCATTCTAAGTGAAATAAACCAGACCCCAAAAATCAAAGGCCAAATGTCCTCTCTGATATGTGGATGCTAACCCACAATAAGGAAGGGTGGGGAGGGGAAGAATAGAAATTCAATGGATTAGACAAAGGGGAATACTAATTAGAACAAGTTATACTTCATGTATGTAATATGCCAAAATACATCCTACGTCATGTAGATCTAAAAAGAACAAGAGAAAAAAGTCTAGTTTTTCATGAGAATGTTACGTTGCTACAAAATATTATTTTAAAATGAATTGAATATATTTTTAAATTCTCTGTGTTATACTAATATATCAGAAATCAATAGATACAAGCCATATAACCATATTGGGTTCCCTGATGGTTTTTGAGAATGCACTACACCCAGGTGTCCCTGGCACCTTACTCTGCTTGGTTTTACTTGTCAGATGGCAGGTACTCAATGCTTTGTAAGCAACTTGTAAACAGTATGAAGGGACAAAACATTTGGTCAGCTTGGAGAAGCCCCTCTGTGGGTGCTGCTGGTCAAAGCGCACCAAGGGGGTTGTCTGACAGGAGCTAGGAGGAGAAAAATGTGGAGGAAGCTCCTCAATGCCAAGCTGACATTACACCACACCGACACACGAGGGCGCCCTTACCAACCAGCAGATTTCTTATAGCAATAGATAACAAGATTAATGATACTGTTAACTTTATTCATTACATTAAAAAAGCAAAAGATTCTAGTCCCTTGTCTGTGATGGTGTAATATATGTTTCAGTAAACATGCGCTGCGTGTGTATCGATTCCATGCTGGCCATCATTCTGGCCCAGAGTCTGGCATGCCTCTGTCGCATCCCTTGACATACGGTATCTGACACTGGTCTCCTGGAGTGGCACTAAAGCATTGACCTCCCATGGAGTCCCAGTGAGGATGGAAGGACCCTTTGACCAAATGGAACCTGGGATTACAGGTGTGTGCCACCACACCCGGCTATAATTTCTGTTTTTTTGAAGGGGATTCTGTCTGGGTCAGATGACTGTTATCGGATTCAGATGACAAGAGGGGCATTGTCAACCAAGATATTAAAGAATAAAGTAGGGGCTGGGTGTAGTGGCTCATACTTGTAATCCCAGTGACTCAGGAGGCGGAGACAATAGGGGTGCAAGTTCAAAGCCAGCCTCGGCAACGTGGTGAGGCCCTAAGCAACTTAGTGAGACTTGCCTCAAAATAAAAAATAAAATTGGCTGAGGATGTGGCTCCGTGGTTAAGCACCCCTGGGTCCAATCCCTGGTGCCAACAACAACAACCAAAAAAAAGAATAAAGTCAAGGTATTCATGGAATTCTCTTACTTTCCTCCATGGGTGGGGGGGGGCAGTAGGCCAAGGGTGCCGTCTGCTCTGGGCCTTAGAAAGGTGGCCAATGAGGATGATCTTTTAGAGGACAAACCAGGTGGAGGACATTAGGAGGCAGTTAAAAGAGGCCCAGCAAGAGATGATGGAAGCCATGGGGTGGCAGATCAGAACAGAGGGCAGAGGGCAGAGGGCAGAGTGCAGGTGGGTGAGAAGCCTCAGCAGCCCGTGGAGGAGGCATTGATCCAGGGGCATGGGGAAGGGGCCAGGGCAGGAGTAGCCTGGGGCAGCCCCAGGCATTAGGGAGTCATGCTTTTCCTCCTGGACGTCATTTCCTTTTCTGCTCACCCTTTTGGAGGATTTGTGACTGGCAGCCCTGAAAACTCTCCAGGGGTCTATGTGGCTCCAGCTGGCTCTTGCTTCAGCACTAAGGGTCCCCCTGACACAGTGGGATGGACACGTTCCCCTGCAAACAGGACTCCCTCCTTATGGCGAATCATTCGTTCAGTGGAGGAATACTTGTCTTCGTGAGTACTAGTCCATTGCCTTCTACAAGTCATTTTCAACACAGTGACGTAAGTGGAATTATGGGACATTACAGCTAGTGAGACATTTAGAATTATGGTCCAACCCCCTCATTTTAAAGACAAAAAAAAGTTACATCCCAGTTGCTGAGGTTGGAATTTCCATTCCCAAACTCATATTGAAATTTAATTGCCATTTTGACAGTAATAAGAAATGGAGTCTTGGGCTAGGGACATAGCTCAGTTGGTAGAGTGCTTGCCTCACATGCACAAGGCTCTGGGTTCAATCCCCAGCACGAAAGGGGAAAAAAAAAAAAAAAGAAAGAAAGAAAAGAAAGAAATGGAATCTTAAAGAGGTGATTAGGCTCAAGGGCTCTGCCCCTGTCTATGCTTTGATGCCTCACTGTGGGATGTAGGATTGGGTTCTGGTGAAAAGGATGGGCACAGCCAATTTTCTCTCTGTTTCTCATACTTACCTGCCCTTCTGCCAGAAGACAAAGCCCATGTACTTTGACTTCCCAGCCTCCATAACAGTGAGACATAAATTTATTTTCTTGTAAATTACATCGTGTGGGGAATGATGGCAGGAGAAAATGAACTGAGAAAAAGATAATTAAAAAGCATTTGAGCACCTGCCATCTGACAAATAAAACCAAGCGGAGTAAGGTGCCAGGGACACCTGGGTGTAGTAGCACAGCCTGTAATCCCAGTGGCTCAGAAGGCTGAGGCAGGAGAATCTCAAGTTCAAAGCCAGCCCTCAGCAACTTAGTGAGGCCCCAAGAAACTTAGCAAGACCCTATCTCAAAATAAAAAGAAACAGGGAGCTGGGGATGTGGCTCAGTGATTAAGTGTCCCTGGGTTTAATCCCCCGCAAAAAAAAAAAAAAAAAAAAAAAAAAAAAAAAAAAAAAAAAAAAAAAAAAAGATATCAGGGACAGGGGGCTGGGGTAATCTTAAACTGTTCTGGAGAAGTCTCTCTAAAAAAATGAGTCTTGTAGGCTCCCAGCACCTCATTGACACAAAAGACCTCAGCTGAGACTAAAAGTAGACCTTCCAAAGTTCTTCTCAAAGTTTGCCTGTGCTTTGGCTCCTCCTCTACGTAGACCTACTTGGATGTCTTTGCTCATCTTTTTTTCTCATTACTTGCCTCCCTGTTTACATTCTAGAACTGCAAGATCTGGTTATGTTCTGGGAGAAATACTATTTCCATCTCTATTCAGAAAGTAGAAAAAATAGCTAATGTCAGAGGAAATCGTTAACAAAGTGTTTCAGAAAATTTCCCAAACCTGACAGATAAATTTCCACTTCAAATAGTTCTTTCCACACAATGGACAAAGAGAGGCCCAAGGCAATGCTGGTCATTGTGAGATTTTACAATACTGGGAACAAAGAGATTTTAAATCTTCCAGAGAGAGAGAGAGAGAGAGAGAGAGAGAGAGAGAGAGAGAGAGAGAGAGAGAGAGAGAATCCTGTTGTGGACAAAAGAAGTAGAAATCAAATAAGCTTCGTATTTCTCAAGAGCAACATTATTTTAAGGCAATGGAACAGTATTTTCAAAGCTCTAAAGGAAAAGGATTTCCAACCTACAATTCTGTACCCAGCCAAACTGTCAATCAACTGTAAGCATACAGACTTTCCTAAATACTCACGCATCAAAAAATTGACCTTGAGTGCACCTTTTCTCAGAAATAAAAGGATACACTCCACCCAGGAGACAGGTGAAGGGCATATTACCATGACAGTTATACACAGATCCCAAGGGTTCCAGAGGGACTTTCCAGGAAAATCATATTGGTAGGACACCACAGACTTCTCCATATCTTGAAAGGAAATTTATATACTTGACAAAAATTTGGGGTTCAATAGTTATTTAGTACTTAGAAACTAAATAAAATAAGGGAATGATTAATTTCAGTAAAAGCATACAAATAAGCAAGAAAAGTCACTGAAGTATATTATCTAATCCAGCTGTGAATATCATTGGCTTAGTAATAATAATAATGTAAATGCACAGTATTGATTTATTTAAAATTATAATGTAACTATATTTGAAGGGATAAGGTGCATGTTTTTGTATGGTGGAAAGGAATGAAATTCTAATCTTCGATAGTGTCAATTCAGTGAATGTCATTACGCCTGGGAGAATTAACTAGTGATATAAGCATGCTATTTAGAGCTAAGGAGATAAGTACTAAAATACAGAGGCTAAGGCATTGGTGTCTGTGCTACAGAAACCCAAACCCTGGGTTGTGAGAGTTTCTGGCTCACTTCCTCTTGCCCCTTAGGACTGTAAGACCCTTGCTTTGCCTGCTGGCTCATCACCATGCTCCCCTCAACATATCCCCCACTCACTGGCCGGTCTTAATACTGTCCTGCCCACCTCCAATTCCCCAGCCTCCTGAGCCTGGTCTGAAGGCACGCTTGGTACAGGAATCAGATTTTGCTGCGAAAGGTGGAAGGAGAGTTAATTGAGATATTGCTGTGTTCTCCCAGCGCTTTCTCCTCTCCATTATGAGCAGGTAGCCAGCCCCTACCCACGTCCTTATCTGAGGGACATAGCAAAGCAGGCTTGAGGTGTCTATTAGAAGTCCAAGCTCATGGAGGAAACCACACCAATGTCCTGCAGGGGGCGCCTTTGAGAGGAGGAACGAGGTGAGTTTGTCCCCCAGTCTGGAGGGAGATAGAGGCCTGTGAACAGAAGGCAATTCATGGTGCACTTGGGGCACAATGAACCCGAGACTCACGACTTCAGCCTTGCCATATACTCCTGCACGGGGCATGTTATAGGAAAACACAGACCTGCCTGATCTGAAGGGTCATGCCAGGCTGTCCCAGTCAGCAGATATCCAAGTGGTAAACAGCAAGAACCAGTGGCTGGAGGAAGCTCCCAATGAAGTTCCCAAAGGCAAAGGTGTTGGGGACGGACTGAGGGTGATTGGGAAAGATGGAGGTGTCTGCACTCCATGGGTCCCAGAACCCACTGTTCCTGCAGCCTACTCGGAGCTGACAAGAGTAGAAGGAAGACAGAGAAAGCTGGGGGTGGAGCCCCAGGTGCCCAGATGCCTCCGTGTATCCCACCTTCAGAATTTCTCAAGTGTGCAGTGTAATCCCGAGGAAGGGAGGGAGGAAAGAGGACCAGCCTTTTTCTTCTGAGGGCAAAGTACCTGAGGGAGGAGGGTGGAACCTGGCTGTCCCTGCACCTAGGGCAATGTGTGCAGGCCTACAGGGTCACAGGTGGGGAGAGGCCAGAGAAATCTGTGTCTGGGGACACGGGAGCCCCGGCAAAGGCATTCTAATTTGGAGCAAATTGCAGCCTACCCTCAAGAGGCCCAGAGGTGATCAGTCAGAATGGACAAGAGTTTCCAGTCTTCAAACAGGAGGGATGACTGAGGGTCCTCAGTGGCTCCCACTTAGATTTATTCCTTTGTCCCGTGCCCTGCTGTCCTCAACAGCTGAGTTTGTCCCATAGTTAGGTTAAAGTAGAATGTGTGGCATTCCTGAGCCACGAGGTGCTGCGGCCCAGCCTGGCAGGCTTCGAAACCCCCATGGCTACGTATCGTGTTTTCCCTGGAACCATGCGGTCTGGGCACCCTAGAGAACACACTGCCCTGTGGCGTTTTTCAGGGAGCCCTGTTGGGATCTGACAGCAGGCCCCTGTAGGAACGGGGAGTCACGGGGATAGGACAGGTCCCATCATCCAGAGTCACTCCACAGGGACTCCAGCCTGGCCTCCATTCATACTTCGGTGAGAATTCCAACAGGCACCTGGTCTGGACCGAGGCCTCCTTGGAAAGTGCTGGGGCAGGATTTGACACACAGGGCTCACGTCTCTGGCCCCCACTTCCTCCAAGTCCAGGCACCTGAGAACCATGTCCCTGATGCCCAGGGAGGGACAGTCAGACCTGCAGCCCTGGGAGAGGGGACCGTGAAACCCCTGCTCAGAGCAAATGTTTCTAAAATCCAGCAAACTCTAAAGACGGAAACAGAAATCACTGAAATCCCAGCATTTGGTTTTCAACCCTCAGAAAATCCAGTGCAGAGGAAATTCAGTCCCTGAGGTCATCTAAAGATCCGGGATGCTGTGCTTCATCTCCAGGCCCAAACCCCGCCTTTCCCAGAAGCAGCTGCTCCCACACCAGGCTGCGTAATAATTTACATGAAAGAGTCACCCTCCTCTGCAGCCTAGACCTGGGAATTCCATCCCTCTTGGTGAGATTCCCGAGTCCGATCCCTGGAGCCACAGCCCCAGGAAGTCCCCCAGGCTCTGGAAACCATTTATTAGATCATATAAATTTGAGACCAATTTTTGAGAACTTTCTCCGCCATCCCCTTCCCCTCAGGGAAAACAAAATACCAAACTAAAACAAGAACAACAAAATCAGTGTGTAAAACAGACAAAACCAAGAGACTGATTCCCATCCCCCCACCCCCAACCCCCCCCTTAAGGGGTTGAACTCTCTAATCCCCTGCAGCTGTCGGTCCTGCTTAGAGCCTGGCCTCCCTACTCCTGCCTGTCACGGGACACCTCTGCTGCCTGCCAGGGATCTGTTTTAGGTTGTTTCTCGCCAGGATCTTTCCCAGTGGAGGCCCCTTCATGCTCCAACTCCGCTTTCTTCTGCTCTCTGCATCAGCCCATTTTGGGTCTGCCCCTGCCTTAAAGGGCCCGGCACGTGAAGGTGTCCCAGTAGGGTGGGGGTCAGTTAAAGCCTTATAACACTGTAAGGTCATAAGAGGTGGAGAGGGCAGAGGAAGGATATTTTAGGCCAAAAGCTCGGTCCTTATCCCCAATGCCCATCCAATAATGAGGACACGGTTTTAGGAAAAAGGAAAAAAGAAGGTTTATTGGTTTGCTAGCAAAGGAGAAACAAAGGGGACTCCTGTCCCAAAGGCTGCCCCTCAGCAGGAATAGGGGGCTTTTAAAGAGGTGATTCAAAGGCTACATTCCACATGTTCTCTGTTGGAGTTGTAATTCGCTTGTTAATTTGGGAGATGGTCATTTCTGAGGTCTCCTGGTACCATCCCCAAAATCTGGATTGCCTTGTTCCTATGGTGGGTGTGTACCCTAGGACCGATAACTCTGCCTGGGATGGGGGAGAAAGGTAATCCTGTTTGCCCTGAGATCAGGGAGGGGGAGAGAAGAAAACACATCTATTTTAAAAATAAGTTGCAGTGGCAGAGCAGCAAGGGCTATATTCAGAGCATAAAGTGGACACTGTTACAAGAACAGGGCAGGGATGGACATACCAATTAGTCCTGCACGGTGTGTCAACACACAAAAACGTCGCTGTGTGCAAACACCACACCTGTATGCTCACACCTGTGTACAGCCAGGGACCTCTACAGGAGCCCTAAGAACTTGAGCAGTTCCTTAGTATAGAAGGGGATGCAAGCAGCTTCTGACCCCTGATTAGAGGCCTCAATTATCCTTTAGGGTAGATCCTCCTTTCCCTCCCTCCCTCTTTCCTTTCTTTTCTCTCTCTTCTCTCCTTCCCTTCAACAAACTGCAACATCGGCTCCTTCCTGGCCAGTCCGTCCTGCAGATTTTGGACTTACCTGCCCCCATAATTGCATGAGCAAATCCCAGAAAAGTAAGTCTTCTCTCTCTCTCTCTCTCTCTGGTTCTGTTTTCCTGAACACCCTGACAAGACAAATGGGGATAAACCTGGGAATGCAATGAACCCTCCACCATGCGGCCAGCGCACTGGTTTCATTAATGAGGTTCTTGGCATAAAAGTTAGCTAGCAGAGATCGAAATAAAACACACAGACTCAGTGACCTTTTTCTATGACCAGGTTCGAGAAGGCTCCCCTCTCTGGCTCCCACCTCGAACCACCCGTAGGACAGCAAGGATTACTCAGGGCTAGCAGGAGAGAGAGAGAGCGAGCACGCCAGGGAGTAGCCTTTTATTGGGGAACAAGAAATTCAGGGGAGAATTCCATCCCATGAAGGTTGAGGGGGGGCCGCACTCCAAGGTCAGGGTCAGTGATTGGGCCCCAGGGTCAGTGGTCAGTCACATCTCTCATCAGGAGAGGGCCGGGAAAGTTCCGACATAGCCAGAGCACCTCAGGCCCTAACCGGGAGTCGCCCAGTCACGTGTCAGGATGGCTTCTCACAAACCATGAAACCTGAAAGCGCATGGAAGGGTTCACATGTTGGGTGGCGCTGCTGTGTTAGGAGGTGACATCCAGGGGTCGGTTAGCAGGCAAAGACACTCACAGTCCTTGGCTTTAAGAGACAGTTACATTTCAAAGAGGGAGGAGACAAACCTTCATTTGCTTTGTATATCTTAAATCGACTAGAAATCCTCTGCTTTTGTGCTCTGTAACATGCAGATGATTTCATTCAGCGAGTTGGGACGTGTCACCACTGCCTGCAGAGTCCTAGGACAGACCTCTGCTTTTGTGTTAGTTCGGGGTGTGACCTGCCCTTGAATTCCTCAGCTGGCTTGTGTTCCAGGGCCATGTTGAGCAGAAACAGCTCTGCTGGAGCCACCGGAACCAAACCCAGGAGGCAAAAGGCTTCCACAGGTGGATGATCAGAGCAAAGAGGCAGGAGGCCCGCAGAAAACGGTGGTCACAGCCCCTCACACTTCTGCCCCCACACCCAGCTCACTAGGATTAGGACGAAGATGCAGGAAACCCCACGCTACCCTTGGGATGCCTTGTGCTGGCTTGTGAGCCCAAGGTCTGCCACCCGCAAGGAGCTAGGACAGATAGATGTCTCAGTCTGAAGTCTTCACAGTAGAAGAAACTTCACCAGAGACACAGCCCACCACAGGGACAAGACCCTGAAGGAGCACGCCTAATGGGACAGAACCCACATTGATGACCTCGTTTTGGTCTCACTGGCTAAGATGAGAATCCATCAAGGTCAGAGGATGCTTAACACCCATGGCCTTCAAACTGTAGAGTGCACCAGCATCACTTGGAGGACTGGTTAAAACCCAGATGGCTGGGTTCCCATTAGAGGTTCTCATCTACGAGGTCTGGGGAGGAGATGGAGAACTTCCCTTTCTAGTAGCTGATGCTGATGCTGCTGGTGTGGGGGCCACACTATGAGAACCACTGCCAACATCACTTCATCCACCTCTGGTTGATTTCCAAGTTACCTGGAGATTCCTGTGTTAGTCAGCTTCCTGCTATTATAACAAAATATCTGAGATAAATCAACTTAAAGAGAGGAAATGTTTATTTTTAATTCCTAGTCTCAGTCCACGTTGGTTGGTCCCATTTTTTTTTCTTTTCTTTTCTCTTTTTTTGATTTGTGGTGATGTGGCACATCATGGAGGAGGATGTGAGAAGAAGCTGCTCCCCTCCTAGCAGCCAAGAAGCAAAAAAAAAAAAGAGAGAGAGAGAGAGAGAGAGAGAGAGAGAGAGAGGCGGCAGGGTCCCAATGTCTCCTCTAAGGGCATATGTGCAATGATCTAACTTCCTCCCGCTAGGTCACAGCTCCTGAAGGTTCCACCACCTCCCAATAGCCCCTTGGGATGGGGACAAGCTTTTAACATGTGGGACTTTGGAAGACACCCCAGATCCAAACTACAGCAAACTCTTTCAAGGGTTCAGATTCTCCTTCACCAACATACAAGGCCAATGTCACCCACACTGGACCTGTCACCTCTGGTTTAAGATGCTCTTCAGGTAGTTTTGAGGAAGCACCTGGTTTAGGGCCTTGAGTAGAGTAACCACATCCTCGACTTAATTTTTATGGCATCATGATCATCTTTCTAATAACTTGACAATAACTATCGATCCGTCTCCCCTGCCCCAAACTTCACACAGGTACAGCACACTTACACACTGTCAGAAAAGGTCACAGGGACCCCAGGTGGAGAATACCAAAGATAGAGAAAAAGATTCTTGGTGATCCTGATTTTAACTCGACCATTAAACCGTATAGAGAAGTCCGTCTTGTCTTAGTGGGAGTGGTGCATAGTACATAAGCTGTTTAAACGTCCAGCAGAAATGTTCTCTTTCCACCAGGACAGGACAGCTGACCTCCCATCTGTGTGTGGCCTTTCCAGCAATAAGAATTTCTTTCACCAGAGTAAACTCAGCAAGGATTTATTTAAAAAAAAAAAAAAAAAAAAAAAAACCCAGGCTATCTTGTTCCAAACCCTGCATATTTCCCCACCTCCTTATACCACCGGTACCAAGCCAGGCAGATCTTTAGTTATTTAATAACTAT
Source organism: Spermophilus citellus (assembly GCF_964194105.1). Classification (NCBI taxonomy): domain Eukaryota; kingdom Metazoa; phylum Chordata; class Mammalia; order Rodentia; family Sciuridae; genus Spermophilus; species Spermophilus citellus. The sequence continues at coordinate 101,629,895 of NC_138193.1, forward strand.
GATTAAATTGTTGAACTATAATCAACGGGTGCAATTTAAAAACAAAATTATTGTGTTCACATTCCCAGCACTGTGCTAAAGGGAAAGCTAAGAAAAAGAGCCTTGTATTCTGGTCAGGGAAGAGGATTCCCAATCAGGCTGCAACTAGAAACAAGGCGACCAGTGATGAAAGCAGAGAACCGCAACTTCATTTCCAAGTGCAGACCAGGCTTCCTGGCAGAGTTGGTGAGCGGCCAGGGAGGGTTGATCAGCTGGAGAAGTAACTTCTTTTTTTCTCTTGCTAAATCTGAGGTTTCCAGTTGAGGCATAGGGGGGGGTGAGAACAGATCCCCGTAAAGGTCCTTCCAGCTCTTAAGTTCCATGATGGTCCTAAAGAATACCTTTGCTTAAGCAAAGGCCCTGGGGCTGGAGGGAGTCTCAGTGAGTTCCTTTGTTCAGTAGTCTTGTCTGCTTAGAGCAGCGAATGCTTTCCAGAGGATGAGAGAACAAAGGCTAAAACTGGAAATGCTGAAGAGATTGAACTTGCTGCTCCAGGCAGAGGGAGCCATAGTAGATCCTGGAGAAAGGGAAGAGTAATGTGATGAATCCAAATTGTTGAAGCCAGAATGAAGAGGGGATAGAAACTGGTCACCATTCACGTTGGATATTTTCTGTTAGCATCTCTCTGCCCTGCATCCTCTGTTGTGCACTGTGCCAAAACCACTTAGGATTGCATCAAGGGAGCTCCTTGCTAAGCGGAGGTGCAGCAGGAGATCAGAGGGCAGGGAAAGAGTGAGATGGGACATTTGCTCTTCCCCCTGCCTCGTCCCCTCCTGTGTGGCTGAGTTTGCATTCTGCTATCTCTGGGGAGCCTGGCCTCACCAGGTTCCTGCACCCGGTTCTCTGCCATTGCCTCTCCAGGCCTAGATGGTCCTGGGATATCCTGAATCTGATGTTCCAAGGGAGAAAGGTAGAGGATGCCCAGTTAAATTTGTATTCCAGATAAATAATGAATGACTTTCTAGTATAAGTATATTCCAAATATCATGGCTTTAAGTATACCTGTAAATAGTTATCCTAAAAATTATTCATTGCTCACAGGAAATACATAGGTAACTTGGCATCCCTTATTTTTATGATTTTTATGTGCCAGCTGTGAAAACCCTGCCTCAATCCCATGAAGCCAGCCTATGGTCTGTAACTGTCCCCTCATTAAACATTTTCAGAAAAGCCTTTGACAGGTCTTCCATTTCGTACCATTTCTGACCCATGCACAATGAGACTTCTGATTCCCACTGAGGTTCTAGGGGTTGAAGTAGCCTGTCCTTCTGAGGGTGAGCCTTGGCCAGGACCCCTACTCTGGTGCCCAGTCTGTCAGCATTTACTGCTTTCTCCAATGCATAGGCCCAGAGGCCCCAGGGGAGCCCTCATGCCAATGGAGAGGCACTGACTCTCTGCACAGGGCAGAGCTGGCACTAGGCTGTGCCCGAGAACCAGCTGCGACTGGCTCAGGCCCCCTCCCCAGACCTCAGTGCAGGGGCGGAGGCTCTCCCCCTGGCATCCGCAGCATCAGAACTGCGTGGCGACCCGACAGAATGAGAGCTGCCTTGCATATCCGAGGGCCATCCCTCTGCCACTCAGACACAAGCCATAGACCTGTTTCCCAGGGCAGTGGAGCAGCCCAGGTTGTGCACCAGGCAACACTGAATCTGGGCCTTGGCATTCACTGTCTGATGGCCTTGACTGCTCCCCATCAGTAACTTGGAGACACACTTACTATACTCCTCTGGTCATGGACAAGAAGAGAGAGAATCTGTGGAGAAATTTTGGCACATAGAAGGCATTCCCCAAACAGCAGTGATTATAATTAAAGTAGTCTGCCTCCCTTGTGAGGCTGAGGCCCTTGAGGCCAGGAGGAGTGAAGTCTTTCCCACTTCTTCCTTCTTAGGATCTCTCAAGGCTGGCCAGGGGCGGTGCTCAGAAAAGTCAACGGAGAGTGAGCTAAGTTGGGGTGGAGCATCTGACCAAGGTCACAGAATGGGCAGGGTGGGCACTGTGGCTGCCAGATTGAGCTTCTAAAAAGGAAGAGCTCCTCGCAAGAGGACAGGTTTGGGCCTTCCAAGGCCCTGAGCAGGACCCTGAAGCATGAGTACAAAGTTCAGAGAGTTAGCATGATCTGTAGGTTGATTGTTTTTTCAGCTGTCAACTCCCCTCCCTTTTACAAGTGTGACTCACTTTCCTGGCATGTGAGGCTCAAGCTTTTGTTGTTGTGATCTGCCCGGGCAGTGGACTGGGGCAGGGCCTCTCTCCACCTGGCACTCAAGCCTGTGCACAGTGTCTGTTCTTAGAACTGCAGAATTGCTCCCCAGGCTGCAGCTAGCAGGAGCAGCTGATCTTGCCTGGTTTCTCCTGGTTTTCTCACCAGCTCTGGGGTGTCCTGGCTAGAAGCCCAGGGGATTTGAGATGCACTGAAAAAGCAGTGTGGGTTAAAGGGTTCATCTAGGAAGCCCCAAAGTAGAGCTCAGACCCTACTCCCAGGTGACCAGGGGCTTCTGAGAATCTTGGGCCTATCACTGAGGCTGGCCAACACCCACTTTGTCATAGGGCTGGGTGTGGTCTCCATCACAGGCCACCCAGCACGGGCCTCATGTGAGCTTTCCAAAATAAACACAGTTAACACCTGGCCACACAAAGACCAGAGTCTCTCCTGGCCTGGCTCTGCAGCGTACCCTACGTTCCCACCTTGCTGAAGTCAGAGGCTTGGAGCCAAGCCATACCAGGCCAGAGGTAAACCATGGCGACCCGAGAGAATGAGAGCTGCCTTGCACATCCAAGGGCCATCCCTCTGGCACTCAGACACAAGCCATAGACCCATTTCACAGAGGCTGTTCTGCAGAGAGGCAGGAGGAGGGACTAGAATGTCAAGATGAAACTACCTTAATACATTCAACTATCACGTACAACTAATAAGAACAAATTTAAAAAATAAATAAATAGAAGCAACAAACATAAAAAAAAATTACAAAGAAAAAGAAACTGCCTGAGTAACCCTGTCAGAAGCTGAGCAATTAAAAGTCAGAACGGGAAGCAATCTGAACCACACTTGCAATCTCAGCGATTTGGAAGGCTGGAGTGGGAGACGGAAAGTTCAAGGCCAGCTTCAGCAACTTAGCAAGATCCTGTCTCAAATGAAAAATAAAAAAAAAATTTAAAACCCAGTCATAAAGTGCCCCTGGGTTCAATTACCAGTTCCAAAAAGAAAAAAAAAAAGTCAGAACACGGTCTAGAGGCATAATATAAGCTAATGTGCAGGATAAATCTCCTGAACACACTAAAGGCATTTTGTTTTACTTTGTGCCCAGTGGATAAATAGCTTTTTTAAGAAGAGCAGACTGACCCCATGCAAATTTTTAAAAGTTGTTTTCTGTGCAGGTCTGAGTTATGTAGTTCAATATGGGACCCAGACAAGCTGAGAAATTCTTTTCAATAAAGCCAAGAATTATAGGGTCACTGAATTATATTGCTATATTGTGTTCATGTACAAATATGTAACAATGAATCCCAGTTTTGTATATAACTATAATGCATAAAATAAAAAGAATTGCAGGGTCATATAGGCCACTGAAGAAACTGGAATGTTTTGAGGACAGTTTTGAGGCTGACTTTTGGGACGATCGACTGATATAAAGTGGACAGTAACCATGACATACAGGCTTCCAAGCTCTCCCCATTGGGTAATTTTCAGCACTAAGCTGTTTCTTAGTTGTCCCTCCATCAGGAGCCACAGGCCCTGAGTTTAGGTGTGACTTCAGTTGGGTCACAGCTCTGGGGACCAGGGCACTGTGAGTGGCTACAGACCTGCTGAAGAGCAGGGGTGTCCCAGTAACCGTGACTGAAACGGCCACTCCCCTGCCCGGCCCCCTCCCTGAGGTCTCCTGAACCCACTGAGGTGTCCTGTGGGACACCTTCTCATCCTTCTTCAAAGGGATAAGTGAGTTTCTTTCCCCTGACCCAGTGTGTTCTCTCACTCAACAGTGCCTCTGCTCCTGGCCTTCCCTGCTCTCTTGCGTTGGGGGTGTGGGTTAGATTCTTCTTGCCACCCCTTCTTTGCCTTCATCTGCCCTGGGATGCTGAACAGCCAGGGGAACTTCACACCTTGGGCACCTGCAACCTGGAAGCTGAGATGTGCTCACTTTCCAACTGACAAAAGTTATGCCAGACCCAGGTGGCTTCCCATTGTCACCTCCTCTGTGTAATCTCCAGAATTAATTATGGATCATGCTCCCTTGGTGTTTGGAGACATACCATATGATGCTAGCTACGAGTTCATATGCAAAATTCCATCCTCCTCCCCAACTACCAGCCCTGACAAGACTGTGAGCTCTTCAGGGACAGAAACTTTGTCTTATTCAATGTCCAAAAAAGTCTAGCAAATGAATGAGTGATGGAATAAATAGTTTCCATCCAAACTGAAAAACTAAACTATGGGTAGGCTGGATCAGGCAACCTTTTCTAGAAGTTCACTGCCTCAAATTCAGTTTATCAAGATTAAGGGCAAAGATTTACCTAAAAGCAGATTTCCTCTGCTTTTCCTGAAAACTAGTGGGAACCAGAAACATCCTAAGATCATCAATGGTGGGAGAACTTACTCACTTTACAGGCATCTCCTTTGCTGACATAACTTAAATCAGTAGAAGAAGCACTTGACCTCAGCTGAAATCCAGCCTTTACTGCTTATAGCAGCCATGAGTTCTTTACATCTGATGCAGAAATTAGAAAGAAAATTTCAGAAGAGGATTGGAGTAAAAGGAAATTTTCCATAATGTTCACCAGATGAAAGCAGTATTTATTCTAATAAACCCCTGTGCTAGGCAGGCTGAATGACTGGTTTTCACTTGATCCACCAAAATAATCATTAGTCTAAAAAAAAAAAACCTAGTGATTCTTCTTGAGTAAAAGAAGGAAAGGAAAAGAGAAAAATTAAAGCCTTCTTATTTAAAAAATTTTTATTGTTCTTTAAAATTTGTTTATTTGCAGTTGCCCAGGCAATAAGTATTTATTGAACACCAGAGTCCTGAACAGGGTTCCTCCTATCCCTCTGGAGCTTCTGTGCTAAGGGGTAGGCAGACAGGCACATAATGAAGCCAATCTTCACCTGTGATAAGTACCAAGAGCAAAGAGGGAGAGAGAGTCTGGACCATTATGGGGGCATGACGTTAGAGCAGATGGGGAATATAACATCTCTGAGCTGAGATCTGCAGGAGGAGGAGATGATACTGGGAAGAATCAGGACAAAGAGGTGAAAGTGGTCCAGGCAGAAGGAACTGAAGGCCACAGGATGAGAGCTGGAGTAAACTGGGCCCGTTGATGGCAAAGTGGGAGCTGGATGGATGGGCAGGAGCAAGGCAGAGGGGCAGCAAGCAGAATGGGAAGAGGAGGGAGGCAGGATCTAGTCCACAAAGGAGACTGGGGCCGTGGGAAGGAGATGGGATTTAAATAAGGAACCGATCAAGATCTAAATTTAAAAACTTCTGCATCCTTTCAGGTGAATGACCATTCCAGATTGCGTAGCACTTCCTCGGTGTTCGCAAATCCTGTGTCCTTGGGAAGTACCTCCCTGAAATCACACTGGTGCTGGGTCACCTTAAGTATATGACAGGTTACCCTGAAGGTGACCAGTGGTGACCCTAAGTGTATGACAGGTCCAAATCTGAATCTTGGTCCGAATTTATGTTCTTAGGAAGCATCACTTAATACCTCAGAGTTTAGTCTATTTCTGCCATAAGCCCTTTTCTTCCTGAAAAGTCACCACTGAGACCACTTCCCCTTTCAGGATGACAAGGGAATCCTTATTTGGTATTCAGAAACTAGGGCAAGGACCTCTAGTGGGTTTGGTGACAACAGATGTCCTGATGATCTAGACTGGCATGGTCCCTCAGTGACTGCCTTGGCTGCAGTAAAGTTGCCCTCCCTGGCTGCCAACCTCTCTGACGTGGGTCCCTCTAAAGCCTCTTACCTGGAGCGGTGGCTGAGCTCCTCACTGCTCTCTGAAGCCACAGCACTCTTGCCTCCCAGTATGGGAAAATCTCACCTCTGACCCTGCCGCTGTGTCCAGGCACACATTCTCTCCCCACCCCTTCCAGGGCACCTGGCAAAAAGTTACCTCTGACTCGGGCTTCTGCAAAGGCAGAGTCATTGCAATGGCTGCTTAACCACCTCTCATATAATTCCAGGGATGTGGGCTTATAAAACCTGTCAACCTGCTTGGAAAACCATATGGGGGAGGGAGAATGAACCAAATAAGGGGAAAATAAAGAACTTTCCAGTGGAATTGTCTGCCACAAGCAAAAGCAGAGAGACAAGTCAGGACGCAGTTTCGCACTTGGGGTGACAGAACATTGTGGCTTGGATTAGAGAGAAGGTGACACTTCCAGGCATACCTTTTTTTTTTTTTTTTTTTTTTTTTAAAGAGAGAGAGAGGATTTTTAGTATTTATTTTTTAGTTTTCGGTAGACACAACATTTTTGTTGGTATGTGGTGCTGAGGATCGAACCCGGGCCCCATGCATGCCAGGCGAGCGCACTACCGCTTGAGCCACATCCCCAGCCTCCAGGCATACCTTTTGAAGCAATCTATGTTGATGGAACAGGAGATGAGGGGACAGAGGACTGAGTATGTGGCATAAAGCCACTCCGTCAGAGTTGGATTCTAGGGCACTTGTCCCCACATCAGGCGGAGTGGAGCGGCAGGTTCCTTATTTCTGCTCTGAGCGGGAAAGCTCTGAAGGGTTGTGGAGTTGATTGGCCCATTTTGGGGATTTCTCTGTGAACCCACAGCTGGAATGACCCCAGAAGCGGCAACAGAAGAAAGCCCCAAATTACCCAGATGGGATTCCAAGGAAAGGAGCACTGAAACTCGGGGGGTTCAGCTATGCATTTATTAACAGAACTTACTTGCAGAGTGCTGTGGCTTAGCCTCCATCAAACTGGGAGGAAAGGGACACTCTACCTGGATATCTGCGGTAAGGGGTCAGGGTGCGGTGTTCTGATGAGGGTTTAAGGAACCTGTGTTCAGGGCCAGAGCCATCTTCTCTCAATACTTTGGGCAACAACCTAATCAGTGCCTGGGAAGTTCAAGGCTGCAGTCTGAGCTTAAGCATGCTGGGAAAAGCCTGCCCTTGGCTGGGTCACGAGGCAGTCAAGGCACTCTACGATTTTGGTCAGGACACAGAAAGAAAATAGCAGGAACTGGAGGACCTTACACACTGTCACAGGAGGGGGGCAGGCATACAAGTCACACAGGCAGTTTCATAACCAGGAAGCTCTATGAGGCCCCGATGATATTTGTGTTTTGGAATGTGGTGTCTAATAACACGATGCAATCGTGTGGAATCCAAGCTGCACTTTTCTCAAAACTACACAGTAATGTGCTCGTACCCCTTGAAAGAGTGCAGAAAGTAGATAAGAATTTAGTTTTAGGTTCCACTGAAAACAAGAAAAGTTGTTGCATTTTTAAAGACAGCTAGGCCAGTGGGACAAAGTCCTTTATGAACTTTTCCCTTTGAGACTATTGGGAGTCAGTAGTTGATTCTTTGCACGGTCCTGAACCACGAAATTCTAGTTTCAGGAAAAGGAGAAAAAAAAAAATCTAGCAAACATTCTCTCCACCCCTCCAACCGGAAACTCCAACAAAACACAAAGCCTTCAAAGTGAGCTCTGGGTTGGGTGAGTGAGAGAGAGCTGGCTTTGGATCTCTACTCACTGCTTTGGAAAGGCCATCAAAGGAGCGGGCAGAGTGGGCAGGGTGAGATTGGGAGGCAGGGAAGGGAGAAGGTCAGGAGAAGGAGAGAGGGAAGGGTGTTGGGAGCCTGGGAAGGGGGACAGAGGCTGGAGGGATTTGGAATTACAGTGGATGTCAGCGTTCTGTTAACTACTACCAGATGCAGAGTTGCATCATATGCTGGCTTATCCCCCGCCCCGAGGCAAAGCCCCGTTACTGTGCAGTCAGAATCTTAAAGAGCTAGGAATGCAGAGGTTCACCTGTCCTCCCATGGCAGGGATTTCCTCTGCAGGCCTCCTAGGAGAAGGAGGTCTCTTTACACAAATCTGCAAACCCAGAAGGTCAGGGCAGGGTGTAGTCTGTAGCCAGGAAGAGGTTTCGCTGGGTGAGGTTCAAGGCTTGGGGATCTATGTCATCTTCCCCAACCTCAGGCCAAGAAGTGAGTAGCCAAAACTGGACAGCAATGCAAAAGGCATGATGTGATGAGGCCATGGGCCTCCTTGGCTAGCTTGACCTCATCCTGGTACTCATAGCCCCTTTCTCTTCTTCACAGCTCCCTGGTTCCTGGAAGAAGTCGTAGGTCCCACAGCACAGGGGTGGGCCACACTCTTAGATCATGTTCACATAGCTCTGGAGCACAGCTCTGGGCACCATTTCGGCCTGGTCCCAGTGGCCACAGCCTTTGCTCCAGAATGGCTGCCCCAAGCCTGTAGCCAGTGCATGCAGGGTTGGAGCACATATCTGTGTGGAGCTGGGATGTCAAGCCAAGGCTGCTTCTGCACATGACAGAACATGTTAAAACTATGAAAGGATGTAGAGTGGAACAAAAAATAAACCCTTCTCCATTTCCTACCCTCTTATACGTCCCCGTCAAGAGGCAACCTTCTCCTTCCTCAAAGCAGTTTCTTTTTTGGGTGGGGGATGGAGAGAGGGAAGGTACCAGGTATTGAACTCAAGAGCACTCAACCTGAGCCACATCTCCAGCCCTATTTTGTATTTTATTTAGAGACAGGGTCTCACTGAGTTGCTTAGCGCCTCACTTTTGCTGAGGGTGGCTTTGAACTCTCCATTTTCCTGCCTCAGCCTCCCAGGCCACTGGGATGACACGTGCCACTGCACCCGGCTCCTCACAGCAATTTCTCACAGCCATGATAACCACGTGTTATTTTAAAAAAATTTTATAATGGTGGCATATTTTACGTGCTGTTCTATTTCTGGCTTTTTTCATTGAGTAATATATTATCTTAGAGATAAATTCATCTCAGTACTTATAGAGCTGCCTTTCCTGTTTTGAACAGCTGCATAGTTTTCTGTTTATATACTCGATGGCTAATTTTGTACCAACTTGGCTGAGTCACAGGGTGCACAGGTATTGTATTTGGTCAAACACTATTCTGGATTTTTCTGTGGGATGTTTTTGGATGAGATTTACATTTAAATTAGTGAACTCTGAGTAAGCTGCTTGCCTTCCATCCATAATGTGGATAGGCCTCATTCAATAATTGAAGGCCTGAATAGAATAGAAAGTTGAACTCCCCAAGCAAGAAAGAATTCTGGCAGCACACAGCCTTCAGACTTGAATACAACATCAGCAGCCTGAATGCTTTTGAACCTGAACTGCAACTCCTTTTTAAGTCTCTAGCCTGCCGGCCTCCTAATCAGATTTTGAGCTTGTCCAGCCTTCCCCATTACATGAAACAATTCCTTACAATACCTACATATCCTGCCCACTTCCAGCGCAGGTGGTGGAATTGGAGGATCCTTTTTTGTGGAGTAGGCTGGCTGAAGAATAAAAGCTAATAGAGAGAAAACAGTGAAAAAACCACAGTACACAGGAAGTAATGTTTTAAAATGGGAGTAGGACAGCTCTCAGATCTTAGGGATCAAGTTCCCACACTGGAAAGAGAGAGAGAGAGGGAGCCCACACTTGCTTATTCATATGGGGGGAGCATCAAAGGTTTTTGATGGAATGTTCTTGGCCAAATAAGATACGGAGTGGGCTGTCTAGTTCCTAATGGGTTACATCCAACTCTGGAGCTATAAGAGGTGTACCACTAGTAGAGCAGGAGCAGAGACCTCACCCATGCTTGGGCAGTCTGATACACATGGGGAAGCTGAGATGTTCCCAAGGGAAAACCTAAGTCCCTCCCATGGCTCGGTACCAAGTAAAGACCCCCAAGTAGCTTCACAGGTGGCTTCCCACATATGTACATGCATACGTGTGTCCAGCCTATGATTCTGTTTCTCTAAAGAACCCTGACTAATAGAAAACTATAATCTATTTAATCAGGACTCCTTAATGGACACTTAGGTTTTTAATTTTTTGCTATTACAAACGATGATGCAATGAATAACCTTATATTTATATATGTCATTATGCACATGCCATGCCCCTGTTCTAACCACTATGGTATTTTGCTTCAGTACAAAGGAAATCATAAAATCATCTCCCCAAGAAATATCCATGATAGCTGGGTATGGTGGCACATGCCTGTAATCCCAGTAGCTTGGGAAACAGGCCACTTCAGCAATTTTTATTTATTTATTTTATTTATTTTTTGTACTGGGGATTGAATCCAAGAGTGCTTAACCACTGAGCCACATCCCCAGCCCTTTTTGTATTTTATGTAGAGACGGGTCTCACTGAGTTGCTAAGTGCCTCACTAAATTGCTGAGATTACAATCAATCGCCGGAATTATGGGTGTGCACCACTGTACCGGGCCCAGCTTCAGCAGTTTGGAGAGGCCCTAACAACCTGTCTCAAAAAAAAAAAAAAAAAAAAAAAAAGGGCTGAGAATGTAGCTGAGTGGTAAAGTACTGGGTTCAATCCCCAGTAAATAAATAAATAAATAAAATCCAGGCTAGCTTGGGTTGCTATTTTGAATGTCATTAGTCACCAGAGACGTGCAAATGGCAATCTATGATGAATGATACTACACACCCCCTAGAATGGCTGGAGTGATAGAGAATGGCCATATTAAGTGTGGGTGAAGGTGTGGAGGAACTAGAGCTCACATAGCCAGCTGGAGGGATTATAAAATGGTCCAACTACTTTGCAAAACAGTTTGGCAGTTTCTTAAAAAGACAAAAACATACTTATGATATGACTCATCCATTTCATTCTTAAGCATTTTCCCAAGAAAAATGAAAGCATATGTCCACACAAAGTCTTTTACACAAATGTTCACAGCAGGTTTGTGTATAATAGTCAAAAACTGCAAACAACCAAATGTCCATTAACTGATAAATAAACAGACTGTGCTATGCAGCAATAAAATTATCTATTAATTCATGCAAAAACAAAGATGAATCTCAAAGTAATTATACAGCAGAAGAATTCAGATGAAACGTGTAAATATTGTAAGATTTCACTTACATAAAATTCTGAAAAATGCAAATCAATCTCTAGTGACTGAAAGCAAATCAGGGGTTGCCTGGGAACTAAGTTGGGGAGCAAGAAAACTTTTGGGAGTAATGGATGTGTTCGCTGTCTTGACTCTGATTTCCATTTCATAGACGTCTACCTAGGCCAAAACTCATCAAATTGTACACTTTAAATATACGCGGTTTACTGTATTTCAATTATACATTAACAAAGGTATAATACTTAATTTGAATATCAAAAGGTGAATATTAAGGGGCTGGGGTTGTAGCTCAGTGGTAGAGTGCTTGCATCGCATGTGTGAGGCACTGGATTCTGTCCTCAGTACCACATACAAATAAATAAATAAAAATATTGTGGGCTGGGGTTGTGGCTCAGTGGTAGAGTGCTCGCCTAGCATGCACGAGGCACTGGGTTCGATCCTCAGCACCACATAAATGTAAAATAAAGATATTGTGTCCATCTAAAACTTAAGAATAAATATTTTTTAAAAAATATTGTGACCTCCTACAACTAAAAAAAATTTTTTTTAAAGCATTAAAATTTTTTTTAATGCTTTCTTCTTGTAGTCCTTCTAGAACAATCTTAATCTCCTCCCTGTAAATGAAAGCCTAAAGTATTCAAACTGCTCAGAGTATGCTGCATACTCAGGAAGGCAAAAGAGAAAAGCACATTAACATTTTTCTAAAATATCACCAGTAGCTAATTTACATGGTGTGTGCCCCTAACCTTTATTCTGCTCTCCAGCCTCATTTCCCAGCACCTCCAAATGCCAGTTAAGTTACCATGTGGAACTGTCAACTTCCCAGTCACACCATTTGGGGTTACTGAAAAACCCAGAATGTCTCCAGAGCAGGAGCTCTCTGCCAATCTTAAGGGCAGGAACCCGAGGACGTCCAAGGGCCAGAGCTTTGCCCTGTGGATCTGAGCTCTCCTTGCCTGTTTTCAGGCTGTGGAAGAGACAGATGAATCAGGACTGAAGTGCACAACCAGATGCAGGCAGAGAGGCCATGTTCTCCTTACCACTTGATGGCCTGAGCAGATGCCCACCTACCAGGCCCAGACAGGCCCCTGGCAACTGCCCCAGCTATGGGGCTGGATGATGGAATGGGCAATAAGACACTCCTTTATGAAGTATTCCCTCTTACTATCAGCACAGGTCAGAGGCCAGAAGCAAATGAGTGTACCAAATGGAGGAAGAGCCGCCCTTTGTAGGCCATGGCCAGAGGAGGGTTCCTGACACTGGCTGCCCAGCCCTCCATCACAGCCTTACCAGGGCCTTTTTCACAGTCTTGTGCTCACTGTGGTCCAGCAATCCCTGAACCTCATAATCTGGAATTGCCCAGAAGCAGAAGACACAGGTAAACGTTGATGTCTTCCATGTAGTTTTCACTAATATTCATCGTTTTGGGTTATGGGTCCCCTCCACCCCCATACCAGCCTACTCCTTGTCCCCCCAGCTGGGTTCATGCTTCTCTTAGACTTCAGAAGACAATATTTTTCACTTTATGAAATAGACAAAAATGTTAACATCTTGCCCATCCCCTACTCACTCAGAAGGACAAAACTTAATGTAATCTGCAGTATTTACTATTTTTTAAAATTATAGTCCAAATGGGGCTGGGGATGTAGCTCAGTGTATGGCACTTGCCTAGCATGTTCGATTCCTAGAAGCTCACACACACACACACACACAAAAAAAAAAAAACAAAAACCCCAAAACAAACAAACAAAAAAAAACTATATTCCAGGTGTTGTCAAGTGCATATTTGGGGATGAGGAGAGAAATGCTTAAAGGCCAAGATCTTGGGGCTGGGGATGTGGCTCAAGTGGTAGCACGCTCACCTGGCATGCGTGCAGCCTGGGTTCGATCCTCAGCACCACATACAAACAAAGATGTTGTGTCTGCCGAAAACTGAAAAATAAAAACATTAAAATTCTCTCTCTCTCTCTCTATCTATCTTTTTTTTTTTTTTAAAAGGCCAAGATCTTGAAAACAAGAAGACTAAATTCTTTGCTTTCACTTGCCCAAGATTCTCTTAATTTGCAAGACTTGTTGTAGCTCACAGACACAAGGTCCTTGTACTCCCTGGACACACACACACACACACACACACACACACACACACACAGTGGAATATTCACTTTCAGTCTGGTGTATTTAGGAGATTCTATCATTGACAGTAGCATAGGTTAAATTAAATTACAAAGAGTCCCCAAATCAAGAGTTTATGAAGTAGGAATAAACCACCTAAGATAAAGCAGTTCAGGAGCATTGTTTTCTCTAGTCTAGATTGTGACTGAGAGTAGGAGCATATTCGTTCTGCCCAGTTAGGAAGTGTTCAACACTCATTGTCAAGGTTAAGAAGATGGGAGAACCAGGGAGCCATGTTTCGTATTTTCCAGAAATAACATGATGCAGATCAGGATACGGATCAGACTGGAGTGCTTCTTACCTACTATATTGAACCGTCAGTGTCTCACCAGAGACACAGAACCAGGTGGGAGGTAGGCCTTAAGAGGCAATTGCCAGGAACTGGCTTCCCAATGTGGGGGCTGGCAGGAAAAGTCCAGAATCCACAGGGCAGCTGCCAGGAAGAGCAGGCTGGGGCTCTGTGATGAGGGCTGAAGCTGCTGATCACAGGTAGAATTTCTTCTCCCCCAGGGGAGCCTCTGCTTCCAAAACCTTTCATCTGTAGATAAGAGATTATCTAGAATAATCTATCTTACTTAAAATCAACTGATTATGGGTTTTCATCACATCTAGGAAATACCTTCACAGCAATGTGTAGATCAGTGTTTGAGTAATCAGAGACTGCTGGTCCCTCAAACTGGCATGTAAAAAGGATATCACAACAAGTTCTGCCTGTGGGCTTTGGTCTAAGCCATGTTCACACATTCTGGTGAATCCATAGATAATATCAGCTGGAGCACCTGAAGAATAAGTTCCATGAGGGAAAAGGGGAGGGGCCCCAGCTCAGAAAATCTGGCACTGCCAGCTGCCCAGTATATAGACTTCATGCCACACAATCCCAGGGAGACCAGCAATCAGAACTGGGCAAGCCCTTTAGACACCCCTAATCAAATTCCTCAATGTCTAGTGAGGAAACTATGGTTCAGATCAGACAAACAGCCACCCACTAGAAAGAAAACAGAGGTCTTCCATCTGCAAGAAGGGAGGAGGAATGAGCAGATTGATAGTATGTGCAGGGAAAGAAAGACTGGCTAGAGAGCATCCTTAACTTTAGGCTTGGCGGGGACCTGGGCTTTCCTGTTGGACCCTTACAGCACAGAAGACAAAACCAAGGCTCTAGGAAGAGGAGGGGCTGGCTCTGTGAATGGAGGGTAGAGCCAGGACAGTGCTCAGGCCCATGCTTGATTCAGAGTTTGGTCACCACCGCCGCCTAACCCTCCGGACCTCCTTAAGGAGCTAAAGAGATTAAAGGCTGCGATGTCACCGCCAGGCATTTGGAGTTCGATCTTCACCTCAAAGTTCTCTTCCAACAGAATAATAAATTTTAATTTAAATTATTAGTTCAGGAACCAGAGGGCTTGGGGACTGTGCCATGAGAACAATTCCAAACTCAGTCTCTATTCTGGGAAATCATAAATGCTTCCGTGCTCCATTTTTGTCATTTGTCCGAATGCAGGAGAGGAACAAGAGGATGTCCTGACCCACCATCCACAGGAGACCTGTCTTGGGCCATGTGTCCCTTTAGGCTGAGAACTAGGAAAGGCAAGATAGGGGAGGCCTGGAGCTGGGGTTGTACCTCAGTGGTAGAGCGCTCACCTAGCATGCGCGAGGCGCTGGGTTCCATCCTCAGCACCACATAAAAAGAAATAAATAAAATAAAGGCATTGTGTCCATCTACAACTAAAAAAAAAAAAAAAAAGACAGGGGAGGTCTGTATCTACAGATGACATTAGCGTTCGTCCGTTTTCCATTGCCATAACAGTGTACCTGAGGCTGGGCAATTTGGAAATTTACCAGCTAACAGTTCTTCAGGTCCAAAATCATGGTACCTCTGCTTGGCTCTGCTGAGGGCCTGCAGTAGACGGCACCACAGTGGCAGGAGCCAGAGTGATAACATGCAGAGACAGGAAGCCAGAGAGTGGGGAGGAGCCAGTCTAACAACCTTCCATGGGAACTAACCAGGGTTCCCTGAGAGCTACCCCAACCACTTCCAAGGACAGTGTCCCCAAGGATCAACCTCAACCTTCCATGCCCTGGGCATCAGGGAAGGTACACGGATGTGGATGGTTGGGCAGGGGCACCCTCTTGTTCCTCTCCTGTATTTTACAAATGACAGAATGGAAAAACAGAGAAACAATCTGTTCATGGCCCTCCCACAAGCTACCAGCTAAAGCTCTAGTCCTCAATGTCTCAATTCACTGCTGATTTGGTTTTGTTTGAGTTTTGCTTTGTTTTTGTTTTTGCACTAATTTTCAGTTGATTCCAGCAGGGAAGTCCAGCACACAGATCATACTGTGAGGGTGCCCAGAAGTGTCCTTAATTGCTTGTTAGTGACTTAAGTGGAGAGTGGGCAGGCTTGGGAGGATTCAGACAAGTGTCATTTAACTACTCAAACTCTTACATTAGAGGAGAAATCTTCAAGTAGGGGTTTAAGGTCTCATGCTTTAAAAAAAAATCATACAGAGAAATCCTGTGGGCCTCTGAGAGGCATGTGAGCCTGGCTAGCTCTGGGGCTGTGTAAACAATGGTTATGACCATGACTGAGCCAAGCCCCACTCGGGGCTCTGCAGACTGCGTCAGTTGTGCCTGTGGCTGGTGAAACTTCTGCCATTAGGGAACCCTTTTAGGAAAGAGGAAACTGACACTGGGAGCAGGGGCAGAAAGCTGCCCTGGGTCACATCATGCAGCTGCTGTGAGACACCCTCTGTTGTGAAAGGTCATATTTCTAAACAGCTAATGCTAATACCAGTTACCAAAGCTGGACAGAATTAGGTTTGCTGAACTCTAAAATAGATGCTCTTATGAGATTGAATGGCCCATTTTTCTGTAATTCAGGGCTGATGACCCCATTTCTGGATTGCCCATCCATCAGCAAATATTTATCAAACTGAGCTTAGTGCTAGGTGGTTTCGTATATTTAAAAAACTGTGTAAACATGTCCCATTCCTCCAGGAGTTAGTCTAGCCAGGGCAGTAAGACAAACTCATAACACATACTGAACAAAACCCCATGCATGCTCGTGTCTAGTCAGAGCTGGACTCTGCTTGCACACAGAAGCTGGGCATGGTGGTGGCCCTGGCCACTCTGGCCAAGGCTGGGAATCTCAGGGGAATGGCAGATCCCCGGCGGCTAGGCTAGCCAGAAAGGATGGCTGATTTGTGCCCACCTCACCCCTCTTCCTTCCAGGGCAGTCTTCTAGCATATGACTAGCTATCTCTCTGTGGTGTTTGTTGATGCCACTTGTGACTTCCCATTGTTCTAATCTCTCATGTGATGAAAGAGGCAAAAGGAAGCTGCCAGCCTTCCCATGTACCTCCCTTTAATGTCTTTCCAGAGCACTGTGAGAAATAAGTTTCCATGGTTTCTGTCGACCAGTCTATTGTATTTTGCTCCAGCAACACAAATGGGCCAAGAAATCACTCCAGCTTCTCTAGGTGGTCTCCCCAAATCTGCGTCCACCATCATGTGATGGTGCTGGCTATCATAACTCAGAAAAATCTGACTCCACTTCCACTACACAAGTTTAGGAATAGTGAACTTTTATAAACTTACATTGACTTCTCAGATGGGTTTATCACAGCTACATTGCACCCATGACTTGCAGTCTGTAGCCACAAGTGACCTCCTTTTAAAGGAAAGTCTAGATTCTAATGCTAACAACTACATTGAGTAAAAGTATATTCCTTCTAAGGTTCCAACTTTTAAGTATTTTTACATTTTTGTATTAGATAATACATTCACATGGTTCAACAATCAAAACCATATAAAATATTCTCAGTGAAAATTTTCCTCCTACCTTTAGCCCCAAGACACCACATACTCTAGGTGCCATGAGGTCCTAATCAGTAATTGATTGCTAGTTTTATATGTTTTTTTCTGGACCATGTTTATGCAAATATATATAAATATGAATGTTTTTATTCCCTCATTTTAATTTTTATAAATTATTTTTATTAATTTTTCTGTACCTATTTATAATAATATTTTGGACACTTTGTTTCTGCATATATGGACAGCGTCATCATTCTTTCTGTTAAAATGACATGGCATAATTTATTAAGTCAGTCCCTACTGATGGACATTTGGATTGCCTCCAAACTTGTGCTATTATTAACAATGCTGAAAGAAATAATGATGTTCGTACATCATCTTATACAGTTGCAAGCACATCTGTAGGATAAATTACAGAAAGTTGAATTGCTGAATACATTTAGGATTGGTTGTATTTCACCAAATGCCTTCCACAGAGGCTACACCTGTTTACATTTCTAGCAATGTTAGAGGGACTCCTCTCACAGCCTCATCAAGAGCCTGTATTTTCAAACTTTTGCAGTTTTGCCAAGCTATGAAGTAAAAAAAAAATTCTATTCAAATTTTTGATAATTTTAATCTTGATATAGTGTAAAACTGATAAAATTTATAGGAATATCTGAAGAGTTCCTATATATTCCGTTTTCTTTTTTTTTTTTTTTCATTTTTTTGGGGGGAGTGGTTCTGGGAATTGAACCCAGGGGTGTTTTATCACTGAGCTACGTCACCATTCCTTTTTATTTTTTATTTTGAGACAGGGTCTCACTAAGTTGCTTAAGGCCTCTCTTTGCTGAGGCTGGCCTTTTACCTGCAATCCTGCTGCCACTGGGTTTAAAGGTGTGTGCCACCATGCCCAGCGTGGTTTCCTATATATTCTTGATTGAGCTTTAAGTGACATTTTTCTAATTAAGAGTGGAGTTATGAATAAAGCCAAAGAGCTGATGAACAACGTCATTAACCAAACTAATGCAAAATGTTCCTATGGACCCCAGAAAACAAGCCAGGAGGATAATCACCAAGAGTAATAAGACCTGAGTGATGTCTGTTTCCATGTGTGGAAAGCAGAGAGAAGGCTGGCAATTGCTTAAGATCCTTCCAACTGTAGAGACCACACACAGAGATAGATGCTCACAGGAAGCTCTCAGAAGGTGAGCCTGAGGATGACAGCCCAAACTAGGAAGGCCCGTTGAAGGCTCCAGTTCGTGGGTGAGTGCAGGTATGCATGGTTGGTAAGGTTGGACAATGGTGGACAACCTGAGCCCTTGTGAACTCTTGAAACCAACTAACCCAAGATCCTTACCTACACAAAGTCCCTCCCTAAAGAACTGCTGGGATAGGATCCAAATCAAGCAGAATAAGGACATTAGGGATGAAAGAAATAGAAAGTCCAAAGGTGGAAGGAAATATTGGAAGGTATAAGGCCTTATTGTCCAAGATTTGGTGAAAATTGGGAAGAGGGAGCCCAAAAACATATAGGCAAAAATACAAAAAGTTGTATGCAAGAATATTCACTGTGGCTGGGGCTGGGGCTCTGTGGTAGCACACTTGCTTGGCATGTGTGAGGTACTGGTTCGATTCTCAGCACTGCATATAAATAAATAAAATAAAGGTTTATCAACAGAAAAATTTAAAACAAAAGAATATTCACTGTGACTAAACATTCCATTAATAAGAGAATATTTTCTCAATTGTGTGCATCCACACAATGGACTGCCATGTAACTGTTATGTTCGAATTCGGGACCCCCAAAAGACCACCAGAGACCCAAGATCGATGTAAGCAGCGAAGAGGTGTTTATTACGAGCTAGCTCGGTCCTCCGCATGCGCACACACAGCAACTGGTGATGCTGAGAGGCCCTGAGCCCAGGGTTTGCAACAGTTTTATACATTCTTTGGAGAAGGCAGGGACCCCCCACATACATCATAGCATCTCTTAGCAAATCATCACACACCACAGGAAAATCAAATAACAACTCTAAAACATGATTAGTACATTCACTGGCGGGAACAAGTTGGGTAGGGGTGATTGGTTACTACAAGAGGGGGATTCATTTGAACTGATTGGTTTAAGCCAAGAGGGGTGTTCGTGCTGAACTACATGATTTCCCAACATGTTATCAACCACCATAAACTACTGGGAGGGTCATCTGGCATCCCAGGTATTTCCCTGTCTCATGCTGATTGGTGGCTGCTAGGGGGTTGCTATGGATCCCCACCTAGCCTAACTGAGTCAGGGACACCTGGCGCACCAGATCTCTCCTGTTATTTGTAGATAAACAATTTAGCAGGGTGGGGATGTGCCTAGGAGTGCTCTGTGGGTCTTTCGAAGGACAAAGGTCATGTCCCTTCCTTGGACAGGCTTTGCTCTGAGGTAGAGGCTGGTTTTTCATAACTATAAAAGAAAATGAACAGCCTGGCCAATGGCTCATGCCTGTAATCCCAGTGAGAGAGGCTGCATCAGGAGGATTGCAAATTCCAGGCCCCATACAACTTAGTGACACCCTGTCTTCAAAAAAAAAAAAAAAAAAGAAGAAGAAGAAGAAGAAGAAGACCTGGGGATGTGGTTTAGTGGTTAAGTGCAGATGAAGATCTATCAGTCTTGCATTGTCTGTCTTCCCCACTCTCCCAACATACACATATTTCAATGTTTTGTCAGTCAATATTCAGTGTTTTTTTGATTATGCTTATGTGATTAGTAGTGGCGGCTACACATTGTACATTATTACTTTTGTTTTCAAAGTAAAAATCACGAGTCTCATACAAACGCAAAACGGACACGTCAAAGTTTTATTTGCTCCTTAGCGCGGTTCCAGGAAGGTGTTAGAACTGGTTCTAAGGAGAATTTAAAGTACTCACCTATACTGTTTAATGGGGAATAGGAAATTAATGTATAAATTGATGCTAAATGGCTTTTTCCAAAGATGGGTAAGATTCAATATTAAGTCCAGTAATAAACAAGTCTTAATGTATAGAGCACAAAGAATGGTACGTGCCCCATATAATCAGAATACTTGGATGGATGTGTGAGACTATGGCTGGGTTTTCTTTGAAGACACAGGTAACCTATCTTTTGATCCATTTCAATGTTTCACTTTTCTTTTTAAAAGATCACTCTTTATAGTAAAAATCCAGCAGCTAAGCAGTTCTTCCACTTTATCTTGCTCTCGTTTGCTTTAATCTTTTGCTTTTGACAGGGTGGGATGATATTTCTTTGCTCGCACCAAGGTGGTTTCAGAACGAGGAAGGGCGGGAAGAATTCTAAACCTTTATCCTCCAGGAAGCCCTTAATTTCAGCGAGAGCGCGCAGGGCCGCTCCAGGGTTCCCCACAGGCACCGCCCTCTTCCTGCTCAACAATCGAGCCGCGCGCACAGGTCACGTGAGCGGCCTAGTCCGGTGACAAAGACAACGTGGCAAGGACAACAACGCTCAGAAAGGCTCTTATGCCCACTTTCTGCCATCCATTCCACCGAATTTCTCCCTCCTCTCACTAGATGTTTCTTACCGGTGCTTTCTGAGGGATGGTGAACTACCAGGTTGCCATCAACCCAAACTACCTTAGACTCACAAGGCAGCCCTTGCCCTCACCGACCACATGCCGCTAAGGCGAGTAGCACTTCTTATTGGGCGTGAGTTCCTGTCAATCTCCAGGTTTTCCCCAATCGGAGACCCGGTCCATACACCGTTCCTCATTGGCTTACGGGCAGCGGAAGGTGGAAGAACAGCTGATAAGCGAAGGTCGCGCGAGAGTGGCGCTCAGTGCTCACTGCGCAGGCGCGAAAGACCTGGCAAGGGCCCGGACCAGGGGCGGGCGTGAAGACGCGTCGTTTGCCTTTGGAGACTGTGACTGAGCTCCCTGGGTTCAATCGCGGGGCGGAAAACTTTTGTCAGGGACTGGCCAAGAACGCGGCCCGCGAGATACCCGATGGTGTCCATGACTTTCAAGCGGAGCCGCAGCGACCGGTTCTACAGCACCCGGTGCTGCGGCTGTTGCCATGTCCGCACCGGGACGATCATCCTGGGGACCTGGTACATGGTAAGGGCTGGCGGGCGGGTAGGGCCTCGCCGCCCGGGGAAGTGCGCATGTGCGGGAAATGGGGGGCGCCGGGCCGAATCGGGAGGGGTGGGGCTGGGGACGGGGGTGTTGGGTGGGGCGGGAGAGGAGGGGAAGTTTTTTTTTTTTCCTCCTGTTTTAAATGCTTTGTCTCTTAATCGAGTCTGGGGACCTTGAGAGAGACTTGTCCAAGAGATAGTTCCGTGGCAAGAAGTTGAACGTGGGCTTTGGAGAGACGAGGCTAGGCGGATGGAGGGAGGGGGCTGCTAAATTTCGGTGGGAATTCGGTCATTGTTTCTGTACTTCCGCCATCTGAAAGGCAGTTCCCTCTTCCCTCCGCACCTTGTGCTCCCCGGGATTAAAATATATATTGTTGATGGGCCCTTATTTTATTTATTTACATATGGTGCTGAGACTCGAACCCAGTGCCTCATATGCAAGACAACCACTCTTCCATGAGCTACAACTCCGGCCCCTCCTTGGAATCCCCCCCCCCCCAAAAAAAAGTAGTGATGTGTGCAGCCTCGTTCAACATTGTCTAGTCTGATGGGAAAGCAAAAAGCTCCAGCTATAACCCAGTTTCATTTGTGTCCTGGACCTTGATGTAAGCAGAAAGGCTTCTGTTGTGAATTTGAGAGCTCTTGGCGGCGATACCAGTTTGCCAGGATTTACACTTGATCAGTTTTTCCCTGGTGCAACCAACCCCTGCCTGCTTTTCTTACCAGATGCTCCCGGTTTTGTGAAACATTGTGTTGAGAGCCTGTTCTATTCTGGCCACAACATGCAGGCATTCTCTGGTTTGCAAGATCTTTATGATTCTGTCATAACCAGATGGGCAATTCTGTTGATTTAAGTGGTTCACTAGTAATTCTTATGTGATTTCTGACCAGTCTTTCCAGTATCCGTTCATATTAAAGCTATTTGCCTGTGACGTCTAAAAATGTGATTCTGTTTAGGTAGTTTTAAGTTATTACGACTTTACAGATGCTTTGACTAGCATCGTATGTTGTCGACTCAGCTACTTTCCCTAATGACTGATTTTGTGTGTGGGTGGAGGAAGTGGTATTGGTGATACTGTGCAGTTTTTGATAATTATGTGAACTGCAAAAGAAGAGAGATTGATCCCAGACTCCTTTTTGCCTTTTTCTGTACTTACTTTCCCACGCAGCGTCTTGAAATCATTAGTAACAGTTTGGGCAAACACCAGATGAAAATCATTTTCAGGCAGGCAGATATTGTTTCTTGGCCCTCAAGGACTATCTGACCTCCACATTGTTCCTGACTGTCCTGTTGTTTATTTATTTATTTTTTTTGCAATCTTCTTTAATGTACATTTTAAAAGAAAATAGCAAAACTTGAATGTGTAGGTTTATTTGCATGTGCTAAGCCTATTTTCACGTTTCTTGTACTTTTGTATTCAGAAAAAGGCGGGTTATTGGTATTGTATAATTATATCACATTTCATTCAGAAACTGGCTCTTCCATATTTTAACTGATTTGTAATACTGGACATCAAATAGTTAATAACAGTCAGTTAGGTTGTATTTCTAACTTCCTTTTGTTTCTTCTCCAATTTGCTAAGGGGCTGAATCCTTAATTTCTTTTGTTTGTTGGTAAACTCTGTATTCCATTCCCCTAAATGAATAATTCAAACCTTTAGGATTTTCTGGTCTCTTACTCTACCCCACCCCCATTACCTCCAGAAAATGACCTGCCCCCCTGCTTAGCAAGAGTCCATCCAACAGCCTGGGACTCTTCCTGCAAACTTCCTGTTGCTTCTCAGATCCTTGCCTCCACTCAAAAGAACAAAGGACTTCTAACTCCTCAAGAAGAAAATAACTGTGGTCCCTATTTCAGCCATCCAAATGTAATTGGCTGTATTTCTTTCCACTCTATTCCAGGCAGATTTTTTTACACTGTTGACTTTAGCTTATAAAAATGAAAAGAAGAGCAGGATAAAGTAAAAGTTGTAAATAGGAAACTCAAGGTGCAGAGAGTAAAACTTTAGTAAGGGCATTTATTCTTAATAAAATAGGGAGCGAATTTAAATCTGTTCCCCCAGTTGAAGATCTTGTTCCATGCTTTATTTCACAATTTTTAAAACTTGCCCTAGGTGTTCTCACTTTGCATGGACCTTTTCAGGTTAGTAGCAGTTGTAAACCACTTAAACCAATTGATCTGTCTTGAAGTAATAAAAGATTTATTGACCATTTTCAGTGTGAAAGTTTTGGTAGATACACAGGAGTAAGTCAGGAGCCCTGTGTTATCTTGTGTATTTCTGTTACTTGCTAAATGTTGTCTTGAACACGACATCTGCCCTTAAGATGTTTTTGTTATTTCAAAGCACTTTAGAGCACTTTGTTATTACAAAGGAGAAGGAGATAATGATCAGTGATATCAGATTGTAATCAGATTAAGAACTGGAAAAAGGTCATTGGTGGTTTATTACAGTACTGCAGGTGACTTTCAAAAGTGTAACTTAAGTACCATAGCCATATAAAGATAATTTCTACCCAGTTGGGTCACAAATAACATTTAGATGTAGTCCCATACCTCTAAACAAAGAGGATTTGTCCAAACTGCATTTTTTTGCCACACTTTACTAAGACTGAAAAATAAGATGGGGCCTAGTGAGGTAGGATGTCACTTCCTTCCCTTACTACTTTGTCCTGGTACCCTTTCTCCCTCCCTAACTCCCTAGCCTCCATGGTAGCTCTTTTTTCATTCCAGATGAGGCACTATAAGAATATTTATGAATCTTTTCAGTTTACCTGGGCCAAGGCTTTTGAGGTTATGATTCCTTTCAAGCTTTTGGAACTTGAAACTGCAGCCCTCCTCTGCTGGGACTAGATACTATGATAATGGCTCTGTTTGGCCCAGTATCATTGCTTTCTAGCTATAGCTTCTACTAATGTAGTATTAAGGCGACTATAACTCTGTCTACTAAGATATTAATTGTAAGGTTTTTGAATAGTTCTGTGGGACATAGAGAAAGCCAGGACCAATTACGTGTGCCAGAGGTACTGGTCCTGAAGTGTTAACGTTAAGTGTTTCAGATTTAAAAAGCATGCCTGGCTTAATGCCTGGTTAAGAAGAAATTTCAGAATGAGTGCAAGTTTAAATTCTTGCAGTTCTAAAATTGTTTTTTCTGTTGTTTATTAAATAATTTGAAACCAGATTATTTTAAACAAGTTTCTAATGAGGTATAGGCTCAAATTTTTATTGAATGATTTTAAAAGGGCTTAAAAATCAGCTGCAGAAAGTTTCCTTCTTTACAGTTAACAGTATACTACAAGAACATGTTTTGAGAACTTGTAATGTTAAGTCTTGGAATATTAAATCCATTTGTAATGTTAAGTCTTGGAAAGACTTAATATATAGCTATTTTTTCCTGAGCATCTCTATAAATAATCTAATTTTAGGTACTAGGAAGAGAAGTGAAGACAGATTGCCTCAAGCAGTGTCCTCTCCAGTCCTCACCCAACTCCTCTAAATAAGTAGAGCTTGAAGCTAGTGTCTTCCCTTGCACCTGCTGTTTTGTGCTTCAGTGCCATTGAACATGCTCTTTCTTCCCCTGAACTGCTCTTCCCCAAATCGCTTTTTAAAGACTTTATTTAGGAAATTTTCAGACATGCAAAGGTAGAGAAATAGAAGTCTCTGTTTACTCATCACCCACCTCAACTATTAACAACATTTGCTAATTCCAGATAATTTTTTAATGGTTAGCTCATATATTTTTATGGTAAAACTTTCTGTACTTCCTAGCTAGAGGGGATCTGGTTTCCTCACTGTGTACTTGGCAAAGTTTCTAAATACCTACTGTATATAATTATTAAACATTAGTATATTATCTTTTTTCTTATTTCTCACATCAGATGTCCTCCAGGACTAGGGATGTAGCATGTAGCTCAGTGGTAGAACACTTGCCTAGCATGCCTATGGTGCTGAGTCCCAGCACAACAAAAAAAGAAAAAACAAAGTCCTCTTTGAAGGGAGGAGGGGGAAAATGTGTATACTAGCTAACTTATTATTTAGAACATTTGAGGTACCCATTAAACATTCATGAAATAAACTGTCTTTGCCAAAAAAAAAAAAAAACAGGATTAACTCAGTTGTAACTGCACATAATAATAAACAACAATACTTTTTTTTTTTAGTTGCCAATGAATCTTTTTTTAAAATTATTTATATGTGGTGCTGAGGATCGAACCAAGGGCCTCACACATGCCAGGCAAGTGCTCTACCACTGAGCCAAACTCCAGCCCCACAACAATACTTTTTTATATACATTAAAAATTTCTTCTAAAGATAGTTTTAGTCTCTATTAAATAGCACTTCTTTGCTTAGTTTTGTAGACTATTCTCCTAGAGGTGCTGTCTGCCTGTAAAACCCTTATCATGGTGCTTGAAGCAGTATATTATTTAAAATAATGATTTTTTTTAAAGTACCCCATTCTCCAGGATATATCATATGTTGGGCCACAAATCAAGTCCTAACAAATTTTTAAAAAGTAAATCCTATCAAAAAAACTTTCCCTGAATGTCTTCTCTGATTTGGGGGGGGGGTGACTCAAAATTGGGTAGGGAGGAAGAGCATAAGAAAAAGATTATCATTAAATAGGGAAGAGAGGTGGGAGGGAAAGGGAGGGAGAAGGAGACCCTCATCGTTATACAGAATACATGTATGACAAAGTGAGGGGAAAAAAAAAGAAGTATGTGATTGAGTAGAGAGAAGTGCTGGGAGGGGAAGGGGGGAAAGGAAGGACAGCAGAATAAAATAGACATTATTATTGCTGTATGTATCTAAGTGACCGCATGACCAATGTGATTCTGCTACCTGTACACTCAGAAAAATGAGAAATTATACCCCATCTGATTCAAATGTATGATATGTCAAGATCATTGTACTGTCATGTGTAACTAATTAAAACAAAATTAAAAAAACACCTTTCCTATTGACAGTCCATAAAACTAGAGATAATAATAGGAGGAACAATGGAAGTCATGAGAATTAAACACCATTCTCCTGGAACAACCTGGGTGGTGAGGAAATGAAAACATTTCTTAACAAATGAAAATGGAAACTACCAAAACCTATGGAATGCAGCAAAAGCAGTGCTGAGAGGTACATTTATAGCAGTAAATGCTTATATCAAGATAGTAGGACATTCTCAAAAAAGCTAACATTACCTCTCAAGGAACTAGAAAAACAAGAACTAAACCCAAAGCCAGTAGAAAAAGAGAATAGTAAAGATCAGAGAAGAAATAGAGACAAAAATAGACCAAAAAAGGAGTTGATTTTTTTGAAAAGGTAAACAAAATTGGCAAAGCCTTAGTCTAAGAAAAAAAAGACTCAGAGATGAAAAGGGAAACATTACAATTGATATTACAAAAATACAAAGGATCACAAGAGACTCTTAACAACTGTATTCGAATTGGAAAACCTAGAAATGAATAATTTTTCCACTGCTGAATTTTGTAGAATGCTTGAAGAAGAATTAATACCAACTCTTTGCAAATTATTTTAGAAAATTGAAAGGAATTCTGCCAAACTCGGTCTACATTGTCAGTATCACCTTGATCAAAATGAGATAGAGATGCTCACAAAAAAAACTACAGGGTGTGTTCTTGATAAACATTGCAAAAATTCTTAACAAAACACAAACCAAATTCATCAGCACATTAAAAGATAATTAATTCACTGTGATCAAGTGGGTTCATCCTATGGATGCAAGGATGGTTCAGCATGCAGATAGAAGTGTGATATATCAACAGAATCAAGGACAAAACCCATAATGAGTGTTTTAATAGATACAGAAACATTTGATAAAATTCATTATCTTTTCATTATAAAAATTCAACAAATTAGGTATAGGAGGAAAATACCTCAACATAGTGAGGGCCACATGTGATAAACCAACAGCTAATACATGCTGGATGGTAAGATCTGCAGCCAGATGGGATGCCTGCTTTAATCCTTTAGTTCAATGAAGTAGGAGGAGTCTTAGCTAGAGCAGTCAAGTAAGAGAAAGGAATAAAGAACATACAAATTGGGAAGGAGGAAGTCAAATTGTCCCTGTTTGCAGATGACAGAGTCATATATGTAGAAAATCATAAGTACCTTGAGAAAACTTTTTAAAATTAAATTAGTAGAGCTTCATGATATAAATCAATTTAGAAAAATCAGTAGCGTTCCTATATGCCAGTAGTGAACTATCTATTTACAGTAGCTACACAAAACAAAAAGCCAAGGTGAAAGACCTCAACAGTGAAAACTATAAGATGCTGATGGAAGAAATTGAAGAGAAAACAAATAGAAAGACTCCTTGTGTTTATGGATTGGAAGAATTAGTATTGTTAAAATGTCCAAACTGCCAAGGCCATTAGAGATTTAATGCAGCCCTTATTAAAATAATGTCATCTTGGGCTGGGGATGTGGCTCAAGCGGTAGCATGCTCGCCTGGCATGCGTGCGGCCCGGGTTCCATCCTCAGCACCACATACAAACAAAGATGTTGTGTCCGCCGAAAACTAAAAAAAAAAAAAAATAAGTAAATAAATATTTTAAAAAATAATGTCATCTTTCGCTGAAATGGAAAAATCCTAAAATTTACATGGAACTACAAAAGATCATATAGCAGTCTTGAGCAAAAATGAACAAAGCTGGAGGCATGATACTACTCAACTTCAAAATATACTTAAAAGCAGTAGTAACCAAAACATCGTGGTACTGTATAAAAATAGAAACAGACTGATAGAACAGAATAAAAACCCCCAAATAAGTGCACACACTTAACAGCCAAGTGATTTTTAACCAATGAGCTAAGAACACATCTGGGTAACACAACCTTCAATAAATGATACTAGGAAAACTGGATGTCCACGTATAAAAGAATAAGATTACACCCCTAACTCTCACCATGAACCAACAAACAAAAAAAACCCTTAAAATGGATTAGAGGCTTAAATGTAAAACCCGAAATTATAAAAGTACTAGAAGAAAATACGGGAAAACACTGACAGTCTGGACAATGTTTTGGACAAGAATGTAATCAGGCAACAAAAGAAAAAAATAAGCAAATGGAATTACATCAAATAAAAACTACAATAAAAGAAATATCAACAGAGTGAAGAGACAGCATTCAGAATGGAGAAAATAATTGCAAACTGATAAGAGATTTAATATCCAAAATACATAAGGAACTCAGACAACAGCAAAAGCAAATAATCTAAAAATGGAAAAAGGATCTGAATAGTTATTTCTCAGAAGATATAGAAATGGCCAAGAAATATATGAAAAAAAGTTCTTCCTTACTAATCATCAGGGAAATGCTAATCAAAACCTCAGTGAGATTATCATCTCAGCTCAATTATAATGGTTCTAATCAGAAATCTCAGCAGCTCAGGAGGGGAGGCAGGAGGATGGCAGGTTCAAGGTCATCCTGGGCAACTTCGTGAAACCCTGTCTCAAAATAAAAAATTAAAAAGGACTGGGGATGTAGCTCAATGGTAAAGCCCGTAAACTTTAGAGAAGGCTAATTCTCATCCTCATAAGATTTTTATATTGAATCATTAACACGACTGATTCTGAGCACTTAAAGGCAGTGCTGATCATATAATCAAATGCAGAAAGCTGAGAAAGTAAATGTTTAGAATGTCAAAATCCAAATCCAGAAAATCATGATGGACAAGAATGTAATAAAATGAAATTCAGTTACAAATAACATTAAGACCTGTACTTGGGCCTCTGAATCCATCTGTACGTATCAGTTAACAGCTGGTAACTTAGCAGGGTCAAGTGTAGAAAAAAGCTAGATATTTTAGGGAGTTAA
Organism: Spermophilus citellus; assembly: GCF_964194105.1. Taxonomy (NCBI): domain Eukaryota; kingdom Metazoa; phylum Chordata; class Mammalia; order Rodentia; family Sciuridae; genus Spermophilus; species Spermophilus citellus. The sequence goes on from NC_138193.1 coordinate 101,658,922, forward strand.
CTCTTACCTGATATTCAGTAAATTTATAAAGCCAGTGCAATTTCATGTTGCATTAATTGAAATTTGTTAGCTAGAATGGGGAGCTGAGATTTGTATTCTGATGATGCTTGATCTTAGCTCATTTTGATAGTGTGTGCCTCAAATAGAGCTTATGAAAGGAGGAGTGCAAAAGAGAAATAGTGGAGTAGCAGAAAAACATGCCAGGTAGAGGAATCATTAAAGGACCTAAATGTTTATTCTAGAAAAGACAGTATTTAGGGGAGCACATTGACTCAAAAATCATAGAATTAATTAAGACCAGTAGGTGAAAGTTAAGTGGCATAGTGAAAGCCTTATTATGCAACTCCAAAGGAATATTGATCTCCAGAGGAAATGAGCTCTCTTGGCAGTGGCTAGGGATGCTGTGGAGTGGTTTCAGGCATCTAAATCAACTGTAGCTTCTTCAGACATAGAAATTCTGAGATTCATATAGGAATGAATATGTGCCTCTGAACAGGAGAAGTTTGTAATAATTCCCTAGTTTTAATTTTTGTGCCATTTTATTCCGGTGTATTGATATTAACATAGGGTTTAGCATTATATCTTTTAATATTAAATCTGTACTTGATAAAATAATTTATTTTTAAATTATTTTCATAGTGGTAATTGCATATCCTTTATCTCAGGTTGGCCCCTACCATTTTTTATCTTTGTTACTTTAAAACAATTTTCAATGTGGAACAACATCTAGAAATTTTGCTAAAGACTTTTTCAATAGTAATGTATTTGATAAAATGTTATCTTTCACAGGTGGTAAACCTGTTGATGGCAATTTTGCTGACTGTAGAGGTGACTCATCCAAACTCAATGCCAGCTGTCAACATTCAGTATGAAGTCATTGGAAATTACTATTCATCTGAGAGAATGGCCGGTAGGTATTTAGTTGAAAACAAAATATTCCCTTCTAAAAATCTATAAAGCCAGTTTAATTTGTATGTATATGTTATTTAGAGCAAGATTGATTAAATTATGCTTCAAAAGATTAAATAAGTTGCATAATAAGGTTAACATAAGCTCAGTGATGTTTAAACTACTCACTGACACAGGAAAGTATTTTGGTGAGTTTTTTCAAAGATTTTTGGTAAGCATTTATGTCAGAAGATTTAATGGACTACATTTTTGTGAGTTGCGTAGTTGTGTACCTCTACAGGAGGAAGAGAGAAATAAAAGTGAAATGTAAATCTTTGAGCTCTAGCCAACAAATGTAGTTGGTATGGGAGATTTGCCAATGGAGCAAATGTACTATTACAAAATACATATAATACAAATTATTTCCCATTCACATGTATATGTTATATTATAGGATCTTAATTCTCAGATTTTTAGTTGTATTACCTCTTAATGTGAAGTTCTGAGTTACATTACATTTATGGCCTTCAATGATCCATTAATGAAGGTTTGTATTGTTACAGGGCTAACTTCATTTTCCAGGAGCCAAGAAGAATTTTGTGACTGTCATATAACGTAGTACGAAAGCAGCTTTTGAAAGTGATTTTTTAAGAAATGATTTTTCAATGGTTTTTTAAAAAGTGATTCTTCTTAGATTAAATTCTTTAATTGTTTTGTCAACTGTGGTAGGAGAAATAACAAGAACATATTATAAATAGTCCTTTTTGGCATTTATTTTTTCCCAATAGTCTGTTTTTATTTGAAAACCCAAAAGAACAGTAAAAAATTTCAGCTATTTTTTATAAATTCAAAATTTTACTCTGGGTCATAAAATTTTAATTAACCTGCCAATGTCATCATTTACCCTGGCATGTGTGTTTCTCTAAAAATGAGATATAGAAAAGGGATTTAATGTTTATTGAAATGCTTACTGGGCTATATCTGTAAAGTCGTGGGTTTACCACATATTTCGTGAATATTCTAACTGCTTTAAAGGAAATCAGATGGCATTCATTATTATATTTTGTTGATTATAATTGTACTAAAGCCCCTATTTTTAAGAGAATAAAAATTTATAGTTCTTAGTTGTATGATAGTTTTTGTTTCTTTGGATGACTTTTCCACAAACCCAATAAATTACTGATCATTGACTTGATGACCAATTTTAAATAATGATTTTTGTGATTATTTCTACTCAGCTAAACAGGATTGGCAGTCAATATACACAAATCACTTTCACAACCTATGCAAGCTCTTTTTCAAATATGCATCTAACCTCATCCACTTTCGCTTTGGAAATGTGTTAGCTACGGGGAGACCGTGAATGTCACAGTGGTTGGAATCCTGAAGTTTTTGTTTAACCCTTATGTTTTGTTTGTTTTATTAATTCACAAGTACTGGAGTGTCTGTCATTGCAGGCATTAGATGCCTTGTTATTTATTAATCCAGTGAAGGATTCTGAACATCATTGTTTCAGAACTTCAGAAATCAAAATAAGCATGCAGTTTCCCATAACAGATTCTTAAAAATGGATTATTTGAATTCAAAACTTCGAAGTTTGTTAATACCAATATCCTGTTGAACTTCACATTTTGTTTATAACTGAATTCTTATAAGTGACATTCTGTGTCCTACAGCAGAAAAGTCCTTTAAATCCTTAGTATTCCGCTATTCAATATTCCTCAAGAAAAGATAAGAGATCTGATATTTAGTGCCAAATACTGAGGATGTTTGTACTGCTCAGTGGTGAGATTATATATATATATAATGTATCCAGTGATATGAAAATTTAGTAGTAATTTTAATCATTATTACTAATGTCCTTCAGTTTCTTAATATCTCTCTGTAGTTACAAAATTAATTATAGATGTGTGCCAGAAAAATTAAAAATCAAGTGTGGTTTGAGTCCTTTCTAAAAAAATTAGTGAACGTGGGTTAATAGAGGGAGGGATGGAACACTCTGGAGAAAGAATTGAGGCACCAAGAAGAAAATAGATCTGCATGTACAGAGAAGCCAGAGTGCAGGAGTAATGAATTTAAATGTTTGGGAGGAGGAATTAATGGAAACCTGAATTTCAGGTGACATTTTACCTGAGGCAAGAGGTAGCCACTATAGTTTTCTGTTTAATACAGCAAATACCAGGTTTTCCTTCCAGTTAAACCCTATTCATGTCACAAGACCAAACTTACGTCATTTCTTTCATATGTTTTCATGATTTTCGAGGCCGAGCTCATCGTTCCTGCTTCTGGTACAGCACTTGCCATGTTGTATTTTCCTGTTTGCACATCTTCAGATTTTTGAACTTGTAAAGGCATAGGCACCTGTCTTCCTAGCAGGCCACGTAGTTCTTGTGCACCCTAAACAAATATTAGAGATTATTGTAGCAATTAACAAATAAGAGCTTGAATAAGTTTCTCAAGATTCATTTTTTAATTCTGAGACTTAGGTGTGTTTTGTTGTTTTCCTGTCTTGCTTGGCCCTTGATCTTTTCATAGCTAATTTTGAAAATGTTTACATTTTAACCCTTTTGGCTAACTGTAAAATGTTTTGTTTTTTTTAATAAAGTATTTTGTTTTGTTGTATAAGTAGCTTAATTGATATTTGTTTTTGTTTTCTTAGATAATGCCTGTGTCCTTTTTGCCGTCTCTGTTCTTATGTTTATCATCAGTTCAATGCTGGTATATGGAGCAATTTCTGTAAGTATGCCGTCTTTTCAGCTTTTAGAGTTTGAACTTTACTGAATCTGCTTAGTTATTTCATACATTTGCTAAAAATCTGTGTTCATTTTCTTCTGTAGTATCAAGTGGGTTGGCTGATTCCATTCTTCTGTTATCGGCTTTTTGACTTTGTTCTCAGTTGTCTGGTTGCTATCAGTTCTCTCACTTATTTGCCAAGAATCAAAGAATATCTGGATCAATTAGTAAGTTTGTGTTAATTAAACTATTTTTTTTATTTTAAGTAGAATATTTTAATTGCTATTCTGAGATATCCTTACTGTTTTAAGTACCCCCATGTTTTTTCAAGTGTCTTAAAGTAAGTGTTATGTTAAAATCTGATAAGATGAAAATACAGTACAGTATTGCAAATTCTTAAAGGTGGGTCATGTGGAAGAAGTAATTCAGTGGTTTTTTTAAACTATATACTACAGGTATAATAATTTGACCGTATTTGGCGCTCATTAAATGATGGTGTTTTGTTTTTATAGACATTCATAGCAAACAGCTGAGTGCCTATGATGTTCTTAGCCCTATGCCAGACATCATTGGTGAATGGTGTGAACACAAAGTTGACTTCCCTCACTTTAGGGACCATACGATGTGTTTGGGGTATTAAGATATATGAAGATGTTGTCTGGGATAATGAATTAGAGCTGTCACACAGTCACAATAAGAACTTAGATTAATGCTGTATAGTGGGGCAGGTAACACTGGGCTGAAGTAGCCAAGTAGGACTTTCCTGAAAGAGTTTTGAAAGGAGGTGTGGAGTCCAGAGAGATGATGAAAATGTTCTAGAGAAATATGAGTCCTTGAGGCAAGAAGGAACATGGTACAGTCAAGGAACTGAGAGATGGCCATGGTGGCCGGCACACAGATGGCAGGTGCGAAAGCAGCAGATGTTGAAGCAGAAGAGAGTAGCTGGGGACAAGGCCTGTGGCTTGATCACCTGTAGTTAGAAGCTTCCTAAGAACTGTTCCCTGGTCATGTCATCTCTGGCTAAAAAATCACAAGTGGGGCCCCTGCCTTTTAGTCTAACAACCTTAGCATAGCCTTCTCCCACGCACTGGCTACATTCAGTACATGCAAAGGTACAAAATGAATTTGTTCTTCCTTTTATCCACCATCTCCCCACCTCTATTTGATTCACTTAATCTCATGTATTGCCTTTGTTGGCCAGCTTATAAATCCTGACTTCTTTTCTAATGCTTTCTCTCCACACTTAGCTCATTGCTTTGCTCTCAGCCAAGGTTGAGTATTTGAATGAATATAGCTGATCCTTCTCAGTAGAACATAGTATGTCTACAGTAAATTGTATAGTTGTGCCTGGCTCTTTGACCTGTGGAGTGCCTTCTTTTTGCCTGATGAAGAGTTGAGACAAACTACTTTCAGAAAAATTATTTTCTCCAGGACTAACTGCCTAATGGAGTTAGGTACATCTCAGTACCTACTGATTTACTGACCTAGGGACAAATCCTGGGTTCCATATAGGAGGTTGTATTTTACCAAATACCAGCACGATGGTGTTTTGTCTTTATAGGCATTTATAGTTTTTAGCTATAAAAACAGATTCCACACCTCCTTTCAAAACTCTTTCAGGAAAGTCCTACTTAGCCACTTCAGCCCAGTGTCACCTGCTCCACTATACAGTATCAGTCTAAGTTTCTTATTGTGACTGTGTGACAGCTTTAATTCATTATCCCAGACAACATCTTCATATTACTTCATAGAAAGTTAGGAGAAAATAAGCTTAGTTTGGACTATTTAAGGAATATTCTGGATATTTAAACAAGTGTATTTTAAAGTAATTAAAGATAATGGGACTTAAAAGCACTTTGAGTTGAAACCTGTTTATAAAGTTTTATTAGACTATCACTTCTGACTTTGGTGCCTTTTATTTTATCTTATTTGGTACTGGGGATTGAACCCAGCACTGAGCACTGAGCCACATCCTGAATTTTTTATTTAGAGACAGTAATCCTGAATTACTCAGGGATTTGCTAGGTTGCTGAGACTGAGATCCTCCCACCTTAGCCTCCCAAGCCATGCATCACCACACCCAGCTTTTGTTTGTTTTCTTAAAATGCTCCCTAGATTATTACAGAGTCCAGGTGCCCTGACTGAATTGTAAATTGCTTGTGTATGTCTGTTTTTTAATAGCCTGATTTTCCCTACAAAGATGACCTCCTGGCATTGGACTCCAGCTGCCTGCTATTCATTGTTCTTGTGTTCTTTGTGGTATTTATCATTTTTAAGGTAAGTTGCTAAATCTATAGGTAGCTGGTGAGACTTAACACTGCCTATCATAACCTTTTCATTGCCTTATCTCCTCAGAGGACACAGTAGCTTGAGGACTTATGGTGACAATGTTTAAAAGTAGTAGAGGTAGCTTCCAGAAGCATCCTCTGTCTTGTTGCCAGAGAAGGGTTGAAAGTGTTAAGATAATTCCACAAGTGAAGAAATTTTTCTGTTTTTGAAAGTGGTTCATGATTTGTATTGGAAATCTGTTACAATTTCCAGCATTCGCAACCCCAGAATTTCCTTTGCAACACAGGGGTTAATAGACCTAAGTTGAAACCCCAACTCTTGTTTCTTTAGGAAACTTCTGACATTTAAATGAGAACCAGGAATTGAAAAGGGCCTGTCTGGTGCTAGGTTCTGATGGAGAACATGGTGGGACAGTGTTGGATGTCACCTGCATTTAAAAGCCATGTTACCACACTCAGCTTTTGTTTGTATTGGTAAAATGTAATCTGTTTAGTTTTTGGTAAATTTTGTCTCTTATCTTTTCAGGCTTATCTAATTAACTGTGTTTGGAACTGCTACAAATATATCAACAACAGAAATGTGCCAGAGATTGCTGTGTACCCTGCCTTTGAAGCACCTCCACAGGTTAACTGCTGTTTCTTTTGTTAAAATAATGCTAGCCATTATTAATGGTTCCAAAAGAACGTGAAGTTTTAACTTTCTTTTCTGTGCCATGACTCTGGTTTGGGGCATGAATAGCTTAAATTCCATAGGATTTAGCATTTCCCAGTTGGAATCCTGGGTACACAGGCTAGACAGTCCCTACACTGCCCATTGTGTCTAGTTTCTGTTAAGTTTACTCATTAGTGGTCCCCGTGAGTGCTGTGTTTGTGGGCGGCATAAGATAGAAACAACTGTGCTAAGCGTGTTTAGCCTGTGGGGTTTCTGTGGATGGATTAGAATACTGTTAACTGAAATTTACATTGTTTAAAAAACAAACCCTGTGATCCAAGGAGGAGCTAATCTGTCTGTGGGGCAATGACTGGTGGGTTCTATAGTCTGTTGAGGAGGACTGTGTCTGGGAGCCCTCTAATTGCTATCAGACTATCTTTCCAGATTTTCAACACAAGGTTAGAATGCCACCTCCCTATAAAGATATGCCTGGCACCCTAGAGGACATGGTGGAGGTTCATGCTCCTTTGACTACAGATTCTGATGAAACAGACTCCAGCCTCTTACTGGAGGCTTCCTATAGTGTGGTTCAGTGAGGCCCTGTCACCCAAATCCTCAATTCCTGAGGTGTCATTGGCACTGATACTTTATTGGAACAAGGGGAGAGCAGGGACAACTACTGCCTGTCAAGAAATCCTTGTTGCCTCAGAGTTGGTCAGAATTAGAGTTAAAATTCTTGTTGTTTCCAGCCTTGATCCATCATGTCTAGCAAACATAGGTCAGATCTCAGTTGCATGGAAAGTTGCCTGTTTTTCAGGCATCTCTATTCCTGGGAATTGTTGAGCTAACAGTTTCTTCTGCTCTTCTCTGTAGGTTTGTGTACCTTTATTAGGAGATAGTATGAAAGCTGAAAATCATTTCAGAAAGAATTTCAAGTTTCATGTAGTTTTTTTCTGTCTTTTTAGTATGTTTTGCCAACCTACGAAATGGCAGTGAAGATGCCCGAGAAGGAACCACCGCCTCCTTACTTACCTGCCTGAAGACGCTCTGCCTCTGTCAATAAACCCTATACCAGCTTCTTGTCTTGTTTATTTTACAGAGTGCTGCATTACAGGGCTCTTCAAACTTGTTTGATACAAAATACATTGTCTTTTGTCTAAGCATTTATTTTCAAACACTAAGAAGCTTTTTGGACATTCATTAAGTCTTTTTGTTTTTTGTTAAGACTATTACAATTTAATACTTTTCAAAGACAATCTAGCATAAAAAGAACAAAGTGCCATTGTATGCCTTTAACTGGGGGTGGGGAGGGAGTATTCTCCACATATTTTCTTTTTTAACTTTGCACTTTCTTTATATAATGGTTTGTATCTTGGTTATTTGCTGCCCTGGATAATTTCAGGAAGATTGAATTCAGTATTCAGGATGAGTGAATTGGGTATAAGATCTGAAGTTTTCAGCTAGCTGTGAAAACAGGAAAGATATATAACATTTGACTGGACCGTGGAAGATGATGATTGCATGTTTCTAATTTGTATGTTTCCATCTTTGTGATAAGATGCTTTAATAAATCTCTTAAATATTTACTATTGTCATTTTTCAAAACTTTTTTTGTAGATAAAATCCAAATTTTCTGTTACAATATACAGTCATAACCTGAGCTTAATGACAGATACATTCTTAGAAGTGATTAGGGAGGTGATTTCCTTGTATGAACATCAGAGTGTGCTCCCACAAACCTTGGTGGTATAGGCCAGTCACTCAGTGTGCCTCTTAATTATAGTCAAGATACAAAGCTGCTGTCAGCATACATTTTTTTAAAGTAGGAATACATTCTAAAATAACAAGTGTAGTAAATACATAAACCAGTAATCTAGTCATTATCAAGGGTTATTGTACATAATTGTGCTATTTTACATGATTGGCAAATTGGTGGATTTGTTTACACCAGCATTGGCTGCAGACGAATGCACACTGCATTGCCCTGGATGTTTCAAGAGCTACAGCATGTCACCAGGTGATCGTTTTTTCACTTCCATTCGAATCTTACGAGACGATGGTAATATACGTAGTCTGCTTGAAAGAAGCATGTGGTTTGTGACTGTACTCAGACTCCTGTAATGTATGGATACAAAGCTAGGCTTATTTTGGAAGCATTTTTAATCCAACAGTGGAGGACTACTCCTTGAAGTTAAAGTGAAGATATTTCTTGAATCAGGCCAGAAATATCTAATGTTGATGGTTTGCTAAAAAAATGTGATTACTGTACCAACCTGTGGTTTTGTGTTATAATCCTTTCACTAGGTGATGAATTACTTCAAGAAGAATAATTCAAATTAAAATGCATCAGTTGATTGATCAGATCAGAGGGAAACCGATAAGTCTAGACATCCAATGAATAAACCTAGAGATCTGATGGTGTAGTGCAAGGACTATAGTTTATATATACGTGAATTTCTAAGTGGGTATTCTCTTACCACAACACAGGTAGCCATAGAAAGTGATGGAGTAGTAATCACTTTGTTATGTATATGAAAAGAGCATGTTGCACATCTTGAATGTATACAGCTTTTAAAAAGAGGTTGGGGAACCAAAGAAAAAGCAAACTGCAATTTATGGGTACCACAATTTAAATTTTGCCCTGGAAAACTTTCATCTTGCTAAGAATCCAGCAGTAGTGACTTTATACACACCATATGAACACATGGAGAAGTGCACGTCTTTGAAAGGGAGAGTAGAATTGTAAATGCAATACCAAACAGAAAACCAGCTTATTTTAGAAAGGAAATATCTGGGAATATACCCAGTTTCCCATAGTGCAAGACCTTTTTCTGATATCTGTAGTGGTAGAATATTTGATAATCAAGGATGAGTCTTCTGCTGGACTCACTTGTATCTGCATAAAAACTGAAATGGAAGCCTCATATGAGATATACCAAATTTTTGTAGTGATTAAATTCTGTGTTAAGGACCACACTAAGCAATAAATAAATGTTAGCTACGGTTTAGATATGAGTTGTCCCCCAAAAGTTCCAAGTATGAATGCAAAAAAGCTTGGAATGGAAATGATTGGGTAGTTTTTAACTAATCAGTGCATTAATCCCTGATAGGGATTAACTGAATGATAATTAAGGCAGGTAGGATGTGGCTGGAGGAGGTGGGTCCCTGGGTGCATGACTTTGGGTATATTTTCTCCTTGTAGAGTGGAGGAATTCTCACTCTGCTTCCTGGGTGCCTTGTTCCCAGTTGCTATCATCTGCCACACACTTTGGCCGTGATGTTATTCCTCACTGCTGGACCCAGAGCAATGGAGTTGGCCATCTCTGGACTGAGATCTCTGAAACCATGAGCCCCCAAATAAACTTTCCCTCTTCTAATTGTTCTTTTCAGGTTTTTTGGTTACAGCAGCAAAAAAGGCTGACTCAAACAGTAGTCAAACTCCTGCTAGAGTTTTGTTAGTGGTAAGAGTATATTAAATATCTGAATATATGCTGTTGGTGGAAATGCAAAGTGGTACAGCAGCTATAAGAAAAGTGGGGAGATTCCTCATAAAATTAACAACAGAATGACCATATCACCCTGCAATCCCACTTCTGGATGTTACACCAAAACAGTTGAAATCAGTATCCCAAATAGAGAAGGACTCCCAATTTATCACAGCACCATTCACAGTAACCAACATGGAAATAACCAGTGAAAGCAAAGTGCTTATTGATAGGTGAATCAATAAAGTAAAGGTAGTATATACATAAAGTGGGATACTATTCAGCCCTTAAAAAATAGTTCTGTAATATAACACGAATGAATCTTGAAGATATTATGGTTAAGTGAAAAAAGCCAGAGATAAATATTGCATGATTCCACTTACTAAAATAGATTTATATCTATTTTGTATTTTGTATCTAAAATAGATTTATAAAATTCAAGAGTGAAATGTTGGCTTCCAGGGGCTTGTGGGAGAGGGCAATGATGGGTAGTTACTAATCAGTGGACATAAAGTTTGATTAAGATGAATAAGGCAATTAATTTATAGTACATAGTCAACGGTAATGTACAATTAGAAATCTGTTAGAGCAGATCTCATGAAGTGTTCTTAATGCAATAAAGTAAAATTTAAACAACTATAAGCAAATTTTATATATATGTATATTTATATATAGATATATCTATGTGCACATATATGGCTTTCAAGACATTTTACTGTTCACATGTCTTTTCCGTCCATTTCATTTCTTTTTTTTTTTTTTATTGGTTGTTCACAACATTACAAAGCTCTTGACATATTATATTTCCTACATTAGATTGAAGTGGGTTATGAACCCCCAATTTTACCCCAAATGCAGATTGCAGAATCACGTCAGTTACACATCCACAATTTTACATAATGCCCTAATAGTAATTTTTGTATTCTGCTACCTTTCCTATCCCCTACTATCCCCCCTCCCCTCCCTCCCCTCCCAACTTCTCTCTCTACCCCATCTACTGTAATTCATTTCTCTCTTTGTTTATTTTCCCATTCCCCTCACACCTCTTATATGTAATTTTGTTTAGCAATGAGGGTCTCCCTTCATTTCCATGCAATTTCCCTTTTCTCTCCCTTTCCCTCCCATCTCAAGTCTCTGTTTAATGCCATTTCATTTCTTCCTACAGCTCTTTCACCCACATCCTCTTTTTGTTTCCATCCCATCCTGTGTCCTGGCTTGGGCCCTCTTGCCTCACTTTCTCAACTTTCACTTACTGATAAAAATGTAGTTTTAAACTCTACAGAAAAGTTGCAAGTGTGTCCACCCTATCACCTCAAGAGTCCTAAGAAGTCTATGTTCCCAAGTTTGAGCTCACCAGCACGCACCTTCTCCCAGGCATCATTGGCAATGTTATGTAATGGAGAGTGTGGCCTCAAGGATATCTAGTTTAGTGTCCAATATCCACTTCACAATTCTCTATAATCTGAAGCAAAAGTTTAATTCAAGCAACGTATTTGGAGCATGTGTTTTGTTCCAAATGCAAGAAATGTTGTATAGATAAAACACTAAAAAGAGAAAGACCCCTGATCTCATTTTAGCAGAGGGAGACAGATGATTGGTGGGGATGGGGCAAGATGTCATTTTAAACACCACCAAAAGGCCTTATTAAAGGGACATGCAAGACCTGAAGGAGATGAAGGGAGAAATCCTGGGCAGAGGACATGTGGGAGCATGCTTGGTGTGTTCAGAAACAGTGAGTTTGAATAATGTGAGGAAGGTGGGAGTTGAGCTCAGAGAGGCATTGGGTTGGGCTTTGTATGACATTGCTGTGACTGTGTTATTCTTTAGTGGAATGGCAAGGAAGTTAACAGGAGGATCCTAAACAGGTAAGAATCCTGAAATGACTTATAGTACTTCCTCTCTGAATCTGTTTTCTTATCTGAAAAATGTTAGGTAAAACCTAACAGAGTTGTAAATAATGACTCATGTGCATAGAGTCCCTGGTATGGTGTATAGCACATAACCAAAACTCAGTAGGTATTTCTGTATTTAGTGGTGCTGTGGGTTGAACCCAGAGCTACTTACATGCCGGCAAGCATCCTACCACTGAGCTACATCTCCAGCTCCCCCAAACCAGTAGATACTATAAGGTAGGTTGTATAGAGAAGCTGTTGAGATAGCAGATGTTGGACACTGACAAACTTCGTTTTAAATCTCAGGTCTACCCAGTGACTGTACATGGCCAAATTACTTCTATGCACAATGACTCCGTAAGATGAGACAGTGTGTAAAGTGCTTAGCAAAATGGCAGATGTAGTGAGTACCAAAAAGAATGCATCTATGTATATATTGAAATGTTAAGGAATTATTGCTTAAAAGTAGTTTCTGGCAAATTAGGCAAATTCTGTAAATTGGGCATTCTCTCCTTTGATCATTTGGCAGATGGGCTTTCAGTGAATTAGCTTTTGGAGAATGATTCTTGAGTGAATTGGCCTGTTTCCTCATCTCTTAGTTACTCTAGAATCTAGGATGCATCTCCATTACAGTTCATGGTACATCAGGTTCCTGGTTCCCTGGTGGTGAGCAACTTGGAGCCTGCATCTCCTTCTTTCTCTCTTTTCCAGCCACAACACTTAGCACAATGACCACACAAAGCTGAGAGGAGAAGGAAATAAATGTTCACTGAATGAAATAATTTGCCTCTACAAACTAAGCACTGTGGTTAGATCATTTTCAATATAAATTAGGAATAACCAGCACTTTTACTATCCTCACATTTAAAGTTCTTGCACTATGAAACCAAGAATCCATTCATGGATAAATTGTGTTTTCTTCCCTCTGTTTGGTGATGCAGTAATCCCTCTGTTTTCCCACTTTGACCAATTTGTTCACAGTTTTAATGGAACTGACTTTGGTGACTCTAATTGTTCCAATGTGCATTGTAGGCAAAGGATAGGTATGACATTTTCAGGACTTTTTTTTTTTTCTTCTTTCAAAGAAGGAATGTGTCCAAGAGTGGACTGGAAGAACTATACCTTTGCTTTCCTGAGATTGCTGTGTTTCTTGGAATAGTCATGATTTTGGCTATGATCAAATAATTTAAAATCAAGATGAATGCTGCCCCAAAGTGTGAAATTCCAGCACAGGGATGGTGGAATGAGCCCAAGGTCTGGAGTCAGAAGACTGAAATTCAGTTCTTGTCTTCAGCAGGCTACTTACTCTCTAACCCTGTGAAATTTATCTGGGACTTGAGCTTCAGTTGTTGCATTTGTAAAATCAGGAAGATGCAATTCCCTGATTGATGTGCCTCTTTTAGTTGTTTTTAGGATCAAGTGAGGTAACCGACATGGAAGGTTGGCAAGCTATAAATCACTGTGCAAATATTATCATGAGGTGTGTGAGAGCAAGCCATGCCTAGAGGAAGGGCTGAGAAGAAGAAAAGTATTTGACCTGGAAACCAGAGAAAGAGTCGCTTTGTTCCTCATCTGTTAGAAAGGAGCTTTGTATCTGTCATCATTCAGTTAGGTGGCATCAAACACCTGATTTATATTCCTGGCCCTGTCACCAATTATAACTTTTACAAGTAACCCAAATTTCAAGTGAGATTGCAGATTCTTTCTCTGAAGACTCTGATCTGTGACTCTTATTTTAGGTTAAGCAGTTAATTCTCTTGTAAAGTGAGGAATATATTTTTAAATGACATATGTACTCATTTAAGGACCATTTCCAGTGCTTTTCATTCCTTTATGTAGATTTATGGTCCCAACTGGTAGCATTTTTCTTCTGTCAGAGAGACTTCCTTTAAACTTTTTTACTGTGTGGTACTGCTCGGATGAATTCTTTTGGCTTTTATATGTCTGACATGTCTTTATTTGACCTTTGTTTTAAAAAGATATTTTTTCAGGGTATAGAATTCTAGGGTCAACATTTTTTTTCCCTCCAGGCTTGCATGCATTGTTTCTATGAGACATTTGCTGTCACTCTTTATTGGACTTCTTTTTCCTTCAGGCGATTTTAAATACTTTTATAGCATTGATTTTGAATAATTTGTCTGTGATGTTCCTTGAGGCAGGCAGGCTTTTTTTTTTTTTTTTTTTTTTTTTGCTTTGCTTTTTTCATGTGCTTTCTTGAGCTTTGGGTTCACTAATATTCTTAGATCTATAGTTTGTAAATTTCATCATGTTTGGAAATTTTTTAAAGCCATTATTTCTTCAAATAAATAATTCCTCTGTCTTCTTCTCTTTCTCCTTTGGGGGTCCTGTTTGGCAGGAAAGAGAAGAATAAACTTCCTACAAGGAGGTTATTTGAAATAAACCTTGAGATTTGAACTAGTGGAGATGTGGACAGAAGTTGGCAACTTATTTGATATAAGGGAAACAAGAGAGGAAGAAGGATGTCAAGATTTGTTTCCTGCCTGAGTGGCCAGGAGAATAATGACAAAAATAGGGAATAAAAAAGAGAGAGTTCATTGAAACGAGGATGTTGAGTTTGTTCTTAGATATGATTAAGCTGGAGGTACCTATGTGAACTTCAAGTAGAAAATCCAAAAGGCACAGCTACAGATGTAGCTGTATTGCTCAGGAGCAGGGTTGGGACAAGATTTAGAAATTAACAGTTCACAGGTGGTAGCTGAAACTGCACTAATAGAGGAAATTGCTAACATAGATGGTACACAGGGATCAGAGAAGACCTAGTCATTCAGACCTACTTCTAGCAAGTTCTTCTAGGGAAACAGGAATTCACAATGATTTAAAAAAGGAGTCACCAAAGCACTGTTTACAATTAAAAACAAGGTAAAAGTAAATGTCCCACAATAGAGAACTGATTAAATAAAAAGTAATATGAAATGGAATATGTAGTACAACTATTAAAATGCTATATTAGAAGAATATTTAAATGCAGTAATTTTCATTATACATTAAGTATGGGAAGCAAATTATAAGACATATATATATCTTGATTTTAACAAAAATATATGAACATATAAGCAAAGACCAGATAATATTACGTAGCTTACATTTGGGTGGTAGTATATCATTGGTCTCTCTGTTTTTAATTTTTGCTTATCTACCTTTTCTAATCTTGTGTGTGTGTGTGCGCACACTTAACCACTGAGCCACATCCCCAGTCCCCCCCCCCCCACACACACCATTTTTTACTTTATTTATTTATTTATTTATTTATTTTTAAATTTTCAGACAGGGTCTCACTAAGTTGCTGAGGCTGGCTTTGAACTTGCAATCCTCCTGCCTCAGCCTCCAAAGCAGCTGGATCATAGGCAGGTGCCACTGCATCTAGTTCTTTTTCTAAATTTTCTACAGAGTATATATTACTTTTACACTAAGGGAAAAAATTGATTATAATTTTTCAAAAGCTGACCTATAGAAAAGCCTGTGGATTTCCACACTGTGTGAAGTGTGGAAAAAAAGGAAGTACTTCAGTAGGTGGACAGTTACTATAGAATCAGGACTTCAACAGCCAGGCTTTGGCACCTACCCAAAGCACAGTGGTCTGACTCTCCCAATAGGCCTTCGGATTCTTTGATTTTACTCATTAAGGCACTTAGGTGTGTACTTTCCCCTGGAATGGGAAGAGGGTGGGGTGGGGGCAGGAAGTGAGGCAGAGAGGACTGGGTTAAGAAGTGACAGCTCTGAAGAGAAGGAGGGAGAAGGTGGACACTCCCTGGCCCCACATGCCTCAGAACCACAGATCCAGCCCTTCAGCAAGGCCTGTTTGCAGGTATCATTACACTCTGTCCCAGCTGAGTGGCCATTTCTAACACCTGTGCTTACATCTAGGCCTGTTCCCAAGACCAGATAGGGCAGCCCCCGACACAAATGCCCTCAGTGTGGCAGTTGCTCCAGAGATTGTTCAACACAGATTCCTGGACCAAGACCCCAACCATGTGAACCAGAATATCTGAAGAGAGGACTTAGGAATCTGCCCTTAAGAAAGCCTCCCAGGGTCTCTCACACTGTTTCATGAGCACTGCATTGGGGCCTGCCTAAAATGGGCCTCCTTCCTCTTAGGCTTCCTTTGCAGAGTTGAGGACACAGGCTTCTAATGGGAGATTCTGTAAATTACACAACTAAATGTGTTTGTCACAAATCAGTAAGACCAGGATATGGAGAAAACACATCTTTGGATAAGAACATGGCCTTGTCTGTGTCCTGGAAGATTCTGGAGCCAGGAGCCAAGTACACAACTTGGAGGCAGGAAAGAATGGCTTTCAGAAGTGACAGCTTCTTGGAAGAGAACATCAGGGTTGTTTGCTGTTCAGCTTAAACTGAGAGCTCATACAGCTGCCCCACTCCCAGGAGGCCAGGTGACAAGAGCAAAGAATCAGTCCACTGAGCTTAGGAACCCCAGGGTGCTTCGGAAGAGTTGGACAATGAAGTAAAGCCCTGGCACAGTGAACTGTTGCCCTCTGTGGCATGGCATGTTACTTCTCTACCTTGGTTCTCTTTCCAGCACACCCATCATGAGACCCCGATAAAGCCACAGAAACAGAATGTTTACACAGGATGAAACTGTCACTAGGGAAAAACTTGAACCCTTCAGCTTCATTTATTTTTAGTCCACTTATAAACCATTAATATTGGAGATCACCTAGCTGGGAAATACATTATTAGTTTCCCACTAGATCACACCTCTGATGTGGGGAGTTAGGATCACCATGTGCTAGGTTACTTTTCAGGAACTTGAAGACTGCTTTTGCTGAAGAACACATACTCTTCACGTGGGCTGGCAGATGTCTGATGGGTGATGAATGGGATCTCTCTTTTCATCTTATGTTTTTACCATTACTGCCTGAACTTTTGGGTCAGATTCCACTCATCTCTGGATGTAGACATGTTGATTACATTGGAGCTGGTCTGTGGTTTCTTCAATGCTACCCTATACTCTTTCAGCAATGATAGCAGCCCAAGCACCCAAAGTTCTTCACACTAACATGGGTCCAGATTGAACCAGAAGGTCAGGATGATAGCTCCAGTCACATGAGTAACTCAATGGTCCCCAGAACAAATTTTCCATGATTTACTGGTGGTCATATATTTTGGAACCATGGCCTTTTGTTCAGAGAGCAATGTAGTCCCTTGATCGCTGCTATCTCTCTCCAGCTGAAGTCCCAATTACCTCAGAGAGAAAGTACAGGAAGTTAAAGATCACTTCAAAAAAGACATAGAGATTCTGAAAAAAATCAAGCAGAAATCAATAAACCACATTAAAAATTCAATGAAAAGCATCACCAAGAGACTAGGCCACTTGAAAGAGAGTTTCAGGCAATGAAGAAAAAATACATAATCTTGAAAATAAGGTTAACCATTGAGAAAAGACATTAAGAGACCATGAACAGAAATTCCAAGAAATATGGGATAAACTGAAAAGACCAAATTTAAGATTTATGGGGATACATGAAGGCTTAGAGATACAAATCAAAGGAATGCATGATCTTTTCAATGAAATATATCAGAAAATTCTCAAACCTAAAGAACAAAATAAAAAATTAGATATAGGAGGATTACAGGAACCCAAATATACAAAATTACAACAGATCCACACCAAGGCACAATATTATGCAAATACCTAACATACAGAATGAGGACAGAATTTTAAAGGCTGCCAGAAAAAAACAAAAAGTCACATTTAGAAGGAAACCAAACCAGATCTCAGGTGATTTCTCAATCCAGACCTTCAAAGTTAGGAGGTCTTGGAATAATATATTCCAAGCTCTGAAAGAAAATGAATGCCACCCAAGAATACAATAACCAGAAAAATTAAGCTTCAGAATTGAAGATGACTTAAAAAACCTTCCATGATAAAAAAGTTAAAAGAATTCACAACTAGAAAGCCTGCACTACAATACTCAATAAAATATTTCATGAAAAAGAAATTAAAAATAAAAGTAAAAACAGGTAAAGGGAGAAACTACACTAAAACAATAGTCAATCAAAGGAGAAAATAATTCAAATTGAAAACCAGAAATAAATAAAAATGACAGGGAATAAAAATCATATTTCAATAATAACACTGAATGTAAATGGCTTAAATTCATCAATCAAAAGACATAGACTGGCAGATTGGATTAAAAAATAAAACCCAAAAATTTGCTGTCTCCAAGATACTCACCTCATAGGCAAAGATGGGAAAAATTATATCATTTACTTGGATCCAATAAACAAGCAGGGGTTTCTATCCTCATATCTGAGAAAGAGGACTTCGAGCCCGGAGAATAAATAATATGTTATTGAATGAACAATGGGTTGCAAAAGACACCAAAGAGGAGATTTAAAAGTTCATAGAGGTAAATGAGAACACTTATACAGCATATTCAAATCTCTGGGACACTATGAAGGCAGTACTAACAGGAAAGTTCATTGCATGGAGTTCATTTCTTAAAAGAAGAAGTCAACAAATAAATGACCTAACATTACATCTCAAAGCCCTAGAAAAAGAAGAACAAATCAACACCAAAAGATGTTAAGAGATCAAAAGCAATAAAAGACAGGGAATAATTAAAATCAGAGCTGAGATCAATGAAATTGAAACAAAAGAAACAATGAAAAAACTGACAAAACAAAAAGTTGGTTCTTTCAAAAAATAAATAAAATTGATAAACACTTATTCATGCTGATGAAGAGAAGGAGAGAGTAATCTCAAATTAATAACATCCATAATGAATAAGGAAATATCACGACAGACACTACAGAAATACAGAAGATAATTAGAAATTATTTTGAAAATTTGTACTCCAATAAAGTAGAAAATATTGAAGGCATCAACAAATTTCTAGAGTCATATGATTTGCCCAAACTGAATTAGGATGATATATACAATTTAAACTGATCAATTTCAGGCAATGAAAGAGAAGGTGCCATCAGAAGCCTACCAACCAAGAAAAGCTCAGGACCGGATGTATACATAGCTGAGTCTACAAGACCTTTAAGAAAGAACTAGTACCAACACTCCTCAAATTATTTCGTGAAATAGAAAAAGAGAGAACACTTCCAAACACATTCTATGAGGCCAATATTACCCTGATTTCAAAACTAGATAAAGACACATAAAAGAAAGAAAACTTCAGACCAATATCTCTAATGAACATAGATGCAAAAATCCTTTATAAAATTCTGGCAAATCGAATACAAAAATATGTAAAAAAGATTGTGTACCACAATCAAGTGGGGTTCATCCTTGAGATGCAAAGTTGTTCAACATAAAGAAATCAATAAATGTAACTCATCACATCAATAGACTTAAAGGCAAGAGTCACATGATTATCTCAATAGATGCAGAAAAAGCATTTGACAAAATACAGCATCTCTTCATGTACAAAACACTAGGGATAAAGGAACATATCTCAACATTGTAAAAGCTATCTATGCTAAGCCCCAGGCCAACATCATTCTAAGTGGAGAAAAATTGAAATAATTCCCTCTAAAAACTGGGACAAGACAGGGTGCCCTCTTTTACCACTTCTATTTAATATAATCCTGAAAATTCTAGCCAGAGCAATTAGACATAAGAATGAAATTAAAGGGATATGAATAGGAAAAGAAGAACTCAATATATCCCTATTTGCTGATGACATGATTCTATATTTAGAAGACCCAAAAACTCCACCAGAAAACTTTTAGAATTCATAAGTGAATTCAGCAAACTAGCAGTATATAAAACTAACATCCATAAGTTGTGTTCTTACACATCAGTGATGAATCAACTGAAAGAGAAATTAGGAAAACTACCCCATTCACAATAGCCTCAAAAAAAAATTAACCTCAAAAATAAAATAAAACAAAAGAGGTGAAAGACCCCTACCATGAAAACTACAGAACTCTACAGAAAGAAGTTAAAGAAGACCTTAGAAGATGGAAAGATCTCCCATATTCTTGGATAGACAGAATTAGTATTGTCAAAATGGCCAGACTACCAAAAGTGCTATACAGATTTAAATTTCCTATTAAGGTTCCAATGATGTTCTTCATAGAAATAGAAAAAGCAGTCATTGAAATCATTTGGAAAAATTAGAGGCCCAAAATAGCCAAAGCAATTCTCAGCAAGAAAAGTGAAGCAGGAGGCATCACAATACCAGACCTTAAATTATACTACAGAACTACAGAAACAAAAACAGTATGGAATTGGCACCAAAACAGACATGAAGACCAGTGGTACAGAATAGAAGACACAGAGACAAACTCACATAAATACAGTTACCTTATACTAGACAAAGACACCATAAATTACACTGGAGAAAAGATAACCTCTTCAACAGATGGTGCTGGGGAAAAAATGAAATTAGACCTCTATCTCTCACCATGCACAAAACTCAACTCAAAGTGGATCAAGGACCTAGGCATTAGACCAGAGACCCTGTGCCTACTAGAAGAAAACGTAGGCCCAACTCTCCATCATTTTACCATAGGAATTGAATTCCTCAATAAGACTTCTAAAGTACAAGAAGTAAAATCAAGAATCAACAAACTGGATGGTATCATTAAAAAGCTTTTTCACAGCAAAGGAAACGATAACGTGAAGAGACAGCCCATACAATGGGAGAAAATCTTTACCACCTGCACTTCAAATTGAGTATTAATCTCCAGGATATATAAAGAACTCAAAAACTTAAAACCAAAAAAACAAATAACCCAGTCAATAAATGAGCTAAGAACTCAACAGACACTTTACAGAAGAAATACAAATGGTCAAAAAATATGAAAAAATATTCAACAACTCAAGCAATTAGAGAAATGAAATTAAAACTACATTGAGATTCCATTTCACTCCAGTCAGAATGGCTTTATCAAGAACACAGTAACAATAAATGTTGGGGAGAATGTGGGGGAAAAGATACACTTATATATTGCTGGGGGGGACTGCAAATTGGTGCAACCTCTCTAAAAAGCAGTACGGTGATTTCTTAGAAAACTTGGAATAGAACCACCATTTGACTCAGTTATCCTACTCCTACCCAAAGGATTTAAAATCAGCATACTATAGTGATGCAGCCACATCAATGTTTATAGTAGCTCAATTCACAATAGCTAAGCTATGGAACCAACTAGGTGCCCTTCAACAAATAAATGGATAAAGACAATGTGGTATATATACACAATGAATATTATTCAGCCATGAAGAAGAATGGAATCATAGCATCTCCCAATAAATGGATAGAACTGGAAAATATCATGCTAAGTGAAATAAGCCAGTGCCAAATGACCAAAGGCTGAATGTTCTCTCTGACTTGTGGATGCTAACTTGTTGAGAGCCACAGCCTAAGGGGCCCCAGCAAACTTCTAGCTGCCGGCTGATGATTGGCTCACTGCGGCCCCAGCAACATGTAGCTGATTGGCTCCTCTGCGGTGATGTTCATTGGGCTGTTTCCCTGCCCTTCAGACTGCCAGCTGATGATTGGCTCACAGCGGCCCCAGCAACATCTAGCTGATTGGCTCCTCCACGGAGCTGCTCATTTGGGGGACTTCTTTGGCTCCGCCCACACAACCCAGCCAATCGGCCTCAAGAGCAGGAGGATTGTGGGAGGTGGAGAGGCTGGTGTGGGGGTGAGAGACTGGTGGTGGCAGTTGGGCTCTGAGGGTTTTTTCCTGAGGAGCTGTTTTGTTTGGTGTTTGTAGTTCTAAAAATAAAGTTAGTTTCTTTTGACAAGTGGCTCCTGAATTGTGCCCAGCCAGACTGCGGCACTAACTCACAATAGGCAGTGGTGGGTGCAGGGAGAAGGGGTGGTTTACTAGATTGGACCAGGTGGAGTCAGGGGAAGGCGAGGGGGATGGGAATGGGAAAGACAGTAGAATTAATTGGACATAACTTTCCTATGTTCATATATGAATTCATAGCCAGTGTAACTCCACATCCCGTATAACCAAAAAAATGGGAAGTTGTACTGTCAATATATAACTAAAATGAACAAATGAAAAAAAACATAATGATATTAGTGTTTTTTTAAAAAAGAAAAACTACCCATAATAATTTCTTTCTTTCTTTTTTTTTTTCAGTACTAGGACCTCTTGCATACTAGGCAAGCACTCTACCACTGAGCGACATCCCCAGCTCAATTTCTTATCCTTGGTTAGTTTTGAGTTTTGCAGATGCTCACAGATCAATATGCTGAAAGCAACCATGACACTGGATGCCCTTTCTTCCCTGAACTTCCTTCCCCTGAAGTGGCTCAGCTGATTTTCTACCCTCCCTAGTCTTGCTTATCTTTGAGAATAGGATACCTGAGGGCCAGAAGTCCCTTGGCAGGTGGGCTGGCCCAAACCAGTCAGATTTAAGATGACTGTCACAGCAAGGGCCAGACAAACTTGAATTTCACTAAAATCCCATCTGCATACTCAATGACAACTCCCATAATGACAATCAGAAAGAACCACAAAAAGAGCAAAAAGAGATGGTGCCTAAGTTCTGGAAAAATCTCCACATGCTCAGAAGATACGACAGTCCCTCCTTTTATTTGCCTATCTCTCCCCCTCATTTCTTTTATTCTATATCTCAACTTCCCTAACCCCAATGGGTTGAGAAGTTAATTTGAGAGCTTTTCTCCCGGTTTCTCCTGTTCTTAGCCAAGGATAAGCCTTCCTTTTTTTGCTCATTTGGGGCTCAGTCTTGTTTATTGGTTCTGCAATTCCAACAGGGAAAAAGGACCCAGTTGGGGGTCCAAATTGGTAACTGAGAAGCCTGGTGGTGGAGGAAGACCCAACCTGCCTGTTAGAGAAGGCCAAAGAAAGGCCACTGTGTGGAGCCAATGCCCAGCACAGGGCAGTCTGTTGCCGGTCAGTGAAGTGAAACAGAGCAAACCCTTTCCTGAGCAGAGCTCTTGGAAAAAGAAATGCCAGGTTGTTTCTTCTACAAACAATCCATCTGACCACCCTGCAATGGTAAGGCTCAAAATCTGCCCTGTTCAGGGATCTTCCTTTTCCTAAAGTCTCAGTCCCATCATTGGCTGTAAACCTGCATGTGGTAAGGTAGACTTTTTGGGACTGGCAGTGAACCATGCAAGCATCCTCTCTGTGCTCCTGGAGCCTACTCTGTAGTGGGTATCACATGGCAAGGCACAGAAAGTATGCTAGCTTGGGTCTCTCCCCCTCTTCTTTCAAAGCTACCAATGCCATCATTACACAGGGACCCTTCTGTGACTTCATCTAATCCTGATTGCCTCCAAAATTCTACCTCCAAATACGATTGTCATCTATGACTTTGAGAATTACATATCCAACCCTTGAACTTTGAGGCAACCCATTCACATGTAATCAGTTTAATCGTATTGTTATACAACTCATCTCCAAAACTTTCTCATCTTGTAAAACTGAAACTCGTGTCATTAAGCTATGACTCCCTATTCCTGCCTCCTAAATTCACTGGGAACCACTATTCTACTTGTGTGTGTGTGTGTGTGTGTGTGTGTGTGTGTGTGTGTTTTAAATGAATTTGACTACCCTAGATACCTTATATAAACGGAATCATACAGTATCTGTCTTTTTGTAACTGATTTATTTCACTTCCCATCATATCCTCAAGGTTCACTTATGTTATAATATGTTTGAATTTCCCTCCTTTGAAAAGGCTGAATGATATTCCCTTGTGATATGCAGATATCACACTTTGCTTATCCATTCATCCAAAGAGGGATACTTGCGTTGTTTCTACCTCTTGGGTATAGCATAAAATCTACGAAGAACATGGTGTATAATAAGTATGAGAAGAGATTTTCAGGTAACTGCTTAGATGGGTTGTAGAAGGGCCATAGCAGAGGCGGGAAGACCAGATAGGATCTGTTAGAACTCATGTTCATGCCACCTTTTAAGCTGCACCTGAAATGTCCTCTGATTTTAGAAGTCGTCTTAGCCTGCCCAGGCCTTTGTCTTTCTAAATCCATATGTGCCCTTGGAGAGATACACCGTTCATGCATATTTCCCTCCCAGTAGACTGAGTTCTTGAGGGTTTCCTGAGCAGTTTCCAGCCCTGTGCTGCAGGTAACTCTGTAGGAGAGGAAATGAGATATAGGGAAGGCTTTTTGAAGCCTCTGCGGGTACAGCCTGTCCTTCCAGCTAACCGGGCTCTTTGGGCGAATGCATGTTTGACTTTCTACTCCTGGAAATATAAGTTCAAATGTTTATAGATGTTTGAAGCGAATGAAAGCGTTTCTATTCATGCTGTTAGAATCTGTGAGGCCCTTTCTTTCTTTCTCCCCCCCCCCCCCCAAACCAAGAGTTCCTAGTAAAATACAGTTTATTTGGCTAGGGGAAAGGTAGGTAGTGCAAGGACCAAGGTTTCATCCTGCAAGAACCCCCAGGCAGGCACACCTGAGCGGAGAGGGCGGGCAGCGCCCAGGGGCTCCTCAGCTGGGACCCTGGGGCGCGGGGCTCTGGGCTAGGAGGGTCGAGCAGCATGCGCTCCTGCACAGACTGCCTCCGCTCCAGGTTTTACAAGGAGGCCAGAAGGCACCTGGCCGAGCCCACCCAGCCGCAGGCGGCTCACGGCGCAGAGCCGGACCCGGCGGGCGGTGACCACCGCACCGCTGGCCGCCTCGCCCCAGACATTCCGCTTCGGCCACTGGAATGCGCAGACAAGGCTCCTTGTTGGCCCTGGGAGGGGTGGCCCAACTCGCCTGGCGTCGCGGCCGGGGGCGGGCGGGGGCGGGGCCGCAAGCGCGGGATCTTTAAATTGGCGGCCTTTGCGCGGGTCCCAGGACCCCGACTGACCCAGAGGGCTCCGATCTCACTCGGCAGACGCGCACCTGCAGGCCCGCCGAGCCCACCATGCCGCTCCTGACCCCCGCTCGCCACCTCCCGGGACTCCTGCTGATCTGGTTGGTGCTGCTGCTGCCGCCCCCGGCCAGCCCTGGTCCCCTGGACCGCCCGGGCGTCCGGAGGCTGGGGACTCGTGGCCCCGCCGGCAGCCCCGGGCGCCGACCCGCTCCCACCCGCGCGCCTTATTCCGGAGCCCTCGAGCCAGGTGGGAATCGCGGCGCAGGTACAGAGGGGAGGGGCGGGAGACGGCCCACAGCTGAAGAGGGACAGAATGCAGGACCGAGGGAACGAGAGCCTGGGCCGCGGATGGGAGGACGGGGGTGGGCAGCGGAGCCGGGCATCGAAGGAGAGCTTCGGACCTCTGGCAAGTGTCCTGCATCTCAGCCTCAGACGGGCAGCGGTGCGGGAGAAAGAATTCCGGTCCCAGAGAATCCTGTGCCGAAAAACTGAGATGCAGAAAAAGGAGGGGAGACACTCAGGGTTACTCGTGCGTCCGGGCTAGAATTTGGGTTTCCTGAAGCTCAAACTCCCCCTGTGATTTGGGCAGGGAGCATCGGGTAGCAGCTAAGGCAGCGCCGGGACTGCCTCCAACTTGGGTTTAAGGCGACCCTTCAGTGGAACCAAGCCTTCCAGGAATCCTACTTTTAGTTCTCTTGAAATTCCTCTGCTTCCATTCCAGGATTGTGGATGATTCTATCCTACAGCCTTAAAGCTGCCTCAGTGGAATCCGGGATTTAGTAGAGGGGAAGTCTTGGGGTGCCCGTGTGAGGCCAATAAGGGACCCAGAGAAGCCACCTGAATGTCTGAAACCATTCTGGTCTCAACCCTGTTCTCCCGTCCATGACCAGGTGTTCTCAAACTGACTGGGCCCAACCTGGGCTCTCTTAGATCCTCAAGACACTGAGTCTTAGAGATCAGTTCTATTTCTCTTTTTGGTCAGTAATGGATTCCTGAGACAGAGCAAAGTTCCTAGCTCAGCCAAGCCGGCAGATCATCTGACACAGCCCCTGACAGATACAGGGTAACCCCTATCAAAGCGAAGGGACCCAGCAAATCAGTGTCAAAGCTCAGAATAAAACTCAGGTCCCTGAAATCCGAAGTGAGGGTTCTTTCCACTGCTCCAACCTATCAAGCTCTTCATATGGTTTACATAAGATTTTAGCTTCATTACCAAGAAGTCCAGCATCAGTCTTGTTTGAAAGAGGCTGTTCAAACCATTTTCTCTGTGTCCTGTCTCATCTGGCCACCAATGCTGCCTGTCAGGCTCCTTTGCCTGGCCCATTCCCTCCTTTCTGGATATGTTGAGAAGGAGTTCAGAGGACTCTTTCTTGCATTACTCCCATGTTTGAAATGGCCAAAGAGGGGCCAGGGCTCACAGGGGTTCAATTCGGCTGGTTGCTCCAGGTGGGGTTGCTGGCAAAGCCTTTTTCTAGAAGTGGAGTTGCTTCTAGAGCTCACCTCCCTCTCCATGGGACTGGAGGGGACAGTGAGGTTCTGCACTGGGTGACCATTTCCCCACTAAGCTGCCTTGAATCTTTCCTGTCTGGAATTCAAACCTGATCTTGAAGCATAATTCTTGGATAAACACCACATTCTACACCTCTTCCAGATTCTCTCCTTTTAGCAACCAAGAATTGCCATGACTTTGCTATGGGCTTTTATTTCTAACAAAAATTGTCAAAAATTGGTGATATTGTGAATATGAAAACATTTTAGGAGACTCAGATATTCACTTTATTCTTGAGAATCAAATTGCTGCTATTTAGTCATTGGGAGGGAGACTCAAAAAACAATTAGTGCCCCTTGCCGAGGGGGTTCAAATCAGGAAGGAACCTGGTCACAGAATTGCCTGGCCAAAGACTCCTTTATTAGTTTTCTATTGCTATTGCAACAAATAACCATGAATTTAGTGACTTAAAACAACACTCTGTGTATGCTGGCGGGGCACACGTGTGTGTGTGTGTGTATGTGTGTGTGTGTGTGTGTGTGTGTACAGCCAGGGCCTCATGCATGTGAGGCAAGCACTCTACCACCAAGCTACCCTACCACTAAGCTACCAACCCAGTGACCCACACTATTATCTTAGAGTTCTGTAGGTCAGTCTGACAGATCTCCCTGGGCTAAAGTCAAAATGCCAATAGGGTTGCATCCCTATCCCTTGGGAGGTTCTAGGGGAGAAGAATCTGTCTGCTGTCTTCAGCTTCTTAGAGGTTGCTATGTTCCTTGGCTCATGACCTTCTTCCTCCCTCTTAAAAGCCAGCAATGGTAGGTTGAATCCTTCTCACATTCTATCACTTGCATCCCCTGTCCTGCCATCATCTTCCGTCTTTAGAGGACTTTGTAATTATATTGGCCCCACCTGCATAATACAGGATAAGCTCTCCATCCTAAGCTCTTTCATCATACCTGGAAAGTCCCTGTGGCCAGGAAAAGTAGCATATGTACAAGTTCCTGTGATAAGGACCTAGACATCTTTGTGGGGGATGCATTATTCTGCCTACCACACCCCCATAACTCCCCCCAATAAGGATTCAGTGGAGAAGAAAGGAATCATGTATGCTGGTTACAAGAATGAACCATGATTTATCCAAGTGACACCACTGCATGGTAATTACAGGGTTCCATCATCATGTTTTTTTTTTTTTCTTTTTACTCTAATAGTGTAAAAGTACCTGACCCCTGTTCAGACAGAATTTGCAACACAGCTCTTCTTCCTTGCCCCTAATCCATGGGAATCTGAAGGGATGAAGTGAAATTCTGGAGGAGTTTGAAAAAGAGAGATTTTTAATTCCTTTTGACTTAACTAAATACATGACGCACAGCATATTTCATGGTGGTGGCTCAAAGTCAATATGCAGGACGTTTCTAGGTATATGAGATAATGTTGATTTTTTTTTTATGGTGGAAAACGTTGCCTCAGAGGGAGCAACCGGTGGTGTGGCAGGAAGGCCCCGCTGCTGGAAGTCAGGAAACCTGAGTCCTGACTAGTTCTCACTGCTGTCTAGTTCTCACTCCTCCCTGAATCTCAGCATCTCACCTGTTAGATGTATACAATATAAACAACCTCTGAACAACTTCACAGTGTTATTTTATTGGTGCCCTGTGATCCCTAGATTATAATTGAAAGTAAGGTGCTGCTTTCTTAATTGAATACCTCCAGGCAGAGAGGAAAGCCAAGAGGATAATTTTTAGCTCTTGAAAGAAAACTACATAGACTTGATCCTTGTTCTAGACAAGGTTTTTTCTTCCATTAACAGCTTGGCCTAAGAGTTTATTTTGAGTCCACCTTTCTTTCCAACTCATTGAGTAATAAATTGCCTTCTTAGAGAAGCATCATCTCTCTTTTTTTTTTTTGTTAGAAAAGTAAAGAACCTTGATTTACACTTCATGCCCAAAGATTTTATTTCCACTTAGGACTACATGTGTGTGTTGTATATGCATGAGTATGTGTTGGTGTTGGCTTGAAAAAGAAGTGTAATAACTGGCTTCTTTCTTATCTAGTCCTGAGTTGTGAACTTGATTTTGCTGACTGGAAGAGGGATGTGCAAATAGGGTTGAAGGAAGTAGAAAAAACTAGGAAAGAAAAGAAGAAAACTAAAATTTGTGTCACTACAGTGTGCCAGGTACTTTTGTGTAGGAAAAATACAGTAAACAATGAGGATTGAGAAGTCTGGCTTATTTGCCTTTTTAGCCCCGGGGCTTCATAGGACTGCATAGGACTTTTTTGTATAGAACTGCAAAAAAAAAAAAAAAAAAGGTGAATGAATAAGTGAATGAGAGGTGACTATGTGAGTGTGAAGTAGGTACTAGAATAGATGCCAGGTCACAGTCTCTGCTCCTTAAAACAATAAGACATGCTCAAATTAGGGAGTGCAAGAGGCATATATCACATTAAGTTGTCACCCCACTATCTTCAACTAACTCAAAGCTCACCAAAATAAGAATGAATGGGTGACCAGATGGAGAGAGACTTTAGGGCTTTTGTGGGGCAGTTTTCATCCCCTAGAAATGGAATAGAAGAAGGAAGCTACTAGGAGATTGTTAGAGTTCCTTGCCTCAAATTCTGCCATTGCTTCAAGCCTGGGCAGGGAACTGTGCAGTAAGGCTGGATCTGAGGGCCTTTTACACAGTTTGGGAACACCCAACTCCCATTGCCTCAGCTAGCCATGGTGCCCAGGACATGGCTGGGATCCACTGATTCCTAGGGGTCACAAGGAACCTTGAGAGCAAAACCTTAATCAGATTTCTAAGCAAAATTTCAGAGCTCAGTCAGCTTATAGGTAGATGTCTGGGGACACTTCACATCTTCATGTGAATTCTTACTATGGGACTCTGAAAGCTGTCATGCTTTAAACACCCATGAGAGGATGAATTTGGGGAAAGTAGCAGGCACTGGCGGCTTTGTGGTTAAGGGGTGCTACTCTGTCTGGCCTCCTGGAATCCCAGAGTTGTCTGGGAGTGAGTATTGTCCCATTTCTGGTTGTGATCTGATCATTGCTTGTCTCTTCTGCTACCCATGTTCTGCTTTGCAGGTGTTTGCAAGAGCATGCCCTTGGATTTGGTGTTTATCATCGACAGTTCTCGAAGCGTCCGGCCCTTGGAATTCACCAAAGTGAAAACCTTTGTCTCTCGGATCATTGACACTCTGGACATTGGGGCAGCTGACACACGGGTGGCCCTAGTAAACTATGCCAGTACAGTGAAGATTGAGTTCCAGCTGCAGACCTACTCAGATAAGCAGTCCCTGAAACAAGCTGTAGCACGAATCACCCCCTTGTCCACAGGCACCATGTCGGGGCTGGCCATTCAGACAGCAATGGATGAAGCCTTCACAGTGCAGGCAGGGGCTCGGGGGCCCACTTCCAACATCCCTAAGGTGGCCATCATCGTGACAGATGGGAGGCCCCAGGACCAGGTGAATGAGGTGGCTGCCCGGGCCCGGGCATCTGGCATTGAGCTCTATGCTGTGGGTGTGGACAGGGCAGATATGGAGTCCCTCAAGATGATGGCCAGTGAGCCCCTGGAAGAGCATGTGTTCTATGTGGAGACCTACGGGGTCATTGAGAAACTCTCCTCTAGATTCCAGGAAACCTTTTGTGGTAAGTTGGTAAGTCTTTGCTTCCAGCTAGTAAGGATGTTATATTTCAGACATTGTGTTCCCAGAGAAAAAGAGATTTTTCACCCCTTTTTTTGAGGGGTGGTGATGGTGGTGGTGGTAGACATTTATGAAAAACTTAAATGCACGCAGTGCTTTTTTGGTGTTTTTTACCAACTTAAACACACGGTGTTGGTTTAGAAATATAGAGCTGCATTATATATTTGGTTTGCTCATAAAATCTTCATGTTTGCATTAGAAATGTGAAGGTCTAGAAATACCCAAGATAAATAATCCTGCTGTTCCCTGATGGGGTGGGGTTGAGGAAACCTCAAGATGCCTGTCTTGTCTCCATCCCCCAGTACACTTTTTTCCCAGGTACTTTCTTCAGTTTTACCATCTCTAGATTTAACAGAACTCTGCTTGTTCTGTAGAAAAACAGGGAGCAGTGTCTGTCCTGGGAGGGTCAGTGGACTATATCCCACTGTTACTGTCAGTGTGCACAGTGTTAGGGAACACTTGTTTTCAGATTGGGTTCTTTCTTTGGCTATTCTGTGTGGTGTAAGAGGACTAGGGACTAGGAAGATTGAGGTTTTGGTTCAGCTGAGAGACAAAAGAAGAGATTAAAACAACAACAACAACAACAACAACATTCTTTTATTTTTCTATTTCTTTGTTCCTTTAGGATGTAGTTTGAATATGAACATGCTAATTTCATTGGGATTTTTAGCATGATACAGCCAGATGCATCAGCATGAATCATCTGGGGCTGGGGTTTATTTTTAGTCACTGATCTGATCAGAATGATGATTTGTGGGGCTCGTGTTTTATTTATTATCATTTGGAGAATATTCTTTGAAACCCTCTATGAAAATACCCAAGAAAGTGGGTTCAGATTTCTACTTCAGGTGAATTTCTAAACATATATACTTTTTGTTTGCTATATAATTTATTCCACATTTGTTTACTCAGCATGCATTTATTGATAACTGATGACAAAAAATATAGTTCTCCCAACCATCAATTAACATTCTGGGGTTGGGGGTGAGACAAGCAAGTGAGCCAATAATTGCAATTGTAAATCTTGAGGAGATTTATATCTAAACTGACGTGAAGCCTAGCAATCACCAGTTAGCTGGGAAATGAGAGCAGAAGCCTTGGTCTGGGGGAAGCTTGGCCTCATCTCAACCAGACCTGGCTGGGTTCCTCTTCTTTCCTGTCCTGGGACACTGTGCCTTCTCAGGCCTTCATTGGCCTTGGTGGTATCTACTTGGTATTCATTGGGTTCCAAAAAGAAAGTGGCTTTCTTTCTCCCAGGAAAACCCCCGAGCTTGTGGGTAAGAGTTGCTGCATCAGGATGCCGCTCTGTGGCACAGTTGGGTGTCAGAGCTGGCACCTGGGGTTGGGCTTGAAGGCCATAAAGTAACAAGTGGTGAGTGGCAAGCTTTTCCTCTGGTACAAAAGACATGCTGTTCTGGGGTCGGGGGAGCGTCCTCTCTAAGGAAAAAAGACTGAGGGGCAGCTTGTTGTAGTCAACGGGTTGGAAAGATCATTCCATGAAAAGGCCCTTCTTGGGAAAATATTAGCCTTGTCCTGCCGCCAAGGGCAATGGAGGCTGGGTTACCTGCCACAGGAGTGCCAGCCTTCTCCAGCAGGCCTCCTTGATCCCTCAGAAGTGACTAAATCCATTGATTCGTCTTTCAGAACATGCTGCTAGGGAAAAAAAAAATCCAATGAGATATAAATGGCTCTAGGAGCAAAAAGCTGGAGAGGCCATTAAGCTGATATAATCTCATTTAGTTTCTTCTTTTCTTTTTACCTATTTGTATTTATCATGTGAGTTCAGTGTCTCCAAGTTGCCTACGTAGATACCTGATCTCAAGAACCCATGTTGCATGTTCAGAAAGCAGTTACCCAGATTGCCCCCATCGTGTGCACGTCAAAATATGTGTTTTGCTCCAGGTGAGAGTGTGTCTCCAGCTGAGGGGGATGCCTGCATTGAATTCTGTTTAGACACAAAATGTGGAACCCTTGCAAACCAAGTCCTGGCTTTGATGGGTCAACTTGCTCACAGCACTGTTCACTACTGTTCTCCCCATCTCTTGAGGCTGGGAAGCAAACATCTTTTTCATAGGAATGTGGATAAGCTGAGTAAAACATCAAGGCAGCTGACTGATGGAAGTGTTTGGCTTCAGCTCGGGGTCCAAAATTATCTTTCTCCTTTGAGAGAGTTTCTAGCAAGGTCTGTAATTTTAAATTAGTAACATTTCTAGTTTAAGAGTATTTCTAGTAAGCCAGAGGCAGACAACAAATGACAAATTTTGATAGTGAAATAAAGAGCAATGCCTTCTTTTTTTTGGAAATATATATATTTTAATATTTAGTTTTTAGCTGTAGTTGGACACAATATATTTATTTATTTTTATGTGGTGTTGGGGATCGAACCCAGGGCTTCGCCCGTGCTAGGGGAGCGCTCTACCGCTGAGCCACAATCCCAGGCCGAGCAATGCCTTCTTAACACGTGAGAAAGTATCTGAAATGTTTTTACCTTTTGACGCTGATGGCCCCGAACTTCCTCTGCACAGCCCTGGACCCGTGTGCGCTAGGCACGCACCAGTGCCAGCACGTGTGCGTCAGTGATGGAGAGGGCCGGCACCACTGCGAGTGCAGCCAAGGGTACACCTTGAAAGCGGACAAGAAAACGTGCACAGGTGAGACTGCTCCCGGGAGAGCGGCTGACCACCCTGTTATTTGGGGATCTCTTCTTCTGGGGTGGGACGGGCCTTGTGCTTTGACTCTGACACCTTTTCTACCTAACTGCCTTTTGGCTGGTTTACTGTTGCTCATGGATGATTTGCCTTGAAAAGGAACAAGGGACACAGGAAAGATGATAAAGATCCCAAACTCTTGGTCCTTTTCTGTTTCTGGCATTTTTCCCAGATTGTTTCTAATTGGATACAAGCCTCCCTTTCCTCTCTCTGACCATAGATGCTCATGAATTCTAGAAGTAAGGAAAATTTAGAGAGGGTCTCAGGTACCTGGGGCATGAATATTCCAAGTCGATGAAGAAGGACAATTAGGTTCTTCTTTTTAATCTTAGAAAAGAGTTTTTGAGAGTAAGAAAACAGATCATTGAATTCAACCTACTTATTTTATGGATGTGAAATTGAGAAACAAAGAAGGGAAAAGACAACCCACATCTGGGGGTCTGTTACTGAAAGCCAATACCA
Organism: Spermophilus citellus; assembly: GCF_964194105.1. Taxonomy (NCBI): domain Eukaryota; kingdom Metazoa; phylum Chordata; class Mammalia; order Rodentia; family Sciuridae; genus Spermophilus; species Spermophilus citellus. The sequence goes on from NC_138193.1 coordinate 101,692,034, forward strand.
GTCAGTTCCAGATCGGCCACTTCCCTTCCTGGAGCCCCGCCTGCTTTGTTAACTCTGTGTAGTGAGGTCTGTAAAAGGAGGTCTTACTGCCTATTCTCCCTGGGTTCACATTTGTCCTGCTCCTCATTTGACAGCTATCGATAAGTGTGCTCTCGGCACTCATGGGTGTGAACACATCTGTGTGAATGACAGGACTGGCTCTTATCACTGTGAGTGCCTCGAAGGCTACATCTTGAATGAAGACAGGAAGACTTGTTCAGGTAAGTGGGGAGGAGCCTGTACTGCTGCTTCTTACTTACCTGTCTACCTGCCTACCCAGTGTTGGAACTTGGGTCACAGGCACTGCGACTGAGTGCATCAAGTCCCACCCCTGCACTTGGACTGTTTTTCTCTCGTCACCTTGGGCTTTTTTCCCCCCTCCCATTTCCAAGTCTTATTGGAAGAGTTAGAAATAGTAACGTGTATGTGTCACCTGTGAATGTGAGACTCAGTTAGTTCTTTTCTCTACCCAGCCCTCACACTCCTTCCAAATGCTACAATTTAGTAATTTAACACCGAATAACATCCCGCAAGATACTTATTGCTTTCGAAAGGAAAGATGGTAACCTTGTAATGGAGAACCTGGCAGACACCACCATCTTCAAGTCATCAAAGTGATCAAAGCCAGCATCATTAGTGATGACCTCGGTGACATCATGCATCAGTTGACATCCTGTACAGAGGATACAGCAGCATGTCTGTGGTATTCTTTTTAAAAATTCAGAACCATGAAAAAACATCACACAAAATCAAACATCGAGACATTCTTAGTTCACAAAAATAATTTTCTGGTACAAAGGCAAACTGGGGATATGTCCTATATTGGAGGACACTAAGACCATGTGACAACTTAATGCAATGTGGGATCCTAGATTGGGTCCTGGATCATAAAAAGTGCTTTAGTAGAACAATTGGCAAAATTTGAAAAACTATACATATTAGTAAATCATATCATATCAATGTTTTTGATAATCATACTAGAGTTATGTAAATTGTTAACATTTGGGGAGGCAAGGTAAAGTACAGCAACTATTTGGATTTTTGTAAGTTTTTAATAAATATGAAGTTATCTCAAAATAAAAAGTTTAAAAATAAAAAATAGTTTAAAACTTAGTAGTACAGAGGTAAGTGCATTGAATGAAAATTTGAGTCCTGAGTTCTGATACTGCTCTGAATCAGCTGGTCTCTTTGTTGTTTATTTGCCTCATTTATAAAAGAGAAAAGGTTTACTGGGTGTGGTGGCATATTCCTGTAATCCCAGAGACTGGGGGAGCTGAGGCAGGAGAATTGCAAGTTTTAGGCCAGCCCCAGCAGTTTAGAAGATCCTGTCTCAAAATACAATAAATAAAAAATAGGTCTGGGGGTGTGGCTCAGTGATAGAGCATCCCTGGGCTCAATTCCCCAGTACTGCAAAAAGATACATAAAAAAAGAAAATAAAACAGGAAAGGGCTGAATTACAATTTTTTCAAATTCTAATTCTGTCTTTCCATATCTAATGTAATTAGTCACATAACTGTTCATATCTCTCTAGAATAGGGTAAATACAGTAAACCTAAAAGGAAATCCTTTAGAATATATTTATGATAATCTTAGATTATAAAAACTCAATGATGATGACTTTTGAAAAGGAACTAGGGAAGACTGGAGAATAATTATCATGTGTGCAGGATTTTATTTAACTCGGCTAACTTCTAGTTAGAGCAAATAATACTGACAGCTTTGACTAGCCTCCAATAAGTTTTCCTCTTATATATTTCTAGCTGCAAATAAGAAGGTTTCTATTTATGGGTAATAAAAGACTCTTTCACTTTTTATTTCCTTTTTTCCTGGATTTTCCACTGACAGCTCGAGACAAATGTGCTGTTGGTGCCCATGGCTGTCAGCACATTTGTGTGAATGACAGAGATGGGTCCCATCACTGTGAATGTTATGAGGGATACACTCTGAATGAGGATAAGAAAACATGTTCAGGTAAAGTCTACTCAACAAATTCTTTCATATTTGACTCTTCCTATTGTGGTGAAATTGACTTGCAATTTGCTGGGAGAGAAGTTCTTAGTGGTAATTTAAAGCACGACCGGGTTCAGGCATTCTGTGGTGCTTATGGATGAAGGCACACATGCTCAGAGGGTGGTGAGCTCACTGGTTTTTGCAAACATAGATCACTTCAGAAAATTACTGGAAATGCGTAGGGAGTGGGGGATATGAGAAAAGCTAATTAAATATTAGATCCTTATCCAGGAAAATTTTATAGCCCTGTACACTGGGGACCTTTTAAGCAAATAGGAGACTTTAGAGGAAGTCGGTTGGACAGTAACTATTTAGTGTGATAGGCTGAACTGATCTTTTTCCAGTTAAAACTTGGCCTGGAACGTTTCTGTAACATTAATCTTAAAGCTGGATCATTTTAGTAAAGGAGACTTTGTAAATGCCTTAATTAGACCCACACAGATCTTCCAGGAAGTCTGAAGTGGACATTCCCTGACAGTTTCTAGCTGATCAATCTTCGGTGAATCTGAGCCTTATGACTTGGCTGATGAGCCCTACCACGACTGCTAATCCTCATTAATTTGATTTAGGCTCACTGGCAGAACAGGGTGGCATTCATAAATGTCAGAACAGTCCTAAAGGAGAGAAATTCCAAGCTCTCGAGGTAGTGCCCGTTTTGGCATACTGAATGTTTTTTAGATCTTGTTTAACTTTCCCTCTCTTGAGGTAATGCTCTTAGATAATGGCGGGCAGCATTCTTCAGTACCTTCTGTGGGCTGCACATGATTTGCAGCATTTTATACACAAAGCCATGCCTTTAATCCTCATAGCAACTTTGGGAGGAAACTGAGGCATAGGCAGATTGAAAAACTTGCTCAGGTCACCTGGTTTGTAAGTAGTAGAGTCAGAGTTTGATCGCATGTTCCCAGAGTTACTTGTGCCTTTGACCATTATCTCATTGTACAAAGAACCTGACAGCAAAGATGAGTGGAGGAGAAAAAATTGTGAGCAAGTTAGTATACGTGTGTTTTAAAGTAATAAGGAATAGTGCCATGATGAGGCTGGTCTACATGACTGTCAGATGGCTCCACGGACCTGCTTTCCCCGCACTGGGTGATAGGAGGCTTGTAGGTTGGATGTGGAGTCCCAAGGCAGGGCCCGAGCAGGAAGCAGATCCAGTGTCTATCTGTAGAGTAAATGCCAAGCTGGGATAAGGGGAAAATAGAGTCAGCTCCTATTTCGCATTTTGCTGAAAAAAAAAATCTAAAATGTATCGATGATGGGAATATCCGTGTTAAGACCGGAAAAGCACTTTATGAATACATTTCATAGGGCCTTGCATTTCATGCAAAGTTATTTTCTAGGCAATATTAAGCCATGGAAGGTTTCTGAGCTTGGAATGAGGATTTAAGAGGGGAGCTAGAAGGGAACAAATAAAACACTTTGGTCCCTGTAATGGCAGAGGAAGAGCCCATGTCTCCAGGAAAACTTACTTGGTTTTTAAAGGGGAGTTGCATTTTCATTTGTCCTGGGCCAGTTTGGACATGGGACTGATGTGGCACTTTCCTCTGCTCTCCACTTAAATTTGGGCAAACTGTCTTCATCCTTGAAATGTTACTTATTGATAGATGATAAATACTTCACTGTCCAGTCATATATATCACCTTTGTTATTAATAACGTTGCTATCACTTTTCTCTGTGTTTGTAAGTGTGTGTGTATGTGTTCCTATGTGTCTCCAGGTCACTGTTTTCTGTCCCATTTTATAAGCTATAGACAGCAGGTCTTTGTTCAATGCAGTACTTTTTGTGTAGCATCACACTTAGTTCCAAGTGCAATAAAGTCCTTAATAGATTATTTTTGGTAATGATCCATGATAAGCTGGAGATACTGGAGATGTTGACAGTCATCAGAAATGTCCAAGGTAAGTTCTAGAATATAATTGAGACTTAGTGCTACAGGAATAAAAAAGAAGGCAGCATTAGACTGCAGAAGATGGTGGGGAGCGGTTGGGGTTGGCGGGAATGTCTGTGATCAAAGGTGAGCCGCAGGGATGGGAGGTGGAGAGGGAAGGAGGCTTTCTCCTGGAATATGGGGCTTGTGGCTGACTGCTGAAGGATTCATTCTCAGCACTGGTCGGGACCAAACTGAAGATTATTTCTCCCAGTGTTTGTTTTTAGTTGCATATTTAATTAACGTGTGACTGTTTCTCTCCTGCCCCATTCCTGGTTAGTCCAGAACAAGTGTGTTCTGGGCACTCACGGCTGCCAGCACGTGTGTGTGAGTGACGGGGCAGCCTCCTACCACTGCGACTGTTTTCCTGGCTACACACTGAACGAGGACAAGAAGACATGTTCAGGTGAAGACAGGCCCTTCAAGCCTATTCTGTTGGGTAGGAAAATCTAGGAGGAAGCTGTTCTCTCTCCATATGAAGTTCTGAACCGTTCTCCTGGCCAGAATCTTCCACTGGCTTCCAATTGCCTACATAATGAAACACTACCTTCCTCTGCCAGTGTACCTTTCATGATCTGATTCCAACTTCTTCTCTTTCTTTTTTCTAATTACTATCTCTACCTAAGTCTGATTTTTAAAATTATGGTAAAACATACATAACACAAAATTTACCATTCTAACCATTTTTGGGGGGATACCAGGGATTGAACTCAGGGGTACATGACCACTGAGCCACATCCCCAGCCCTATTTTTTATTTTATTTAGACACAGGGTCTCACCGAGTTGCTTAGCTCCTCACTGTTGCTGAGGCTGGCTTTGAACTTGCGATCCTCCTGCCTCAGCCTCCTGAGCCACTGGGATTACAGGTGTGCACCACCGTGCCCTGCCCATTCTAACCATTTTTAAGTGTACCGTTCACTGACATTCAACACATTTGCATTGCTGTGCAACCATTACTACTATCCATTTCCAGAACATTTTCATCATCTCAAACTAAAACCCTGTTCTCATTAAACAATAACTGCCCGTTCCTACTCCCCTAGCCCCTGGTAACTGTGTGTTTTCATCCTCTAGCAGATTGTAATCCCCAACCCCAACGGTGGTGATCTTATCTGTACTTTTTAGCCTGTACCACAGTACACAAAGTAGTTTTTCAGCAGATATTTCTTCATTGAAGGTATTATTTCATGTGAAATAAAGTATGAATCAATTTCTTGTGAAGGGCAAGGATAATGAGGATCAGCTTGCTTCTAGAACTCGAGTAAGTGTGGGTAATTTTCAGAAAAATCAATCTTTTTTTTTTTTTAATTTCTCCTCCTGGAAAGTGGAGAATTCAGCATGATTTTTTAATGGTTTAGGCTGTCACCTCATTTTATTTTTTTAAGGTTCATGTATTTATTCCATCAGCAGTGTTTATGGAGCTACTGTTAAACAAATTGTACTCTATTAGATTCTGAGGAAGAAACTGGAGACAAATTTCAGGTAGGAATTCCAAATAGGGACATTTTAACATTGTGAGAGAGCATAACACAAATGTTAACTAAAGGGCATGCAGTAAGTACTGTGTGTGTGTGTGTGTTTAGAAAAAAGAGGACACTATCGAGGGCTTGAAAAGTTGAATCAGGCTGGGTTCATTTTTTCTAGGTATAGAGCTCTAATGTTTACATTCACATCTTTTTGGCTAGCTAGCTTGCTTCCTTCCTTCCTTTCTTCCTTTTCTTTCCTCCTTCCTTCCTATACAATTTTTATTGAAAGGTAATTTACTTATCACAACATTTATTCTTTTTTTTTTCTTTTTGGTCTTTGGTTCTGGGAATCAAATTTTGGGCTGCATGCATGCTAAGCACACATTTTACCACTGAGTTACATGCCCAAACAAAAACTGCTGTGCTGAAGTATGCATTTCATTGGTTTTCAGTATTTCAAAAATTGGGTAACCATCAGCACTATCTAATTATAGAAAATTTTATCAACCTTAAAAGAAACCTATACCTATTATCAGTCACTCCCCTATTCCTCCCAGCCCCTTCTCCTTAGCAAGCACTAATTCTACCTCTATGGATTTGTTTATTCTGGAAATTTCATATAAATGGATGGTATGCTTTGCGGTCTTTGTGACTGGCTTCTTTTACTTAGTGTGCTATTTTCCAGATTCATCCATATTTGTAGTATGCATTAGTGCTTTATTCCTTTTCATTGCTGAATAATATTCTATTGCATAGAAATATCCCATTTTGCTTATCCACTTCTCAGTTGATGAATAGTTTATTTCCACTTTTTCAGCTGGAATGAATAATGTTGCTATGAACAGTAGTTAGTATACAAGTCTTTGTGTGGACATATGGTTTAATTTCTTTGCAATATATACCTAGAAGTAGAATTGCTAGGTCACATGGAACTCTATATTTAATATATATTTTTAATATATATATTTTTAGTTGTTGATGGATGTTTATTTATTTAGATGAGGTGCTGAGAATTGGACCCAGTGCTTCACACGTGCGAGGCAAGTGCTCTATCACTGAGCCACAACCCCAGCCCTATGTTTAATGTTTTAAAGAACTGCCAGACTCTTTTTCAAAGTGGCTACACCATTTAAGAATCTCACCAGTAGTGAATGAGGCTTCTAATTTTTCATATCTTTGTCAACACTTACTACTGTCTATCTTTTTTTTTTAAATTTTATTCATCCTATGGGGTAAGGCAATATTTAATGTGGTTCTTTTTTTAATTTATTTTTTTTGTACTGCAAACTTTTTTTTTATTGTTGGTTGTTCAAAACATTACATAGTTCTTGATATATAATATTTCACACTTTGATTCAAGTGGGTTATGAACTCCCATTTTTACCCCGTATACAGATTGCAGAATCACATCAGTTACACTTCCATTGATTTACATATTGCCATACTCGTGTCTGTTGTATTCTGCTGCCTTTCCTATCCTCTACTATCCCCCCTCCCCTCCCCTCCCCTGCCCTCCCCTCCCCTCTTCTCTCTCTACCCCCTCTACTGTAATTCATTTCTCCCCCTTGTATTATTTTTCCCTTTCCCCTCACTTCCTCTTGTATGTAATTTTGTATAATCCTGAGGGTCTCCTTCCATTTCCATGCAATTTCCCTTCTCTCTCCCTTTTCCTCCCACCTCTCATCCCTGTTTAATGTTAATCTTCTTCTCATGCTCTTCGTCCCTACTCTGTTCTTAGTTACTCTCCTTATATCAAAGAAGACATTTGGCATTTGTTTTTTAGGGATTGGCTAGCTTCACTTAGCATAATCTGCTCTAATGCCATCCATTTCCCTCCAAATTCTATGATTTTTGTCATTTTTTAATGCAGAGTAATACTCCATTGTGTATAAATGCCACATTTTTTTTATCCATTCGTCTATTGAAGGGCATCTAGATTGCTTCCACAGTCTTGCTATTGTGAATTGTGCTGCTATGAACATCGATGTAGCAGTGTCCCTGTAGCATGCTCTTTTTAGTTAATGTGGTTCTTGTTTGTATTTCCCTAGTGACTGATGATCTCGACCATCTTTTCATGTGCTTGTTGGCGACTTTTATATATTGTTTGGAAGAATGTCTATTGAAAGCCCTTTTCCCATTTTTAAAAAGTTGATTTTCTATCTTTTTATTGAGTTGGAATGTGTAATTTGCAATTTTTGCAGAGATGTGATTTGAAATTTTTTCTCCTATATCATGGATTGCCCTTTCATTTTTTAAAATACCTTTATTTTATTTATTTGTTTTTATGTGATGCTGAGGATCGAACCCAGGACCTTGCACATGCTAGGTGAGCACTCTATTGCTGAGCCATAACCCGAGCCCGCCCTTTCATTTTTTGAAAGTGTCTTTTGATGCACAGAAGCTTTTAATTTTATAAAGTTCAATTTATTTATTCTTTTGCATCTTGTGCTTTTGTTATTGTATCTAAGAAACTGTTTGATAGGTCAAAGTCATGAAGATTTACTTCTGGTGTTTTCTTCTAAGAGTTTTTAGTTTTATCCATCCATTCCTTCCTTCCTTCCTTCCTTCCTTCCTTCCTTCCTTCCTTCCTTCCTTCCTTCTATATTGTTTAGGTCTATGGTCTTTTTTTGAGCTACATATATACATGTGTATACATGCACACACACACACACACATATGGTGTGAGGTAAGTGTCCAACTTTATTCCTTTCACATTGCTATGCAGGTTTCCAGCATAATTTGTTCAAAAGATATTCTTTCCCTTATTAACTTGTCTTGATACCCTGTTGAAAAACAAGTGACCTTCAGTCCAATGTATGAAGTATGTTATGTCAAGAGCTTTGTAATGTTGTGAACAACCAATAAAAAAAAAAAAAAAAGACAAAGAAAGATAAAAAAAAAACAAAAAAAAAAAAAAAGAAAAAAAAGAAAAACAAGTGACCGGGCTGGGGATGTGGCTCAAGCGGTAGCGCGCTCGCCTGGCATGCGTGCGGCCCGGGTTCGATCCTCAGCACCACATACCAACAAAGATGTTGTGTCTGCCGAGAACTAAAAATAAATATTAAAAATTCTCTCTCTCTCTCTCTCTCTCTCTCTCTCTCTCTCTCTCTCTCTCTCTCCTCTCTCACTCTCTCTTTAAAAAAAAAAGAAAAACAAGTGACCATAAATGAAACAGTTTATTTCTGAAGTCTCAATTCTATTCCGTTGATCCTCATGCCTTCTTTTTGCAAACACCACATTGTCTTGATTACTGTAGCTTTGTAGAGAATTTTGAAACCAGGAAGTATGAGTTCTTCAGTTTTTTTTTCCTTCTTTTTAGGATTGTTTTGGTTATTCTGGGTCCCTTACATTTCTCTATACATTTTAGGATCATTTTGTCAATTTCTCCACAAATGTCAGCAGGGATTTCATAGGCATTGTACTGAATTTACAGATCAAATTTGGGAGGTATTGCCATTTTAACAATCTTCCAATCCATTAACATGGAGTTTATGTCTTCTACTTTAAAAAAAACCACGCTTATGTATTTTATTCTTTTAGATGCTATTGTGAGTGAGTCCATCTCTCAAGTTTCAAATTTGCTACATCACTGTTTTGCAATTTTCTATAGAGAATTTTAATTAGAATATCACACTGAGACAGACCCCCAACCCTCCACCAGAGCTTAGAGTCTATTAGGCAAGAGATTGGACATGTATCATATGTACCCATTTTGTACTCTGCACAGGGATGATAGGCATGTTGGTGATATTCAATAGATATATTCTGCTTACTGATTGATTAATAGGCTGATTAAGATGGGATTTGGGCTGGATGGTCCCAAAAGGTTTTAATAGGATTCAGACAAGTAAATAGATTGCATTTAATTAAGTGGATTTATGGTCCCCCAGGCCTATGTTGCATTTTTGTAGAAGATGAGAGAAAATATGGGAGCCAAGGAGCATTTTCTGTCCTCAGGCAATAGTTTCACTTGGAAGATTAGACAGCAGTCTTCAGGCTTGGGAAGTTATGCTTATTTCTATTTGCAATTATAAGGGCTGTAATATTTAACAGGAATGTTTGCCTCACAGAATCACAGAAAGAAATAGAGTTACCTCTATTAATCTCTCACACTTACTTAAATGTCAATATATATCTGAATTTGTAATACTAAAGTATTTTGGGGTAAAAACTAGAACTCTCATCAAACCATTTAATAAATTAAAAGTCCTATATAGAAAATCAGGTATAATCTGGTTTTAACCTTTGAAGTACTTTGGCCATACAAGTGGTGAGTTATTGTTCTCTTTTCAAATGAGGACATTAGTGAGGACATAGTACCAGAAGAAGATTGTCTTGTCTCTGTATCTCCTATACAATCTTTAAAAGAAATTTTCTTTATATTGTTGATGAGTTCTGATAATCATGAAACTATAAAGAATTATTTAATGAACTCTCATATAATCATCACCTGACTTTGACAATTATAAACATTTCCCTTGTATCTCCTAATACAAAAATTTCCTTGACGTCATTATTCCAAAGTAGTTTCTCCTCTTCCATTTGTTTTTATATCCTTTTACCTCCTGGAAAATGCATTTCAATAAGTCTTAAAAATAGTAATACTGAATTCCAGTGGCTCAGGAGGCTGAGGCAGGAGGATCACAAATATAAAGTCAGCCTTAGCAACTCAGCACAGCCCTAAGCAACTTGGCAAGACCCTGTCTCAGAAAACAACAACAACAACAACAACAACGACAAAAAGGGCTGGAGATGTGGCTCAGGATTGAACTCCTCTGGGTTCAATTACTGGTACCAACCCCCCCCCCCCAAAAAAAAAAAAAGTAACATTGAGTTGTATATTTCCTGATTTTTTATACTTTTAGGTATCCATAACATTTTATGTGCTATCATTGTAGCCATTGAAGAGGCACGGAGACTTATTTCCACTGAAGATGCATGTGGGTGTGAGGCCACACTAGCTTACCAGGAGAAGGTCAGCTCCTATCTCCAGAGACTGAACACCAAACATATCCTTTCCAGAAGGTTTTCTGCTTCTTCTTGAAGCCAGTGGAAGTACTACAAATGAGCCAAATGTTTTAGGACATTACGAAGGCAAGGGCCTTATTTGTTGTTTTAAGATAAGCAGCAATAATATACATTTTTTTCAATTTAGAGTTCTTTAAAATACTTTAATAGACCATTTATATTTACATGTAAAAGCTGCGTAACTATTACATTTCCTAGTGCTTTTCCATGGCATGTATGCTCCAAATTGAGCTCTTACTCAACAGATGAGGTAATTATCCTATGCTTCCTTTATATGGCCATCTTAGTTCAGAATCTGCATCTGTGCAGAACAAATCAGCTGACTGATGAGGTGTGATATCTCAGATTTCATGATTCCACACTTTGGCTAGCCAGGTGTTCAAAAACAGATTTTAAAATGTAACATGATACTGTCTTAGGATCTTTCAAAACCAACACTTCAAAATACTAACAGAAAAAGTACTTTTTCTCAGCCCAGCTCAAGTTAACTACTCTGTCTCTGCTACCTTAGAGGAGTGGAATTCAGATCTTGGTACAACTTAAGAGTATGCAGATTTTTCAGTTCAAATTGAATCAATTTCCAAATACTTCACTTGCTCAAGATGCTACTTGGAATCTGCTGGCATGTTCATTTCTCATCTTCCATTTCAGGAAGATCTTCCATTTCCATTTCATTTTCCTAACTACACAAGAAAAGCACACCTCTCTCTTACCCTGAATCTAATAAGATGCATTTTCTAGAAAAGCAAAATTTCCAGAGGACCAATAATTCCTTTAATCAAGAATTCATAAATGTTGCTCCCTTTATCCATCTTACTAGTAAGTATTTGTCCAATTGAATTTCATATGAGCAAAAATATCTGAAGACCACTGCAGTGTTCTGACTTTATCAAGATCTCAAAAGAATTGAACTTCTGAGTGTTAGATGAGACTTTTGCTGAGAAAATAGTCTAGTTCTTTTTCCTCACTTATACTAGGACACAATTTTCTTTTATCTTGTGTAAAAGTGTTTAAAAGTGTGCTTGTTTTCTAATGTGTAGAAATAAATGGTGTTGGCCTTAACAACTAGCTACTTGATGACATTTTGCAGAAGCTGCAAATAAATGAATATGGACAAGTACATCGTTAGATTGCTCAAAATGTGGAAATGTAGAAAACTTGGTGCAATTAATATACTTTTGCACACTGGTATCTTCAATGTTCTTGCTAATTATTTGCCATTATAAATGCTTGAATATTGCCAGATAAATAGTATGACGATTTTCTGGAGAATCGGTATCATTTTTCCAAGGAAATAAATGTGCATATTCTTATTAAGGGAAAACTTTAGTGTTTCTATGCTCTAACTGTGAAATGGTAGGAAGTAGAATAAAAAGTTCAATTTTTAAAATTATCTACTAATTGATCCATTTAATTTTAAATGTTTATATTAGTAAGATAATCATATTCACAATGGAAACTTAAGATATATTTTCTCTTGATAATATTTATAAAATAAATCATTTTATTACCAAGAGTGCAAATGGTATGCAGTATTTCCACATGAAAAGCTCATATAATTAAAATTGAAATTAATATAATTTAGAACTGTTAAACACTTTTTGGTTTTTGCTAATTTTTGCAGGAGTATTATTGAAACTCTGATCAAGGGATTGTAATACACATATTTAAACGTAGTTAATTAAGTAAATATTATATGCAATTTTTAATTCATTCTGGTCTTAGAAATGCATGACTAAAGAGCATTAGTTGTGAATTTAGGGTGCTAAACTTTTTACCAAGAGCAAAATGTCCTAAATTTATTTTATCATTTTACTTTAGGATCAACTGATAACATGATATGTTTGTAGAATTGGTATAATAAGCAACAATATCTAATGACTTTTTGAATGTTAGTAATAAGCATAACATTTTTCACTTATATATTTGATACATATACTTTATCTCTACAGCTTAAACTTTTAGAACAAAACAGTCCTTTAAGTTGTGTAGCACTCAATTCTTTCTTGGTTTGAATTGTTTATAATAATAAAGTTATTATCTTTATGTGTTAATGTCATGACCATTTTTTGTTAATTCACATTAATTTTGTCTATTGAACACATTTCTTTATGTTGAACTGAATAATTATTTAAATATAACAGCTTCTTGTCAAAGAACAGAGTATTAATATTCTTCCTATAATCTAATCTCACACTTAATTTTTTTTGAAATTTTATACCTTTTATTCTACAAATGCATTATTTATATATATTCTACTTGTCCCATATAACTTCTTTCTTATGAACTGTATTTTAATACCTAAGAATTTTTTTAGTTCATTTAGTTCTTTTAAAAAATTTCTTATTGGTACATTACAATTGTATGTAATAGCGGGATTCATTGTGACATATTCATATATACCTTCATTCATACATAACATAATTTGGTCAATTTAATTCCTCCATATCTCCCCTTTTCCTTCCCTCCTACATTCCCCTGTTGTCCTTCCTCTACTGTCTCCCTTCAATTTTCATGACACACTCTGACCCTTTTTCCCCTCTAGCTTCCACAGATGAGAGATAACATGACCCTTCATTTCTGAATGTGGCTTATTTCACTTAACATAATGCTCTCAAATTCCATCCATTTTCCTGCAAGTGGCACAGTTTCATTCTTCCTTCTGACTGAATAAAACTCCACTGTGTATACATATCACAGTTTCTTTATCCATTCATCTGTTGACAAATACCTGGGCTGGTTCCATAACTTGGCTATTGCAGTCTCACATTCTTGAGTCTATAAATTTAAGTTCAGATTGAATAGAAAAGCTTTAGTCATTATGGTGTGGGAGAGGGATAATAGAAAATATCAAAGTTTGGGTACAATAATAATGAAGTTTACATTGATATAAATTCCTGAAAAGCAAATATAACCTACAGATGTAAACCTAACATATGAAATTTAAAGAAATGAAAAATACCAAAGCAGCATATATGAATTATCTATTGCATTTTTTCAAAATATTTGAAAGGAAATGATGTAGAGCTACCATATTTTTCAAATATATCTGAACATAGAATTGGTTACACATCATAATATATCACAAAGAAATACTGGAAGGAATAATTAGAACTCATGTGCAAGGGAGGAAAGATATTTATTTAAAGAGAGAAATGAGTTTTCAAAAGGGAAAACTAGCTTCACAGCAACTAGTTTCAGTGTATCATGTCTTGACCACCTAAGTGAAAATCCTTAGCTTAGATAATATTGATTTGTGTCATGAGTCTATGACTCTATGACTGATTTATATCATAGGCTCCTGGTTTACTGTTTAATGCTGGAAATCTAGCCAAACATTTGAAAACAAATATCTGAATGGGATAGGAATTAAGTTTGAAAAGATTTCCTCAGTAGACCTGATTTGGTATGGCTTGGACACAACTGGACTCTTTTAAAGAGAATAAGAACATCATAGGATATCTAAAATAGCATGGAAAGCGGAGCCCATGGAAAGCTGATTCAGAAAGCGATTGACTTAGAGTGGGGCACCACAGTAAGACATTTCAGGACTGAGGAAAGATCTGTTTTTCTTTTTGTCTCGCTGGACTTGGAACCCAGGGTCTCCTGAATGCTGGGTAAACAGTCTACCACTGAGCTACACCCAGAGCCAGGGATCTGATTTTAGATGGAGTTCAGGATTTTAAAAATACCTTTATTTTATTCATTTATTTTTATATGGTGCTGAGGATGGAACCCAGTGCCTCACACATGCTAGGTGAGCACTCTACCACTGAGCCACAACCCCAGCAGGAGTTCAGATTTGATGGGAAACCCACTAAGAATTTAGAATTTAGAATTAGTACATGCTAATTCTAGTATGTGCTGGGTGAGACAACAGACCGGGATCAAAAGATTTAAAGATTATTTGCCTGGGAGGGGAAAAACTCCAAGTGGGGAAATTAACGCTGCCGCATAAAGAACACGCTAGATTATATAAATCAAAAATGGTATCTACAGAAAAGTCTATCCCAGGGGAGAAGACACCAAACAGCTCAAATATTTTAAAAAGGGAGGCTATACATCAATGGCAACTGTAGCTGTAATGAACCCACGTTCATAGTGTTCCTTTTATAAGGAGCTCTTTTAAAAATTCCCAAACAAAATAAACAGAGTCTCCTATTTTCAAATTGCAATGCCCCAAAGCAAAGGGCAACCAATCCTCAAAACGCACATCTGCGCCGCCTGGCCGATGGCACTAGATACCAAGTGCAATAAATGACTTTTCCTTTTATGAATGATGGGACAGTGGAGCTTACAAAACACCAGATCCTGGTGACCTCACTGGTTTGGGCACCTTTCCTGTTTGTACTGACACTAAGGACACCTGAAGCACAGCCATGCCAGGTGTGGCGTGGCGGGTCTTCAGAGCCTGCGCAGGCGCACGACGTCCGGGGCTCGGACGACACCGGAAGTGCCTCTTCGCGCCCCGGATGCGCCGGGGTAGCGGCGGTTGCCAGGGCGACGGGAGCCATCCAGAGCCGCTGGTACTCGGAATTGGAGACGGAGAACCGGTGACCAGCGGCGGGCTTTGCCCGCTGCGGCCGCTCGCTCTGGGTTCCCACGATGTTCTTCTACCTGAGCAAGAAAGTGAGTTTCCTGGGGCCGCCCCGCTCCTCCTCAGTGCCCGCAGCCCATGGGCCATTCCCGCATCCTTCCCGCTAAGCCAAGCGGCTTCACCGGGCCCTGATCGCGGCTCTGCTGCCCCGCTGCCCACCTGCCGGCCTGGTCGGGCCCCGGACCTTCTGCGGGTCCCGGAACCCCTGGTCCCCCTTAGCCAAGCCAGAAACCCTCTCACGCGTCTCTGCCATACCTGCCCCGACCGGGTCCTTTTGGGTAGCCCGCGGGATAGATCACTAGGTGATCTATCACCAGTGGTGATCCAGATGACTTTGGATCATCATCGCGCAAGAGAAAAAAATTAACAAAAGGTAGCCTAAGTGTTCTAGGGGGAAAGGGAATACAGACCGGTGGAATGGGTCAATAACCCTCCAGTCCTCATCCACCCTTTAAAAATACCTCAGGTGACTTACCTCCTAGCTTTCCCCGCAGCCTTCGCCTTTGTCTTGTGTGCACTTCTTTCCTTTTTTATCAAATTGTAGAGCACGGGACATTTCAGAGGAACATGCCCATTTTCATGACAGCTCATTTTTTTTTTTTTCTGCAAGGCTTTCGTGTTTCTTCTTGAAAGACTTTCATCATTTTTCATCTCCTGTAGACGTACTTCCTAACTCCTTCGTGAAAAGTTGCTAACGTGACTGTGATTGCTTTTACAGATTGCCATTCCCAATAATGTGAAGCTAAAATGCATATCCTGGAACAAGCACCAAGGGTTCATAGCGTGTGGTGGTGAAGATGGATTACTGAAAGTTTTGAAATTAGAGACACAGACAGGTAAATGAATGCAAGCTCACAGTCTGAAATTATAGAAAAAGGAAAAGTGTCATTGATTCAGTGTCATATGCTCTTGGTATTTGTCAATATGAAATTCTAATTCTTTTAAAAACAAAAAACCCTAAACATCTTGTGACATTTTTCTAGAGAAAAGTTCAGAGAATGTCAAATGTGAACATTCAGCTTTTGCTGAAATTATTGATGGGAAATGAAAATGAATGAAAGATGAAACCAAGTCACTATGTTGTCTTGTGCCAGGTCCAATTATTGCCCTCTGTTATTAGGAGTCTAATAAAAATCATGCCAATCAGCATTTCAGTAACATCACAAAATCTCACATTTTGGCAGTTTTTTTTACAGGTCCATATCATCTTTTTTTCTTTATCAGATGTATTGTGATTATACAACTAGTGCCCCCAAACAGAAAATAGAATATATGTTACCCTTTTATTAATAGATCTCTTATCTTTGTAGCTTTCTTTCTTTCTTTTTATAGTTCTCTGGAATCACATTGAACAACTTTATTTAACTTCCATACTATTACTCTGTATTAGGGATCTAGGTAATCCCTATCTAGGTTGGAGATCTAGATAAAGAGATTGACATTGGAATCAGTTCTGCCACAAGATTACTGAATGACTTTCAGCAAGTTGCTGAATATCTTTGGACTTTAGTTCATTATTTTGTCAAATGAGGTAAACTATATTACATTTTGGGTTCCTTTATAGCATGACCTCTCAAAATTTGTCAGGCATAAGAATCACCAGAAGAGGTTGTTAAAATGGATTTCTGGGATCCGTCCCCAGAGTAGATCTGGGACAGGGCCTGAGAATTTGCATCTGTAGTGATGCTGGTATAGCCAATGCTCCGACTATCCTTTGAACAGTGTTTATTAAATATTTCCCGTGTATTAGATGGTTAACCTGTGCTGTCTCATTTGGCTTTAAAATACTCTTGAAAGGTGTGTATTCCAGGTGAGAAAACTGGGGCTATGATCATTTAATAACTGACCCAAGGTCACACAGCCTA
Organism: Spermophilus citellus; assembly: GCF_964194105.1. Taxonomy (NCBI): domain Eukaryota; kingdom Metazoa; phylum Chordata; class Mammalia; order Rodentia; family Sciuridae; genus Spermophilus; species Spermophilus citellus. Next base: position 101,708,972 of record NC_138193.1, read on the forward strand.
TAAGTAACACTACACAAAAGGCTCATGAGCATCCTAAGCAAAGAATAGAATAATTGTTTTGATGTGCTACACTAGTTATGTGAAATAAAAGGCAGATTGGAAGATAGATATTTAAGTATCAAAGTTTGGCTTCTGATGTTTTGTAGTTTAATCTTTTAACTGTGTTAAAAGAAAAATATCTCTGGTATGTTTTTTAAATGTGTATGGATATATATATATATATATATATATATATATATATATATACAACTTATTTTGTCTAAAATATGTAAAAGTTTTAGTTACATTAAGAAATGAATGTATTTTGTTCAACATTGAAAGTGTTAGTTTCTGTTTTTCTGAGACAAGGTCTATGTTGTTCTTTCTCACTATGTGTTTGACCATTTCTTTTCTTTTTTTTTTTGAAACATTTTTCAATACAGAAGAAGTCAAACATTTTGAATTTTGTCATATTTAAACATATTTAAATATATTCCCACTCTACCTTCCTGTCTATGATGACTGAACAGTCAGTCCTTGGTCACTTTGCTAGATTCTTCTTTTCTAACAATTGGAATTCCTGAGAACTTGTTTGTGGGCTCTCTCTATATTTGCTCTCTAGGTTTGTTATTTTATTCCCATGACCTTAAATGCTATCTGTAGGGTGATGATCCCTCATTTATATCTCCAGAACAGTCCTGAATTTTCAGATTTGGGCATCTCCACTGGAATCTTTCATAGGCATTTCATATTTACTATGTCCAAAATGGAACTCTTGATCTCTTAAATCTTTTTTCAGTTCTGTTTCAACTTGTATGTTAATTTCACTCGTTTGCTCAAGCTGGAAGTCTAGTCCTGCCTCTCTTTAACATCCCCTTCATCAAAATTCCCATTGTTGTTTCTCCTTTTATTCATTGTTCATGGTAGTTTTCTTTGTTTTGTTTTTTTTAGATGATGCAAAATTGAGGGGTCATGCTGCCCCTAGTAATCTTTCTATGAATCAGACTCTTGAAGGTCATAGTGGTGAGTCCAGCAGTTTTGTTTATTATGTGTAAATTGTAGTTAGTCATTTAGAAACTATTTACTTAATGTAGAAATGTCAACATTTTAAATAATTATGATATTATTTTTATGGAGTCATAATTAATATTTTCCAGAGTCATTCATTCTTCCATAAACCTGAAAAAAGTAGGTGTTATATGTGAAAAATACTGTTATTTCTCTGTAGATTATATATATATACATACATATATATATATATATATATATATATACACACACACATCTATATGTATCTATAATACATAAATATTATTTTCCTTTTAAAGATTGTTTGATAATTACAGATTAAAGGATACTAAAGATGTAACAACTGAATGCACAATATGATCCTAAATGGGATCCTGGAATGAGAAAAAACAAGTATCTATAAAGAACATTACAACTGGGTACAGTGGTGCATGCTGTGGCCCAGATACTGGGAAAGCTAAGGCAGGAGGATCCCAAGTTCAAGGATAGCCTGGGAAGATTGGCAAGACCCTGGCTCAAAGTAAAATAAAATGAATTAGGAATATAACTCAGTGAAAGAAAGCTTACCTAGCACATATGAGGGCCTGGGTTTAATCCCCAATAAGGCAATAAATAAATAAATAAATAAATAAAAATAAACATAAAAATGGACACCTTGACAATTGAAATTTGAAAGTGGACAGTGTGTTAGGTAATGATATTTTATCAGGTTAGATTTTTAAATTTGTAAGATAGTTATGAAAGAGAGTATCCTTAAAAATACATACAAAGTATTTAGAGATATAAGAATTAAAAGAAATCAATTACTAACGTCACCCACAGGTTTAATATATACTTAAAGTGTGTTACAAATAGAGTGTAAAACCCGGGAGGTTGGAAAGGGGGAAACAGATAATGGGCATTTTCAACCAAAAATGAACAAACAATTCAAGGGAACAACTTGGTGTCCTTTGGACACCATTATCCTTGGGAGGCAAGCCAGCTTGGTAAATCATGCTTACTTTTGTTTCCACTATCTGATTTACTGGCAGCTTTCCATGAAGTGTGCCTTTGCAGGCATGAAATAGGGATGGATGTGAGAGTATTAAGCATTGTTGTAGGAAATTAGTGATCTCAGTAATTATATCCTATGAATATTTTTGATATTCATAATATTTGAAAAACTGGTTAGTTGCATAGGAAGTCTTGATTTTAACATGTTCTTGATGTTTGCTTATATAAAGGTACAAATTTGAAATTAATTGTAGCCATTTTTAAGTGTCTAATTTATTTTCCAATGTTCTAGGTTCTGTTCAAGTTGTAACATGGAATGAACAGTATCAGAAATTGACCACCAGTGATCAAAATGGGCTTATCATTGTCTGGATGTTATATAAAGGTACATTAGGAGAGCTGCTTTAATCTTTCACAAATTGGAGTCTGGATCACAGTGTTTGGATGGAGAAATAACGTCTCTGAAATAGACCCCTGGTAACTAGAAGAGCTGATTGCATAGTGATGATATTTCTGGATTTATTGTAGCTTACTTTTAATTTTATTTCCTTTGAGCTGTAACTTTGCATTAAGAAAGCAAATTAAGTGACTCCAAACTGAACTTATTAACTTGGTAAAATAGTTTCTACTCTTAGATAGCTCTTCTTCTCCTTCCTCTAACCCCTGCAGATTTCCACCAAGAATTAGGTCCTATGTGGCTGGTGGTTGAAGTTAGTACACTAGAAGAAAGCACATTTATGAAGAATTCAGCAGCAATAGTAATTCACTTTCTGTATTGGACCAGTCAGTTTCCTTTTCTTTCATGGATGCAGATTTTATCTTGGCTCTGGCTACTGACCTACAATTTTTGCCTCTTATCTATAAGAGACAGAGTAAGGTAGAGAGGGAAAGAGAAGAATTAGTTTAGATGCATCATTATTACTAGAAAAGCAACTCATGATACATGTTCTCTTGAAGCCTGTAGCCATTGTCTTCTAAAGGGAAAGGTACATGTGTGTTGTTTTCAAAAGGTTCAGGGTATGTTGTTTACAAACCTATAATTAAAAAATATGTGGTAGTGCTTGAATATTATTTTTAAAGTATGTGTATTTGAAAAGTGGAGTGGGGTAGAAAGTAAAGTAGATGGGAGTGAACTTTGTTTCCAAGATAAATTTTCTCTGGGCTTCAATCCTAATTCTATTAGTATCCTGCGCTGACCAGTTATTTCAAATCACATGACATTTGCTTGGCAGATGGCCAGAGTTCCCTAGGCCAGAAAGTGGTAAAGTTTTTAAAAAACACAAAAATAAGACAAAATTCCCTGTTCTTTTGCTTCTAATTGGATTATATTATGAAAGAAGTCACATCTCTGTCCAACTCTGTGTAGCTCAAATGTTTTTGTTCTCAGTATTAGTGATGGCATATGTAATATACCACTGATGTAACATGAATTGCTTAAGAATTTTTTAAAGAGTTTTACTTAATGTGCTTTTATCTCATATGCTTAAACTAGTCATCAGAAAGTTTATGCATACATATAAGGTTGTTGTTATTCTGTTTTCCCCCCTGCTTAGTTATTACCTGAAAAGATAAGTTTCAAGTGGGAAAAGTTAGGCCTTCAGAAAAATAACTTGTTTTGGCCCTGCAAAAGCAAATGAAATTTTCTTTTTTAATTGACAAGAAGAAAGCAAGAAAAAGAGAAAAAGTAAAAAGAAAAGAGCTGGGCATTTGTTGTGTTTTCTGTGATAGTCTTTGAAAAGATTATTAGTCAAGGCCTATGTTAATTTTTTCTTTTGTTTATGTTGATTTGAAGGTTTTCTAGTTTAATATCTCAGGTTGACAAAACTTTGCAGTTATTTATTGCACAGTGTACTTTATGAAGTGTTGTCAACTCTTAAGTACCATTTAATAGATGTGAAAGTTTTGATTTGTAATTTTTTAATTTGTGAAATCAGGCTCTTGGTATGAGGAAATGATCAACAATCGGAATAAATCAGTGGTTCGAAGTATGAGTTGGAATGCTGATGGACAGAAGATCTGCATTGTGTATGAAGATGGGGCTGTGATAGTGGGTTCAGTGGATGGTAATTGCATTTATTGGATATAGGACTAAGATCAACATTTAGCTTACTTTTTTATCTTTAGATATTTAAGTTAATTGTTAGCATTCTGATTGAAAAATAGACATAAAAAGAGAAAATAGTCGCGATACATTTTGCTGAAATCTAAGAAGCATTTTGGTCCTAACCATTTATTAAGTCTACACGAGAAAACAATCTATTCTTTTTTGATTTCCTACAGTGGCACTGAAAAAAATGAATTAATTTTTCAACATTATTTTAAATATGTCCATCATATAATTCATCTTTATATTGGTTAGACTATATAAATGCATAGATTTTATTTTCAAAAAGTACATAAAATCATAATAATATATGATATTTTCAGTAAAAGATAGTATATCATTGTTAGTTGTATTTTATAACCTTAAAACCTATGTCTTTCAGATTCTAATATGTAGATGAAACTGGGTCTTCTGTAAGTCAGCACCTTGGTATTAATGTGAATGAAATTGTTGATAGAGAAATAACATTTTAAAGTCATTTTCATATCTGTGTGTGTATATGTGTGTATATATATATTGTAGTCAGTGAATATTTCTGAGAACTTTATAGAGCAATAGCTATGGTTTTAGAAACTAAGAATGTAAGCTGGGTACAGTGGCTTTTTCCCATAGTTCCAGCAACTCAGGCCGCTGAGGCAGGAGGATTGCAAGTTTGAGGTCAGCCTCAATAACTTATTGAAGTTTAGTTGGGAGAGAATGGTAAAAATAGAATGGTAGCGAGATGGAGAGTTTAGAGTTGAGGAAAGTGTTTTTTTGTTTTATTTTGTTTGTTTTTTATTTGAGGTGATGATTTAGAAGATATGCATATATTTAAGTGTTTATTAGAAAGAGCCTAGAAAGATAAGTTTAATGAGAAAAAGAAAATGAGAATAATTTACTAAGGGAGATTTTTGCAAAGATGGAATGGATTAGATCATAGATTAGGTGGAAGGATTAACCTTAGACAGAGGTCTGGTTGGGAGATACCTCTTCCTGTGTATCAGGGAGCTAAGCAGAGTGGATAAGTTTGGATTTAGTTATGTTCTAAATGTCCTGAATTTCTTTTTCGGGAGCTTTTATTTCTTTTCCAAAGTAGATGATGGGCTCGTCTGTTAATTGGGAGTGAAAACCTGCATCAGTTTAGAAGAAATGGGAGAGTTTGAAACAGCTGCTATTTTAAATGTCTCTGGGGTTTTTTGCCTCCTATAAGTGCTCAGTAAATATTTATTGACCAAATAAATTGAATGACTGCATGAATGCTGAGAGGAATGTGAGAACTCTTTAGGGAAACAAAAATGTTGAAAGCAGCTGTTGGAGGATCATGAATCTGGACTTTTAATAATTATGTTTATGTTTTGTTTTAGGCAATCGTATTTGGGGAAAAGACCTGAAGGGTGTACAGTTGTGCCATGTAGCATGGTCATCAGATAGTAAAATCTTACTTTTTGGAATGGCAAATGGTGAAATACACATTTATGATAATCAAGGAAATTTTATAGTAAGCATATATATTTGTTGTTTTTATGTATATAATTTTATATGATTTTTAATATATTATTCATATGTATACACATTTATTTATTATGATGGCTTATGTAGTTAGTCTTTATTTATTTATTTATTGATGCTGGGAACTGAACCCAGGGGTGCTTTAACTACTGAGTCACATCCCCAGACCTTTTTATTTTTTATTTTGAGACAGGATCTTACCAAGTTGCTGAGGGCCTTGTTGCATTGCTGAGGTTGTCTTCAAACTCAAGATCCTCCTACCTCAGTGTCCAGAGTCACTGGGATTACAGGCGTGTGCCACCAAGCCCCTCTAATTAGTCCTTAGTTTGACTTTTAAATTTTTTTATAATCTTCCAACTTTAAAAAAATATTAAAACCAAATCTTGGGGCTGGGGATGTGGCTCAAGCGGTAGCACGCTCGCCTGGCATGCGTGCGGCCTGGGTTCGATCCTCAGCACCACATACAAAGATGTTGTGTCCGCTAAAAACTAAAAAATAAATAAAAATATTAAAAAAAATTCTCATTAAAAAAAAACCCAAATCTTGGCTTCTTTAAGGCAAATTGATGCAACATATTAGAGTGTAGCTTTTAAGTTTGATTTTTTGGTAGTTGGATGGGACAAGGTGCTAGTACATTGAAGTAGAGGGATACAGTAGAATAATGTATAATTTAAGTTTTGAGAATGTCTTCTGCTGCTTGAAGCCAAAGTTTACATGCAGATACCAAAGTTATTTTTGTAGTAACTAATGGTTGTTTGTAAAAAGAATGGAAAACTTAAACCATAGGGGAGAAAAATCAATTTTTAGAAAAAGGGTAAAAAAAAGGAGGCTTAGGTAGCATAATCTGGAGAAAAGTTTTGGTTTTGCAAGATTTAGCTGTGGTAGGTCTCTGATTACTGATGGGGCAGTTTTGTTTTGAGTGAGGATTGGGATAGTTCATGAATCCACTGATAGCTGAAAATAAAATTGGTATCGTTTGTATGACACTTTGCTATTTTCCAAATACTTTCATATACTTTTTGTCATCTGAGTCTCCCACATCCTCCTTTAGAAAAAAAATTCTTTTTTGGTACCAGGGACTGAACTCAGGGGCACTTTACCATTGGGCCACATCCCCAGCCCTTTTTTTGTATTTTATTTAGAGACAGGGTCTCACTGAGTTGCTTAGTGCCTTGCCATTGCTGAGGCTGGCTTTGAACTAATGATCCTCCTGCCTCAGCCTCCCCAGTCACTGGGATTACAGGCATGCACCATCATGCCTGGCTCCCCCCTTTTTTTTAACTTTCACTTTACACATGGGTAAAATAGAGTTAGATAAGTGATTTGTTCAGGGTTGATAAACCAGTAAGTGATTAAGCTTGCATTCACATCCAGATTTTTAAATCCTGTTTATGGTGTCATTCATACTGCTCTGTTTCAAAATGTAAATATTAAATCTAGCCAATTCTATCTAGATGAAAATGAAGCTGAAATGTTTGGTGAACGTCACTGGAGCAATCAGCATTGTGGGAATTCATTGGTACCATGGCACAGAGGGCTATGTGGAGCCCGATTGCCCTTGCCTTGCTATTTGTTTTGACAATGGGAGATGCCAAATAATGAAACACGAGAATGACCAAAGTAAGTAAAATTTCTGTTTTTTTTTTTAAATTGGAGAATTTAAAACATACTTGAAAATTGTTCTTAATATCAAGTCCTTTCAACTAAGATGCTAACACAGATACTTCATTTTCCTTCCCTTTTTGACTAGATCCAGTTTTGATTGATACTGGCATGTATGTGGTCAGTATCCAGTGGAACCAAACTGGCAGTGTGTTAGCCATGGCAGGCTCTCAGAAAGCAGTTACTCAGGATAAAGATGTCAACATGGTGCAGTTTTACACTCCATTTGGTGAGGTAAATGTATTGGTTTATCTTCTTTTCATTTAATGGTATAGTGGCAAGCAGGGAAAAAAGAATGGAGGAAAGGTAAAAACTTGTCACATTTTCTTTTAAGGACATTTTGAGTAATAATCTTGATATATCAAGTATATGTCTGACTAATATCTTCACTTTACATGTTTTCATTTTATTTTATCATGGAATTTATTTTATGATCTGTACATGTAGAAAGCCCTAAGTTTGATATAAATCACTGTGCAGTAGTTATTTAGAATATTTTCTCTACAACCTGAATAGCTCTTTTCACAGCTGGTTTTTGAGTAGATTTTAGTATAATATACCTGTTTGAGGTTCATTTTTTTCCTTTTTAATGTAATACTTTAAATATGATTAGGTATTAAACATACATATCTGTCTGCCCTTCTGGCAAATTTCTAATAATTTTAATTTGTTACAGTGATTGTTTTAATAAAACCTGTCTTAACAGTCAATGTATTTTTTTAGTTATTCATGACAGTAGACTGTATTTTGGCATATTGTACATACATGAAGTATTACTTATTCTATTTAGGATCCTAATCTTGTGGTTATACCTGATGGGAGTTACCCTGGTCATGTATTCAAGTGCAGGCTAGGAAAGTTATGTCCAGTTAATTCTACTGTCTTTCCTATTTCCCATCCCCACTCCCTTTCCTTCATTCCCCTTTGTCTAATCCAATGGATTTCTATTCTTTCCCTCCCCATTCTTCCTTGTTTTGGGTTAGTATCCACATATCAGAGAGACCATTTGGCCTTTGGTTTTTTGGGATTGCCTTATTTCACTTAGCATGATATTTTCCAGTACCATCCATTTACCAGCAAATGCTATCATTCCATTCTTCTTTATGGCTGAGTAATATTTAATTGTGTATATGTACCACAATTTATTTTTCCATTCATCTGTTGAAGGGCACCTAGGTTGGTTCCATAGCTTAGCTATTATGAATTGAGCTGCTATAAACATTGGTATGGCTGTGTCATGTAGTATGCTGATTTTAAGTCCTTTGGGTATAGACTGAGGAGTGGGAAAACTGGGTCCAATGATGATTCCATTCCGGGTTTTCTGAGGAATCTCCATACTGCTTTCCATAGTGGTTGCACCAAATTGCAATCCTACCAGCAATGTATGAGTGTACTTTTTTACCCACATTCTTTTTTTTTAAATACTTTTTTAGTTGTAGTTGGACACAATACCTTTATTTTATTTATTTTTATTGTGGTGCTGAGGATTGTACCCAGAGTCTTGCATGTGCTAGGTGAGCGCTCTACTGCTGAGCCACAACCCCAACCCCTTTACCCACATTTTTGCTAACATTTTTTGGTACTTGTACTTTTTATAATTGCCATTCTGACTGGAGTAAGATGGAATCTCAGTGTAGTTTTAATTTACATTTCTTTAATTGCTAGTGGTATTAAACATTTTTTCATATATTTTTTGACCATTTGTGTTTCTTCTTTTGTGAAGTACTTGTTCAGTTTCTTTGCCCATTTATTGACTGGGTTATTTGTTTTTCTGGTGTTAAGTTTTTTGAGTTCTTTGTATAAATGGATTTTAGTGCTCTATCTGAGGTATAGGTGGTACACATCCATATAGATACATTTATCTCATCCTAGACAAAGGTGCTGTACACATACATTGGAGAAAAGATAGCTGGTGCTGGGAAAACTGGAAATCCATGTGTAATAGATTGAAACTGAATGCCTATCTCTCACCCTGCACAAAACTCAATTCAAAGTGGGATCAAGGACCTACTAGAAGAAAAAGTAGGCCCAACTCTCCATCATGTTGGCTTAGGAACCAATTTCCTCAATAAGACTCCTAAAGCACAAGAAATAAAATCAGAAATCTATAAATGGGATAGTATCAAACTGAAAAGCTTCTTCACAGCAAAGGAAACAATCAAGAATGTGAACAGCATTTCTACAGAATGGGAGAAAATCTTTATTACTCCTACCTCAGACAGAGCATTAATCTCCAGATTATACAAGAACAGTCAATCTTTTTTTAAAAACACATATATATTTTTAGTTGTAATCGGACACAATACCTTTATTTATTTATTTTATGTGGTGCTGAGAATTGAACCCAATGCCTTGCATATGCTAGATCAACCACTGAGCCCCAGCCCCAGCCCCAAGAACAATCACCACTCTTAAATGATGCTACATTAAAATATAAGCATATATTATTACTTTCAATGATATTATAAATGAATTATATTCTAAAGATAATTTTCTGAAGTAGCATTGAACATTCAGGTAAGATAATTTATGTATTGGGCTGGGATTGTTGCTCAGAGATAGAGTGCTTGCCTAGCATGCGTGAGGCGCTGGGTTTGATCCTCAGCACCACATAAAAATAAAGATATTATGTCCACCTCTAACTAAAAAAAGTAAATATTTTAAAAAAAGATAATTAATGTATTGTGAATTTAGAAAATGAGAGCTTAATATATATTTGCCTGTCTTATTTGGCATCCTTATACTCTTATTTTTGTCCTTTTGGATACCTTGTTAGTTTTTGTAAATTCACCATAGATTGCAATAATGAGAATTTTTGGCGGTAAAAAAGTTCATGCTAGTTGTTTTTGTATTTTAATATTAATACTTTTATGTATTTTGAACTTTTCTATAAGGATAATAAATGGTATTATCTGGTGCTTTTCAATCAGTACCTCTGAGTTACCCAGTGAATGTATTGCAGAGAGGAGGCACTCTCTGTGTGTTGTTGGCTAACAGTATTTCTGGTAGATGTAAAAACTAAAACAAAGAACAAAAACAAAACCAGAGTTTTTAAGGTACCTAAATAAAAATCTGAATTCTAATAATTTCTATGCTTATAATCTTCACTCATATTTGTTGATTATTTTTGTGGGTTCCCATTGATGTAACATTATGTTATTTTATCTGTTTTTCCCCCCTTTACTTTAGCCTTTTCCAGGTAGAAAAACATGGGTCCTAAGGTCTATATATTTTATCTTGCAAAACAGTATGTTAAGCATATCCTGAAAAATATAAGAAGGAAGGTTTTGGTTCAACTGTACTTAAAAGTATCAGTTGTAGCTCTTCAGGGCATATTAGTAACTTGATATTTTTGGGATGAGTGAACATATGGGGGATTTATCTTTGGATCTATTTTATTGTTAAAATTGGGAAGATACTTGGAAAGAGGATCTCTAAGGTTCAAACTTAAAGAAGCCTCAGAGATTGGGCTGGGATTGTGGCTCAGCGGTAGAGTGCTCGCCTAGCACGTGCCAGGCCCTGGGTTCGATCCTCAGCACCACATAAAAATAAATAAATAAAATAAAGATATTGTGTACAACTAAAAATAAATATTAAAAAAAAAAAAGAAGCCTCAGAGAAGAGTCTGCTTCAAGTCTGAAGGTTAGGGCTCACTGAGTTTTGCACTGTGGTCTTAGCTGTGCACTGTAGTCTCAGGATAATGTGGCTGAGGTCAGGTTGAACTGGCTTTGAATCCCATTTCCACAGTGTAGTTTGTATTAAGTTAGTTAATCACTGAAGTCCAGTATACTTGTTTTGTGAATGAAGGGTAATGCCTCCTGGTACTATCATAAAGATGAAAGAAGATAATAATGAGGAAGTACCTAGCCGGGGCTTGGCACATAGCCAGTGCTTGGCACATAACCAATGCTTACTAAGTCTGGTTTCTGCCCTTGCTGCGGCTAACACCTGATTGGTTTGCACATTTAGGAGATGGCTTTATTCTCTCTCTGTGAATGGGTCAATATCGAGTGTATGATCATAAGAACTTTCAGTTCCCTTTTGGTTTCATGTAGGCAGCAAGATGGACCCTTCTAGGTTAAAACTTGAGTTTTTTGTTTCCATTGGTTTCCTTGGCAAAATGGGGTTCAGTACATTTGTCTTAGACTGTTATGAATTTTATAGTGAACAGAAGTTTATTTGCTCACAGATTTAGAGGCTGAGAAGTCCCATATCAAGGCTGCAGCATCTGGTGAGGGCCTTCTTATTGTGTCATCACATGGAGGAGGGTGGGACAGGAAAGAGGAAGGGCAAGAAAGAGACAACAGGGGCCGAATCACCCTTTTCCAGTGACATTATTCCTAGTCAGCTCTTAAAAGCCACCCCATTTAGTACTGTTTCCAGGTCAAATTTCAACATAAATTTTGGAAGGGACAAACATTCAGACCATAAGCAACATGAAATTTGACTTTAGATACATCTGCTTCAGAATAGGGATGCCAGTGCAATTAATTCAAATTTGGGGGATTATACTGGCCTGTCAAATGAGAACCATAGATTAAAAGGGCTGTGTTCATTGACTTGCTTATTGAGTCACTCATCAAATGTTAGTATATGAATAAACTAATTTGACCATGAAGTGAGTGCTCTTGAGGAACTTACTGTTGCATTCCCTGGAACCATGGAGAGAAGAAGGCCAGGCTCATTGAGGAAGCACTATTTGAGTTATATTTGAAGGATGAAGAGGGATTCTCCAGGAGGACAAGGAATAGTAAGGATAAGGAGGCATGGGGAAAGAAGAGGAGGATTTCAGGCAGAAGAGCTGCAATATGGGCCTAAGGTATGGTGGCAGAGTAGTTCTCTCACAAGTGGGCACACATAACTATGGCTGTATGGTAGGACATTCAGCAAGGAAGGTACTTTTGGGCCAGATGGGAAAAAGGTATTGTATTCCATGCTCAAGAATTATGACCAATGGGGAGCTATTGATTTTTAAAAAGTATTATTATGTTTTTAAAGCAGGGAAGGTTATGATTAGAGTTTTGTTCCAGAAAGATAATTATAATAGCAGAGTAGAGAGGGAATCTGGGGGAAAGAGGGTAGAAATAAGGAAAGAGATGAAAGGGAGGCTATTCCCATAGTTTTCTCCACAATTGTTTCTTTGTGACCATTGAAAGGAGCAAAGGCAATGGGTCTTGATGATTGGTTGTTTGTTGGGGAGGAAAGAGAAAGGTAGGACTTAAGTACTGAAGTTACTATTATAAACTTTCATGGACTCTAAAAAGTATAGCTTTTTACAAGTCTAAAATTTGGATCCATTGGCCAGGTGTGATGACACGTGCTTGTAAACCCGGTAACTCAGGAGGCTGAGGCAGGAGGATATCAAGTTCAAGAGCAGTTTTCATGACTTAGTTCAAGATTCTGTCTCAAAATAAAAAATTAAAAGGATTGGGGGTGTAGCTCAGCAGTAAACAAATGCCTCTGGGTTCAATCCTGAGAACACAAAGAAAAAATTGGCACACATCATGTAATCAAAGTGATCATATTTTAATTAGCATGTTTTTTCTTAGTTTTACATAAAAGTAAAGATGTATATTTTAATCTATGGCATGGTAGATTTGATGACATTTGCTAACATTCTTTGGATATAGCCTGTAAATATCTCCAATCATACTCATGTTTTTTTGTAATTAAAATGTAAGGAAAATGATCTTAAAATTAGTGATAAACTTTCACAAGAGAGTCTTCATACCACTTTTGATCTCCATGAAATGTTCAATGGTAATTTGTTCATTGTGATACTTTAGATTGAATACTTTTTTTCCCCCCAGCATTTGGGCACTTTGAAAGTTCCTGGAAAGCAGATGTCTGCACTATCTTGGGAAGGAGATGGACTGAAAATTGCACTAACTGTTGATTCCTATATATATTTTGCGAACATTCGGCCCGATTATAAGGTATTAAGAACATTTGTAAAATAAAGTGTTTTTAACTAAATAATTTGTTATAACTCATTATATTCATAGTGGTTTTGTTTTAGAAACTAACAGAAAGGAGGCTTTTGTTGTCCACGAGGACTTTAAAACTAGCTTTTCTAGTATACTGTGTATAATTAGTAAAATGACCCTATGAGTCAGGGTCTCAGCGGGAAATAGATGGCTCACCCACCAGAGTAATTGAAGGGCTTGTTACAGATGTGTGGGTAGCATTAAGGGACAGCAAGGGAGATAAAGCAGGTACCCAGTGCTTAGCAAATAGATGCCATCACCAGTGCCCCCAGTTGGAAGGGGCAAGGGAGTAACATTCCATGAGAGCTTTGGCTGTGTAAGAGAAGCTGCCCAGCAGGGGCTTGGCTACCACCAACTGGCCAGGCAGAGACAGATAGGGGAGTAGATACTCCTTCTTTCTACTTCATGTGCCTTTTACTGGTCAAATCCAACTAGGCACCAGTTGGCAAGGTAGCCCAGGTGATGGAGTTCATAGAAATCAGTTTCCAGGGCTCAGCAGAATAGAGAAGGGCAGAGAATAGATTAGGAGGGGGAAAAATGAGAGAGCAACTTGATATTTAATCACTATTTTATCTTAAACTTAATATTTGATCCAAAACAAGTTTGAAATATGATCTGATAAATTATCTGTTATGAAGAATCTTATATATTTCATTTAAAGGGCAAAGCCCCTCAGAGAAATGACTGATTCTAGGACTAGAGCAAGGAAAATATAACATAAGTCTGGAGCATCTTAACAATGCCAGACAGTAATAAAGAACCCTAACACAAAAAAAATGTGGCCACGTCAAAGGCACATGGCAGACAACTAGGAAGAGCTCTCTTTGGCTTAAGGTGTAGCAATTTGAGGAATGAAACAAATGTTGCAAGTTCATTATAACCCAAATTATGAAGTTAATGTCTGTGAGCCAATACTGATAAAATTAACTTACTTTAATGAAAAACAAATGGGAGAGAAGAAACAGATCTTACTTACAGAAGTATGCCATCTCACTTATGTACTCCCCCTCCAGAAGGTAGAGCATAGTCCCAGTTCCTTGGCTTGAGTATGGGCTGCACTTGGTGACTCACTTCCAAAGAATGGAAGATGGAGAGAGGAAAGAGAAAGTAGCTTAACACTGGGAAATCCCCATGAACACCACATCAACAGTGATGTCATGTGGATACTACGTACCTCCTAATAGGACGTGTGGAGATCATGTCACATCTCTGTTGATCTTCCTAAAAACCAACAATCCCATGATTGAGGGGCACTTTACAAAATACTAGAGCAGTACTCCTCTATATTGCCAAGGTTATTGAAAATAAAGACTGAGAAACTGTCACAGCCCAAAGAAGTCCATGGAGACATGTTATCTAAATATAATGTGTCTAAAATGGGATTCTGGGATAGAAAAAGGACATTAGGGAAAAGCTAGAAACTTAAAGTGTGAAGTTTAGTTAGTTGTAATAATAATATTGGTTTCTTCATTGTGACAAATGTGCTATGGCAATGTAAAAAGTTAATAGGGAAATGGATGAGGGGTATATGGGAACTTTGTATTATCTTTGCAACTTTATTGCAAATCTAAAACTATTTTAAAGTCAACATTTATTGTAAAAAATAATCATGGCATTAAAAGTAAACACAATTATTAGCTACTAATAGTAAAAGTAATGTGGACAATGAGAATTAATTTATTCAAAATTACATGTAAGTATACTATAAGAGTTAGAAGGGAAAGCTGTAAGTGCCTAAGTTTCATAATCAATAGCTATGCAGTGTGATGATAAATACTAGAATAGTTACAGCTAAAGATGTTATAGGCTCTTCATGACAGGAAGTTGGGGAGGGATCTGCATTTTGTTATTGTTTTAAATAAATCATGCAGAAAGATTTGATATAAGAACAGATTTCATAAAATATGTGGATGGGGAAAGGCAAAACCCTATCTTTAAATATTGACTGTGGACTCAGAATCTAAGATTTTGACAGGGATAACACTATTGATGGTTCACACTAGCTATGGTACCACTGAAGCTTAAGTCTTAAAAATTAAAAATAAGGAGGGTTAATCACACTGAATTTATTTTGGCATCACATTTTTTTAAAAAAATGTATTATTATTACCTTTTTGGTTATTTTAGTGCAAAAAAGGTAGGTATGAAGCTGAAGATTCAGAATTCAGAAATTCTACTATTTCTGAAGAATGTATTTTGTCAGTACTGATAAAGTACTTATCTGCATTATTCCTAGAGTAAAAATAAAATAAATTGCATTTTTTCTCCCAAAGCTAAATATTCTTTCCTTCCTCTCTCTTCCCTCCCCTCTTTCCTCCTTCCATTTCTTCCCTTTTCTGTTTCCTTTCTTCCTAGTGGGGCTATTGTTCAAATACTGTGGTGTATGCATATACCAGACCAGATCGTCCTGAGTACTGTGTTGTCTTTTGGGACACTAAAAACAATGAGAAATATGTTAAATATGTGAAGAGTATCATTTCCATTACCACTTGTGGCGATTTCTGCATTTTGGCTACAAAAGCTGATGAAAGTCATCCTCAGGTAGGAATTCCTTGGTATCTTAAAGCACAGACTGGTGAACAGACTGATTGGCATAATCGTGCCAGAGTTATCTACATTCTCAAGCATGGCCTGGATACCGGCAAGTACAGAAACACGGGGTCTGTTGGCCATGTTAGTCTAGACCTGTTCTGGAAAACTCTATGACTCCATTGCTTCTGTATTCTCTGATTTTTTTCCCCTCCATTTAGCTGATCATTGGCAGTTCATATTGACTGGTTCAGTACTGAAGCTTTTTTCTCTGAAATATGTTTAAAACACCATAATCCTTTTCCAAGTTAAAATTTCACAAGCAAACAATGAATATCCAGATATCTGCAATAAATACTAAAGAATTGATAAAACAATGACTATTTGTAACAGTTTGGGAAGCTTTTGACATTGAGAAATCTTTTATTTGAAATTATATTAGTTTAAAAGTCATCTCAGAGCACAAAATAAATAGTACATATAATATCTTGTTAAAAAGTGTACTAACAATTTAAGTATTTGTAGAAAAATATAAATATTCCAAAATAGGACTACCAATGTCTTTATCTAGGTTATAATTTATTTCCTTATTACATTTTTGGTTAAAGGTAACCATTTGAACAGCCTTATTTGGCTTTGTTCTCTTCTGAAACTTGCTGAATAATAGTAAAGTTTTTTTTTTTTTTTTTTTTTTTTTTTTTTTTTTAAAGTCACAAGCCCATAGGGACCAGAAATGGAGAGGAAATGGCAACAAATTTTGGAGGTTAGAGAATAGGTGGATTAGTGATAATTACCTTAGCAGGCCTAAAAAAGCTGAACCATAAACTTTTCATGGAAAAAGCAAAGAAGCATCTTGTTACAGAATGTTGAAGAGGAACAGGACTTGGAGTGCCTGAGAAAGAAACTAACATATAAAAAAAGATATAACAAAGAAAGTTCTCAGATCCCCATAGAAAGAGAACACGGGCAGCTGCTTGCTTAACATCTATTAAGACTGGGCTTAAATCTCCAGGGAGGATCAAAGGGGATCTCTGCACTGAAGGGCACCACACATAGCTAAGGGTGGAAGAACTCAGCTGAAAACCAATTAAATGAGAAGTTCATGACTTGTCATTACCCCTGGTCCTCTATCCCTACTTGGTTCCCAGAGCACTGGCAGCCAGGCATCAGGCTTTGAGGTATCGGATTGAAAGAATCTTCCCTGAAGAATCTGATCAGCTCATGAGAAAAGACTAAGATTGGGATTCTCCAAGAAAATAACCCTGCTTTATCACTTCACAGTAAAAGCCATGCTCAGTAAGGCTTATTTATGGACAAATAGATTCCAAGTAGCCTTTTAATATCCCACTTTTTTTTAATTTTGTTAGAGCATTATAATTATACATAGTATTTGGGTTCCTTTGGATAAAATTATATATACAAGGAATTTGATTTTAATCCCCATCCCTCCTCCCTCCTCTACTGATGTTCCTTTTACTCATTTATTTATTTATTTTGGTACCAGGGATTGAACTCAGGGCCACTTGACTTCTGAGCCACATCCTCAGCCCTATTTTGTATTTTATTTAGAGACAGGGTCTCACTGAGTTTCTTAGCACCTCACCGTTGCTGAGGCTGGCTTTGAACTTGAGATCCTTGTGACTCAGCCTCCTGAACTGGAGCTGCTGGGATTACAGGCATGCATCACGGTGCCTGGCTCCTTTATTTATTTATTTATTATTTTATTTATTTTTAATTCTAGATGGACACAATACCTTTATTTGTTTGTTTTTATGTGGTGCTGAGAATCAAACCCAGCACCCCACGTGTGCTAGGCAAGCCTTCTAGCTCTGAGCTATACCCCCAGCCCCTCCTTTATTTATTTTTGATTGGTGCTTTCTATATATACATAAAGGTGGAATTCCCTTTGGTACATTTATATGTATATGACATGATTTTGTTGATTAATGTATTTCCGTTTTTCTTCCTCTCTCCCTCTCATTTTCCTTCTCCACTGATCTTCCCTATATTTTATGATATCTGATCTCTTCCCCCATTGACTTCTTTCCCTTATTTTGCTTTTGCTCCAACATATAAGAGAAAACTTTCAACCCTTGATTTTCTGAGTCTGTCTTATTTATTTCACTTAGCATGATTTTCTCCATTTCCATCCATTTACTGGCAAATATTATTTCATTCTTCTTTATGGCTGGGTAAAACACCATTGTGTACATATACCACATTTTCTTGATCCATTGACGGGTGTCTGGGTTGATTCCATAATTTGGCTATTGTGAATTGTGCTGCTATAAAAATTGCAGTGGCTACATTGTGATAGTATGCTGATTTAGTTTTTTTGGATAAGAACGGAGGAGTGGGATAGCTGGGTCATGTGGTGACTCCATTCCTAGTTTTTTGAGAAATCTCCACACTGCTTTCCACAGTAGTTGTACTAATTTGCATTCCCACCAACAATGTATAAGTGTACCTGTTCCCTCACATCCTTGCCATATTTATTGTTATTTGTATTCTTGATAATTGCCATTCTGATTGGAGTGAGATGAAATCTTAGTGTAATTTTTATTTGCATTTCCCTGGCTGCTAGACAGGTTAAACATTTTTTAAATATGTTTGTTGACTGTGTTTTTTCTTTTGAGAAATTTGTGTTTAGTTCTTTTGCCCATTTATTGATTGGCATTCCACTTTTAAATACAGCAGATAGATTAGAATTCTCAGACATTTGAAGAAAGCATTGAATTTAACAGACAGATACCAGTATAACCACAAGTAGAAAAGAACTCGGAGGAAGTAAAGACTAGACAAAAAGAAAAATTCAAAGATTCTGTATTCTGCAAAGAACCATCATTATTATCTTCAGAGAGTTAAGATGTTTCCATCTATAAAATAAGAATAGTATAGAAAAGGAAAATTTTAGAAATTACAAATATGAGAATCCCATTGAAAAATTTTGCAGAATGGTTAGGAAATTGTATGAAAATACCCTACAAAGTACAGCAAAAAGACAAAGAAATGGAAAGTAGTGAAAAGAAGAAAATTAGAAAACTTAGTCTTGGAAGTTTAGTATTTGAACAATAGTTCTAAGAAAACTGTAAAAGCAAAATAGCATGAATGAATCTAAAAAAAAAAAAAAAATCCAGGAAAATTTCCCTTGAGATTCTAGATTGAATAAATGTGTTTCCACATCAAGACATATCACTGTGAAATTTCAGAACACTGGGGATTTTTTTTAAAAAAAGAGTCTTACAAGATTTCAGAGAGGAAAAACAGATTTCATAGGATAAGGAGTCATAATGACATCTGACTTATGAAAAGCGATGCTTTGGAGAATCGCTTTTAAAATTTTGAAGGAAACTGACTTCCTATCTAAAATTCCACATCCTAAGAAAACCACTTAAGTGTGAGGGTGGAATACAGACTTTTTCAGATGTGCAAGGTCATAAAAATTTTACCTTCCATGGTGTTCCATCTTAGGGAGTTAGTTACTTGATGATAATGTCCATGAAAATGAGGAATAAACCAAGAAAGAGGAAGAAAGAAGAAACAGGAGCACAGGACTCCTGGTGAAAAGTGGTACCAATTGACTGCTCTGCAGCATGCCCAGGGAGGCCAGTGAGAGAAGGGCAGAAGGTTCCAGAAGAAATTTAAACATATGCAATTGTTAGATTCCCTAGAATGTTTGAACCCTTGGGAGGAGATAGACTTAACTGAGGAAAATCAGGGATTTGAGTTAGTAATGGGTGCCTAGAAAGCTAAACAAAGGAAAGAATAAAGATAATAATAAACTACAGGGAAAGCAAACTATGCTTGAAAGGAAAACAAATCAATATATAATGGATGTCTCAGCTGAGTAGCATTTACACAGTCAAAATAATGTGATCACTGATTTTTTAAATTAAAATCTTTTAATTGACATATAATATTTAGTCCTAATTCTTTTTTTTTTTTTTAAAGAGAGAGAGAGAGGAGAGAGAGAGGGAATTTTTTTTAAATATTTATTTTTTTTAGTTTTCGGTGGACACAACATCTTTGTTTGTATGTGGTGTTGAGGATCGAACCTGGCCGCATGCATGCCAGGCGAGCGCCCTACCACTTGAGCCACATCCCCAGCCCCCTAATTATGTGAAAAGAGGAAAGATGAAGGGATAGAAGTATGCCCCTGGGTGGCAGGTTTTGGGAAAGGGGATTGAAAAAAAAGCAAAATTCTTATCTTTCATAATGGGAAGGTGACAGATAATGCACTGGATTGAAACAAAACCAAACCAGAAATAGCTCTAGAAATATGTTACTTAGATTTGTAGAGATAAATAGCAAGAGCAGGAGTTGAAGGGAGTAGAAAAGGAATGCTGTGCCAGTTTTAGCAAGAAGTCCTGTAGAATTATTTTTTGAAAATATAATTGATGAAAACGAAAAGTAAATTAAAAATATAACTTGTGGTATTTTGGACAGTAAATAAGCTTTTAAAGGGTGGAAGGGTAAATTATAGTATTTTTAGTATACCTTTTATCATTTGGTTTATATTTATGAAATTAATTAAACAGGTTTTAATTGAGATAATTGAGATGCTGAAAAAGGTAAAATATGTATCAAAAATATGTATAAAATTGATTTATTTGAAATTATTGTTCTGATCAGGAAAACATCTAAATAGAATAGTACTGTTAGTACAGGATACGGTGAAAGAAAAATGAAATTATCACTTTAGAACAGTATGATCTAAAGCATGCTTTATTATCTTCCTAATATTAGTCATTGATAATTATTTGAATATAAGTCATTTTTACTAGGTTGGATTTTGTCTTTTCTGAATTAACTGAATTTTTCTGAATTTCTCATGTTGTTTATATATTGCTTCAAAGGAGGAGAATGAAATGCAGACATTTGGTGCAACGGTAACAAATTAAGTTAGTTCTTATATAGCTGGTTATAATAAGATAAAAATGAATTTTGATGTTATAGCTGGTCAGGAATTTTAGAAGTATACATGATGAAAAGGAGCCAGTGTATCAGTATTTCTAAAATGTCCTCTTAAAAACTGTGGTATTCTGTTATATTGAGAAATCAGCCTTCATTTAATTTTAATTTGTATTTTTAAAATGGTTAATGCCTTAGATTGTCTTGTTTTATTTGCTATTTTTTGCACCTAACAATTTTATCAATTATTTCTCAGTTAATGATACTTGAAAAAGATAAGTATGAAATATATTTTTTTATTTGTTGTAAGTAAGAGTTGTGATATTTGTTTTTGTTTTGTATGTTCACAGTTTGTGCTAGTTCTTTGTAATTCTATCGGCACACCCTTGGATCCCAAATACATTGATATTGGTAAGGAAGTGTTAATATTTATTTTGTTTAGTCTTTTCCTCTATAATCTATTTCCTCATTTTTTTTTTCTTTTTTGTGCTGGGGATTGAATTCAGGGCCTCAGGCATGACAGGCAAGCACTCTACCACTGAGCCATATCCCCAGAACAACAATCAGGTTTTATTTGTAACACTAATTAAAAAACCTATGATATTAATTAGAATGACCATACTTTCTGGTTGTCAGGTCCAGTACCAGATTATACCTGTTCTCATGGTAGATTTATTAACACACCATTTCACTCTCAAAAGCATCCTAGTTAAGATAATAAATTAAAAGGTTACTGTATCTAAAATCCATGATTATTCATAATTGCCATTATTTGCTTTAAGTGGGAAATATAATTGTACAGAAGTTGGCATGCTACATAATGCTTAAGTGTAATAAACTGAGGATTATAGAAAGAATTTTGCTGTTAAATCACTTTTATAACTGCTTGTAAATACGTCTCTTCCATAAAAACACTTTAGCTGCTTGTAAAATTGAGTTTGCTCTTTCCAGAGTTTTCTAATGAAATTAAGTCTATTAATAGGGACAGCTTTAAAAAATTCCCCTTTTTCAGAGTGCATTTGTTTCTTTAATTTTGCATTTTCTCTATCCAACAATTATAAAATAATCCACCAAAAATTTTTAAATTTTGTTCAGAGAAGCTTGTTTATAATCACTAACAAATATTTTGTTGCCCTTTCACAGAACTTTGAAAAGTAATGATTTTCTTTTAAGTTTATGGTAGTATATTGGATATAATATGACAAAAAAATCATTTAAACAAAAAATTTGAAAAACCCCATTGAATTATTTTCTGACTCTGAGAACTACTCTTTTCTTTCTTTCTTTCTTTCTTTTTTTTTTTTTCCTGTATTGGACATTCAATCTAAGCAATGAAATGATAATGTCACCTCTAAATGTTTGCATTTTGCTAGGTTCTTCAGTTGATAACAAGCAAATGTGAAAAATATTTACTGGCCTTAAGACTTTATGCTCTAAGGTTAGGGTGTTGGTAATTCATTCACCTTGATATATTGAAATATTTCAACTGCCTATCTATGTCCATTGTTATATAGGTATGTTCATTTGTATGTCTACATATGTTAGTGTTCCTTGTTGAAAGACTTAGTATTACTGACTCTTGTCACAAATATCTTATTTATTGGAAGCATAACAGTTTTTAAGGGGTAAATTCTATCAATCTTCAGATTATATATTCTTTTTCTTTTAAGATCTAAAGTTTTAACATAGACTCATATGATGATAGGGTTAGCCTCTAAGTAATTTTTGTCTCAGGTTGACTTTTCTTCTTTTGTTTCTGATGGAACCTAGAGGTGCTCTATGACTGGGCTACATCCCCAGCCTTTTTTACTTTTCATTTTTGATCAAGTATCTTGCGAAGTTGCCCACGTAGGCCTTGAATTTGCTATCCTCCTGCCTCAGCCTCCCAAGTAGCTGCACCAGGTTAGACTGTTTGTGAAATAAAGCTAAATGCAAATCCTTCCCTTTCATAAAATGGCAAATACTTGAGGGCATGATTATTCGTATTTTTGAGTCTCAAAATGTTTTTTGCAGTCTTGCAGACTGACATTTTAACAAACGGTTCTTTCATTGCACTATAGCAAACACAGCCAAAATCTCAACATTTTTTTCTTACATATCCTGTAAAATTTCTTTATAAAGTTTCTATGCCAAATTTTCACAAGGACTGGAGACTAAAATGACAAAAAACACGTGTGACTGGTTCTATTCTGAAACATATTGTTCTTGTTCTGCTGTGTACTCTTGCTCTTAACAGTCTCTATAGAAACCTTTAAAAAAGGATTTTACACATTATTTGGGAGTATGGTTTGTGGAGCTCTGTCGTACTCTACATGTTAGGGTTAGGGCACCCTCTTTTGGTGCTCTTCCATGGGGTCATTATGATATCTGTGGTATACTTTTATTCAAAGTACTTCTTTTCTTTTATATTTATTCTTTATTTGTAGGTGAACACAGTACCTTTATTTTATTTTTATGTAGTGCTTAGGATCGAACCCAGAGCCTCACGCATACTAGGCAAATGCTCTACCTCTGAGCCACAACCCCATTCCCCAAAGTGCTTCTTTGTTTGTGCTGCAGTTATTGATCTTCTTGCCTGTTTTCTCCTTTAGATTCTGAACTTCTTAAAAATATTTTTTCTAGTTAACTTTTGTATCCCCAGTACATAACACTGTGCTTGGCCTATAGTAAATGTTTATTGAACATGTGGAAGATATTTTCTGTCATGTAAATATAGAGTAAAGCAAATCATTAATAAGTATATATTGTTTTGGATACTTCAGTGATAACTGGGAATAATGAGAAATTAATTATGACATTTCTTTTTTTTGGGGGGGGGTAGTAGAGATTGAGCTCAGAGGCTCTTGACCACTGAACCACATCCCCAGCCCCATTTTGTATTTTATTTAGAGACAGGATCTCACTGAGTTGCTTAGCATCTCACCATTGTTGAGGCTGGCTTTGAACTTGTGATCCTGCTGCCTCAGCCTCCCAAGCTGCTGGGATTACAGGCATGTGCCACTGCGTCTGGCTAATTATGACACTTCTTACATGATGTCTATAAACAAGTTATTAAGATTGAATCAGTCCATTGAAAGATGACTTACTGCTCCCCTGCTGTGGGCCAGGTATCATGAAAGATTTGGATAAATGAATCTTGGGGCATAAGGGCCTCAGAGTCATCTTTTCTATGTAGAAAAGGTTGCATTTGAGCTGAGTTTTGAGGGATAAGTATTTCTTCAGGTGATATTTTAAAGAGAGAAGATAGCATTTACAGAGGCATGGAGTCATGCAAAGTGCCCAGAGAGTGCCAGGTTGCCCGAATTGCAGCCATTTTGGTGGAGCACAGCAGGTTTCTAATGGTCGTCTCTAACACATGCACTGTGTTTTCCATGTATTCCAGAGAAAGTTAATTTGATGAAAACTCTTCAGCGCAATTTCAGTTTACCAGCTTCTTTTAAAAGACTAAGAAATGAATGAGTAGGAAAGTGGGGGAGGGACTGTTACAAATGCAGGCATTTATTTCAGGGCTCAGCATGAAAATATTACAAGCAGGTTTTACTTATATGTGAATTCCTAAATTGTTTTAAATCATTTTACATCCTGGCTTGACTAGAAATGACTGCTTTTAGTGTTACAAAGTGCAATTAATGGAAGCACAATTATTTTCATAAAATTTTTTTCAATAATGTTTCTAGGTGTTTTGAATTTTTTCTTTCCAAGTATTAAATAGTTCAGGAGGGCATGAGGTGTTTTTGTCCAGAAAAATGTTCTTTTTCTAAAACATTTGATCCCTTGAAATTTGGCCTTGTTTTTTCTAGAAGCTTAATCTGGATGAAGTGAATTTTTAAAATAAAGATGTATCAAAATTTATATTGATGGCATTACTATTCATATAAATTTACTGAAATCACTACTATATTGACTCAAAAGAACACATTTCCAATATATTTGGGTTTAATTTTGTATTGACTAGAGAATTTATATATGGTTTTATGTATATATATATTTTTTAGTTGTAGTTGGAAACAATACCTTTATTTTTATGTTCGCACATGCGAGGCGAACGCTTACCACTGAGCCACAACCCCAGCCCTATATGGTTATATTTTAAAAACCTATCTAGATAGTAAAAATGAGAATAAGAATATCATCTGTGCCTAATACTTCCTAATTCTTACTGAGGAGTGATTATGAGCATTAAACCTGGTGTCAGATTGACTGGGTTCATGTCCAACTCTATCACTTTCTAGCATGTCATAGACAAATTATAACTGTTTTATGCCTCAGTTTCTTCATATGCTAAATGGAGATAATAATGGCTACCTTAAAGGGTGATTGTGAGTTAATATTTGTAATGTGTGAAGAGGGCCTGGCATATATTTTTAAAAATCAGTAAATATTGGCTTTAAAATTATTAAGTATTTACTCTCTTCCAGGCACTGTGCTATGCTTTATAGTTAATTTCTCTTTTATAAATAGGATTGGCATCATTATTATCTTTAATTTACTATAAATAATCTGAGGTTTTTTTTTTTTTTTTTTTTTTTTTTTTTTTTTTTAAAGAGAGAGTGAGAGAGGAGGGAGAGAGGGAGGGAGGGAGGGAGAGAGAATTTTTAATATTTATTTTTTAGTTCTCGGCGGACACAACATCCTTGTTGGTATGTGGTGCTGAGGATCGAACCCGGGTCACACGCATGCCAGGCGAGCGCGCTACTGCTTGAGCCACATCCGCAGCCCCAATAATCTGACGTTTTGAGAGAAGAAATACTTTATCCAGTGCCACAGTTAGCAAGTGCCTGTGATTTGAATCCAAGAAATTTGACTCTTACCTGGAACCACTGATATCCTAATTTTGAATCAGTCAGGCTAACAAAAAGAAATAACTTGTGTATAATTTATAATTATGATAAAACATTGGTTGGAAAAATGTTTTTATGTGCTTAGTAGGAAAATTTTTATTAGAAAGCAGTAAAGGTTTGTGGACTTACTTCAGATTACTCTAAGAGCATAAGGGTTACCAGTATTCGCATATTCATGGTGGAATTTACTAAATATTTAGTAAATGTTTTAGAATTTAATAACGACAAAGTGAGGGAGAGAGCCTGGGCCTGCCCTGAACGCCCCCTGGAGGCCCAGTGGCCATTCTTCAGCCTACCTTTTGTTCCCCACCCAGGAGAGGCTTGGAATGCCCTCTAGTGGTTGTTAATAGTACAGATTTTAAACAGAAAAATCTTGACAGTTATGAAAATAACATTTTAAAATATGACTTAATTTTACTGACTTATTTAGTATAAAAGTTCTGTATTCAAAATTCAAATCTATAATAGGATTTGATTAGCTTGTTTACTTCATAAAAGGGTCCACAGTAGGAGATTGAACATTTTTTTAAGAGATAAAACAGATGAAAAAGTTATTTGTTTAGAAAACTATATTTCTAAATTAGGAAGGAACTTGGGATAATTTTTTTTTCTGAGATACAATGGGGATTTAACACATATGAGGTCAGGAGAAAAGATAAATTCTGAACTAAGTCATGACTGGTTGTAGGGAGAGAAAGCAGAGGTTGGATTTTATTTATTCATCCAGATGGGCATCTGGGTTGGTTCTACCTTTTGACTATTATGAATAATGCTGCTATGATCATTTGAGTATGGCTTTTTATGTGGACATATGTTTTAATCTGTCTTGGGTATAATCTAAGAGAATACTTGCTAGGGCATAAAGTAACTCTGTATTTAACATTTTCAGGAACTGACAAACCGTTTGTTTCAAAGTGTATTTTACATTTCTACCATTTCTGTACATTCTTGTCAACACTTGTTATCATCTTTTTGATTCTAGCTCCGTAGTAGGTATGAAATTACATCTCATTGTGGTTTCATTTGCATCTCTCTGATGCCTAATGATGTTGACCATCTTTTCATTTTCTTAATGGCCATTAAAAAAATCTTCATTGGATAACTGTCTATTCAGATTTTTTGATTGCTTTTAAATTGGGTTAGTCATCTTTTAT
Source organism: Spermophilus citellus (assembly GCF_964194105.1). Taxonomy (NCBI): domain Eukaryota; kingdom Metazoa; phylum Chordata; class Mammalia; order Rodentia; family Sciuridae; genus Spermophilus; species Spermophilus citellus. The sequence goes on from NC_138193.1 coordinate 101,735,649, forward strand.
TATTGAATTTTATGTGTTCTTGATATATTCTATATAGAATTCCTTATTAAATATATGATTAAATATTTTCTCACATTCTGTGGACTTTTTCACTTTCTTAATGGTATTTTTTGAATCACAAATGTTTTTGATTTTGGTGAAGTACAGTTTATCTACTTTTTCTTTTGTTGATTGTGCTCTGGTGTTATATCTAAGATACCAACCATTGCTTACCTCAAGGTCACAAAGATTTACTCCTACATTTTCTTTTAAGTGTTATAGTTTTTGCTCTTGTATTTAGGCCTTTGATTCATTCCTTAATTTAATTGTCTTGATGCTCTTTTCAGTAGTACCATTATTTGTTGCAGTGACCAAAACCTATGTGACAGCAGCTTCAAAAGAAGCATTTTTGGGGTGCTTGGATCCATTCTTTTTGTATGGTATGGTCCTATGAGCTTTAGATTATTTTCTGATTTGAGAGACTGTGTGTGGGTATTTTGAAACTGCAGGTATATTGTCTATAAAATGAGGAGTTGGACTCTGTGATTCCTGAAGTTACATTCAGGAGGACATTCTGTGATTCTGTGTAACCATTACTTAATTGTCTTAATGTTCTTTTTGACAGTGCCCTTATTTGTTGCAATGACCAAAACTCACGTGATAGCAGCTTCGAAAGAAGCATTTTATATTTGGCAATATCGTGTGGCAAAGAAGCTCACAGCACTGGAAATTAATCAGATAACTCGATCTCGGAAAGAAGGAAGAGAAAGGTATCTTTTTTGATACATATTTTAATAGTTTAACCATATCACATTAAAACCAGATATAGTAATTATAAATTTTCATGCTTGAGAAATGCCAGTTGCCTTGATTAGTACAAAATATTTTTCCATTAATATGAATATTTTTCAGATTGATCCATTTCAAATTTCTCAAAATAAAAGACAGATAGTATGGTGTAATAAAAGAAAACCCTTGGAGATAAAGGCTAGAGACCTTTGTTTTTTTGTAATGAAATTGCTGTCTTCTCTCACCTACCCCCAAGATACTAAGGTTATTATGTTTACTGAAATATGATTATTCATTTGTAGTCCAAGGATCTAACTGAAGCTTCATTCTTTTGGGTTAGTGGTACAGAGGACAGGCAGGTCCTGAGGCACAGGTATGGAAGAGGTGTTGAGTGTGGTACACTGGGGACTTGGCTTCTTTCCCTTGCTCTGGGTTCCAAGGAGTCTGGAGTTGGAATGGCTGTGGTAAGTGGGGGTAAGCTGTTCCACGTGAAGAGCCTGCAGGAGGGACTTCTTATAGTAAGTCTAGGTGAAGATGCATTTACAGTGTTTTCTAAGTTATTTTGTCTCTGTTTGCTGTTCTATGGTTGTTACCCTGTCTTTAAATAAAGCATTTTGTCATGTGTGTTAAGCTGACAGCTCTGAATGAGGGTACAGGCATGTGTTGGTGGCACTGGGTTGCACAAGTCAGCTCAGAAATCCCAGGCTGCTTTTTCAAACCATCTTCTGCCCTCACATACACTTGATATCTTAATACAACTTTCCTGTCCCTTCATGACTTACTCAATTACAAAATAGGAGGTTTGTCCCCAGTAAAAGCATTTGGGACTTGCGAATTATGTAGAAGAAGTGTTGAAAAGTAAATATCAGCAGTGCTAGAAGGTTAGCTGGAGAGGGTCTTTGGCTTCCTTGAGGGTAGTGCAGTAGTCCTCTGGAGGACTTCCTGTAGTAGTGATGATAAGCAGAGACCTGAAGTCTTTGTAGAGAAGCTGGATCTTTGGACATAGTTGCAGAGGGTGGGAGGGAAAGACCCAGCATCTCTGTGTAGCCATTGTCCTCTGTTAGCCAGTTGTAGGAATTCTAGTTTCTGTTTCAATCAAGAAGACAGCACTTCCTTATCTTCCTATCTGGGATGTGCTTACTGTAAAATATGTTGCTGGTGGTGGTAATAGCCAACATTTATTGAACACTTCTTATGTGCCAGATCCTTTCATAAATCTAATAGGTATTTGTATTATTCCTGTTTCATAGAGGAAACTGAGACACTGAGCTTCAATTATTTGCCAAAGGTCATCAGGTGCTAAGTGTAGATGTAGTTAATCTGACTTGGAACCCTTTTCCTGGGACTGACCTTTCTTGTGTCTTTCTGGTTTTAAGAGAAGGCACTGGGTTACGTGATCTCTTGAGGGAACTGCTGTTCTAATCTTTGACTTCTTTTGTAATAATTGTGTAGGCCTAATATATTTAATAGAAATGTGTTAAAATGCAGAAACATGTACGGATTTAGACATACCCTGTTTCTATAATTTAGTAGTTCTCTATTAAATTTCTTTAAAATTCGATGTACTTATTATGTTGGTGATGTACAATCATGATTTCAGAAGAATTATAAAATTTTATGGTATTTTAAAAATAGAAAATGGCACGGTTTTTCTGTAATTATATTATAGCTGCAATTTCTGAGCCCCTGTTTGTGTTAGGCTCTATATTTATTATGTGCTTTATAAACATCACTTTATTTTTGCCTCCAGAAACGCTAGAGGAGGATCTTTACTGTTGTTTTACAGAGAGAGAAATTGAGGCTCAGGGAAGTGAAGTAATTTGCCCAAGGCCTTGGAGCTAGGATAGTATTTTAGTAATTCTTTAAATTTTTTTTATTCATTTTAATAATTTTTTCAGCAGATATTATGGCACTTGAGAGTGTGTGGCACTGTGCTGGGGACTGGAGAGTCTTTGCCTCCAGAAATCTCACCACCTAGTGGGAGTCAGTGGACGAGTAAACCAGCAATGACGCTCCACTGCAATTTGAAAAAGTATTGTAATATGGTGCCAGGGAGATGGCAGGGGTTCATAAAGAGCGTATCTTCTTTAATTAGTGCTTCTCAAGTCCATTTAAGCTTTATTTTTATTAAACATACTGACATAAGCGAAATTATGGAGAAACAACAGAGAAAGTTCATGGAGTAGGAGTTAATCCTGACAGAGTAAGGTAACCTCTTCCTCAGAGCTTGATGAAATTCAACGGGAATATGTAATTGAATGGTCAGATATATTTGGGGCACAGCTATCAGAAGCAGCTTACTTAACTGTAAATATCTGGTAGATACCTTATGAAACTAAGCTATATCAAGAATTATTTAAAATAATCAGGATTTTTATTAAGTAACAATATTCAATGGTGTCACCCAATCCTTTCATTGTTGTAAAGATTATGAAATAATATAACCTTTATTAAATTTTCTTTGGAATTCTAATTTTTTAACAGAATTTATCATGTTGATGATACTCCTTCTGGATCAGTGGATGGGGTCCTTGATTATAGCAAAGCCATTCAAGTAGGTGATTTTATTTTTCCCAGAAAAGATTTATATCTGTAGATTTGGAAATATTGTAATTTTATTTGGAGAACTGAAAAAAGAATTCATTTCCAGTGAATGGGATGTTATTTTAATTTTTTTAAATTTAATTAAAATTTTTTTTTTTCTATTCTGAAAAACTTTTTTTAAATCTTAAAAACTCTTCAATGAAAATGAAAGTGGTGATAAGTAGCTATTGATAATAGAAAAACTAATTATCTAAAAGCATTGGGGAACATACTTTCTCCTCACTTTCTTGCCCTCCTCTCTCAGCATCTGTCTGTCTTTCTTATTGTCTGTGGATCTATCACTTGGTCTACTGACCATAGATTGGCCTGTCATCTCTGGCATATTCGTGAGTATACCAAGTTTTGTAGGTAGCATAGTTCATTCTCTCTTTGTGGAATTATACTTTTGTTTATAAGCTAATGTAATTTAATATTTTAGTAAGCAATTTTGTTTTTGGTAAGATTTTTTTTAGAGTATTTAAAGCTCTTTCTTATCTATTTTCTTATCTGATGCATCTAACCAGATAGTATGGAGTCTCCCCTCTATCTTATAGAGAAGAAAACTGAGAGTAGCAAAGTGAGGATTCAAATTTAGATCTTTTGACAGCAGATCTAGATCTGTTCACTAGAATATGCAGGAGTCCCTCTGGTCATCTACAGTGTCCATCCATTTATTCAACAGGTATTCACTGAATGTCTATTATGTGTCATACATTGGATGCTGGAATCTTCTGGTGAATAAGAAACAGTCTCTTCCATTAGGAAACTTTTGGGAAATTCCAAATCGATTCATCATCAAGCAGTTCTTTCCCCTACTCTCACATAAAGTAGACTGAAATCTCTCCCATCTTAAAAACAAGTTCCACTGTCAGCCACATGGATTCTTCTAACCACTGCCTTATCTCTTTATCCCTTTAGAGCTAAACTACTTCTTTTTTTTTTTTAAGAGAGAGAGAGAGAGAGAGAGAGAATTTTTTTTTAATATTTATTTTTCAGTTTTTCGGCGACACAACATCTTTGTTTGTATGTGGTGCTGAGGATGGAACCCGGGCCGCACACAAGCCAGACGAGCGCGCTACCGCTTGAGCCACATCCCCAGCCCAAGAGCTAAACTTCTTGAAAGAATATTTTACATTCATTTTCTTTCCCTTATACATTCCATTTTCACTTCATTGCCATTTGGTTTCTAGAGGCCTCTGAATTGCCAACTCTGATAGGAATTTTTTTGTATTCTTTGATCTGTATGTGACATTTAATAGGTTTGATCACTCTTTTATGTTTGGCTTTCATGAAACCACACTCTTGATTTTGTACCTGTCTTTTCCTTGTCTTTTTGTTAAGGGCTCATCACCCTCTGTTTCTGTGGTGTCCCCTCATTCCGGACCTAGACCATCTCTTAATACTCTCTTCTCAGTGTTCTTTTGGAAACCCACTCTTTATCTTATGTGGATGACTGTAATATCTTTCTAATGTTTCTAGTTTATAATAATATATTTCTTGCTGTTTGGGTATAATAAATTGGATGGCTTGGAAGCACCCCAAATTTAACCTGAGTATGATTCATCTTGCCTCCAAATCCATTCCTCCATATGCATATACATATCAGTGACTGGTTCTGCCATCTGTGCAAAAATCATGAGAACTCCTTTTCTCTTGCTCTTTGTGTCTAATAAATTGCCAAGTCCCCGATTTCTCTCAAATTTGCGTCCCATCTCTATATTAGTTCAGTATCATTAGTTCCTGACTAGATCACTGCAATAAATTTCCATTCAGTATCACCCAAGAGAACTTTCTGTGACAATGGAAATATTTCATCTTTGCTCAGTGCAGTAACCACTAGCACTTAAAGTATGGCTAGTTCTGCTGAGGAACTGAGTCCAAAATTTTATTTCACTTTAATTAATGAAACTTTACATTTAAATGGTGACATATGGTGGGTGGCTATGATGTCTAATGGCACAGCATATCAGGCTTCCACATCCTCCCAGTGCCAACCCATTTGTCATATTGCTGGCCAGTGCGCTGTATAAAATGTAAACCTGGGGTGGGGCATGGTGGAGCAAGACGGCGCCACAGCTGCCTTCCCCTGCTCACCAAATATTAATCTTCAGCAGATTATCATATTTTTAAGAATAAAATATAGATACCCCCAACTTCTCCCCTCCTTTAGATTGTCCCTTCCTGCCCACTTTTTCTCCTGCACATTCCTCAGCTGTGCTAAATAACTTGCAGTTTCCTGACTATGCTGGGCTGATGTTTTCTTTTGATTTATTAAAAAAATTATTTTGAAATAATTGTAGGCTCCCAGGAAGTTGAAGAAATAGTCCCATTATTCTACTTCCCACATTGGTGACATCTTATGTAATTGTAAAATGACATCCAAACAAGGAAATTTACATTGATCCAATACTATTACTAGACTGGGGCCTTATTCCTGATTCAATTTCCACCAGTGTTTACATACAGTTGTGTGTATGGAATTTTATCATCAGAAAAGTACTCCTTTTAGTGCTACTTATGCATGTTTTCATCTACTCCCCAGCCCATCCATGTTGCCTGGCAACCACTAATCGGTTTTCTACCTGTATAATTTTATCAGTTTGAGACTGTTTTGTGAATGGAATCACACAGTGTGTAACCTGTTGAGATGGGCTTCCCCCCACAGACATGATGCCCTGGAGGTGGCTGCAGAGCCATGCCATTTGACTTTTCCTCCTGGCATGTGCTGGCCCTGCTGTTGTTGGTTCATCTTTTAGAGCTAGACTTTCACCCATCTTGCTGTAGGTTAGATGCTTCTCCCTCTCTGCTCTCATAACCCCTGTCTGTGCCTCTTTTTCTATCATGCTGTC